>NC_134313.1:155833426-156512597 GCF_964195595.1 Calonectris borealis | reverse complement strand
AAAACATTTCAAACAGTAAGTTTAAGTAAGCCATTAAAGAAAACCTGTTGATTCTAACTTACTGGAAGCTGAAAAAGCATCTTAAACAGCATCTGTTAGGAATGGCATCAGTATAAGGAATCTGCTAGATGGGCCAGATGGCCTATAAAGGCCCCCTCTAGACCTGTTTTCTTTGTGATTTTGCAATGGAGAGGAGTAAAGACCAGATTAAGCAATCTCTAGGAAAGCTTCAAGAGCACCTGAGAAGCCTCTAATCTATCTTCCAGTTTATCTTGTTCTTCTCCTTGAGTAAGGAATGTTAATTAAAATATCTTAAGGAATTTGGACAGCAATTATAAACCTTTAAAATAGCCAGCCTCAGGCACTTAACAAAAACAACAATTCACATTCTATGTTGTGCTTTGCATTTTTCATGGATTAAAGCACTTTTTAGACTATGTTCCCATTTCAGCGTGTACCATATTTACTCTTATAATCAGCAGCTGAAAGTGTTTGATTACCAGTCACACGCCTAGTAGTTTTACAATAGGGACGCAGAACAGCCTCTTCATCCACTCTGACATGAAAATTTGGGGGCTACACAGCAGCAAATACCATACATCATTTCAAGCATGCAAAAAGGCTTACAGAAATTGCTTGTGCCACATCACATACAGCAAAAGACCCTTCCGTTCTCCGCCTAGTCCCCATCAGCAGGACTGCCGCTGGGAAGAAGCTTCCCCTGATGTGAATCTCTACAGGGTCACTTACACGGACGAGGCTTCTGACATGAATGATGCCCAGGAACTTTTCCCCAGGATGCTGAAAGAATTTTGGTCTATACACAGATGTTAGTTTTTCTACTTGGAATGATAAAAACAGTATTAGTCTGCTGGGATTTGAACATCTAGTTGCCGGGACAGCAGATTGGAAGTCATGTCCAGATCCCTAAACAAGACGATGCTGAAAGGAAGCTGTTGCTACAAGGCTGATGAAGGGTCTCTAGAATAAAAAAAAAAAAATGCTGAAGAGAGATATTAGTTCCCTTTTCCACAGGGTTTCTCTTCCTTCAGAAATATTCCAATATGCAAAAAATCCCCCTTATTTTTAGTGGCTATTACTGCTCATAAACACAGACTCAACTTTAAAAGTATATCTTGTCAAGAAGAGAAGAAAGTACTTTGGCAAACAGAGCAATTTCTTCTTGTTTAAAAAATTTCTAGCAAAAACTTGATAGAGAAATCATAGAATCACAGAATCATAGAATAGTTTGGGTTGGAAACGACCTTTAAAGGTCATCTAGTCCAACCCCCCTGCCGTGGGCAGGGACATCTTCAACTAGATCAGGTTCCTCAGAGCCCCGTCCAACCTGACCTTGAATGTTTCCAGGGATGGGGCATCCACCACCTCTCTGGGCAACCTGTTCGTGTTTCACTACCCTCATTGTAAAAAATTTCTTCCTTATATCTAGTCTAAATCTACCCTCTTTTAGTTTAAAACCATTCCCCCTTGTCCTGTCGCAACAGGCCCTGCTAAAAAGTCTGTCCCCATCTCCCTTATAAGCCCCCTTCAAGTACTGAAAGGCTGCAATAAGGTCTCCCCGAAGCCTTCTCTTCTTCAGGCTGAATAACCCCAACTCTCTCAGCCTTTCTTCATAGGAGAGGCGTTCCATCCCTCTGACCATTTTTGTGGCCCTCCTCTGGACCCGCTCCAACAGGTCCATGTCTTTCCTGTGCTGAGAGCTCCAGAGCTGGACGCAGTACTGCAGGTGGGGTCTCACCAGAGCAGAGTAGAGGGGCAGAATCACCTCCCTCGACCTGCTGGCCACGCTGCTTTTATGCTGCCCAGCATACGGTTGGCCTTCTGGGCTGCGAATGCACATTGCCGGCTCATGTCCAGCTTTTCATCCACCAGTATCCCCCAGTCCTTCTCGGCAGGGCTGCTCTCAATCCCTTCATCCCCCAGCCTGTATTGATACTGGGGGTTGCCCTGACCCAGGAGCAGGACCTTGCACTTGGCCTTGTTGAACCTCATGAGGTTCACACGGGCCCGTTCTCAAGCTTGTCCAGGTCCCTCTGGATGGCACCCGTCCCTCAGGCGTGTCAACCACACCACTCAGCTCGGTGTCATCTGCAAATTTGCTGAGGGTGCACTCGATCCCACTGTCTATGTCATCAATGAAGATATTATAAGATGTTATTTTATAATCAACTTTTCCCTCCCCTGCCCTGCTTTTTTCCCCTGCAAAAAAATAATCACCCAGTACAAAGAACTAGCTACTGCAAACAATAATAAAAAATTCACTCTTTCTCCACCCACCCCTCAAAAAAACCCATAAAACATATCTTCCTGTTTGCTTTTCTTGTACTGGCAGAGGTACTGATGCAATCTCTCCTCTCTGAAAAAGGAAACGCTTCTATCTCGGTCTGCATCTTTATCCCCCTCAGCAGCTTGACTAAGCAGATTAAAAGAAAAGACAAGTGCACACTGAAGCAGCATTAAAGCCATAACAAAAAACAACTGCCAGTTCAACAGGAAAGGGAAGTAGAGTCTGCTGCAACTGCTTAGAAATTAAAATAGGCTGGAAGAAAGCAAACACGCCAGGTACACTGCAGGTAGGTATGCAAAGGATCCAGCACCATCCCCAACCTGTCATCTGCCTCCCTGGGCTCTGTGGGAAGACTGAGAGATGACGGCTTCTCCATAGCACCCTGTCACCCCCACTTCATTCCTTCCCCACCCCAAACAGCTGCTGGCTGTTCCATCACACCTACTGACAAGGTGAATCTGAAACTTGGCAACTGCCAGCCCTTGACAAAGCGCAATAAATCAAAGCAGGAACCCACTATTTGTATTTGGGGATGAAAGGAAACTATTCAGCCAACTAAAATATTCTACAAAAAAGAGCTAGCAAGAAAGGAAAAGAACAGTGGTGTTATCATACTGAGAAAGTGCATTTTAAAATGAAAAAGAGTCAGTATTAATTCATTAAATTAATTTTTTCATACATAACATTTTGAAACTGTATTTGTATAAACTACTATTCCCATCTATTACTACCCAGAACCAGACAAGCAGTTAAAGAAGAAAAAGTACAACATTTCTTGATACTTCTTTTGCTAGCCAGCCACCCTGATCATTTGGGAGACGTTCAACTCTGCCTGCAAAATAACCAATAAGATATTGCACAAAGGATAAAAATATTTTGTTGCTTATCTTGGTTATTTGTCACAAAAGGAGAATAATTATAAAACACTTAGGGAAAAAAAAGATGACGTTATGGAAAAACCACAAAAGAGAACAGTACTGCATTATGTGAGGACTTCTTGTAAAAAGAAGACAAAACAAGGCTCCAAAATTTATGTTCTCTGGCTTGTTTCCTCCAGAGCAGATGTGGGGACCCAGAACTTCACATGAACAAGGAAACAGATAAGTAGCAATAGCTCCTGTTAGAAAGGCACTTAGCATTGTTAGAATTGCACTTAGCATGAAAAATGGTGAAAAAGAAGTGATCAATCAATAGGGTATATCATAAATTTGCTTATCATGTAAATACTACCCTTCATTTGTCACATACAATTATTAAATCTAACTATTTCCTCAAATTTCTTCAAACATGGTGGTCTAGGAAAATTAGGATGGTTCCCTGAAGTCTACAAACCTAAACACAGTTCCCGGTTAAAGGTCACAGCAACCACTTCAAAAATGATCACCAGTCTGTGCATCAGCTTTAGCAGACTGAATATTTAGGAGGTGCTGAATGAATACTCACAGGTGTGCTGAAGTCAACCATACATCTCAATAACAACTTAAATATCATAGGCCACATTTGAAAATATAGCTTATCTATAAGTATTGGCTAAAAAACTTCACTGACTTGTAAGGACACATACAGAGAAAGCCACTTCAGCTTCATAAAGGTTATTTTTAGCTTTATAATTCAAAAGAAGTACTTTATAAGTACAAGGAAGTCAGACTTAAGGTAGCAGTAAACCAGATTACAGGGGGAAGTTTACTTTGCTGCAACTTTAGCCAATGCTTTGAATGATACTTAAAAAAAAAAGGAAATTAGGAAGAGGTTTAGCGCTTACAGTATCAACTGCTTGAGCTCTACATTGAGCTCTCAACAACACAACTCCTCAGTGATATGATCATCCTACCCTCTTCTGCAACAACTCCAGCGTTGCCTAAAAATATTTTATACCAGGGTTTGCAATAGTGTGCTTCCAGCAGCATTTGTAATAGTCATCTTTGTGCAATCCGCCAGATGAATCCACTCGCAGTCTGCCTAATGCAGAACACATCCTTTACATGACATGAAATGATTCAGGACATGTGAGAATTTCATCCATGACACAAGGTGAAAACAGAAACTCAGTTAATTCCTTGCTTTGCAGTGTCTAAATATTCCTTTTTTTGCATTGAACCCTCCAAATTTGAGGCTAAAAAGACTGCTGGAAGCTACTGAGCACACATTATTAAGTTTACAGGAATCCAGTGCATTAACTTTAGAAGTAATTTTATAACAATACAACTGCACTGCAAACCACCTTCACGTGGACTGTAAACAATGGAAATGTTTTACAGGGGAATAGAAGGTGGGAAGCACTGAGAATATCTGCTAGCCTGGTGGGGCCAACTTTAAGGCTTTTATAAGCCTCACAGTATTTCATGACTTTCTCAAAATCTTAACTCTTGGGAAACTGTGAAAATCTCAGCTTGCTTTTGAAGCTAGGCAGTAGTTTCAGAAACACTCAGCACAAACCATTTCTGCCAACAAATGAAGCAGTCCTGCCTTCTCACCCTGCTCAGTGGCTCATTCCTGCCTCCGTGCCTCCTTCCCTTTCTGCAGATGCAAGCCCTGAAGTGAATCACATTTAGGAACAGATCCATTTTAGGCTTTAGCTGTGCTGAATCTACCTGCATTCATTTACCTGGAGCTACACAAACGTTCACCCCAGCACAAAGGGATGCAGAGGCTATAAACCATGTCTGCTTCTTTCAGCAGCTGTACCAGCTTAGAAATGATTCATGAAATTATGGCCTATATTTCCAGATAGAGAAAAATTTCAGAACTTCTCCCCATTTCACCCTAGAGGCAAATACCATTTGGGAGACAATTAGTTCTTTCCCTCCTCAATTTTACTGAGGTGTGACTCCAGATATTTCAGCATAAGGCTTAACATACTGGGAACCGCACTGGTTCCAGGTGCTTCAGTAATACAAACAACACTAACTGGGGCAAAGAGCCTGGTCCCATACCCAAAGCAGGCTACAGAGGATTTGCTCTCAGCTTTACTGGGAATTTGATTCAAACAGAAGAGAACTGAACTGAAAAATGCCCGGGGTACACAAGCATACCAAAACCTCATCTTTGTGCTTGGCTTGTACCACATGTCAATCCACATTTACATTGCATCAACACTAGTCAGGCACTTCAGAACTTCCGTGTAAACATCAAATGCTGCAGCTCTCTGCCAAAGCAAACTTGCATAAAAAATGCAATTTAAAGTTTTGAGAGTTTTTGTAATAGTTTTAAAAATCATACTAATGTGTGCAGCTCTTTGTCCCAAGTACCAGTTACCTTTGTACACTGGTTGTAAGCATGATAGTGTCTTCAAACCAACAGATCCATTCCACTAACTCAATAGCTGAGACCTATACTTCTGGATCCTGATGCAGAACAGACATCTGAAGCATCAGCACCCTCTCACCAATACGGAAATCATGTGTGATAACTCTTATTTACTGTATAATATAGACAACAAGGAGAAAGCTGCATAGCGAGGCATTTTCACTTACGTGGTTTATATAGAGACTCTTGCGTTTTTCTCTCACTGCAAAAACACAAAATATGATAGAAATATTACATGACTATTTTTCCCGATTAAGCTTCTTATATACCATTTATAATAAAAAGAACAGGAGGCTATCTATGTGCATTATAATTGCTTTTGCACTAACCAAGTATATTTATATATCAAACACAGAAGGAACATGTATCTGTATGCATAAAGGCATTTATGCTCGCTAGTGTGGTAATGGATTAAAATTCTCATCCATTTGGGTACTTCACCAGGCGTTGGTCCACATGGGAAAGTTAATATGCAGTAAGCTACAGTCCAAGTTAGCAATGGATTAGCCATCCTTCACCAGTTCTCTGTGTGGGTACTCCTGAGCCACCAGTGCCCTCGTGCAAGGTACCTTGCTGCAAACTGGCCTACACTACCTTGGCAGGTATGAAAGCACCTAAATAGCTACACCATGGAGTTAGCAATTTCTCATCATAGCTTACTGTGCACTAACTCCCATAGAGCAGCCTTGAAACCATATGCATTACATCGCTGCCTTCTATAATGATCAGGTGCAAGCCTGAAACTATTACTCATGTCGGATATAACAATGAAAATATATTACTTTGGTGAGTATGAACCAGTCACCACAAGCAAGGGTTGCAAGTCAAAGCCACAATTAGCCAAAATATTCAGAAAGTAAACAGCAACAACAAGGGAGATAGATGTATAGTCTTAATTGTCAGGCAAATGCTTATTACAGCTGATTAAATATACTCTATTTAATTTTTTAAAGCACTTTCCCAATTAACTCACCCCATAGAGAGCCTGTGGAGCTCTGTTCCAGTGAAAATACCACAGCTTTTAGGATACAAGTCTGGAGGCAACTAACACATAAATCAAACTGCAGGATTAAAATAATAATGGTTTCATGCTGTAGGTGATTAAATGCACTTTGGTGCACCATGATTTAAAAGCTATGCAACCCAATGCACTTAGCAAAATAAGAGTGTTCATAATGGTGGGATAGCCTGTCCATTCCCTGTTGGATGAGAAGCCATTATTCGTGATTTTTTACAAGCAAGCAATCTCACATAACAAGGCTGTATGTGTGAATACTGCGAAATAATTGTGTTTAATGCAGACATAAAATGAAAAGAAAATAAGAAAAAACTTTTAAAAATCCTTACATAATTTTCCTCCCAGGGAGCAGAAAGGAGAATCACACATGACAGATGTTAGCCATGTCACTTAGCATATGCTCAGATCCACAATTATGGACATTGTATAAGAAACAGAATTAAACAGGAACAGCAGGACAATCCTGATCGTCTAGTAAATAGTTAAACTGCTTGAAATCCTGCTAAAACACTGCACTACACTTAAGTTCCACACACTGCATTTATCACCAGCAAGGGACATAAGTAATCTAAAGGGAAACAACAAAATGATGGTAGATACTCACTGCTAAGAATAGCCAAAGTATTTGTCTAGTATTGCATATTGCAATGTACAGGCAGTAAACAATTCTGATAAGCTGCACGTAAACCTAATAGAGTACATAACTGAAAATTAACACCTATTAACTGCGAAATTTTAAACATAGTTAAGTATTTGACAGTGTTTTATTCACAAAAAATTATACTGCATACAAAGTTCTTATGGACAAAATCCTAAAGACAGCCTTGCACATACACTCCAAATTCCATTTTAATCACCTTTTTTCCCCTACCTTAGTTTCTCTCTTCTGTATTTTCCCTTGTATTCATTATTCAATTCCCCATGAAAGTACAATCGTCTATTTACCAAAGCAAGAATATCACTCACAGCTCATTCCCATTTGCTAGTTCCAATCTCCAGAAGAATACATTAATGTATTTATACATACCCCTCACTTCTCTCTGCTCAAGCACTGCTTGTGCTGCACATTCTTCTAAGCACCACGTTGACCTCGTTCCCTTATTTTCCCCATATAACAGAAATTCAGTTAGCCTGGATTCTCCGGTGAGGGACTACAAGAAGGCAGCTGTGCTTTCGTGCTTCTGGCCCACTCTGCCATAGCATAAGGCCCAACTCTTTCCAGAACATATGCCGATGGGGAATGGGGCATAGCAGAAACCCATTTTGTCACAACCGTTCTCTTTTGTGATCACAGCCCTCCCTTTAAACAAGGGAAAGACAATTATTGCATGAGACAAAAGGCCACTTCTGCCAAGTTAAAATGACTGTAAAGGGGTAATTCCATCACTTGGCGTCAGTCAGTTTAAAGATGCCTTGCACTGCTCACACAGCACAGTATGGCCTTCAGCAGACCAGACCGTAGCGTTACCATTAACTGTCATTTTGTAGCATAAACTCCTAACTGCAACTCCAGGCTTTTGGCTTTCAAGCATGGGGTTTTGACGAAATGAAGCTGAACAGATTTAGAGTCAGTTTAAACCCTTAATCTTTACTTTCTTTCTAACATTTTAAAACTTGAAAGTTGGAATGGAACTCTTCAAGTGGAGACTGGGATGCTGCCAAATTGTCTTAGTTTTCATCATTTTAAGGTCAATGACCTGTTCCTATTTCTGCAGGCACTTTCAATTGTTATTGTTGAACTTTTGCAATAGTAGGAAAATGTATTATCCTGAAATAAAAGCGAGTGAGGAAATACACACACATACACACATATATGTATGTACATGTGTGTATGTATGTATTTTTCATTGAGCTGTAATAGAAACTTTCTTTGTGCAATTTCTACAGACTATCTTAATGTTACCCATATCAGAATTGAAGACAAAATCCTTGAGGATTAAATCAATAAAAATATCTCGCATTTTGGAAGTTTTGTTTTGTTTTATCCGAGACAGGAGACTGGTCCTAGTTAACATTAAAGAGTAAGTGCAGCTGACTTCACTTCTAGCCACTACATAAACAAAATTTCAAAATCCCCTTGGTCTGAAGCCCATTGTTGCACTGATACTGCAAAATTTATCCAGCACATTGAATGTGTAAAGCCTAATGTAAGTTAGGAGGGGTGGACAGCTGTAACCCACTCACAGGAAAGACCATTACCAGCACCCTGAAGTAGCAACCGTTGCCCTCTTGCTATTATAAGGAAAGGAAATTACATTGTTGGAGTGCTAAGGTTTGGAAACCCTGGATTAACCATAACCACACAGTAAATAGTGCATGGCTTTTCAGTCACCTAGCCCATCCTGCTTACAGGCCAAACGCAGCAAAGAGGGGAGAACTTGCATAAAGCACTCACAGAAGCTAAAGACATAGAAGGTGATATTCTTTACTAGCTCCCTAAACAGGGAGAATTACTCATGTAAGATTCAGCACCTACAAAATTCCCACAAAGAGTTGGAAACATTTAGAAAAGCTACTTTAGTTAGGAATCGAATTAATACTTATTGTGTCTTCAACTTTTCTACAGATTCACTGAACTCTCAGGTAACTAAGGATGCATTCAGACTACCTGAGGGACAGGACAGATTTAGATGCTTAGCAAGGCATCCAAGCTTCACAGAACAATGGAAAATTCAGACCACATACTATCCAGAGATGCCACGTCCTGTCTTATTGTATTTGGGGTAGTCAGCTTGTTGCTCTTCACTCACATGTTGATCACAAGCAGCTCGAGCACAGCTCCTATGCTAGGACAGTACTACAAGATTACCAGTAAGGCTGAAAGAATACAGGGCTACTAGAAAGCCAAATGTGGAACTGCCTGAAGGCAATGTTGCCAAGTCACTCTAGCACGTAGTGATGGTCTTGGCCCTTTCCTGCTGTAGAAACACGTGGTGAACACTCTAAGAGTCACAGCCAGATCCTGGATGAAACCTTGAGTCCCGATGTCCCTCAGCTCTCCAATATGTATATTTTAAATGTCTGCAGTTCTTGTCTATAGAAATATTTTCACTTACAGTCAACAAGAAGGTTTGCCAGCCCAACACTATACAAGTAAGGGAGAGAGGTAGTTACATGCCCAAGTTCGGTGTTTTCAACATTTCCAGCTCAGCTCTCCCCCTTCTACACTGACTTAAGTCTTGGAGGTCCCCTAGGTCCACAGCAGGCTGTCAGAATACAACCCTACACACCCTAAAAAAACCTTAGTATTTTCCCCTTAACAAGCATTTTACTGCATTTTGGTGTTACGCAACATCCTTGATTAGCGTGATAACTCCTACAGCTCACTTGGTTCCACAACGGGCCCAAAGCACAGCCAAGCAAAATGCTTACTACTGTGAGTTGTCCCACCAGAATGGGATGGTTCTTGGCAATACATCAGCAGATAAATGTTTGCAGAATATTTTTTCTTCTGTACAAGCAAGATAGACTTTGGATTTTTTCCACCATGATCAAGGATAACTAAACAGATCTTACACTCCTGTTGATAACGTTTTGTTTCACTAAATTCATTGTTCTCACTCAAAGATATGTTCTTCATATTACTTAAAATACAGCAAACTTTCATAGACCAACTCTAGCATGGGTGTAACTGCAATTTTAAAAAATGCTTACAATTAACTACATACTGTAATAAATTAACCACTATTACTACAAGTAAGGATAATCATCAGGTCTGGTCAACATTTTAGTTGTTGGATTTGGGATTTTTTTTGTCCTTTTTTTCAACAAGCTGTAACAAGAAACATATAGCATCCATATGGGATTATACAGTATAAAAACACTATAAAATAGACATCAATCTTCATAATACAGTCACTATGGCAATATTATCATATTCATTTTACAGAATACCAAACCACATCCAAAACCACATAATAAGGCATTGACAGAACCAGGGCTGAATTCAGAAGGACAATCTGAAGGGCAAAAGAGGTACTCACATAATCAACTCTTCAATTAGGACCTAAATGTATATCCTCTTTGTTCTAGTCATGCTCAAAAATTAGCAAAAAATATACAGTAAGTGAAAACTACACTATTTTTAAGTGATGTGTTTGACACTGCAATTTACTACGTAAATCAAAAACGGCATTTATAGGCAGCAGAGAGAAGGACAAAGAATTCATACTGAACAGTCAGAATTACAATGTAGAAACTGCTTTGAAAGTCTTGGTAGAAAATAATGCGTTTTGCATGGATTATTCATGTACTTCTAAAACAGCATGTCATACATGTCCAACAGGGAATGAAAGAGTCAGAATAAGTGGCTTCTATTCTACTAACTCTATCAAGAGGCTTGCTTAACAGATGTAATTCCAGAGGGATCATTTTGTCTATGAATAAAAAAAAATACTCCAGACAAATACATGACTATATCAAATCCATAATGAGAGAAGAAGAGAAAATGTTTGGGTGGGATGGGGGTTGTTTTGTTATTAAAATCTAGTACTGAGCTCATTTACAGTATCAGCGATATCGGAGGAAACTCTGGACTGTCGTCTTAGCTAACGTAAACTGGCATTTTCTCAAGAAAATACTCTCCACACATTTCCCAGAAGCTTGGCCTAATGTTCAGAGTTTAAAAAAAACAACAGTTATACAAAACATTTTTGATTTAGGGAAAATACTTTAAAAATATAATTGTATTTTGTAAGCTTTATCCACATTTGTAGTTCTGATACAACAACTACTTGGAACTTACAATTTCAGGACATGACAGGACTCAAACCTGTATCTTCTACTACTGGTCTGGCAAAATAATTAGCTAAAGGTTTGACTTCTTTCAACTCTAAAATGATACCTATAAAAGCCTCTTTTTTTGGGACGGGAATTATATATTAAAAGATTATCACATGCATTTTAACAAAGGGTTTAGAGACAAGTGCAATAGCAAATACTGTAATAAATTCAGTAACCTACCATCTGTTTGCGATTTACTGAGAAATATCGTACTGGCCCGTGGATGATCTGATGGGTTGAATTCCATGTTCAAATCTAGAAAGAAAGAAAGGAAAAATAGCACAAAAAAATTTATGATTATCCAACAGTATACACAGATTTTCTCATTCTTTTTAATAAGACCAAGTTTACACACTTAAGCAGTTATTGTAAAACAAAATCCATCTTGAGGACCACTTTTTTATCCTTCTTCACACAAGTAGCTCTTTTTGGCATGCAAATCATTTGCATCAACACAGCTTTGGGATTAGACTTCGATTCTAAGGGCTGCTTTTGGATTAAAACAGATAAAGCAGCCTGAGAAGTTTGTACACAAGAAGTCAGGAATTATCCATTTACCATCAGTTTCTTCCCACCATGCCCCAAAGCCATTGCTAAGCACAGGGAACACAGCTTGTTATATGTAATTATAGAAGAATTAAGTATTACAAAACAAATACGCAACCCTCTGTAGATAGATGGGTTTCCAAGATTAGATGTGATTAAAGTAAGTAGTTATTGCAGCTGAATGTAAACAAGCTAAGTCTAGGCCAGAGTATTTTAAATGGTCAGGATTACAAAAACATGGAACTTTCCTGATACTTCACAGATGAACATATTCCTTGCTGTAACAACTTCTAAAAAAAAGAAAAAACCCAAAAAACAAAGCAGTCCTAAAAAACATTTACCAGGTTAAAGATTCGAATTTATCACAGCTTATAGAAACTTCTATGAACGTTATTTTCCTTATCGAGGTTAAAATCCATTGAATTTACTTGTTCCCAAATTCCACTCTACTACCAATTTGTCAAAACTCTTATATGCCTGCATCCACTTGAAAGCATGCTGCTAAAAATAGCACATCATTTTTTACCATTTTCTTGCTTTCCCACTGTGGCTATCTCAACCTTACTTCTCTTACATTCTCTTGACCTCTAGATATACGTTATTTTGCATTTGATGCAGGCATTTATGCGAGACTACATATGAGCACTGATATGTTTATCTCCTGTGATTATCCCAGGCTTTCTACATTTCTCTCGCTCCCCTTTCATATCTCTCTGAAAGCTCAGCAAAACTGGAAATTAAGCCCTAGGTCTTATGAAAACAAAACAAAGTCTTTTTGCCCAGGGGTCAAGTTCTCCTGTCTACAGCTTTCCCTGTTCCTTCACCATCCATCACCATACTCTCTTCTCCCTTTCCCTTTTATTTACTAATTTACTAGGTCTTCCTCTTCCCTGCTTTTTTCTCCTGACTACACACCTCTCTACAAATGTACTTTCTATTTGTATTTTTCCGCTTTATGCTCTCTTGGTTTCCTTTTCATCTCCCTGCATTCTGCAGTCCATGAGATGAGCAGCCTGACATGCTGCTGGTACCTGGACATAACTTCGGAATAAATACGATCTTACTTTCAAGGAAGAACCCAGAAACACAGAAGAGCAACTCCTCAGTTGGAAAGGGGGCTTATTATTATTAACAAACCCACAAAGGGGGGGAATCTAAGAATTTCAGGGGAAAGTGAATTTGATTCTCCCAAAAACCACAGTTTGCAGCCAAGCTTGGAGAAGATTCTAGGAAGGTCATCTTAGTACTAGAAGTTCTGACTTCAAAGGACTGTGAATTAGCATGTTTTCCTGTTACTTTCTGCATCTTATTTAGACATAGAGAAGAAGAAAAAAAGAATCATCCATTGAGATAGATAGTGCTGGTAAAGATCGTTTTCCATTTCAGGATAGTTCTTCCATTAAGCAGAATTCAAGATGCAATTCATTAAGTAAAGAGTAATCAGCAGTTTAAAATACAATACATTGTCTTTTATCATCCTCATCATCTTTTATCAAACAGCACAATACATCATCATAAACAAAAAATGCCTGGCTTTTTAAAACCACTACAGACAGTCTTTCTACAAATCTTTAAAGTACAGGAATGCAAATTCAGTCAACAAAACAGGACCGGCAACATGAAACTGAACTCAACTTACAAAACACTGCCCCTGAACAGACAAGCATTCCTTTCCTTCAGGCCCAGAAAATTATCTGCTCAGGGAGTAATAACAACGCGGTACAGGCTTACAGTCTTGCTTGCAGGGCCGAAAAGAAAACAAAATCAATTGCCCCATCTTGCAGTCAAGTTGCAACTATTTCAGGTTCCTGTGTTATAAAAGGCTATTATGCAGAAGCAGTAAACCAACAGAGGACTTAAAGTCTTTCTGAAAAAAAGCATGAACTACCAAAAAGCACTGGCTCTCGGATAAACTGTTATTCTTCAGACAGCAGCTGAAAGAAGGCCAGCAAAATCCAATCTCAGCAGCTGCAGAGGCCAGACCAGGGATTTTGAACCATCGTGGGAGAGGCAGCTACCTGCTGCCAGGCAGTGGCCATGGCTCCTTCCCACCACTGAACCCCACAAAGCACCACGCGTCCTCTTCTCTCCACATCCCTTCTCTCACATCCTCCCCAGCAACAGCAGCCATCAAACACATCCATCCGTCTTTCTCAAACTGCCTGCACAAAAATCAGAGGAGAGCATTAGGCAAATCCGAGCATCCCACAACCACTCCATGCCACCACTGCTGGCGTACAGGAGCATTAGAATGGATGAAGTTTCACAACATGTGAGTAAGATTTCAGTCTCTGGTTGATCTTAGATGTCTTACCATATTGTATAACTTGAAAAAAAAAAAGCCTTTTTGAGTTTGGCAACCACTTCTTATAAATCTGTCATTAGAAACCATGTTACAGGAGAAAGAGATCAAATGATATATACATATCTGAAGCTAGGAACTCATCACCAAAGGGCATTATCCATCAAAAGGTTACCTCCATCCTAAAGAAAATAATACATTCATACTGTTTTAGTGTTACCAGTAGTTCTTTCTAGTGTTTGAAAAGTATCATGAAAAACAGCCACAATATGAAAGGTTCACCCATTTTGTAATGGAATAGTCGAAGATGAAGAGAGATCTAAACTCACACAAGGAATACTCTACTATTTGAAAGAGAGGAAAATGAGAGCCAGAATTTCAGTTCCCGAAATCTGCACAAAAATCTTCTCCATTGCTAGCAGTCTGCTCTGTGACTCATCATGGCCTTACGAAGGAAAGATTTAAAGTCAGTACTTTTTCCAACAGTTACCCTGCACTCCAAAATCAGCTTTTAAAAAGAAGTCACTGTCTCATAGACAGTCCAAATCAAAAATCTTTCACTGTAGATATTCTTTCCAGTTAAACAGATGTGGAATATTTTCCTACATCTTTTCATAGTTCAAAGATCAGGTTTTCTTTTTTTTCAGTTCTAAAGGACCGTTAAGTTATGCAAAATATAACTCCCATTCTGTAAACACCTAAACAGTGTGATGCCCCATGAAAATTTCAGGGTTTTTTTCTTCTCAGGATTAGGATTCAAAGGTGTGTGTCTATAAATACATGCATATCTATAGCTATACAGATATATATTTAAATCAAACCTAATTTTTGGTTAGCCAAAGCAAAGTCACCCTCAGGTACACTTCAGCTAAGAGATCATGTGCCTAACAGAATTTTGGAGGATTTTGGCAAGACCAGAGTTACAAATACAGGCAAATATACTTAGGACTGCATTCTCTTTCTTGCTTACTAGCATTCCAAAATAACAGTTATTATAATGGGCATTCTGATTTATCATGACAAAATAAATTCACTTGCTCTCCAAGAAAAAGAAGTAGATTTTGCATATAACTTAATTCAGTACATAACTGCTCTGAATTTTAAGACAGCCACCAGAAGATCACAATGAGATTCACCCTGTACACTGTGAGAAACTTAGTTCCTAAAGCCACAGTAGCTGCATTCAAATATGGCCATAAAAAGAAACGAACTGTAAAACAGTTCTGTTTCAGACTTGGGCTAAAGCCCAGGCAAGATTTTAAATCTCAAAACAAGATCTTAAAAAGCATTACTGAGGCTGAAAATACTGAATACAGCCTCAGTTTGCACTTTTTAAAAGGATAAGAATAAAGGTGAGTGTAGAAGAGAGCTAAAGACTAACTGGAGGACTGCAGAAAACGCCTTCAAATGAGAGTCTGAGTTCAAACCGTTCAGCTGATGAAAAAGGAAAACTAGGAGGTGTCTGTAGTTCATATGTACCTTCACAGGGGTACTAAAAGCTCGCTCTAACCTAGCACACAATATAACAAAACCAGTGGAAAATGAAAGCAGAAACATCTTAATTATGAACTTGGATGAAAAAAAAAGGGAGGATAATTAGTCACTGAAGCTCCACACCCAAAGAACTCAACTTATTTTGATGTTTTCCCTTTCTAGAAGATTGGTTCAGCCAAACATCTTCAGGCTTTAGTCCAGCATGAGTATTTAGGCTCAATTTAAGAATAACTACATGCAAGTTACTGGCTTATGATTCATATGCAGGTCAGATCAGATTATCCCAGGGGCCTCTAGCCTAAGTTCTATAAAATCTTCAGAAATAGCAATATTTAAATTATTAAGCTCAAAACCTCAGCAAATCCCAGTGGCACATCTGTAAACTTTCTCAAATCACACCAAACTCTGCTGCAGTTCTTCAGAAAGAGCTACGTTTTAAGACTTGTGGTCAGAATACATTATGCAAGATAAAACCAGAAGAGGATGAGACTAAATCTTTTATGGCAATTTTTAACAAAAAAAAGGTTTCTTCAACTCTTGAGTCTACTGAGATAAAATCACGCACCACAAAAGGATGAAGGATGGGATGGGTGCTGTAGCAACACGTACCAAATCTTCTGCCATGACACAAACAAGAAAAACCAACACAGTTTCTTTTATAAACCAACACACTGCTTTTATAACAGTGCACATGGGCTGCAGCACAGGGAGCAGGTCTGAAAATATGTTTATTCTATCCGAAAAATAAAATGTTATTTCCTTCCTTTTGAACAATGAAAGTTGGGCAAGTTTGCACTGCCAAAGTCTAAACTGAGTAAAACACTTCTTTTAGACTTAAGCAGTTCTGAAATAATCCGGTGAAATTACTTTCCTTCACCCCTGGGACCACAGGCTATCACTGCCACTGCACAACCACTATCATTAAGGAAAGAGATAGTGTCACATATTAATTTAATGACCTATCATATGCTTAAAAATGAAATCAATCCATCTTTCTTCTTCCCAGAAGATATTTTTTTCTTAGTTACTTAAAGGGACTTCAGGTAAGAAAAGAACAGACCTGTCCAGGGCATGCCGCAGAGGAAACTGCAGCTGACCAGGCACGACACGAATTAGTTACCCTCTCTGCCATCTTTTCTCCACCCACAACCTGACATTACAGAGCAAATGCCTGGTATGGCCTAGTGGGTGGAAAACAACAAAAACACCACAAAGTTGCTTATCAAGAAATTAAAAGAATGCAAGCAATGAGCAATGTTTGATTAAGCCCTACACGTTTCCAGGAAGCCTGTTGAAAGGGAAGAGAAAACAATCGCCACGGGAGCAGAGGGAACGGGAGGCACAGGTGACTCAAGGGAAGGGCAAGGCTTTCACGGAGACGTCGAGGGCAGGGCTTTTGGTGCACCCTGATGCAGGTGGGGAACAGCACGGCTGTGCCTCCCTCGCCCGTGCCACCCCCATGGTACCAGCAGGACTGAGATGTTATTTCTCTGGCTGGCAGAAAGAGTGAAGTTGTTGCTCCAGCTTTCAGTGTACCAGCCCGTACGAATGAGCTGATGTCATCTGTGGGAAGAGAAACAGAAACAGTGTTCTCCAGGCAAAGACCGGGAGATAAGTTTCCCCAACACTGAACCTAGAAAAAATGCTGAAATAAATTTCAAAAGTCTCACTGCACCTTATGTCTTTCTGCTTCTCTTTTACTCTGGTGGGCTGCTCCCCTCTATTAATAGCAATTGGCCATTTAAACGTGCAGTAATGTAAATATTCCCTTAAACATTATTATGTTATTATAATTCCCTCAGGAGTTGGTAGGAGTTAAATGGGTACCTCAGCTAAGAGGATCTCCCTCATCTGTGTCTAGTCAAATGAAGCAAAAACCCAAAGATTACTTTAAAAAAGAACAGAGAGCAAAGAAACAAGTCTGAAGAAAGTAATATCTCACCATTATTACCCATTTTCTTAGACTTTATTTTTATTTTAAATCACCATGATTCATGCAAAGGAGCCATGATACAATCTTACACTTGAGACTTCTGGACGTTAATGTCTCTAAAACATGGATGCGCCAAGCACTGGGACTAAAATAATTCACTCGGATGAATAAATAAATAAAGCACTGGGATGCTTTCTGTTCAGAAGTTTTTATAGCTTTCAAGCCGAAGTAAGACTGAATTGTATTGGCTGATTTCACTGGGTAATAACAATAACTGCATCTGCTTTTACACTAAAGCTTCCAAGATGGGAGATCCACTAGTAGAAGTTTCAGCTCATGCCATTCAGACATCACACAATTGCAGCATGAAGATTTATCAGACCACAGGATTTATCTGTACCTTTTTACAGTATTTCATGTTTAGTGTAAGCAGCAGCTAATCTACCCAAATGAAAATGCCTCTCAGCTGTGCTACTGCCTGCAGTATTCTTGTAAGAGCGAATGTTAATTATGATGTTCCAGTACACTTTAACAGTGATTATGAAAAGAAAAGAAAGTTGGAACTTGGAAGGCTTTCAGGAGGCAATTGGCTGGAAGGGTAAACTCCTTCAAGTTTGGCTAGGTCACTGGAAAAACTTGGATGTGATCTTTGCTACCCTGGAGCTATGCTATTCTCTGCGTACCATTGCAAGCAAACGACAGGCACGACATTTCTCAGCAAGCTCCAATTACAGGGTGACTCCGTTCCAGGCTCTGCTCTGATCTCGGTCTTCGAGGGAGACACAGAGATAGTTCATCAATAAAAGGAGCCCTCTGTGGCAAATAATGCTCGTTTCTGTACAGTTATTCCTGACCAGTCAGCCAAGTTACAACATACAGCAGTTCTCATGGACACAGCTGTATTTATTTTCTCTTCTAGAAGGAAAATCACATATATAACTTTTCAGAGAACAAGGCTGAACAAGGTTTGTATCCAGGATTTTTAGTTTTGTTATTATTTTTCAGGATTTGTGTTCCCTTTCACAGCAGTCTCTCCCAACTAACTAGACACATCTCAAGAGCAAATTAAATCATTTGACATTGCGTGGTATGTAAGTCTTTTTTTTAACATCTCCTTATATTTAGAACAGAAAAGATAGCAATTAATAAATCTTTTCCCTCTCAAGTTCATCTCATGAACGTCTTTCAGATATTCCAGTACTGCATTTATTAGACTTTGCTTTAACTGTAACCAAAATGAAGTTTAAAAGTTTTATTGATACATAAAAGATAAGAAAAGAAGATAAGAAAAAAAAATGCAAACACATATCCACTTCCCCCCCCCTCAGGAAAACAGAGAGGAAAAGACAATTTCTCCACATTGCATGAAGAATTCAGTGTGGACTTTGAGAGCAACAATTCTGTGCTATTATTAATTCAGGAGCATGCCCATCGTTAAACAGAATTGTCCATTGTAAAAAGTGCCTAATGCAAAACATATGGCTATGCATATATATATTTACATCATACTCAAATACTGCTTCCCTGGCTTTTGAGTATAACATAAAGCATGATTCTTCATTACAGTACCCTAAAACACCTGAAGTGTAAATAAAATAAAATACAATAATGCAATGCAGAACATGGTGCACTCTAGAAGCCCGTTCTTTATGTCAAAGTATCTTGACATAAAGAATGTCACTTTCCCTTCACTTATCTGAATGGAAATCTAAGGCCAGCAAAGAGAAGCAACTTTTCAAATATGGTACCTTTAAGATTTTCCAGCAAAACCAGCTTCCTGTTGAAATCAGCAGGAGTAACAAGCAGCACATGCGTGCGCACACCTCCCTTCCTTGCTGCCAGCGTGCTCAAGACATGCTACAGAACAAGGGACACTGATAAATATCCAGTTGTAAATTGTCCTCCCAGAAAGCCCCCCCCCCAATGTTTTAAAGAAAATTAAATTATTTTTTATGAAGTGTTCAACAGAATCCAGCCCAAGAATCACAACTGGACCCAAAACTTGTTCATATGCAGGATATCTCAGGATATCAAGTAGACATGTGCCAGAATACAGATAAACTAACTCCAGAGGTGAGGGACAACATTCCTTATGACATTACTGGTTTCCATGAACAAAAATTCATTCTAAAACCCCATTTTCATTACATTGAGAGTATGAACAGACTTTTAGAATGAAAAAATTACATTGGGACAGCAAGCAGAGTCCTGCGAGTCCAACAGACGTAAGAGCTCCCATTGCTTCTGACTCCTCGGCATCGAGCAGGAGGTGGGTTTCAGCCCGGCAAGATCCCACAGACACAGCGGCCTCCCTCAGAGGTCTCAGCTCTGCAAACAACCTCCTGCCTCAGCCCATCCTGATCACACTGTCAGGGAAACAAAGCGGAAGCCACGAAGCTGGTCTAATGCTTCTCACCAAAAGGCAAGGAAACACACACGTTTCAGTTCTGCTGTTGGAATACAAAGATGGAGCAAGGCTTGCCGTCATTTTTTCAGAAGCATGATCTGCTCTGAACATTACAAGTAATGTAAACAATAATATGATGACATTTTTCCCACAAATCCTTTTTTTCAATAATCACATGTGATATGGTTGCCCTCAAGTAATACAAGATGGAAAGAGGAACTACAGTGCACACTTTTTAAAAAGAGTATCCTGCTTTGCACTTCTGCACTTTGCCGTGCATCTCCCATCATTGCTCATTTTCTCACTGCCGACCTTTCCATTTTGTTACTAAACACCACTTTTTGGCACTTGAGAACATGGTACTCAAGTTCCCCAGTTCCACCTCCTCTCTCAGTAATCCTCCTCCATTAAACGACAGAGAGCCAGCTAACGCACGCTAGATGTGGTTGCATCGGCATGCATCCCTTCAGAAACACAGGCTGGCGTCTCCTCATTCCAAGCGCATTTCTGCGTATGGCGGCAGAATGTCCCCACCTGGGCTGCGTCGCCACCTGTTTCCAGTGGGTTTTATTAACACCCTAACTACTGCTGCTTTTGGCAACGTCACTCGTGCCCCACTTATGGCACGTGTAGCAACAAAAGGAACAAAGCCGCTGTCCTATTAACCTCAAACTGAAATTTATGCATTTCTCTAATGCCCCAGTGACACCGAGCACCACAAATGCTTTTTCCCTGACACGTTTTTACTTAACATACAGACCACTTCAAAATGAATTTAGTCTTCCCTATTAGTTCCAAAAGTAGAAAAAATGGAATATAAACAGTTGTGAAAGACTTCTAAAAATTATTAGTAATTTAAAAAAAATCTTGTTTTTCTTCCTATAAATGTATCAGAAAAAATTACATTATGATTCACTTATCACTCATTATGATAATCATTTAACATGATACATGTGAAATCATTGACAGATATAAACACAGTATCATTATAGACCTAAACAAATGATACCAGCTGTTGCCATACCAAATTATTTTCCTTGTCCTTTCAAAACATGCAAACAGTACTACCATGCTCTCCACCAAAAGAGGCCTCAAGCCATCGATGCCCCAAGTGAGGCTGGCTGTGATCCTACCCACCCTTGCCACAAATGTAACCCAGAGGTTAGCAGCTGGCAGGGAATTATTTGTCACTGAGTCAAACACACAATACCAGTCAGCAGAAGTGTTGGGCTAACCTACAGTAAAGTGAACCAATTTTACTTGAAGACACAGATCAATACAAAGTCAGCAGCATAATCATCATCATCATCGTATCACAGCTGAGCTGGCATTATAAACTTGAATCTTAGACTGAACTCGCACCAGCCCAGCAGAGCAGGTCGAGCTTACTCTTCCTCATTCCTTTATGGAAATTATTTTAATAAATGCCAGTGAAAATGGCATCTTTCCAGGATCTCTTCTTTTTCCTTTTGCTTCCCTACTGAGTTGTGTGACCTAAAGTTAAAGTATTTATCAAACAGCTAATAGGTAATCCATGAAATACAAACAGAAAAGGAATCTGTTCTCGTTTCTCAGAAAAATTAGTGCAAGTGTATTATAAAACACTTGTAAGGGTACATCTGTGACTCCAAGGGCAGCAGCTGCTTTTTTA
The DNA here is from genome assembly GCF_964195595.1 of Calonectris borealis. Taxonomy (NCBI): domain Eukaryota; kingdom Metazoa; phylum Chordata; class Aves; order Procellariiformes; family Procellariidae; genus Calonectris; species Calonectris borealis. The sequence goes on along the minus strand of NC_134313.1, from coordinate 156,490,850 downwards.
ATATGCAAAAATATAATTTGCAATCTCTTCTGAGGAACACCACAGGATACTTGGTAAACTACAATAACAGGCTTTCAATTTTTCCCCTGCAGATTTGTATTCACATGGCAACCAAATTACCATGCTACCAAGATACAGCGTTAAAATCAGTACTACATGCAGATTGCCACCTAAAACTGAAAAGCAACTGAATTAAATTAAAAACCTCTCTCATCACTGAAACTCTACATTTGTGCATATATGCAAAAGCCCATAAACACATCCAGCTAAAGCACGTGTGTATGTATACACACATGCCTGAGCCACTGAGCACTTCCATTACTAAGCTGTAGTGCTGTCCCTAAGCCCAGGAGGCTCAGTCTCCTTAAAGTCCTATGGCAGAACACATACAATATAGCTTGCTAAACATATATCCACTTCAGATGCAGCCATGTAATTCTTGCCCAGACTCCAGACACTATAGCTTCTGAAACCTAAAAACCTGTAACCTCCAGGTATTTTGTCCGTCCTCAAAAACCCTGTAACTCACATGTCCTATACACCAGGAAAGAAAAAGGAGGAAGAAGAGGGAAAAAGATACATTAAACTTTGAAGAAAACAATTGCAGATCTGTAATTGACATTTATTCTCAGTCTTTGATTGAGTTCTTTAATTGACATTTGTTCTCAGAAGAGTCAGCTCAGAATCATTAAGTGCTGATCTTGGAGAAGCACCTTATAACAATTGAGTATGTTGCAAAATTGTCACTGTAGGAGGTACCATTTCCAAAGTGATAAAAAGCAGTATATTGATATCTTGTTATTTGCTGTGAATTTATAATGATCTAAAACACTGACATCCATCTTCATTGTGATTTACCATATTGCTCTGATTATGTGAATAGCTCTAAACAGCCACAGAGAAGTCTTATATATTTACTTTTAAATCAAAATCATACAGAAATGTTTTGTTCTTGTCCCAAACATGGACTTCTTCCCAAAATTACATTGGCTCAATGCCCAGGACAAGTAACATTCAGTTCCAGAGCAGTAATTAGTTTCAGATCCAATATCTTGCAGTTTTCTAGCTCTTAGTATGAGCTCTGGGCAACTGAAAAAGGGATAAAAGCAGCTTCTTATTTGTTTTTCTCCCAGTCATGTGGACACAGCCACTGCATATAATATTCAAGTCTTAAGGCTGACCTGATCGGCCACAAGTAATGCAGCCATTCTAAATTCAGGCAGATAAAACCTTATCAGATCAAACCCAGAACAGGGATACCTGTGCTATTGGTAAGAAGGGGGAAGGTCACTGTGAAACTGCAATCCAAAGACATGTTGCAGAGAACACACGCAAGGTTAAATTATGTACAGTACAGACAAAAAAGTTGAAGGGGGTACTAGTATTTCCATTATAGATGAGGAACTAAGGCAAACGAATAAAGGCATCATTAAATTCCTGGTGCTGTTTTGCACTTTGTCCACACCTCTGCAGATCAGACTCCAGGCCTTGATCTATGTAGTTAGCCAGAAAAAGAAGAGGACATACTTAGGGACCACAGGACCATCTTGTCCAATCTTAATATTGCTACTTTTAGATGCCTAATTCAGAGCTAGCCACCTAGTTGCCCTGCAGTCAATAAAGCACGCACTTTTAGAAGTGCATTTGTCCAATGGCTCTTTGCCTAATCATAAAACAAAAATTTGGGATGGAATAGATGCATCATACTCTAGTCATGCTGACCCTTTATCTTCCCTGATACACTTCTTGACAAAGGTACCAGGGAATTAATTCAAAATACACATAAAATAAAGTGCTGCACTAACCCGGTCATAGTTTGCTATAGTCTGCTTCTGATCATTCACATTGACACTATGTGCTGCTTACTTATTAAGCACTAGCTTATTTCCAGATTATGGGAATTGTTCCATGTACCAAGGCTACTGGAAAGATACATGCAAATGTCAGATGCTATGTAATGTAACATTTTTGGAAAAACATTTCCTATTATTGCCTGGCAGGGAAATGCTAATTTAACCCACCAAGTTCAATTCTTTTGAGCTATTTTTGCCTTAAATAGCTCAACACTTTCAAATGTTCATTGCAAAATTCAGACCCGTGCTCAACCCATCAGGCAGATATACTGAAAGCCACAACTGTGAATTGCTACTACAGAACAGTTAAAATCACCTAATGACAGTCTACAATACTGCTTTCAGAGTTGCTATGACAAAAGAAAATCAGGAAAACAATATATTAAATCAGAAAAGATAATACCTAAAGCAGCACGCTAATCAGAATGATTTCAAGTCTCCTCCAAGACAACCTGCTGAGGGAATCTACTGACAGGGAAGAATAATCACATCATTAGCAATTTGTACTCCTGTCAGGAATGCATTTAGTCACACCATAGATTAAATGTTTAAGCAATTGCTAAGCAGACGTGAAATTTTCCAATCTGAAGGCCTATGTCTAATCTGCCAATAAAAAATTAAATACAGTGAGTCACTTCACTTAGGACAGCAGTTCCTCACCTCAATCTCATCAGAGGTTTTTTCACTAAAACGTGACAGACAGTTGACATCACAGGAGAGGTTTTACTGGCAAGTGCTATATGTATAGAAGCAGATATCCAATCAAACTCTGACTGTCCTTTAAAAGTGAAAAAAATACAATTTCATACATTCAGGAATCACCACATAAAATGAACATGTCGTATTTACCTAAAGGTCCTACTCTTGTGAAGAACATATTTTTAACAATAGTGTCCTGATACTTAATGTACCTGGAAACACAGAGGAAAAGTCAAGCAGGTTTTTGTAATGGGACGTTATGTCTCTCAAACTTTCTGAAGCTCCTTAAAGGAATAACAAACATTTGCATAATGATACAATCTACCCGGGCCTCCAAAGGCTTTAACAAGGTCACCTGCTTCTGAAACTAAGTAGACATTCAGTGCTCAGAAAGGCCAGGCACAAATTGCTTAAAAGACGGGAAATGAAGCACAGGATGAAATGGTCACTTTTCAACAACTGTTCTCTGTTGTTTTTCAACACATTCAAAAGCATGAAGTGAATTTAATAAGACTGCAAATTCTGCAGATGATAGGACATAACATAGCAAACTAGCATCAGCTATGAAGAATGTCTTTGTTACTGGTCAACAAAATGGCAGATATTCGTAAATGCAAAAAACTGGGGCACATAGGAAAAAAAAATCTAAATTCATCTTCAAAATGATAAGCTTCAAATATTCCTACAAATATGTTGTAGGAACTGGGAACAAACGCAACTAGTATGGACAGATTCAATCTACACAAAAGGAGGAGGCTCTTCAGCAGCATTAACGCTGTGGAATTACTTTCCACAAGACACCGAAGTTCCTACAGTTTCAAAGGGTTCAAAAGGGATAAGGCAGGTTCCTGGAAGACAAATTCACTAAGAATTGCAAACTAAATAGTAACTGCTCAGGAAGTTCCCAAGGTGCAATTTTAGGGCAACTAGGTATTCTGAAGAACTATTGTTACGTTTCTGTTTTATATTCTGGCATCGGCTCCTGCAGGAGACCTGACAGCGGGCCAAGCAGAACTCCGGCATAACCAACACTGCTCACACTAAAATCCTGTTACATTGTAATCTGATAAACTAGAAAAAAAAACAGCTTAAATTAAACCAAATAGGTCCTTTGTCTTTGAGAGCTACTAAAATATCTGCAGTAACTAAACCCAAAGAGGGAATTTACTAGGCCAGCATGTACTTTTTAAGCAAGGAAAAAAGCTGTCATAGCCTAGTAGTTTAACATTAACTAACTTTTCTCCACTCCTGTAGTTTTGTCAACTTTCCAACCTCAAATTTAGTGCAGCATATGGACTTTCATCCTCAGACAGCACCGACCAGACATGCATTTGTCTTTCTGGTAGCTGATGTTCTAGAAAGCAGAGGGAAAGGGAGGTACTGCATGCCTTGTGCATCGACCACAGGAACCAAAATACAGGAGAGTCAGAAGTGAAACAAGTCCAAACCAAATTTTCAGTAAGGGCCCAATTATTCAACTGCCATGCTACCGCTCCAGCTAACTGTCAGGTCAGCGGATTGCCATGCTGCAGTTTTTCTGGTTAGAATAAATGATCATGTCCCATCTAACAACATATACATGTCGATCCACTGCAAATTGCCTAAGGATCTGGACCAGTGCAGGAAGAATTGGTCACTAATGTTCTTTCTCCTACCAGTTTATACCTAGACTGAAGCCATACATTAAAAACCATGCAACTCTGATTTGTAAAACAATGACTAGAGGAGTTGCTAGTTCTGCAGGAAAAAATTTACAGTACTTTTGGGTAGAGAGGAACAGAGGCTTTATGTTTTGGATTTGGTGTTTTGGGTTGTTCTCCTCCACATGCCACTTTGAAAACAGACTGAATGCAGAAGATTTTGCAGGCCCTTGCTATCTGTGCAAGGAACACAAGCAGGATTTCAGCTTTCATCTGGGTTGCTTTGCTTATTATGGTCCCTAAATTTTGCAGTGGGCAGCTGATTCATATATGTGAAATAGCATGAGAAACAGGAAAACAGAGTATGAAATAAACTAAAGAGGAGAAACTTAAAATCAGAAATAGGAAGAAAAAGAGGCACTATACTGGACAGGCGATACTGTGTAAAGCACAGAGAAAAGAAGAGCTGCAACAGCTAGTAAGAGAAAATACCTAAAATGTGAAAGCCTGCTCAGAAACAGGCAGGGGAGACAACCAAACCCCAGGAAGGCAAAGCAATGGCTTGCGAGTTAGCATCTAACAGCTTTTGTTGAACACTTTTGACTGGTATTTATTAAACATGTTATTCAACACATACCTTCTAACACATTTATACAACAAAGCAAGGTTTTGAAAAAGCCTTGGCTGTAAGGAGGGACCGGACCCTGACTCCACCGAAGTGGCTAAACCAGGCTGCCTGCCACACCAGAAGCACGTTACTGCTCAGAGAGAGCCAGAGAAACTTTTAACACTTCAGTAAACTGCTGCTTTTTATACATCCCAAGACCTTGGTAGAATTCTTTTTGGTCAATATTTTTCAAAATACCACAAGTTCACATTTCTAAAAATTAACAGGTTTTGGATGCAGAGAAATGTTCAATGTAGCGTTTTCATTCTGACACACGCTTTTAAAATAGAGATTTCCCACACTTTGTAAATCATGCCAGCTAGAGAGACAAATTACAAATGGCACATAACAAAACAAAAAAAAATTTCTCTTAAACTATGAGGTTTAAATGTTTCCTCACTGCCTTAAATTTCTTCAAAAATGTGTGAAAGTACAATGTTGTCTTATGATTTAAAGACCCGACTGGCCTCTGATCACCTGCAAAAAGACAACAGAGTTGTCTTTCTCTGCCTGCCCTTCATCTGCATCCTCTTTGTGCAGAAAAATGACTTGACTGACCAGAGTTTCACCTACTGCCTGTGTTCAGTTTGGATGCAATCTGTACTTCATCCTCACCTCCTCGCATAAAAATTCCCTGTTACTTTTGCTGTAATAATACTGCAAAATCTGGCAGCTCCCAGCCTCCCTTTATATAAGGAGAAGAATTAATTTCACTTTGCTGTTTGTACTTTGTCCTAGCGACATGAAACACACAGAGGATTTGATTATATAATCTCCAGATACGTGGGAGGGATTTGGAAGCTTGCCTGAAAACCTGCCACTTCTTACGCATTTGAAAGCTTGACAGCATGTTTTTCCAAAGTACACATCCATGTAGCTGAAATCACAATCGAGTTCCTTCACTCTATATCATCAAAAACATTACCAAAAAACCAAAAGCCACACAGGGAAGAGAGTAAAATAAAAAAACATAAAAAATACACAGGACATCTATTCAATAACTTGGGCTTGCTGCTGTTGTAAATGAGAAGAGCTCTAAAGAAGTTAATGGATTTACACTGATTTACACTATCCAGTAACTTTAGTGGTTTCAGTCCAAATACCAGCAGATCAGTCACCGTAAAATACAGCCACCCGAATTGACATTGACGTCACTGTTGTTGGCAGCTTTTTCCGAGAATCTGTGGACCGGCTGAACCCTAGCCTTTTTTCAACAAACACTCAGGCACGTAACACATCAGTAGTTCCAGTGACAGCAGTGCTAGACAGGTCTTCCTGCTCCCTTCATCTATCACTCTCCAGTGTGCTTTGGTCTTAAGGCAACTGGAAGTCTTCCAGGTATCAATGAAGTCAGCCTGTTTTCATTTACCAGCAATAGGCTAAGATTTTCAAAAATACCACAGAAAAAAGTTTTAAAATTCTCTTTTGCAATATTAAGGAACGTTCCAATTATTCTATCTGAAGACTTACAAAACTGAAGAAAAATACAGAAAAGAGACAAGGTTCAACTCGACATATTTTTACAGCACAAGTACTAGCAAGGTGCATCTAGCTGAAAGGTATCAGCCTTTAAAAAATCATTAGCATCATCATTGTTTTCTGTTTTTCAACTTTAAAACTTGATGCTGTCTCCAATCTGTCTGACTTCAAAAGCAGAAAATGAGTTGTCCTCAATACGAATATATCTGCCTACTGAAAATCACTTTATGGGTGTTTTTAATTTTGACTTTTTTTTTTCTTCCTTCTATACCTTACGTTTCTTCTTTGAGATATGCAGGTGAAACTCCCACAGCTGGACACCAGTTTTCTTCCATATAAATAAGTGGAAAATAGCTAATCTATTCCTGAAGTCTTTTTTAAAATCTTAGTCACTTTTTACCAACGCCATGCCCTAAATTATTTTGATAAACTGAATATGGAAATATATTCTGCAAGTTCATTGTACTTCATTTCTTCAGAATATCAGGATGATTGAAGAAACAGCAACACTTGTTGAGACATCCATCTCAAAGGTTTGCCATGTGCCTCATGCCTTGGCTTTGGGTACATACATCGTATTCCACGGCACCCGTACACCATCAGCCACCACTATTTCTGGGATTGTCTTTTCCTCAGCACGATAAAGGGAAGGTTGTCATTACAGTTGAGGCAAAAGGCTGGGACTGCTGAGATTCAGGGTAAGCATTCAACTCTGCCACAAACTTACTATGTGAATTTGCGTAAATAATTCTCCTGGATTCCTAACCTTGGTGTATCGACTCACTCACGCTTTTAAACCTTTTAGAAGAATGATTGTTTCTTGCTGTAAGTATGCCACATAGCACCTCAAGGATCATACAGCAGTCTGTAAGAGACTGTCTGCACTAAAGCAACGCAAATTTATTTCAAATCAATAGCCATGTGTACTGATTCAGCGGAAGATCTTATGAAAACTTTCAGATTTTAAGAAGTTGCTACTAAGAAAGCTGCCACATCTTGTAGTGCCTTAGTCTATCCTTTCCAAAGAGGACCTTAGCACGTACCCACCAAATTAAGATGACTGACTAAAACACCCGTACTTAAACCAAGTATTTGAAGGACTCATGAGAATGGTTGAAAAAGCTACTTTTCTTAGCTAAGAAAATGAGCTTGGGGACTGGAAGATACCAAATAAGGCAAGAGGACAGAGCTGACACAGGCAGGCTTTGGGCTGGTTTGAGATGGAGAAGGGATGAACATGGGTGCTTCTACAAAAGAATCCTGGATCTTCCACCCAAGCCAAAACAGTATTCCAGAAGAGGAAACAGAGCAGTGGGTATACACTTTTGCCTAGTCTGTGTGTATTTTATACTACTAAGTAAATATCAACGATGTCCTAAAATACTTTAAAAGTATAGGGTGACATACCTATACATGCAGTGGATGCCCCAGAAAACCAATATGGATGGAGATCTGGGACACTGTCGTGTTTAAGCCCCCAAATACCCTGGAAGTTAGCACAGATCCAAGAGTCTAAGGCAGTCGGGATGTAAAGCTCCGTTTTGTGACAGGGTAACCATAAGCCTAAAACCAGGAAATCTTTCAGACGTGCCAAGCAAGAAACAATATCGTGGCCTCCTGAGACCCAGAAAGCATGGCAGATGTCCCAGCACTGCTGAGAGCCCGAGACTGAGCACAGGCTGAGGAGTGTTCGAGTAGATTGGTGTCAGCTCCACAGATCTGATCAGTCAGATCAGCTCTGGAAAAGACAGGACACTACAAATCAAAATTCCTGCATTTCTGCCATTGGGTGAATCCACCATCGCGTGAATAAGTTTCCACTTTCTCTTTTGCTGACACTCTGCAAAGAGCAAGCGTGCAAAGAGCTACACTGATGGTTTAAGTAACTATACAGGCAGTCCATGTTGGCCTACTCCCATTTTTTTAAACTTGTGAGACCAGAACACAGCAGAAAGCTGCTTGATATTTCCCTGAAAATCTAACATGATTACATCTTTTCTTCTGATAAGCCATAAGCTCATTTTTCTCACTTTTGTTCTGAGTTTGTCACATTAGTGTCAGAAGAATCATATTTTTACTAACAGAGGGCATCCTTTCCAAGCCTCCACTTTGTTCTGTTCTGACTCCAAGGTGACCTTAACAAACATTCCAGAAAAGACAAGTGAAGCTGGTCTCTCAAAATAGCTCTAAGAAAGTTCTGCTGAAATATTTTCTCCCAAGCAAATTTTTCTCATTATTTTTAACAGTCATAAGAAAATCCTTCTCTATGCTCTCCTTCCCACTTCTCTTCACTAGTAAAATTTCATATCCATTCTGTAATAAATTAGTATGTCTCCAACTGTCATACAGTAACACATATACCATCAAGTGTAAATTGTTCCTTTCAATCCACCACAGAAAGCAATAAGCAATAGAAAAAAAAGGAATTATTAGAACAGAATAGGAGCTTGCAAAATATCTTTATTTACCTCCCTTTCTTTCACCAAGATCAACTTTTCTTATTGGATTTCTCCCAGGAAAAAAATTAACACAACCAACAGCTTTTTTAAAGACAACTTCATATTTCCTGGAATGAAAAAAAAGCATGTGAATGCAAGTTTTTGCCAGCTATGTATAACGTCTTTAACCTTTATATAACCTTTATAAATTTCACCATTTACAGACAGATGATGGATTGCATATTAATTTTCCTTAAGACATATGCTTTTCTCTTGAACAAAATTCTCAACACAAGTTTCAAAAAATTACAAATGAACACATCAGCAAACGAAGTGCAGAGGTCTTAAGAAGACACCTAATATTGTCAATTTACGTAAATAACAACAGTAATCCAGTCTGCACTGTACTCACAGAATCTAATCCCTGTTTCCCATTTTCTCACTTCATTTCCCACTTTCTCATTTCAACACTAGCAATTCCAAACCTCAATTATCTTCTGTTCATAAAGGGAAGAACTCAACAGCAAAGGCATAAGAAACGATAGACCACTGCACACAGAACTGAATTCCACCACAGTCAGTTATCTCAAGCCTTCATTATTTGTAGGCAGACGAAGGTTCGTATAGTTTACTGGTAAAGACCCTTGATTAAATCTAAATTAAAAGAGGAGCCTATCTTGCCATTATTATTTGATTTCTACTCAGGCTAAAAGCAGAGCTTGAAGAAATATCTTGCCATGGAATACCTGCTTTCTAGTGCACTCCAACATCTCCTGCAAACATTTACATTCTCAACACTACTGGTGCAGTCTGGTGTCCACACAGCTGCTAAGGGACTGCTTTGTTCTCTTGAGGAGATTATTAGTCTCTTAATTAAGACATTCATATATACATATTATTTTGGGAAGTAGAAATATTATCACACTGCTGGAAAAATTATGTCTTCTGCTCTCCGTAGTGTAGAACTGAACATTGCCACATGTTTTGGATAAGTTACCCTTCAAACAGGACTCCGTTACTACTTGGTCTTCAGTAAATCAAACAAAAAATTGAAAAAGGGTGATGTTATCCAAGTCAACAAAAGTAATCCCTTCTGCAACCAATATGATAATTTCCCCATCTCCAAGTACAACTAAGTTTGTCTAATTAGTAGTAGCTGGTGATCGTCCATCACTTACCACCCTATTGCTTCATCCAAACACTTTTTTTACCATTCTCGCCCCTTGTGCACGTCCCACTCCATCCAAGCATATGTTCTAGCACATCCTTTCACAATAGTTTCCAATGCTGCCAGGCTTTGAATGTTTTTTTCTGATCACATCTTACTAGCTAATAAAACATTTGGAGAATGCCTCTCTAAAGACTGTCTAGACCACGATGGGCTAGAAAATCCTAGCCAGAAGATTCCACTCTCTGTATTGAAAAGTGGAATATGTGCACTTTGCAAGTCCCCATGCCTCAACTTCAGACATAATTGTATAGGTGAAAAACACGAGAAAAATAAACCAGTAAACAGTTACACGTTGGTAGAAAATACATTTTCGAGATGGTCAGAGGGTGGCAAACAACAGTAGATGACTGTATTTGGAACAAATTCAGTGCACGTTACACTAGCAGCTGCATCCTGGCGGTTGCTCCAGGAATTTCTACTCAGCTGCTGTGGGGAAGCACTCAGGGCTCTGCAAAAGGGCTGCCTGCAAGATGGGAGGCTCTAGCGCAGGCCCTCACAAGGACCTCCTGCAGAGACGAGACTCAGAAAAAGGTCCATGATCCTCCCACACATTCAAGGTACAAATGAGAATAGAAGAGAGAATAACAGAAAGGAAAAAAGTCTAAGCAAAACATAAAACTACTCCTGTCCAGTGCTAGATAAAAGAAGTCTAGAAACGCAGCTGTTAATACAGCTCTAAAGCCAGGGACTGGTGTTTGCTGAGAACAAATTTCATACTTCCACTTCCAAAAGTCTGTGAATAATATTATCCTACAGTCTCCCCTGACTGCCAAAGGCCTGTTCCACAATAAACGCCTGCATTGCTGTTTCCAGTCAAAGCTGGGGCAGAAATCTATGCAAGATGAATGGGAGGGGAAGTAAGGGTCAAAGGAAGGTATTTAAAGAATATTTCTTCCTTTTTAAAAACTAACCATGAAATAACTTGGGAGTTTTATCTGTTCTAGGCTTAGGCCTCAGGGTGTTTGCTTAAGTATTCCCTTACATGTTCAACTTATGCTTTAAAAAGGTTCAACTGATGCAAGTTGCTGGCCAAACATTCAACTACTTTGTGTCAATAATGGCTTCTTCTGCAAGTGCAGAAGCTATTTTCATTAACGTAACTGAGTGAAGAAGTCAAATTTGATTTGAAACAGGAAAGCTTGCTTCTCTATGAATAAAACCAGCAGAGATTAAATCGTTAGTTCTAAAATTCGGAAGGATAAAGGGTCTAGAAACAGTACAACAACAGTTATTATATCTTCCACCTTAACAACTTAGTTTAAGAAATACATTAATACTTCCCTTTCTTGCCATTCTTAGTATATGGGTTACTTCATCCAGTAAGACAGTTTTAACTGATTTTGTGCATTTCTTTTAAATCCTAAATCCCTTGCAAATAGAACCTGACATACACCACATTTAAAAGGGAGCTATGTGTTAGCACAGTGATTCAAGTATGTATTTTTATTTTTATCAGGCACAACTATCCCTACTGACACCTCAAAAGACAGCATCAAATATCACCAGCAGTTATCCTTGCTATACATCAGACTGCTTATCATTCTGAAGCAGTTTGCATATTGTTAGTAATACATATAGCTTGGGAAACCTTATTCTCATGTAAATAAAAAAAACAGAAATACAAAGATTAACCTATGTAATTGATTAAAAATTAAACTATACTGTTGCTTATCTAACCTGTAGATCTTTCTTCTCTGGTCAACAAAAAGAATATACTTGACTATATAAAACAGATTCAACCTATTCTTCCTTAGAAAACTGAAAATGTAAAACATGAGTCTAAATCCAAGTTTCCAACTTCCTTATTTGAATAAGGATTAAGATACATCCTTACTCAAAATAGCATTCAATTTTTTGTTACTCCCTTCTAGACTTTATTCAAGCTCTGAAGAAGTTCATTGCAACATAGCTTCAACGATCACAACACCCTTCTTCAGAACTACCACAGAAAAGCGTATTCAAACATTTATACCACTATCTACAGTTGCTGCTGGAAAATACATTTTGCTGCAAAACTGCTCCAAGATCAAGCTTCTATTAATAAACAATTGAAAATATAAAGTAAAGCTTGCTCTTTAGAACCTCATTTCTTGTACTGTACCTTTGAAATTCATCATGCATTACAACTAGTACTGCAAACTTAAATCGGAGTTCCCTGTTAATTTTAATTTGCATCAAATGAACGGATATTCTTTTATCATTCTGCCACACTACAACATTGGCTAGAGAATAGGCTGTTGTTTTTAATCTATAGTGATCCATGGCATGAATGACTATGTCAGCAGACTGGCAAATAGTTCTATTTTTAAATCACAAAAACGTATGTTGTGGCTTTATTATTTCATAGGGAAATGTAACCAATCATTAGTGAAAGTGAATAGGAATATCTGGCGCTCTCACTTTCCAGCTTTGGTACCTTGATCTGTTTTCATTTTTTTCCCTCACCAAAACATTTTAGATCCTTTAGGTGTTGGTGAAAGATGTTCCTTACTCCTTGGAGATGTTTTTTTTTAACGGGACAATCATTAGATCTTGGAATTAGTTGAGGAAGATTTTTCAATTAAAAATGATACAGTCTTCCTGTTAAGTGATCTCTTTTTCATCCTGGTTGAATTCCCACAAGTCTATTAGCTCTGAGGAACAACAGTACATTAAGTTAAAAAGAAAAAAAAAAAAAACAAACAAAAAACCATGGGGAGGGCTTTCTCCATTCTGTTTTATTCTTCACAAGGAGCATGCAAAGACAGCTCAAGAGGAAAATTATGACAAGTGCCTGCAATGTACAGAAACAGCAGGAGGAAAAAAACAAGGAGCCAAGACTGACCGGAGCATGTGAAGGAAAAGGGGAAAAAAAGAGGTTCATTTGTACCTCTCATCAAGCATTTCTCTAGTAATTGATTTTTAGCATCGTCCTGATAGCTGGTAATAGGCTGCAGTGACTGAAAATGCAAATGAAAAAACGTTGCCCATTCTCCTGATGCAAATAAAAGCTTTGCTCTTGGCCCACTCTCTACTAGGTTGAACAGCAACACAAAGATAAAAAGACTCCCCATGGGACAGAGCATTGGACTGCTCCTGAGTCATCCTCTCAGTTCTGCCAACAACGCTCACTAGACGTCTCACTACATTTAGATTGTCATGCATCTTCTCAGGGCCACGAAAATTAAAACTTTCTTTTTTTTTCATGAAGGCTGAGAAAATCTTGCATCCTGTAGCTCTGCTTCTAAGAAAATGCAACCCTGGAATCTGCAATGCAAATTCAAAGAAACCAATATTTGACCAAATCTCAACACCACCACCCCCCCCATTTTAGACAGTGGAAGACAGCAAATGGGGCACCACAGAAAAAATATCAGAGGACCAAGACAGTAGAATTTACAGGTAACTTAGCAATTAGGACAGTCAGTCACTGAGGGAAGGGGTAAACCTGAAGGTCCATCAACATTCCCTCCCTTCCTTCTTTATTTACTTTCTTCCTTGACCTTTTTTATACGATATGTTGATTGATAGATATAACAAAGCTGAATTAACCTAATTATTTTCAATATTAAAAGAAGTAAAAATGTTGAAGATGCTAATAAAGAAATAAGGTATGACAAAAATGAGAAGGACAAAATACTACAAATTACCATTCTAAAGGACAAAGTCTTTGACATAACACAAAAAACTCAGTATGATTTCACTTTCTTGTGGTGGGATTGGTTGTTTGTTTTTAATAAAAAGAGAGAACAAAAAAAGCCTCCGGCCATTGGGGAAAAATTTTACACTAAATAACAATCTAAGCACAGTCATTCCAGATTTATACAGATTTGGTTGATTAGTTGGAAGATCAAAAGACGAAAAGTACATCAAGGAAAACAATTACAAACCAGATTTCAGAAAAACAACAAATCAGGCATTCAAAAAGATACAGGGTCTTATTTACCACAATCATCCTTTCTGGAGCTTGAAGGTATATAAATAGAAACTTTTTACTGAGAGGTTTGTTATATTTCATTTTGAAATAGCAGGGAGTCTGACACTTCAGACAATGAAGGACTTCACATGAATGTATTCTTCATGAATATTTAATAAAAAGTCAGTCAGCTGGCTTGGCTTCTTTAAAAGTAGCTTGGTTCTTTTATTTCTTTTAGCTGCTACCCTTCTACTTGTAACTGGAAGGCAGGCAGCAACACTTTTTCCTTCATGCCAAACCAGGAAAATACTCCTTAAATACATAGGCTGAAACTTTCTAGATTACACAGAGATACAATTCGTCACTATTCTCTTTGTAATTTTTATCTCCATAAGAGAGTTAAACTTTAACAGCTTGACTTAAAAATATTTTGAATAACAACTCATAATTTTTTTTTTTTTTTTGGTCCTTATTGCTAAAATATTTTAAGGCAATGTAAGCTGGTAATGAATATTAAGAATATTTTTAATACCTTAAGATGCTTTGCATAAAGTAGGGCAAACTGTGTTTTTTCTTCTATTCCATAATAAAGTAAATAAACGCTATTGGTAGAGCATGCCAGACTCAGCCAAACCATAATACATTTATACAAAAAAGTGTAGTACAATATAAATTTCTGTTCTAAAATGAGAGATATAGTTGATAGACTAAGGGAATTATTAATTTTATTTTTTAATTTTTTCTACATTTATATATAGAGAGAACCTGGATCGGTTTTGCCTTTAGAAGCAGAAATACCTGTAGTATTATCTAGGATTTCTCCAGATATATTCTGTGTTCATTCTGAGTAACTAAGTATTAGCATACTATACCGATAGCAATTTCACCAGTCAAAAAAAAAAACAGTTTATCATTTTATACAGCCCATGAGGGTCATTTCACAATCACATTTAATATCTGCTACTGTATCCTCCTAATGCATGACATAATCACTACATGGACGTATTTTCTATTTAAACTAAATAAATGCAGCACAGCTCCGGCAGATGGGATATTCTGAAGGCTAATAACATTTACAGTTCTGAATGCTATGCTGGAAACGTAAGCACCGTGCTACAGGACATAAATTCAGGACAGCACTCCCCTTGACTTGTCAGATATTCTAGCGAGAAGACCATTTATTCATTTCACTCTGAACCTTGAGGTACTAGGTGGACACTGCAGAAGAAGGGTTCCCGCTGGCAGACTGATGGTCTGATACAGCACAGTAAATTCTGCTCTCCAGCGTGCCAGTCAGGGACCAATGATATGCTAATGAAGTCTGAAAAGGTCATCACTCGGAGGTCTACACCACCCCAGTCAAGATTTCTGTTCCACGATAGGGACGCCATCAAGAAGGAATATTATGCTACTGAGTATAACTTTAATATGAATGCTTTCATTACTAAAGCCAGGTTCCGCACTAGGGGGATGTCCAAAACTTATAAATGCTCCTTTCCACTCTGCTCTCCCTTCGCAATTTCTTTACCTACTTCCTATCATACTTCCCCATAGTCCCACATACTGAAATTGCTATTTTCTTTATATGAAATATTAAGAGAAGTAACCTAGAATCTAATTCTCACCGGGACAGAGGAAAGCCCAGCAGAGCCAAACTCGTGACTACAGAAGGAATGGTTGGTCTACTTGTTGCCAGTATGACAGATCAGGAAAGGGATTTTGGAGTAGGGATGGTTAATGCACAACTCACGACTCACATGTGATACTCAAGAATTCAGGCGTAACTCCCACACCAGAGACAAGGGGGATTTCACAAACTACCTCTCTGAGGTTCTCCTCAAGCGGTTCTTCTGTGTGTTTGGAGATCAGGACACATGGCACAACACGCTCCTCTCTCTGAAGGGAGCCAAGAAAATGTACAGTAATGGGATTAGAAATAATTGGCATGTGACACTATAACTGAAAGGTGTAAAGGGTGTAGCATGAGCTCCCAGTTAAATTCTATTACCCTAAAATATCCTGAATCATTATCTTAATTATTATATTCTGAATTATTACCCTAAATATCCTGAGATATCCTGGGATTTCCCATTTGTTGGACTAAGGAAGCTTTCACCACTCGTTCAATGGTCTCAAAACTGAAATCAATACATAAGGTATTGTTTTATGTATGAATTTTCTATGTACTGTATTCTGAAAAATTTATGCTTGGCTAGGTTACTAGCCTCAACGCCCTCAGCTGATCACCTTATGTTTCCAATATGCAGACTTTGACCTATTACTTACAACTTTGGAAAACTTTAGGTGAGCAGAAAGCTTTCAGCACAATTCTCAGACTTTGGGAAGTTCAGCCAAAGCAGTTTGGTCTATGTGCAACTTTAATCAGGCCTCCTTCGTTTTGACAGCCTTTCCTTACCCCAAGTAAAGGCTCCCCTCTCCCCAGTGGTTACAGGGGCGTTAGACACAAGGCACAAAATACGCCAGCTGTAGGAACAAATCTGCAGCACTGAATGAAGATAACAGTTATTTAAAGGATCTCTTCCTCTCGTCACAGAAAACAAGGTGCACAGTAGACTGTAAAAAGAGCAACTAGTCTCTCATGATGGCAGAAAAAATGGTTCCTCTGCCTCCAGACAGGTTTTGCTGCTAGGCAAAACCCAAACTTTACAGAGGCAATCCTTAGCTACAAGTTCCTCATATTCTGCATGTCCAACTCCTCCTAAGGTCTGATTAAAAGACTGGCAGAGTAATCGAGTTGCAACCCTCAACCAACACCAGCAGCTTTGCTAAGAACATGAACCGCTACTTAATGCTCAGTACCTGGAAAAATGAATTCCTGGGCACTTAAAAATGAGCACTAAATTAGCAGGCCTTTCCAAAATTACTCTGTATATCAACTCACCATCTGCAGTGTAAGGATAAACCTGGAAAACTCCTGAAAGACTAGGAAAAACACTTGTGTCCGCAAACACTACCGTGTAACTTGCCTTGGAACAAGATTTGAATAGTAGACGACCTGGGCCCACAAAGTGAAGAACAGATGAGAAAGACACTGAAAAGCTGTCCATTATGTGACCAATGATACTGAATAAGGCAGGAAAGAGTCCGTGGTTCTGGAATTCACGTAACAAGAGGGGAATAGCAAGATGAACTAAGTTTGAAAGGCAGCCTTAACTTCTGACATTTCCTATTTTTCAAGTGTTCAATTTTTGGATCTTAATATTCTTTGAACACACCATTTATAACACAATTCATGCAGAGAATGCCTGCTGCCCATCTGCTTCATAACACGTTCAAGAAATGTTATACTCTATTTGCCTTGTACAAAAAAATTTAGAGGAACAGGAACTGTGCTTCACAGCTGACCACTATATAATTTTAAAAGCAGGTTCTTTTCTTGGTTTTCCAGCTGAGCAACTTTTTCTATTAAAGTATCCACCTGAAATAAAAAACTCTTAGTCCAGAAGGAAAATAAATAAATACTTCCCCACTCCATTATGAAAAAAACGGAGCGTATACCACTAACAAATAATTTAAATAATTTTTCTAATAGTTACTGTGAATTCGAGATCTTTCATGACAACTGCAACACTGAAAGAAGTTTCTAAACTTGATTTCATTCTAGATTATCTATTTGTTGTCTCCAGAAGGCAAGAATTAGGAGATATATAATTTTTTTTATTGTCAGGTGCAATAAGATGTTCAAGAGAACAAGCGGCTCATGCTTTAGAATTCAGGGGTAGAACATCACAACAAAAGCTATTTGGCTGTCAGCTTCCCAGGCATGCAATAAATGACACAGTCCTTTAAAATGTCTATGAACTACTTGTTTGTAAATGATAAAACATACTATGCTAGTAAGTAACTACACAGATCCTCATTCTGAATAAACACTAAGTAAATCAAGTCTTAGCATCAACTGAGATAGGCAAATGTTTTCCCAGTGTCATTTGGTCTGCAACGAAGAACAAAAACCATGAAGCTGTCAGAACAGTTTTTAATGCTGTTAAATCCATTAATGTGTGCTCTCTTACACTACTGTGTATTTACCAAGTAAATAAAGTAGCTAAGCTGTTGGTTTCATTAATCTCCAGTTCTTCATTAAATATCAAGCAGCGCTCATTTCCCTGTGAGTTTTGTTCCACTAAAAATTGTGCTTACCTACATAGAATATTTTAGGCAGATGCAAGATTGCTCAACCTCATCTCCAGGGCCTTATGACTATGTTAGCATCCCATCCACTCAGAGCACAGCAGTATATTATATTATATTATATCGTGTAAACATACTTGTAAGCCTAGCAAGATCATCACTATTCTGTTTGCATCTTTGTGGTAAGTGCCAGATTCAACAGCAACACGCGGGGCTTTAAATATGTCTTCCAGTTTGACTGCAAATATTTCTTATCAAATTAGAAATCTGTTGCCTGTAATGAGGTTAAACAGCTAAAACTGATTTGCTCTATGCTTACAGTTAAGTGTTATTAATAGCAGCTAGAATTTGTAAGAAAAATGACATCAGAAGAATGACCGAACAAACATAACAACTAGGTTATTTTTCTGAGAAAATAGGTGCTATATTTCTGCAGATTTCAACGTGGAATCACACTTCAAATCACGAAGTACTTTTATCACATTGGTAAAATGTAGCCTTCTTTTAAAACTTAAAGTCAGAATATGTGGCTATTTTAAAAATGTTTCATATAATCATCTAAAAAGACACTGACAACAGCGGAAAATTGGAACAAATGCAGGTAATATTCAGGGCATAAAAATAAGTACACGAATTATTCAGCTGTCTCTGACACAATATTTCATTATCGCTTGTTCCAGTAAGTGCTACGTTTCACACTAGTAGAGCTGCCCTTGAAGAGACCAATTTTTCCATTGTTTGTTAACTAGCAGGTATTTAATAGAGGATATTAGACAAAAAGCGTAATTATATGGAAATCTAAGCATTGGTATGAGGGCTACTGTTCAAATAGCAACTGTCTTCATCCATCTTGGCAATAAAGCAGGCACATACACATAAAGAGGCTCTGGATTTGGGCAACACAAACAGGGAGAGGTATGAACTACCTGCAGACAGAGTTTTCATTTTTATTATGCTGCTAAAACCGGCTGCCGTAGGGAGACTTTCATCAAAACTCAGTGAAACTCAGGCCACTTGGCAAAATAGTACTTGGCATGCAGAGTACACTACCTACCCCAAAGGCCCGAGCAGTCTACCAAGAAGTAAAATAACAAGGTATTTTATATATGCAACAACTTCCCTATGCAATCCATTCTCTAGATGTCCTTCTAATTGGGTGTGTATTTAGATTAGTTCTCACATAATTTCTGCACATACAGATCATTCATTAACATATTTTTACTATACAAATCAGGTCCTAGATAGTAAACTACAACAAAACAGTTATCATGTAAGAAAGAAAGAAAGAAAGGAAAAAAAAGAGTAAAAGGAAGAAAGAAGGGGGGGAAAAAAAGAAAAAAAAAAGAAGAAAAGATAGGATATATTTGGGTAAAAAACTAACTATAAAAGTACACAAATTTTTACCACCTAAGTCAGGAAATTTCAGCTCTCATCTTTTCTAAACTGACACATACAGCAGTGCCATACTTGATTATTTTTGTTGTCCACAAACAGGGCTCACAGACAATAGATGATGTCAGCTTCTTGGCTTGTAGATAAATATTAAAGCGTAACACTATTTTTAGCTAACTACCTAAGGAAATCAGGCGTATGCAACTGTGTAAACACTCAGCCCTCTCTCCTAATATTTTTGAATCTACAGCCAACTTCAACAAATTTTGATAAAAGGCTAAATATCCCAAACGTACAACCCGCCTGCACATTTTGGGAAAGCTGGCAGGCAGGTGTAGGAACGACAGCGTACTAAAGACCTTGCTAAAGGGAAGGAGGGAGTGACAGTTCACTCCAAGGGGCAGTGGCTGGCCAGCCAGCACCCTGCCATTCCCAGCTCAGGGACAGCGCTCGTGTCTGATCAAGGAGATAGGAACATGGAAGGAAGATGGGGCACAGCTGCACAGCGTACAAGTAACAAACATCTATTAAGGGGGGAAGGAAAAAAAAAGAAAATAAAAGAGAGAGACTTCATTAGACTTGCTGCTCATGAAACACCATATATACATCTACATACAGCATGCTATGCTCTGTCTTGGCAGGAAGATTAGCTCAATCGTTTAATGGGACTTATCCATCCCTGATTAAAATGATCCCAAGCGCTCCTCACAATCTTTAAAATATGTCCCTTGGCACTAATAATTTTATGATGAAGGCTAAATTACGTTCAGATCAAATTAAAAAAATTGAGGTAAATTTCATTAGGCTATTTAATACAAATGTTCATTCTGAACAGCAACTATATGTTTATTCTCATATCTTGTAGGAACAAGAATATAAATGTGATTTGTCTGAACAAAATCTCCAGATGCAATGAGAAGCAAAGACAGAGAAGAACTTGACGACTTAACTAACGGCATCTGGTCTTCCTCTGTGTCGGTGGCCTTATCGCTGGTAGCCACCACAAATTACTTTTGTATCATCAACTGGGAAGTCACACCACCATGTGTCTACTCTCATTAACCTGTTCCTGGTCCTAATTTTCCTTCACTTTCCAGATGTTCTATTTTCTTTCACAACAAACTCTAATGTTACAGTAACATACAGCATTATCTATTTGTACATCCTCTCCCTTCCTGAATTTAGGTTTCCTGCCCTGTAGTCAAAGAGCTTGACTTTTTTCTCCTGCAGATACGTTTTTTCAAATTTACATTATTTCTCCTTCTCCCTCTTTTGTATTTATTCGTCTTGCCCCAGGGCTTTGGTTTTATGCTTACTACATTTTCTCTCTTTCCTCTTCCTTAGCAGAAGAGAAACTGGAGACAAGTTTACTTCTCTCTACTCCTAACATCAACATTGAGCACTCATTAGTTATTTCTTCACTAGGTTCACTTACTTCCTGCATTTTCTTCACCCACTTCCATCCCTCCAGAAATACGTGCAGCACTGAGCAAACACGAAGCAGCTGCCCACTCTACAGCAGCTGAGCTACTTGCATCTCCATTATTCCAGCACCAAAATTGGAGTCTGAAATAAACTGGCAGGGCTCACTTAAGGGCTTCAACGCTGAGAACAGCAGCAGGAATATCACAGTACGCAAGAGGTGAAGCGGCAATGATTTCTTAGGCACTGATGTGCTCATTCAGACTACAGGCAATGCCTTTACTGCAGGGGCCAGATGGCTTCAGGCAGCCAAAAAGGTCCAGGGTGAAGGACAGGAGATGACCCAGAACACCATGATTGACTCTGAAACAGACAGGAGCATTTGTAACTTTGGAGAGCCACATAAATGCCAAAGGGAAGCCTTATCAATTCTTTCACAAGAATTTATGTTTACTACATTTATGTTTTCAATATAAGAAATGCAGTTGCTAAAATAGAAGATTGCTATGTAGGGGAAGTGTGCTAAAGCATAAAGCAGCTTAAAGGAGGGTTGTGGCCTAGAAAAATGGAAGATTAAAGCCGTTTGCATGAGAACAGTAAGAACATGCATGAGAACAGAGAACACACTATGATACTAAATTGCACTTAAATATTACCAATTTTCCCCAAAAAAGAACAAAATCCCTTTGCTAGGCTCACACTCAAGCCATCTTGCTAAATAAAGCCTAAATTATGGGCTAATCATCTCAGCCTCCCTGCACAGTTGACAGAGATGAATCTAACGCCTATGTGTTATTCTGTGTACATTTCAACATGGAGGTACAAAACAGAAATTGACTCCATTTGGACAAGAATTACCTAAAAAAACCCCCAAAAATCCGTTAACATGCAATTAAACGACTACATTCTTTTGGTGTGTTTGTAGAACTGCAAAAAGACAGCAAGCAAATTTTTAAAAGTGTGTTTAAAACTGAAATAGTATGGGGCTGGGAATGGGATTTGCTCTCCAACCTTTCTAAGCATATCGTACTCTCTCACACGTGGTCTGCAGCTTTTCCATTCTCCCCATGCTCACTGCCTTTCAAATGGTTTAATTCCTCCTAGACAGCTGGCAGCATCTTTGATTTTCTTCCCAGCAGATCTGACTGATCCTTGCCTCCTCCCCGTCTCTGATTTCTCTAGCAAGCTCCCAGTCTTCCCACACTGCCTGCACTCTTACCATGGATACCTGGCAAGTTAGGAGAATGCGCCCACCAAACGCGTGTATCCCTTTCACATGTTCTGTGCCGTAACTCAAACAAAAGTGCATGAGTACATTAAAAAAAAAAAAAGAGAGAATGAGATACAAAGATGTTTAGTTTATAAAATACGCTGTATATCTGATTTAATAATGTGTATATTATGCATATATACTTTATGTCATTCATGTATCTCACACAAATGGAGACAGGCATCAAAATAATTATAATCTGATAATATAAATTTTATTATTGGTCTCCTGTCTTGGTAAGAACTTCACACAGATGATTCAGGAAACATTTCAGGTGCCTTTCCCCTCCCTACATATCTGAGCCTACGGATGGGAGCCGCTACCATCAGATACACTGCCCACTTACACCAAGACTTTAATCTTGCAGATACTAGTATTAAAAATTTCAGGGGAAAGTGAACAAAGAGGCAGACAAAAGAGAGAAGAAATAAATAAGACAGTAGGCAGATGTAGGTTTTCACCTACAGGCATCACTCAAGTTACAAATTATGTCAAACAGCAAAGCACTAGATCTTTTTTCCTGTCCAAAACTGTCAGTTTTCAACTCACTGCTATTTTGTCATCTTATTAGAACCCTCCCGATTTTCTTAGCGCTAAGCCAAAGCAATAGTATTTCCCAGTGTTCTATATTCCCGATGCAAGCCTAAACATCAAGCTAAATTAAGGGTGCTTATACACCATTGAATGAGCAGAACTAAATGGTTTTTTGAGTGATAGGTACTTTTGCAGAATACCTATCCACATTTCTAAGGCATCTATCACTGTAGGATCTTCTGACAAAAAAGCTTTGTTCTATTTAAGCCTCTAAAGACTTTCTTTTTCACTGCTGGAACACACTGAACAGAAAGTGGGAAAAAAAAAATTGCCACATAAATGCAGGTGTAGAAAAATCCTGGAGGTCCCACATTTTGTTACCGATTTCTCCTCTGCTTTGTGCACAAACGACTAGTGCAAACAAGACAGAATGACATGCACGCAGCAGCCAGCTTGTGAACTCATCAGGGGCACATTTGAAAAGGCATGGACTCAACAACTAATTGCTTTGGGAAAGAAAACAGTACAGAGGGTCACACCTACAAGGGTTCTAAACTAATCGTAGGGTAAGTAACACTCAGCCCTGAACTATGACAGGCCTAGGTTTATTACAAAGCTCCAGAAACTTTCTCCTGCTCTGTACCACAAAACACGCAGAATTAAAACTTATCCTTGGGCAGAATATTTCAGCTGTATATTATCATGCCAAAACCTTCAATCAGAAAAACAAATTAAGAAACACAAGTCTTGGGGGATGAGTCTTTTGCCATCTCTTCTGCATGCTAACATGTGCATCATCCATGCTTAGCACGAGGGAAAGAAGCATCACACATGCCGTCTATGAACTCACAACTACTCTGTAATGTGTTTGCTAGTGAAAAAAATGTATTTACAGAAGCTTGTTAAACATCACTATAAAGACAGAAGAACAAACCTTAGTGAGGTTTAAAGCTCTGCTGGGGACAGACCCTATCATTGCTGATGAAATAACCACTGCAATACTGAAATACATAGTTCAAATTTTATTTTCTGTTTAAGACTACACTGACACTCCTCCAAATGACTAAAATGGGTCACAATATCTTTATTAGAAAAGGTACACATCTTTGTAAGGCAATATTTATTATTAAATTAGTAGTTAATTTTTTAAGAGATATATAGAAATGCCACATAATTCTTTGTTACTGATAAAAACTGCAAAGGTACTGCAGCCTGAAATGTTTGTTTATCACTATAAAGGGAGGTGAGAAAAATTCTCTAAACAAGACAGATGTGTATTTAAAAAATAAGTAATGCTAGGGATGACAGAGGCACCTGTGCAACCTCACCAGGTGGGATGAATTCAGGCCTGATGATCTCTTGCACAGATATTTTCCACAATTTATTTTTAAGAGACAGTTATGAATTTTGAGCTCAATGCAATATAATAATGCTTTCTGTATACAGAAGAGCTGATAAAACAATGTTCAACACTGTATTAAGAGAGGTAAGCTTCAGAGCTGTAAGAGGAATTACTGTTCTAAACCACTTTTGTCCTATGAATCTCTCATGTTGCTGGCCAAGAAATGGGGAAGTTTTGCATTATGGTGTGTAATATAGGCATAAAAGCTGGAGAACTACCTGTCATTGGTTTCAAAATAAGAAGTTAAAAAAAAAAAAAGTACAAGCACATAAATGTCAACTGCCTTTTTGCACTAAATAGGGCAAAACTTTGGCTATAAAGAAAACAAACAAAAACCACAAAAAAATCCAGCCTGTACAGATTTTCCTCTAAAAATAAAAGAGGGGGTTTTTTTTCTTCTTTTTTTTTATTTCTTTACCCATTTATGAGGGAAATAAAGATTTGGCTTTTATTCACATTCAGTCCCAATTATTAGCTCTGTAGTGGCTGGTCAGCAGCTCAAATGAAACTAAAGCATTAATACTAGCAGGACCACTGCCATGCCATATATACCAAAAAGGAGCCTGTTTACTCAACTGAAGAGTTAGAATGGAATGGCACAGGGAACTACAAGAACAAAGTATCCCTACCGAAAGGATCACAGAAGTAGCCATGAAATTAGCCTTCCATCTCAGGCCAGTTCTGGACAGATTGAACATTCATATCACAGAGTGGCTTCTCTGAACTGTCACCCCTGTTACCAGATCACCGACAGAGGTGGCAGAGCTGTCCCACAGGTTTTCTCCTATGGAGACAGATGGAATCCATCTGTGGGCCAGTGGGAAAAACTCAGAGCATGTCCAAAGTGACTCTGAGACCATGATGAAGAGCTGACAGCTCCAGAGTCCCTCCGCTATTTTTTTGCTAGAGGTATATTTATGTACTTTATAATATACATCCAGAAGCCTAAGATCAGTCTTTATTCTACATTCTTCCTCCTGGACTGCAAAAGACTATGTCAGAAGTCATGCCTGCTCATTTAGGGATTTTACATAACTGCCCTCGACAGGCAGACAAACAGCATGTCAGCACACATGATGCCTTCCCAAACCAGTCTTCACTACTTGACCTCACCTGGACAGCTTCTCTGCAAAAAGAAAATGCTAGCTAGAAACCTCGGACCCAAATATCCCACAGAAGTTCAAGGCACTATAAACCTGGACCCAGACACAAGTTTATCCAGAACACATACTGCCCAGGAAACAAAGAAATGTCACTTTTAACAGCTTGTTGGCAGACAAATTAAATACATTAACAGGTTATCATGGCCAAATAAGGGAAAGAAAATGTCCCAGTCCTTCTCCTTGTGCCTAGCAATGTGGTTTTAACTGTTCCTTCAACAGAACCAGCCGCAGGAGACCCTTCCATAAGCCACTCTTCTGCTGCTTCTGGAGGGAGCTGCAATCCAGGAAAATGATTTAATGAAATTTAAAAATCACATTTTCAGTTAAATAGGAGGCAATACAGATGCAGACTTGGCCGGCAATAAATACTCTCTACAATAGTGAGGAAGCTCAGCAGAAGACTAAAGCCACAGAGGTAACTGCAGAGACGCTTGTGCCCCCCCGCCGCCAGGGTTGGTCCCCACAGGCAGAGGTGGGCACCATCACCTCCCACTGCCAACCGCAGGAGGACACCCTGGGGCCCACACAGGGAAATCAAACCGGACTTTTCTTTAGAAAAGGAAAAACATGCACGTTCAGTGAGGTCTATAAACCAGAAATCGGTACTCGGTTCAGTCTGCCAACTGGGTTACAAACACAGCCCACACACAAACCAAGCAGGACGAGTAAGGACTCCCCCGCAACGCCACTCCACCGCCCCCCACGCTGCCGATGGGCATGCAGGGATGCATATCCGCAGCTGGAAACTTGAACAAAAAGAGGGTGAAGGGGAGGAAAAAAGCAAGGAAAACCCTTCACAGGGCAGGTGAAGGTCAGAATAGGAGAGCAAATACTGGATAAAGGCAGTAGCCTACCTTAAGAAAAAGAAAATACAATGCTGTAAGCTAGTATCCACCGCTATAATAAGCGATGTTACTGTTGTAGTTTGCCTTGGACAGTGCCCAATGACATTTTAATAAATTGATCCAAAGGTTACCTAGTTCTGCAAGGATTTCTGCCTGACACAGAATACTATTTTGCAGCATCAAATATATTTTTCAGCAATTTTAATTCAACTTTTTACCTTCCAGAGCAGCAATTCAACATGCTAAAATTAAATAATGTTCCCTCTCCACTGGGGGTGACAAAACACTTTAGTGACAGCCGTGTCCCATAAACAGAGCTAATAACTTGATCTCGCAAAACACTTCAAGATAGTTACAATAACCATAGTCCTGCACTAGAAATACAGAAGCCTTGAAAGCAGGCATTTTAGAGACCATATTAAAAAGAAGCTTCTATTAATATTTTTGGTTTGTACTGCTCTGGCTTAATTCTATCCAGCTTCTGTTACTACTTTGCACATGTCACCAATCATTTTAATCTTCAGTTTTCCTTACAAAAGCTGGGCTGCCTGCTCTCAGCGTCCACCAAGTAGTGAAAAACATGGACAGAGGGGACAAATTCACTGCTTCAGAGAGCTCGTCTTTGGAGACCCAAGCCTTGAGTGTACTGAAGTTCAGTCAAGTCCTTTTTGAAGCATTTTTTTGAAAAATCATTTCAATTGCTGCATTAAACAAAAAAAAAAAGTGATTTTATCTCATTTAATCTACTCCTTTAACTTAGTCCTTATACCATGCTTCACTTATACTTGAAACGGCAAATTTGTAATTCTTCGGACACTAACTATTGAACCACGAAACATGCTCTTCTATGGAGGTAAGAACCAATGTCACTCCACACGCACACTCTGTATGCTGGCTGCTTAAAAGAGAGTAAGGTAGCAAAATGAACCACTATGTTAAACCACTGAAAAAATATCCCTAATGAGCTAAGAGTGCCTCTAAAGTTGAGAGAAAACAAATTTAATTAGCACAGTTGTTTCATTATGTCAAAAGCGACTTTGAAAGTTTTTCAGCTGAAAACGGAATATACTTATACACAAATCAGTTACTGATTTTAAAAGACAGGAAGAAACAGTTCATACCATATGCAAAAAGGGAGGCCACAAATTTGAAATTACTAAATAGACCTGGTTTCTCCCTCTGCAGTACTTCAGCAGGATGCATTGACTTTGGCTAGATCTATACTGACCAAATAGAAGGCAAAAATCAAACCAGACCTGAGGTATACGTACCATGCACTTCATAGAGCAGGCACAAACTCCTAGGTCAAGCCCTTGCTCCCATGAGGCAAACTAAGGAAAAAGATGTATTACCCCACCAGCAATTCCTCTTGTTCTAGTTCTATCATTTTCCCTCCTATGAGCAGAAGCATTTAAATTTTTTTTTTTTTAATATATATTTCATCTTAAGTATCACTGAACCTCCATAGGTCTCTGCCACCTGACAAGCACCATGGCCCATTCTATAGGACGCTACAGCTTGAGTAAAGCAAACAGGCACAAGATCTTTGTCAGAGATATCTATTTAAGGTCATTTTCCTCTCCTTAGAAGACTCAGAATAAAAAGAAAAGCATCTTTGAATATAAGAATAAGACAGATTAAATATGCAAAATTCTCTTGATATATTTCTGAAGCAAAATATTGAGCCTTGCACCACTGAAATTATGAAAAGTAACAAAACAGAAGAACACCACTACAACATGCAATTTCACATCTTATGCAAGTAGAATTACTACTGACAGCAAGAAAGTGAACAAATTCATCCACAAAAATGTGGTGCTTATTTTAGGAATAAACTTCATGCAAAATTAAAGATCCCTTTCTCAAGGAAAGAAATGTAGATGAAAACATCTGGGGCTATTGGTAGGAGAAATTACTTTCTTACTAAAATAGAGCTACATTACCAAAACCAAGGGCAAATGGTAGCAATGGGACCTCTAAGGAAAAGCAAAGAAAGGCAGCACAGAAAATTTCGTTGAGCAGCAGAGTATAAGAGAGTTTAAACCTTTTATTACTAAACCCTGAAGAAGGAAAGACGTGTAACTTCCAGATATACCAATTTTACCAGGAGAGGACAGGAACTGTTTCCCATTAACATTCTAATAATGGAAAAACGCCCAAGGGAAGCGAACCCATAATGCAGCAGAAAGCAAACATTTCAAAAAGTGTTTGTGGCAATAAACTGCAGGGAGCCAACACCCACACTGATCTCTCCAGCTGGCCCTGCTGAGCCCCACTTTGCACAGCAGGGAGCAATGGTGAAAAAAGGGAGCATGTGAGACAGAAAGAACAGTCCACGCATACAGATATAGGGGAAAAGCAGCCAGGAAAACAAAGGGTCAGATCAAGGACACCCCTTCCAAAACAGCTGGGAGATGTGAGTACAGACATAGAGTGATATTTCTGAGGCTTTGTGCTGCCCTGAAGGAACACTTCCATCTGTGGCCTTCTGCTGGTGGAAACAAAGATTCACTCCAAGACTTCAGAACAACAATGGCAAAACCACTGCGGGTGGTTTGGTTTCTTTTTCAGTTTAAAAATTTTCAAAGAATAACTGGCATCAAAAGGAAACCTGAGGGTTTTGTCTCATTCTATCAGCACGGTTAGTTATCAAATTCTGTAGCTCCTTCCTGAAGCAAAGTGCCTTCTGCAGCAGTGCCAGCACACAGCCTCTCCAGGAGGACATCTCCCTAGACAACGCACGCTTTTCCCACAAGGAACCCACACCGAAGGGAAACATATGCATCATCTCTAGCACCCCAAATCCATAACCCCAAGGCATAGACTATCCAATTCTATCGATACCACTTAATTAATTTTTCAAGAAGACTCAGAAGATATGGGGACAAGTAACAAAACAAAGCCAAAATAGATGAGCACGTTTTTGTCACAGCCAAAGAACGAAAAGCAGCTATAAAAAGGGAACTGGTTGCACACAACTTTTTTCAAGTATTTGTAGGAAGTAGTTATTGGAAACCCACAACAGGCACACCTCTCTCCAGGAAGGAGATGGAGCCCCAAAAATAACCCCGCACCCCAAAACCCAAACCCCATTACCGGGGAACGCACAACACCCCATCCCCCACTGCTGCCAAGGCCGGATGAACAAAGCAGCGCATGCCGGCACACACTGCCTCCAACGCAAGGCATTACATACGCATGGGTTCACAGGGACGCGCGACGCACTCGCTACTGTACAGCTCACTTCTCTTCCATTCCCAACAACCGCTTTTTGAAAACTGAAGGACAGAAGTAAGTGATCAGGAAGCCTACTGCGTCCTCACACTTTTTTCTTTTTCCATGCATTTCATCCAACAAGACTTCACCTATGCATACTTCCATTAAAGCACAGAAAACAGCAGTTCGTAAGAAAAATTACACAAGTTCAGGTAAGTTCAGCACCCGCCAGGTCCACTTTGTCCCTTGGCAGTATGCTGAAGCTAACCAGCAACACCTCTGCCGAACGACCACTAATACACAAAAGCCAATGGAACTGACTATCTACGCAAGCCCATAATTAATGTATAAAATATTTATTTATGTCAGGTAAAAATCACACTTGTTTTGGGAAAAGCAATACTTTGAAGTGATTTAGTCAGGGAGAAACTGATACTGAAAATAAGTAGAAACATAAAATTTGAACATAAATACAAACAAATGAACAACTTTGAACTGTCCAAAAAAAGCTATAACAAAGAGAAAAAAAATGGGGATTAATTATTTCGATTGTTTCCACTGTAAATGATTATTTCTAAATATCAAGGATTTAATATCATTATTTCGCTATTAAGTCAATTTTCTTTAGAGTAGCAGATTCCATAACCAAGTAAGTATATGTTTCCAATCCTCCAATTCTTGTTCTTTCTTTAAAATAGCAATAATAGTAACTACCCAATGAGAAAAGTGGGTTCAGTAAGTCCCAGGATGCGCAGGCAGCCCATTACACTGTCCATTTCACCCAGCATTAGATTCATTTTGGAGGAGGGAGAAGGAAAGGCAGATCAGTTATCTGAATAACCCTTACAGAAGGGGAAAATAATCAGATTGTAGAATGCAGAACTAAGGTTTGTCTTACAAAAACAAATATAATGTTTATGTATTTACCTGCACTTTATTCTGAAGATGGGAAGCCACAAAACCTTATCAGTTGTAAAGACGGCTTAAAGATCTCATTAAAGGCATATGGAAATGGAAAGAAGAACGTTGAATGTTTTGAAGAATTATCCTGGTCTATGAGATGGGATGCTGATATATTTGCTTGCCTCAGGTTGATTTTTCTCCACAATTCAGTATTTTAAAAGAAAAACAGTTTCCTTAGGATGAAGACTTATTCAAGATTTTGTGTAATGCAGTTAAAATAGATAAAATCTCCACATCAGGAGTACTTAGGTGACTTAATATTCTTAGGGGCCTAAGACAAATACAATGGCAATATTCACAGATTGAGACTTGATTAGCAGATGTCAAGGTCCGACACAAAGCCGCCTATAAAAGGCTGTGGCTCTTTTACAGAGCAGACAGGGCACCACGACAGGATGGATATAACATCGCTGTTGTGTACTACTGCATCAGAAGGATTTCCACTAGCTGTAATCTCCGTCTCCCTCTTTGGTCACTAACTATAAATAGCATCAACCCTGAAGCATTAGGAAACACAACATGCTAAGCGGAGCCTCGGCTAAAAGAAATCGATTCAACCACAAGCCCGTATTTTGGCATTGGCAAAGAGTTTCTCGAGACATAAGATACAAAAGCAGACACGTTAATGCTGTACACATTAGGAGCTCAAATAATCCAGGCCTGAAGAAACAGGAAGCATGAAGCTTGCTAGGGAAGTAAATACGGATTTTAGTCCTGAGATATAAGCAAGTAATATACTGTTTACTTGGTCTCATTTTGTAGTGGACAAGCCCACTTAATTCATTTCCAAAATCAAGCTTCCACCTATGCAAGCTTCTGCGTTAAATCTAGGTCTAAGATGGTGGCCAATGAGGATTATAATATAATTTATTACTAGACATAGACAGAAGCATAGATTAGCATCGGGCTAAAAATTCCAGCCACGCAACCTTAGAAGCCCATGGTACATCCACCCAAATCTTTAAACTGCTTCAATATTGGTGTTCATGCAATGACTAGTATTTTTCACTTGGGGAAAGGCTTGCAGTAGCTGGCAGTGATTGAGGTGAAGAGGTCCCTATTGACATAGAGTTTAATTCCCTAACAATTTGAATCATGAAACTGCATTACTGAAATTGATAAATTACAATAATAAAAGCAGGTTGTGATAGTACGGGACTGTAAGAAATATTTTCCCCATTTAATAAAGAGTGCATCTAATATGCCATTGGATTTATTTTTGCAAGTTTGCAAGAAAGTATCTTACTGTGCAAGTATTTCTACCAAATAAACTGTATAAACTAAATAAAAAAGTTACACTTGTTGAATAATTCACTTTTTCAATAAGAGTCAGAGTGGCAGATTTATCAACCTTGCAAAGTAAAAATGTATTATATATCTACACTGCTAAATATTTTATCTAAAAAAAAATCCAAACAACAAAAAAATCTGCAGTGAATCAAGAATACAGTAAGTGCACTTCTAATGAGAATGCTGCTTTGATGTGCATCTGTGTTATGGAAGAAAGACTGCCTCCCTGAACAGAAAAGAAATTACACTAAACGTCACCTACGAACAAATCACACACACGCCACACCACAACCACCCCCTCCACCCCCCACCAAAATCACCTTGTCTGCATTTCACAGGACCAATCAATCTAAAAGCAAAAAATGCAACAACTAGTGTAGTGTCTTCTTGGACTTTGAAATCACATCCAACAATATTTCCTGTACCGTTAAAGGCATACAGTTACGTAGTAGTTTGCAGGAGTTCATTTCCTCCCACACTGTGCCCAAAAAAATCTTGAAGGCAACTCCTAACACTATTTATAGAAGATATGTGTAGAGGGAAAGCTGGAGAGAAGATGTTGGGGGGAATCTTTAAAAAATTTTTTCACTAATTATGCTTCAAAATTACGACAAGCATCTCCCAAGGAAGAGGATAAGGATACCAGTGCCTGAAAGATTTAACATCCTGAAATGGAGAAGTTTGGGGAAAAAAAACCCAACACCAAACCTCTTTACTAGCAGTTCTTTTAAAAAAGCTAGTATTAGGCTGTATATCATATATAATCCAAAAACATGCAAAGTAGACAATTAACAGGTAATAATTCTACAAAAGACA
This sequence comes from Calonectris borealis, assembly GCF_964195595.1. NCBI lineage: Eukaryota > Metazoa > Chordata > Aves > Procellariiformes > Procellariidae > Calonectris > Calonectris borealis. The sequence goes on along the minus strand of NC_134313.1, from coordinate 156,458,483 downwards.
TTTTGATCTCTCATCCTTTTAGATGAACTTCAACTACCAGAGGCTGTCAACCATTCCTTATGGCAACTACTCTCCATATAAGTCATCTCATCTTTAAAAAAAGAAAAAAAAAATTTGAAATCTCAGACCCTGAATTTTTCTTAAAATACTCTCAAGCCCATCCACAGTTTACAAGGGAGAGGGGAGGAGGAGAGGGAAAGAGAGAGAGTGGGAGAAAGAGAGGGGGAGAGAGAGAGATCAACTATTGCTTACCTGGATGAAGAGTCCCCCTGCTTCCAGCAACAAAGCTGAGAAGAAAAGCTACTTTGAATTCTTGCTGTGAATCCCATGAGAGCTAAAATCTAAAGTCTATACATCCTAAAGAAGATGGAGGTCCATCCTTCCCTTAGCCAGCTATTAATGTGAACAAGCTTCTGAAGTGAGGGGTTATGCAATCATTGAAATAAAACAGTCAAGACCTCCCAGCAAGATCTAAAACAATGCCATATGGGAAGTAAGGGGGATTATTTTTTTTTTTTTAAATTTCCAAGAACACTTAGAAGCACTTGTTCAGATCTTAATGGAATTTACCATAGCTTTTGTCCTTCTCAGGAATCACTGCCCATTTTATCTATCTTTACCAGAAAGGCAACTGCTGCTAGAACATTATGTATTAGGGTCTAACATTTTCAGAAGGAAACAAACATTTTTCAAAAATTAGGTACTTTCTTAGAATCAGGCATATTCAACGAAACAGGACAGAAATTTGCAGCGCGAGAGGGGTAGCGTTCCTCACCCTTCTTGTCTGCAGTGCAACAAGCGGTGGCGCTGACAAATCATAAGCACCCCCAATTCAGGTGACGTTTGCAAGGAAAGTAACAGAAACCACAGTTACCAACCACCATTTGCAGTTAACGTACATCTTAAAAACAGCATCATCATGGGCCACAAATCAGCATCATATTAAAGAGATCTCAGAATCACAGAACAGTGAAGTATCATTTATTTATGTACCGTGATCTTCCAAAGTAAAATCAATATACAACCAACAAAGACATTTAAAAAATATCAAAATTAAACACAAAAATAAAAGCATGTTCAGAATGCAGAAGTTTGCTTTAACTTTCAAGAAAAATGTAGCTTTTGTTTAAATTCTTCTTTTAAATGAAAAAGATATAACTGATATAGCAGATCCAACTTGCATATTGCCTTGATCTACAGCTTAGCCCTGTAAAAACTGTATTTACAGAAAACATAGCTGGGACAGACGTCAGAGATGTTTTCTTCCTACACCTCAGTCACCTTATTAAAATGAAACCTCAGTGCAAAATTCAAACCTAGTGTAATAAGCATAGCTAATCTTTTCCTGAAGAAAATTAATTAATCCCAAAGCTCTATCAAAGCTTAATATAAGCTTGTACAGAGTTAGGAAAAGCAAGAAGCTTTGAGCTTGTCTATGCTGCATACTCTTCATATACCAAAGTTCATTAGGGGAAAAAAAAAAAGCAAGCATCTCAAACAAATAACAAGGGGAAAAAACCTACACCTGAGAAAATTAAAAAATAAGGCCAAATTAGCATTGTATATGTCTTCAACTTTTTTATTCCTTTTTTTAAACGCTGTGTAATCTCAATATTGCTGCATGTAATTGTGCAATAATTCCCACCTGATCAGAAATGCAGTTAAAAACACAACCTCTCTCCAGAACAAGGCAGAAACAGTTAAAACACCAAACTTCCCTGCTGGGCAATTTGCCAGAAAACAGCTCGGAACGCCTGGATTTCTTCCCATCGGTGTGAAGGCATAAGACCAGAGGAAGAGCCGCTGCCTCCGTGTTCCCCCCTCAGGCCTGCGCAGCGCCGGCACACAGGCAGCGGCAGATGAAGGCGCGGTGCAGCACCCTCCACGCCTCAGCACCCGGCCCGACGGAAGGTGCAGCACCCTCCACGCCTCAGCACCCGGCCCGACGGAAGGTGCAGCACCCTCCACGCCTCAGCACCCGGCCCGACGGAGGGTGCAGCACCCTCCACGCCTCAGCACCCGGCCCGACGGAAGGTGCAGCACCCTCCACGCCTCAGCACCCGGCCCGATGGAAATGGAGCAAGCAGGAAAGATCGTGGATGGCCTCAGGCGCTCCTGAAAGGTATGACTGACCCCGTCTTATCTCTGACAGCTTGACTTTTGAAGTCATTTGAAATGTTGGTGCTCACTGCTTGAACTGAGCCAACAGCTCCCGAAGGCGCAGAGAGCCACCGCTCTTCGCTGCCCGACTGTGCCCCAGGTACTGCTGCCCCAGAACCGCTGCCCACAGCCCCGCTGCCGCAGGCTCACCAGACGTGAGGCGTGGGTGCCCGTAATGCCCGCTACCAGGCGCTTCCTGGCACAGAAGAGTTCTTCGCACGACAAATGGGAGTCAGAGACCAAAAGGCGAAACTCTGGCAGCGCCAAACGCTGCCGCGTGGCAGCCAGGCCGGCAGCACGCAGGCGGCTCCCTCCCGCCGCGTGCTACGCACAGAACACTCAGCTTGTCTCCACGATCCCTCCAACGCCATTTACAAGCATCCTTCTAGAAAACCGTCTTCAGCTCCCTTTACTTTAAGAACTAGAAAGTGATAAATGGGACTGGTTTCTTGCTGTCAAGGCTCTCGCAGGTTTTGGTGGTTCATGGCATACCTGGTAGACATAATGCACCAACACAAAGTGCAGGCTGTCAGGAGCTATAGTACAGACAAGCCTTATTATGGCTAAATTACGTCCCAGAGGCTATGAAACAGACAACTTCCCCTCTATTATCATCAGAGCAGCGCACAAACAGGAGAGAAAAAGAGCAGAATACAGCCAGCTCGTTCTGGAAGAGTAGGGAAAAACAGCAGTTGAATAAATGGGCTGGATGGGGAAGATTACTGATTGTGTTTCAAACTGATTACTGATTACTTAATGGAATAAAAGACTAGGAAATAAAAATATAATTTACCACCCTGGTAATGATTAAATTTACCAGTCAGAGCTGGTATGTGAGAAAGCACAGTGCCCAAGAACCACTGACAGCAGTATTTTGATGAGCACTAAGTTCTTAAGGAAAAAAAAAAGTGGAAATTCCAGGGGCACATACGTACATAGTAGATGTAATATAATGTATTATTAAAGCCATAGTAAAACCTAATAGCTGGAAGCAGTGATAAATACATTTAGATAAAACTTACATTTAACTGTGAGAATAATTAACCTTTGAAAGCAATTTATTTATTGATGTGGTGATTCTTCTAAGTGTTCAAATTAAAGCTGAATGTCTCTAAATATATTTTACAAGTAAACACATTCTTTAGTTTCATTTTGCTACAACAAAGAAAAATGGGAATATATGAGGATAAATGCTTGGATTTGCATAGTACCAAAATAAATCATTTTATCTGAGCAAGATTCTTGCTCCAAACTCAGATGAACATGGTGTTTCCCACAAAATCTTTCTCCATCAAATAATGTGAACTTCGAAGTATTTTTCTATATTATAATTGTAACTGCACATTGGAGAAGCATAGGGGACAACATAGGTATTTCTGACCTCTCAGCTGATGGAGGGATTTCCTACATTGCCTCAAAACACCAGAGCCTGCCACATGGTATGGGACGCCTGAAGAAAAAGCACCTCAAAAATACCTGAGCCATCTGCATAGCAACAGTGCATCATTAAATGATTTGCAGCAAGTCATGTCTATGTCAAATCCCTGACAGGAAAGAATAAGCACGGGTGGGTCCTATATCCAGGCTTCAAGATTTTAGAAATACAACAGCAAGACAGTCAGCAGCCACTTTCAGGAGGTTCCTTTCCATGCATTTGCCACTGATATATTTCATTGTGCCACATGGGTTCAAAACTTTATTTCTTAAGGCAGCAATTTAGAAACTAATTTAAAAAAAAAAAAAGATTTCAAGTAATGGATATAAACAATCCTTTATACTATAAATTCAAACTGATGTTTTGTTTTATTTGGACAAACAGGGCACATCCCTTAGTTCTGATACAGGACCACAGCCACTGACCTCCATGACACAAGTAACAACCTGTTTAATAATCCAATATTTTTCTGCAGGCTCTCTGAAAATCTTTGCAAACCTATTAGTAGCATGGTTCTGCTTCATTTAAAGGCTATGGAGAGTTAGCATGCATTGTAAATTCTGCAGCATTTTTTCTCTTCATGGTAAATTAACGTCAATCTAATCTCCATCAAACATAACAGTACTTTAAAGCCTGTGCCTGCTCAGACTGATACAAATGGAAAAAATTCTGCTCATAAACTGTATAGGCTTATAAAATCTTGCATCTTAATTAAAAATAAAGAAAAAAATTGTAAAAGAGAACAGAGTCATGGCAAGAAATGAAATTATAATGGAGCTGCTTTTAGCTGGAACATAATAGTTATAAAGCACTGAGCAACTACAGCAATTCTCTATTTAGATGTACTTCAGTGTAACAACTCACCGATTCTAATACTAAGAGAAACAAGACACTAAATATTGACCCCAAGCATAAAAATATCTTACAGTGATCTAGCCCGTAACTGTAACGTATGTGCAAGTGTTCCACAAACCAAGACACTATACAAATTCAGGCTATTCACAACAGAACACACTTTATGAATACTTTTTAAGGCTGTTTTTATTTCACAGTCTTTGTATGGTGATATTTATTTTCCTCTTACCCAAGCCCTAAAAACATTAGCTTCAGAATAATACGTAAAGAATAGACTGGACTGAAAGGGATGTAAGCAAAACGTATCCTCTAATAGTGAGACAAACTTAGATTGTACTTTTTTAAACTCTCCATATGTTTTCCAAACTGCAAACTCCCAGACTAATAAATCCCTTAAGATCTGAGCTCTGTCTTCAGTTTTTTGTATATGACAGCTTTTAATAAACATTAAAATGTAACTTAATTTAGAACTAATTTCTTTTTAAAAGTTCCCAAAACTTTTTTCATTTCCAGAGTCAAGGAGAAAGAAGCCTGGAGAACTGCAGGCAACATTTTGATTTCTTACACAGTACCATGCACATCAGCGATTGTAAGGCAAGAGACTTCTCAGCGCGCTGCAGCTATGCACCCAAACCAGCTTTCTCCTGCTGTTCTAAGACATATTTCTGAACGTACCAAAAATATTCTGAAGGCAACACTGACAATAAACACCCACCACAAGCAAAAGGAATTGTTATATTGACGTGGTTTCTTTCATCCTGATTTGAAACCATGCTGAGATCCAACGATAACAAGAAACACAGAAGGCAGAATTTGTCGCTGTTCTTAGCTGCATTTTTGACATCTGTTTCGCAGCTCTTGGAAAGCCCATTTTCATTAATCTGTCATGAGAAAGGACAGGAGATAAAATTCCCAGGCTGCAGAGGGCATTAGGAGACTTTCCTAGCTGACTGTACATTAAGAAAGAACTGTAACAGCCAAATTATATTACTGTGAATAGACGGAAGATGCTGTAATTCTATTCCTCCTTTTGTCTTAATGGAGTTATTTATGTTGCAATCTTGAGGGCAGACCACTTACCAAAGACCTTACCCGCCACCTGACACAAAGAAACAGCAGACTAAGAACAGGAGGTGACATCCTGGTTCCATTCAGCAGAAGCAGGTCTATACTTCCCTGACTTAGACTGCAAATTATCATTTGTGAAAGTTTACATATATTACTCCTGCTGCACATTAACATGTAAGCAGATTCCACCAAACACCCAGAGATTCATTATCAATTCTAGGTAAAAGTAAGGGAAACTGTTAAAGGCCTCATCACAGAGAGAGCTTTAAATGACTTAAAAGCATAGCCTTTGTAGTATTTATGCATTTTAAAAATAAGAACAAAAATATGTTTGCCATTCAGTATCATTAGAACATAAACAGAACAAGCTGCTTCAAAGTTGAATACTTTCCTAAGATTAGTATCCTAAATCAAAGAGGGATAACATGCTGGTCATACACAGCTTCCACAGAAATAATGTACACTCAGCACATCGTTAATAACTGGGCTTCTTTTATTTAAAAGAATTTAATTTCAAGCACCTGGCCTTGAAAGCATGAATCTCAATTAATACGACAAGATTGCAAACTGGCTTCTCTCATACACAAGCAAAAGCAACACTAAAAACAAATACAACAACAGAAGCTTGTGGAGAAGGAGTGAAAACAGGAGGAGGAGAGGGAAGACTGTTGTTACAAAAAAAATTAATTAAACCGTTCATTGTATATATGTAACTCATGGGAGATTTTAGAACATACAAGTGTTTTGCTTTTCTGTAGGACACTAACATTCTGTACTCATCATATTTGCTACTGAGGAATAAAAAGAAAGAGGTCACTAAAAAGCATCTACCCACCTTATGTAACCTTGAGTTACTAACCCCAAATTCTAAGTTTACAGATGTTAGAAAAGCACCTTCAAGCATGAAGAACAGTCTGTGATATGAAAGTGTGTTAGTACTCACTTTGCAATCCTGAGTACAGAAACACAGTGGTCAGCCATTTGAAAGAGAAAAATAATGGGAACTAGCTCCTCTGGATTAACTCAATAATCAAAAAGCTCAATGTTATTGATCCATATGGCAGGACCTGTGTGGGTTGAAAGATATTTCACTTCTGAGAGTCTACTTTGAAGTCTAAAATAGAGTAAGCGTGGTGGTCTCAGCCCTCCAAAGGGCTCCCTCCAAAAAGTCCCTCCAAATGCCGCTAAAACTCATCTCATTTAATCTGGACCAGCTGACTTCCTGGTAGACCGTGTGAGAAGAAATCATGTTTTTCTCTGAACAAGACTAGCAGTAGGAAAAACAAAGCACCGACAACTTTACAGCACAGCTAATGGTTGCAGAGGAGGTCTCAGTCTGCATTGGTTTAAAGAACAGAGAACAACCATTTCATTGCCTTCAGGATGTTTATTATCTAGCATCATAATTAATGTCATTTCAGTTAAACTGCATATGGGAAAGCAGCAGGAATTAAGAGTAAATACCAAAACTCCTGTCAAAAGGAAAATTATTGCAACAAGCTATGAATACTTGTCATTATCGCTGTGACTGTAGTTACTAGGCTTTGACTTGCTCTTAACAGTTTTCAATCTCAGTCAGCACAATAAACAACAAGACTTCAAGTTTGTTCAGTTTTCTCACTCGAGATGGGGCAGGAGACATGCACATTTGTAGGGATTTATAGAAATCATTATTTTCCAGACAGGATTTAAACACAATCCTACAAAATACTTCCCATTTCAGGATATTTTCAGGGAACAGAGAAGGTTTTGGGAGTCAACACATCTCTTAATTTGCAGGCTACTTTTTATGCAGCAAAATATTCACAGTACATTTTTCCAAGTATGAAGGAAACCAACATAATAGTCCAGTTTACCACACACTTTGTGGTTTAACCACAAGAAATAAAAAGTAGTTGGCTCACAGGAGAACGTCTGTATGCAGTGGGGTCATGCTTGAACCAAAACTATCCCGAAGACTGCTTTAGTTATGACAAAGCAAGAAACAGAAGATCCTGCTTTACTTTTGATGTTGTGTGACGGTGATTTTCACTCGTTGGCATCCATTGAAAAATATACACATGTTGAATTATGCTATATACAGCCCTCGAGCGACAGGTATACTTCTCTGCTTATCAGTAGGATACCTTCCATCATCTATAAGGATGTAAGTCCTTTACTTCCACCACCTAGTACAAATTTATTCCTTCTTTGTTTTCAACTTTATCATACTAGAAAATGGTAAAATTTTAGTTTATTAATTTCTGTTCCTCTATTTTGTCAAGCTACCCTGATAAAGAAGGAAAAAGTTCTTCATCCATCGTCAACAGTGAGTTTACCAGAGAACCAAAGGACAAAAGAGAAGGCCAAGGAGGGATGGGTGCTCCAGATGCAGGAATCCAAGCTGTAAACTTACAGACAAAAATGCAAGAAACGTTTTATTTTTCTCTTTTTCCTCCAACATCACACTACTGCTGAAATTGTATACAAAAACCAGAGGAGAGGACAAAGTCAAAAAAAACTTGTAACAAAAAGACAGCCAGGGCCAAATCAACACTTGGCTTTATTTCAACCCAAAAGAAAAACAAACTTCAACACAGGGAAGAGCAAACACTGGGAAGGGTGACCATTTGCAGGCAAAAAAGGTCAGACATCTGAACAAACTTGCTGGAGCAGGGGAGCTCTCCAGACAAACACTTCCTTTTGGCAAACATCTTCCCACTTACAAGACACTTTCCCCCCTGAAAACACAATACATTTACAGCCTTCCATGTGTATGTGGAGCCATGGGCACCCAATATATCTTTATGCTGTTACCAAAAGTTAGCCCATTACAGAAGTCTCCAAGGTTTGCATCAGCACTGAGCACATCCCTAAGAAACAGGAGAACAGGCTACGGGTCCACTTTGGTTAAGCACGCTTGATCAGCCAGACACAAACATGAAGGTTTTCTTTCCCGTCACAAAGTGCTCAGCCAAGGGGAGCATAACCAGTAAGTTAAAATATAACAGTGCTGTCACTGTAGCATTGAAATGAATATTATTTCTTACAAACCTTGATATCAAAAATGAAGTTAAAATGCACCAAATTTGAAAGAGGGGTTATTTAGGGACAGTAGAGAGAAGGAGGAAGCCTATTCAAAGTCATTTGGTAAAAAGCTAAACTAATTTACAGAAAGAAGATAAGCATTTCTGCAACCAGAAAATAGTTTTAGATTATTGTTCCCCAGTGATATAAACATGTAGAAAATATAAATTCAACAAAGAGGCTGGAACTGGGTCACTTTCCTCCCAACATTACCAGCCTATGGGAAACAGATCCTAGCCTCAAATTGCTCATTCTTAAAAATTGTAACAACCTTGTCAAATTTAAAGAATAAGCTATGCAGAGTTCTCCACTGGATGACCCCTGAAGTCCAATTATGTAGCACTTCTGTTTTCAGAAGACAGAATGACTGGGGGAAAATAACTTAAACTAAAAGATGACAACATACATGTGATTCAGAACCGGAATTTAAAAGTATTTCCAGTGCATTGGTTACATTTCAAAGCAACAGCAAAAGAATCAGGGCAAGTTTTTTACTTCCGTGACCTTTTAATCAGAGGAAAAAAAGGAGAAAGAACTCTCATCAACCAAATTAGTTCAGAGAATATTAAATGTTCTTCATTTTGAGTACAACTCAATGAGTAAATAAATATGTTAGAGCAATGTAATTTGATTTTAAGTATCAGGTATGTAAAAAAAAAATCTCAGTTTCAAATCACTGAGGACACACACAGTATTTCCTATTTCTCTACACAGGTGCAGCACAATGTTCCTATATATAGGAACACCCTATCTGAGGAACTCAAGAGCACACACAACTCATGTGGCCTTAACCACTACATATTTAAACAGGTCAAAATCTGGCAAGGACTTTGCAAAGCCCTCAGAAAAGAGGACAGCCAAAGGCAAACCGCAAGTTAACATGAACTGTCTCTTCAGGCCTGATGTAACTTGACAGGCGCAAGTTATGCACCTCCAATACCCACAAATCAATGATCAAGAAAAACACAATAAGTTAAAACCCGCAAATCAGAAGGTAAGTTTTAGGAAGATTAAATAAAAGCAACATTAAATTCATTACTCTCAGGTAAGACAATATATTACACTTGTGCAAGAGGTTTGTGATTTAGTCAGTTTTCTTACCACTTGTTCAGTAGTTGCCCATGCTTATTCGCACAAACCTGAAAAACAGAGTGTTACAGAGCTCCAACATTTCCATTTAGCCAGCGAAACTCAGGTCTATTTTGCAGCAGTCTCAGCTGTAACAAGAATTACTTCAAAATACATACCTCCTTTTCATAGTCAATTCTCTGATGGCAGTTTTCAGCCCTCTCACTGTGCAACCATTAAAAATTTCATTGATGTTGAAACTGAAAGATTAATGGCATCCCACTCCTGAAGTATCTCAGAATTAAACAAATTCTGGCATGAAACAAGCTAACTCCACAAGTCAGACTGGAGATTACAGGAACTCCAAATTCAGTTCACTGCTTATCTTTAAGAGTATTGTCCGGGTAAAAAAATTGCAGGTGTTACACAGCTCTGGAAAAGGCCTCTGAAAATATTTCTCTGTAACACACGGAAAACAAACATAGATGACTAAATGTAAAACAGATCTCCTCTTAAGAAAAGGCACACGCTACTGCTCATTCAGAGGCCAGTTACATACTAAGGTTTTAGGATCCCTCTGTTTGTTTTTACAACTCCCAAAACAAACAAACAAAAAACCCAGAAAAACAAATAAAAAACCCCCAAACCCAATATAATGTTTTAAGAATTTTTAACACTTTGGTTATCATATCGGCCATATATTTTAATGGTCGGTATCTACTTTTGCCCCTAAGTAGGACACTGCAATTCCTCCCTATCTGAAAGCTGTATATCTGTCAGAAATTATTTATTCACCCTCTGTTAGACAAGAGTGTTGCTCTGCAACGTAAAATACAGCCTCTACTAGTTATCCATTCACCGTTCTGAAAAGACCTAACTAGTTTAGGATTTGGTTTTTTTTACATGAACTTTAGAACCTATATAGTTCCCTTCCGATAAATACTCAGATATGGGGAACCCTAAAGGTGGACCTTCACAGTGTCTCCTTTTCCAGTCCACTCCCAACTGATTCCCAAAAGGGAAGAAGCAATAATTCAACATTCATAGTGGCAAAAAAAGAGAAATTAATTGCTCTTTTCCTACAACAGCAACACAGTGACTTCACAGACAAATGTAAAGGAGCTTTCAACTGCAAAGTAAGGAAAGACTATCCAGTTTCTCTCTTAGAGCATGCCAGAGTCCTCTTTCCATTTTGCTAAGATCTTAAGGCCAGCTCTGATCGCTAATACTTCTAGGGACTGAAAGACCCTTACATCTCCAAGAAGCAGGACACACACACACACACACACAGAGAATGCAAATTTGCTGTATTTCTACCCTACTGGATTTGGGGCAGGGAATTCTCCATGGAGCAGCAGACTCCAAGCCCCCTGTCTCATTCACCTCATAAAACTCTGGGAACAAATACACAACCTGAATCTGCAAGCACTCTCCCAAGGCAAAACAAAAGCATGCTGTACATTTTATGCCCCGCAGTACTACTGCTTGATAAACAGCATACTCATTTCACAAGTGTTATACAATGTGAAGTCTTTCACACATTTCTAAAGTCCAGTATTTACATGGCAGCTTTGTATCAACTGCACAAGAAACATTAGTTTTAAATTATAGTTTTGTATTGGTTACTTAATGGTTATTTGTATTGGTTCCATAGAAAATAACTGACTGGCACAATATTTTTAGAATACAAATGTAAAATGATTATACCAGAAATTTTGCCTATTATAGGCACATTATGGCAGACAGAGAGAAAACCCATCAGGTTCCAGCCTGCCACGGCCTCAGATGGTATCAGCGATCAACTTCAGTGCACGCATGAGTGGCTTTGAAAGGAGACACTGTGACGTGAACCTGCAGATTAAAAAGGAAAATTCAAGCCCTTAAAAGAGATTACAGTGTTGAGATAAATGAGCACAGGTGTCACCAGTTTATTTGGCATTAGCACCAGAATTTGGGACTTTCAAGAATTTAGAATGTTTAAAAGTCTGTAAATAAATTAATTTAGTGAAGGAAAATAATCTGTTAAAGAACTTTATTACTCAGGGGTTAAGTTTCTCCACTGCAGAAGCAAAGATTAGAGCCAGACAAAACACACAAAGATATTCCTTCCAAGGGATCAATGTGCCCAAGGAGACCAGGGTTAACCTGAAGCTTTTCTGCTCTCAGCACACTTGCAATTCTGTTCTGACTTCAGTTTTGCTAGGAAATGAACAATCTCTGCATTACAGCATCAAGCAACAGGCTAAAGCAGCCTTTAAAAGAGAAACTCCATTTCTTTGTGATGGAAAAAATACTTTCCTGCAATATTGTTAATCAATACAAAAGTAGTATTTTAAACACTTAAATGCTAAGGCATACAGATGTGATTTGGTGTTTCCCTAAAAATAACATATCTGAAATTCCAAGGAAAGAAGGCCATTCAATTATATGCTTGAAGCCTACTGAATCATTTGCTTTCTTCAAAGGGGACAGGAAAATAACCCAGTCAAATCCTTCACATGCTTAAATGCTAATAACAGAGGTTTTAAAGATTGAGTTCCTGTATCTTAATTTCACAGTGCCATCCCAGCAAGTTACTTAATTACTGAATAATAAGCATGTCTCTTAAGACAGCAGGTCCTCTCCAACTTCTGACAATAATACAGACATGTATTGTTCTCGCTGATATACTAAGTCACACTCCTTACAGGGAGATTTTTGATTCCTCTCTGTGGGTGTCTACTTTACAAACTGAGAAGCACAACAGAAGAAAATGAGAAAACTCTATTTGAAAAAAGGAGACCTCCATTACTCTGATTCAGCACTTGTTACAAATGGCACAGGTACCTGGCCTTTCCTGTTTGAGAAGTCCCCATTTGAAACTGGAAATACAATGAAACTATTTTTAAAAGTTTTAATTTCTGATAACTAATCATATCAAAATTATGATAATGAAAATAGCAGATTCACAGCTGTAAAAAAGTTAATTTGCATGATTAAGCATCAATTCTTTAATCAAAATTAAAAATACATATTTGTTAGCTTGGATCAGTTTCTTAACATGACATTTAAACATTATTCATCTCACTTTCTAGCATGCTTACATTTCAAGGCATGCATCTATTTTGTAAATATTTATCAATGTTAACTTTCTATATCAAACATTTAATAAGCAATGGGTAAGAGGAAGGGGAAGAGAGGGAGGGACAGAGACTATATTTGCTTAGAATCTCCACAACAGTATTTTTGGCTTCTGTACGACTCTGCTGTGCTTTGCACGTATCCTACAGTTCTCAATATTCTGCAGTGTATAAACAATCAGAAGCCCCAAACCATTCTCCATGATTTTAAGTATACCTATATATATGCAAATAGGTACATGTGGGAATTGTCATTGTTAATAGAAGGATTATTCAAATTTTAAAAAAATTAAGAATGAGCATATTGTAACATAGCTGAGCATATCAGCAAACAGTGAATTTACCCTATGCAAAAGGACATTTTTCACATAGCAACAGAGAAAAGAGAAGAGCAGAAAATAATCAAGAGGACTATAAAGGATCACTTGAAATGGAAAATGTTGGAAGTAAATTGGTAGGATTTCAATTGTAATGAGAAGCTTCTCAAAATATATTAATTTCAAAACCAGAATATTTGACTATTCAGAACAGGGAAAAAACAAGAACAGTCATCTAGCAAGCAGACAATTCTTCAGTAGTCTATAGGGATTTCTATGCATCAATCAGCATGAGGTAAGAAAGTCCAACTGAATCAGAAAATAAGCAGTGTTCGTGAATAACAAAGTCTTCTTTTAAGCATGAAAATCTGTAATGAATGCATAAAGAATATTTCAATGGCAACACATATAAAACTGGAGTTACTTATTAATAGTCTAAGAGCTAACTTAATCTTATCAAAATGACAGAAGAGCAGCCTCACAAAGAAAATGCTTATGTATCTTGGTTAGCAGATACAGTTGAAAGGATAAACACAAACCAGAATTAACAATATTAACACCTGCTTGTAATTATTTTTCTTCAATTAGAGCAACATTCTTCCACTCCCTAATGACAAAGTTAAAACAGAAGAAAGAACTGAGATGGTAAATGCCAAAGCAAAAGCTTTCATTTTGTTAAATCTAAAAGCCTTCTGCTGTCTTTCCATCTGCCTAGCTGGAGTTTCAGTGCCCATCACTGAACAATTTCCAGGATTTCCAGCAGGATTAAAGATGATAGTGGACTCTGAGTGTTCATCTGCCAATTAAATATAGCCACCTCCGAGCAGAAACACAACATGTGTTTGCTGTACCTTGTCCCTGACTCAGCTACCGCTGCTGAACATGTCTAATTAATGTAAGATACAGAATGCAACTGAGAGAACACCACTGGGCAGGGATACTCTGCTAAAATGCCCATTTTGCATATAATATTCCATGTCACACTGTACACTTGCACTGGAGGTACTTATCAGCTGGTTTTCTCTTATCTTTAGATACAAGAAACTGCAGATCGCCAAAGGGTTGTTTATGACCTGTGTATAGAACTTTTACTTTCAGGAAACAAGCAGAAAGGAGCCTCTGAGACACCAGTGAAGTCCCAGGCAGTGGCTAGAAGTAGGTAACAGCAAGCAATAACAGAGAGATGACAGATACTATCGCCTTCTGTCTATTTCATATCCAGACTTTGTAAAGTAGCATCAGACAATGTAGAGATTTTCCTGCAATTTCAGAAATGACTGGGGAGGGCTTTAAAGTGATGATAGAAGCTATATTAAAAACGGACAAGATTTCAAACTTCAGAATTTGAGCTGGATAAGGGGCAGTTTCAAAAGTATTGTAGGTTTGATCACTTGGTTTCCTCATTAGACTTTAAATCAAGATATGCAGAGAGACATGTACAGAAATTAAATCTTTTCTTTTTTTTAACTAGCCCAAAATAGCTGGGGTAAAAGGTGAAAGTAAAAGTATTTTCTTAATCAGTGTTCTGGACAGGCTTTAGATAAATACATAAAAATTATGGTCTAGAATGTCACCTGTTGACTATCCTAAACTGAATATTCTGAACACTAATCTTTTGTGAAATGCAATCTTTGAAAACGTTCTTCTATTCATTGAAAATGAAAGGAAACCGAAACAATAACGCCACAAATGCATGAACACTTGACTGCGGTCTCAAATTGCAATATTTCTTCCTCCTTGAATAACTATCATGTGAATAAGTGCAGTATGGGGTGGGGAGGGTGGGGGGAGAATGTTAGAAATTTTTTTCCCCTAATATATTGTTTAAGGCACCATCAGATTTGATATGCACATCTAATTTCACTATGTGGCTAGTCCTCAACTTTAGCTTAACCTCTGAACTTTACTTACCTTTCAAGTATGTAATTTTTGCAATTACTAAAGCTGCCTATATAATCAAGTGCAGTATATTCTAAAGACACCTCTTCTAGAAGCAAACATTTCCTTTTATCCAGTAGTAATGCATTTCCCAAGATAAACCCAGTTTTCTTCTCAGTGTGCTAACAAAGCTCTCCAATACACAGAGCAGCAAAAATGTAACTGTTAACAGAAGTTTCATGTTTCCAGTTTCTTTTCCCCTTTGCACACTACTATTAGGCAAGGAAAACCCAGACTATGAAGTACAGCTGATGGTTTTACTGCATTCCCACCAAACAGGATTTATAGGCCATGTAACACCCAAATCATCCCCAGCATTCTAAAGAAAAAAAGTTAAGAACTATAGACACCATAAGGCTGACCTACAGCTCCCTCAGAAATTAGGAGGCCAGGACTGAAGTAAACTAATAACTTAGTTTTGGAAAGCCTATGCCGTTTCCATAGCTGACTCTGATAAAGTCAACCCCTTGCCCTTCCCTTTAAGGCTAACAGCAAACATCAGTCTCTAAGGGCATGCAATTTTACTGCATAAACACTAAAATAGTATTTCACATTCAAAATCTAACCTGATTTGCACATCCTTATAAAACTTATCAGTATGTAATAATTGTCTTTCAGAATTACGTTTTTTGTTAAGAAAAAAAGTAAGCAAACAAAAACTTATTGGTATTTTCTCAACATTCTAGTGGACTCCGAAAACTTGGCACAGTGTGCTCATAAACCCTTAATGTAGCCTAGGCCCATAAAAATTAAAGTGTCAAATATCTAAGGATGTCTGCTGCTCACGTACCAGTATATTTCTGTAGGACTCTAGCATGTGCCCTTCTGCCTGGGAAATACAGGAGCGCACTCCCAAGCAATCCCACAGACAAACTTACTTTTCTGTACTAGAAGCAATCCAAATCTAATACAGAGGTTTATAAACAAGCAATGTAAATTTTTTTTTTTTAAGGCTAGTATTATCTTTCCTTTAAAAATGAGGTCACATCCAAAGACAGTTCTATTTCTTGTCTCCATCTTTCACACGTTTACAGCTATTCTTCAGTTCTGTAAGGCTCTTCATCTAACATAGCACAGTGCAGATGTTTCTATGCACATTCTCTGAGCAGCCACTGCTGTCAGAGACATTGGCTTGACCAAGTGGGTGATTTCCCAAATTCTCTGCTACGTGCTAATACAACACTTGAAGATAAGTATGCAAGGCACTTTTTGCAAGGAGGTAACATTTAGTAAAGGCTTATTTTCCATTTATTTTTTAACCTTACAGAGTAATCAAGTGGTTTGCCTTTATGAAAGTCAGTCTTATATAGTGAATACCTTAGCATACTATATACATAGCAAATACTCATCGGAAAATAACGTAGGCAGTAACAGACCCTTAGTCTGAAGGAAGAGAGGGAGACAGAAGAGCAGTTGGTCAGCCACCTTTTAAATACACTTTCACAGAGAATGTATTTGAGACAGGAAAAAAAATCTGTCCTTTGCTAAAACCCGCAAGGGAGTTGAAAAGGTGAGAAAGGATTTCCATAGCTCAAGGTTGTAACTACTATCAAAGCAACTACAAATTAAGCTCTAAGTAGAGACACTGATGAACTTCATTCAGAAAGAAAATAGCAAGTCAAATGTATCATTTAGTGCTAAATTCATCTTCCACAGGAGAGCAAAGTTGCTGATCTTCTCTTACATACGATCCAACCAACTACCCTAACAAGCATACACATGCCGTTCACCCTGCAAGTACACATCCTTCACCTGAACAGTAAGCACAGTTTTCAGCCAGGAGTGGTGAGAATGAAAAATTCCTATGTGAGCCATGAACCCAGAAGGATATCTAGTTTCTGACTGCAAACAGGAAGGTTATTTTTCACCTTTTTTTTTTCTTTTTTAGAACAAACAATTAAAGTCAAGAAGACCTATTGTACAGTGTACAGACGCGTGAAGAAATTAGCAAAATAAGTCTTTGACTGTTATCAGCTCTATTTGATTTACATGTTCCTGGCAGAAACCTATGCCCCAATGGTTTCTACATTCACACAGAACCCCTGGTTTTCTTTCTTCTAAACTCAGAAAGGTTTTAGTTGTGGGTTTTTTTATATATACGTACATAAAAATGTATATACACATACACACACACACAAAAAACCACCACCACCCCACAACTAAAACCAAATCCATTCCATAAATCTTACAGCATTATTTTAACTTCAAGGAAGTAATTTTACTACAAGAACTAGATCAACTTTTTATTTGGTCTAAACTGGCAGAAAACCTCTCCATTGCTTTTCCTATAGTCCTCAGAAAACTGACACAGCCTGAAGGAACTCCCAAAACTTGGTTTTGACTTCAAGAACTGCCTCGATTCATCACCTTGGAAAATTAAAAGATAAATCTTCTTAAATGTAGTTCCACTGAGTTCAGTTAAGCTTATTTACAACAGATTAGAATGTAACCCTAAGTGAGTTTTAGAGCTGAAAGAAGGATATTTAAGCAAGCAATTTAGGGACGCTGAAATTCCTACTACAGTCTGTAGTACCAATGAATAAAACAGTATTTCCCTACCCATTCACCATATGTCTTCTAATGTGTTTCAAGGGCTTTTAATTCTCTCGCAAATATTACTTGTTGACATGGAGATTGCTTTGCTTGAAAGATGCCTACTGTTATTTTTAATGCTAGCTTGCGGCATCAAGATACTGTCTTAAAAATCTTTTATAACGGGGAAACACAAGAATTTCTATTAAGGGGAAGAGGACATATACGAACTTAAAAATAAATTCTTCTCCCCAGAGTCAGGCACAGTATTTGCAAGATTATTTAATATCCAAATCGCCTTCAGCTTTCTTCGTAAATCTCATCAATCCTTTTTGTTTAATTCCATCTTTCTGGTAAACAGAAAGCTAAGAACGTTTCTTCACTGCTGTCTGAGCTTGAAAACACAGTAAGTCACCCATTATTAATACATTATATTAATAAGCACAGGCATGAATACATAAGGAGTGTTGTTCATCACAACAACCTTCATCTGCAAGTAATTTCTGATTCTCCATTATTTACTAGGTCAACGTACCACCATGGAGATGATAATGATCCCTTTTAATCAAAGGAATGAAGCTAATGGAAATAATTAATGGTAACTACCAATGTATTAGCTATTTATTTCAGTTACATAGGCATGTGCCTGGGCATAACTGCTATATATTATCATAGGAAAACTTTTTCCTCCCATCTGTTTTAAGCTCCATTAAGAAAATAAACACAAGTTTATTTATGGGATCAAAAAATGCTATCATGACCCAATCCTGGATAATAACTTCAGCCTGATAGGATAAGAAAGCTTGCTTGTTGCAAAACAATAAACCCTGCCACAAAGGGATAAACAGAATACAAAAGAGAAGAGAAGGATCCAATGAAAATATAGTGGGTGAACAAAGAAACAACCAGACCCAGACAGCAAGATAGACAGAAGTAATGCCATTTAGCAATGACGCAAAACTGCTTTCTTGAACCAAGTCTTAGGTTTTTCTCCAAACGTAAGTAAATATTGTCAGACTCTTACTTGAAAGATGCTGCAGTGATCTTTCCAGAGATCAAACAGGCCCCTGGGTCAAATTATTTTCCAGATTGCAGCTAGATATTACCAACTCTCTAGAAGACATCAACAATAAAACTTTATCAGCACATACTTTCCCCATTATTTTCTAACACATAAAAAAAGCACCTGAGTTACTCGAGGAAAGAGAACTGTAGCAAGCAGCAAGCAATAGGAAGTTAATAGGACTGTTTATAAATCAGATGCAATATCCTCTCTCAACAAGTGCTTTGCTGAACAGACAACTGAATGCTAAGCATCTTGCAAGAGCAAGCTCCATGTTCTCAATTATTTTAACAAGCGTTGTTCTCACACAGGCCCTGTTTAGCAAACTTATCATAGGACAACTGCAAGATAAGAACAAGTTCAGATGCTTTAATATCATTGCAAATACAAGCGCTTTACAGCTAGCAATGGACTTGAGTAAACAGTTTACACACACTGCTGAACTGAAGCTTCACAATACTTAATTATATACCGAGCGGTTATATCAGGAGTTATAAAGGTTACATACAGATTTGATAGGTTACCTTTAACAGCTTATTTCTGGTATACCTGCATCAAAACTATTTTGCCTTGATGAAAAACAGAATTAAAATCCCCATGTAAGAACTGACATTGGCTCAAGCAGGTCAGCACATTCTCTTGAGATCTAGGTGCCTCCACTAATTTTTGTCACATAAATAAGACAAGTCAAGTCATACAGCTACAGCAGTATCTAGCAGTGTGCTGACTTAACATGTGACGTTCCCTACAGGTTTGATGAGCACAGCTTGATTAGACTGAAGGAGCTGCTTGTGGATGGATACAGTGGCATGGGCCGCAAGTAGAGCACAGGAAGCTCTCATGATCATTTAAGCAACTTTCTGCAAAACAGAATCATAGAATCATAGAATCATTAAGGTTGGAAAAGACCTCTAAGATCATCGAGTCCAACCATCAACCCAACACCACCATACCCACTACACCATGTCCCTAAGCGCCTCATCTACACGTCTTTTAAATACTTCCAGGGATGGTGACTCCACCACTTCCCTGGGCAGCCTGTTCCAAGGCCTGACCACTCTTTCAGTAAAGAAATTTCTCCTAATGTCCAATCTAAACCTCCCTTGGCGCAACTTGAGGCCATTTCCTCTCATCCTATCACTTGTTACTTGGGAGAAGAGACCAACACCCACCTCACTACAACCTCCTTTCAGGTAGTTGTAGAGCGCAATGAGGTCTCCCCTCAGCCTCCTCTTCTCCAGACTAAACAACCCCAGTTCCCTCAGCCACTCCTCACAAGACTTGTGCTCCAGGCCCTTCACCAGCTTTGTTGCCCTCCTCTGGACACGCTCCAGCACCTCCATGTCCTTCTTGTAGTGAGGGGCCCAGAACTGAACACAGGATTCGAGGTGCGGCCTCACCAGTGCCGAGTACAGGGGCACGATCACCTCCCTGCTCCTGCTGGCCACACTATTTCTGATACAGGCCAGGATGCCATTGGCCTTCTTGGCCACCTGGGCACACTGCCGGCTCATGTTCAGCCGCTGTCAACCAGCACCCCCAGGTCCTTCTCCTCTGGGCAGCTTTCTCTTAAAAACGCTTTTTAAGAGAAGTAGACAACAGGGCTGGAGAGCCTTTCTGGCCTACAGGGCCACGAACTAAAACCTTCACATAGACAAGAGCCACAGACCAACAAAACCAAGGGAAGGAAGAGGACCAGACAAGGGCCACAAGCGGGCCACAAAACTCCCTCTTGGTCCCACCATTCCCCGGCAGGACAGGGCTGGCTGAACGTGCAGCCGGACCCCAGCAACCCAACAGGACAGCGCAGCCGCCCCTCTCGCCCCGCTAACCCCCGGGTGCCAGCCGGTGACGGGCCGGTCGCCAGCCCCACCAGCCGCCTCTGAGCTCACAAGTCCCACGTTCCCGCTCCCTCCACACAAGGGAAAGCCTTTTTCAGCAACAGATCCTGCCTTTCAGTTAGGCGATGCCAAGTTAATCAGATTTGAGTCCCCAAATAGAAACCAAGGAGATTCCTCATTTACATGAAGAAAGAAATGCAAAAATATGTAGTCAGAGAAGATTTACATACAGCTGGACACACTGAAGCATGGGCAGAGCATCAATTACAGAGATTGCTCTTGGCAATTACCAAGAAATTCCTTCCGTGAATTGCAAATCTTAATGCTGCTACTAACTAAATCTCTTTTCAGATTTTTATTTAGAAGAAAGCAGTGTATATGCATTCCACTACTCTTTAAAAAGAAAAAACCTACACAGCCTCAGAACCTATTTAAAGAATTATAACTCATACACTGCGGTTTACTTGTAATCTCAAACTGTAATCCAGGACATAAATTCATCATAAAGCACACGTTTCCAAAAGTCATAAAGAAAATTATAGAGATCAAACAACACATTCAATGCTACTTAAAAGTCCAAAGATACAGGCGGGAAATACAGAAATCTTACCAATATGTGGATAACTGTCACACAGATCTGAGAGAACAAGGATTATTTTATTTGTTTGACTGTAAAACATGCAGAGAGGTAGGAAACTAGGAATGGGCAGCAAATGTTGAAATGCAAACATGATGTAATCTAAAACAGGGTTTTGAAATCAACATTGAAAGCTGTGATGCCACCCTGGAGTCATCACACAGACCCTGCTCTAGAACGCACTGTATGTATTGTGTACTTCTCATCGCTCAAAAAGCACAGCGAATATAAAGGGTGATGAGATCAGAGACAGGAACTTCTGTATGTTGCAGGTAGAAAAAGGTTGGGCTGAGAAGCAGAGGCAGGAGGCAAGTAAGGCAGACTATGACAGAGATACACACAAAAAAAGGGGAGGGGGAAGGAGAGAAAAATCAGACAATCTTGCTAAAGCTACAAGGATGGAGAAGGGCAGTGATCAAAAAGACACATATTTATCTTTCAGCTCAAAGCTAGTTTTAACATTATACTAGCAACATGATAAAAAAGAAAGAATAACATTTTACTTTAAAAAATGCTATTTTCCAAAACATTTGTTAAATATAAAATCTTAGGGACAAAAATTTCATTCAAGAACACACACAAGAAAAAAAAACTCGGGGGGAGAGTCTGCTACCTAACCCTAGTCTGTATTCCCAACAACACCAGGAGGTCCAGCCTTCACTTCTGGAGCTTCCTGAAGCTCATAAATATCCCCAAGGACAAATGCCGTGCTGGGTTTGCATCACACAGTTATCCAGCAACCCAGTAACAGAAGAGGCCCTCAGCTAACCTCGGCCACCAGGAACAGAAGGAAATGAAGACATCAGCGGCGTCCCAGGACCTCGCTGCACGCGCCAGTTCCATCACGCAGTGGCTTGCCCACAGCGAGCAACTATCTTCTCTTAGTATACGATGTTTGGCAGAAGTCACAATCTCAAAAAGTACCGTACTTCACTTGAATAACCACTGTGTATAAGCCAGCAGTAATACGCATATTTTTCTAAAGTAACAAACACATCAATATCCATACGAACCTATTTTGAGATAATCCACAAAAAATCGGTGACAAAAGAACCACTGATGTGCTCTCTTAAGATCTCTTCTCCTTTTCTACCCACATCCATGCATAACTTCACTGCTGTTGAACTGCAAATTTAAATTCAAAAATTAAAGCATACAGTAAGGAGAAAAAGAAAAGAAAAATAAAACCTCACACAACCAGATATGTGAAAATATAAGAGCAGTTGTTCAAATTAAGTTCAGGTTCTCATGTAGTAACATAAAGCTTCAGTGTTTGGATTGCATAAACTGTGATTCAAATACTTGTAATAAAAATAACTGTTTATTATAGTATTTTTAAAAAAAAACGTGACTGGAGGTCGAGAGCTTACTTTTCACAAAACATTCATTTCCAGTTAAATTTAACTTGTCAATGCCCGTTTCACCTAAATATCCATTTTGCCAAGGGGAAACAAGTTACTAGATGTAGAATTTACATCACTGTATATATACAGAATTTTAAATGATTTTTTTTTTTTGTTTGCTTTAGCTTTCCAAGGCAGTACTGATCCACAAAACAACCCGTTAGAGCTCTCCTCCTGCCTATTATTTTTATCACAATCTGGATCTCCAGGACCACCTCAGTTATAGGAATCCTTCTCCTACCTAAATCCTAAAAAAAGCACACATATCCCTCAGTAAAATTATGACTCCGATTTCTTTCTTTCTATGTCTGACACAGAGAGGATAACTGTATATTGTCAATGCAGTGTACGAGACACATCATCCCAAATGAATTATCCTAAAAGGAAGGAGGACATTTAGCTGCAGGAAGCATGGTTTGAAATACAATCGCATTTCCAAACTCTTCACACCTCCACTGACTGACTGAATAAAACGCATCTGGATTTCTGCCAGGTAGGAGCAGTCACAACAAAAAGCTTCGAGAACGAAGTGCCACCGAGAGCTACGCGTTCCTAGGGAGCAGCAGGAGGGACTGACGCATAGCTTATAGTACAGGCACATGCAAAAGATCTTGTCATTCACTCGTGATGCTGGATTCTACCTTCATGTTTATTTTAACATCTGAACTTCAAATCTACTGCATATGACCACATAGCAAGAAATACCAAAATGCTAATCAGAAGAAAGCTCCTGTATCTTCATTTCAGAATCCCTTTTCAGGAAACGTTCATCCCAAATGCAAATAAATATATCATTGATTACTATTTAATATTCAAAACACTAGAATTTCAAACCATGTATCTGAACAACTATGTCAAGAGGTTAATTACATTCCCCATTTTAATAGTGATAATGGCAGAGAATTTCAAATTAAAGTAAGATCATCCTCAACAGTCTTTACTGAGTTTGGGGATACAATAAATTTAAGATCGTGCCTATAGCTGTAGTTGAAACTGTGTTAGCAACCAGAAATAAAATTCTTTCTAATAAGATCTGAAACTGTGTTTTTTTTCTAAGTAGAGACACGGTAGAATAATGCACTGAATGGTTAGGCAAAACATTCTGCAATAACTGGACTTACCATTATGAATATTATCTCTGTTGATTTCAGTGATATAGTTTCATAAACTTAATTAATAAAACCAAAATGAGTCCTTTGAAGTCCTCCAAAATGAAGAGAAAACAAAACAAACAGGTATCAGAACACATTATAAAGATCCTGATTCATAACAGCTGTGATACTATCTCCCGGACACACAGGAGACTGCAAGCCTATAATAAACAAACCAACCAACCGTCTAGAAATAAAAATTTCTATTAGGATTATCTGCATGTTCTCAATCATAACTTTTTCTTTTTCTAACCTGTACTTCACACTGTTATTTTTACAGAATTCTTTGAGGAGGAGGAAGTGGGGGTTACACACCAAATTAGTAGATACTACAGCTTACTGAATGTAAACTATATATATGATGGTGTAACATAGAGACAACTTTTTTTTCAAGCTAGAAAAACAAATGAGATTTAAAACTCTGAACATTGGCCTAGGAATCAAGGGCTCTAATTAATTGCAAATGCTGAAAGCCCTTCTTCAAGTTCTTTACATCACTTGCATCATTTTACAAAATAACACAGCTCACAAAGTAGTTCAGAGATGTAATTACTGCTCGTAAAACTCACTGACCACAGCCTGAAAGTTTCTTTTAGCCAAACCAGGGAAGCATGCCCTGCCTTGTTCAGGATGAGTTACAATTCCCAAACTTTGGATCTTCAATTAATGCAATCTCCTTCCTTAGGAAAGTCAGAAGATAAAGAAACCACAGTATATTTAGGTATAAAATGGAACTATTGATAAATACTAAAAAAAAAAACCCTACAAGCACAGAAGCATAACTAGTGCCCGTCATTTCACATACACAACCTCACATATACTCACAATTCCTAAATTACCCCCTCCTTACAAGAGTTCGCATAGAAGCAAGAAAGCGTAGTATTTCAAAACACCTTTGCTGATCAAGCATAGCTTCTTTCTCATGCAGTATTACTTTAAATATCTGAAATCAATGCATTCTTTCCAGGAACAAAGATGATAATAAGCTTCTTTATCAGTTGGAAGTGTTCAGTAAGATGTCATAACACAAGTAACAACCCAGCAACAAAAAGGTACCGTTTCCCACAATACTAATGTGCAGGGATAAACTGCATACCAGAAACAATTTTAAGCATGTCAACAATCCGCTAATTTTGCTCCACATCTAGAAAAGGATTCCTGTACCATCAGTCTCGCGTCTTCATTTAGCAACAGTGCACCTTACCATGACATTCTGGGTAGCCTGGCTTTACAAAAACCTGGAGCAGTTACCACTTCCTCTGTATCTTCTGTAATAGTTTTGTCTCCTTACAATCCAACTTCTGGATTCAGGAATAACTCATCAATTCCCACTCTTAGTGAAATACCAATTCAGCAAAGAAAAGAAGCTTTTAGAATTTCAACACAATCTTATATTGGTTTCAACACTGTTGAAAGTAAATCTTTTCACTTCCCATCTGGTATCTTCTGGATCTCAGCCACAGGTGTATAAGAATCATTTTGCAGACAAAGAAACAAGCAAGCAAAAAGACCCAGATACAATTTTTTTTAACTAAAGCTGGGTTTGTTTCTTTTAAAGAAAATTATGAATGAGTAGTTGAAGGCTGAGTCTTCTTACAAAGAGAGAAGGATATGACAGAGATACCAGTGCAGACGCTCCTCCCCTCGAAGAACCTCAGTGAAGAGTGTGGGAAATGTTATGCGAGGTGGATGACAATTCACTTTTAATCTTAGGATTGGCTCTACTCCATAAACTTGTCTTAGCATTCAAATATTACAGTTTTCTGCAACACTTTTACACCAACAAAGCTAGTAATAAAGTCCCACTCACAGTGACAAAAACATTGCTTTTGTCATTCTGCTTCAAGTACCAATTTACTGAGCCAAGACTATTGATCTTGTGTAAAATTCACTTTCAAAGAAAATCTTAATCAGATGGCAGTGCACTAATAAAATTGGTTAGAAAGAAGTTCAAATACAATTAGTCTTAGCATGCGTGCATCTAAATATGAAAAATAAAAAAATACTGACATACAATGTGAAAGTGAGGTTTTAGGAAGGCTTTGTACAACATGATGGTGCCTCTTTGAGAAGCAGGGCACAGCACACAATAAACAGATGAAGCTGACAGAGGAAGAAAACAGAAAGCTGCGAGGTATGCATCACTAGCAGCACGCAGTATAGGACTAAGTTCAGCGATGTAGGTCACAGCAGGCTCTATTTTTAATTTTTCAATGCACAAGATTGCAGTTGTATCTTGATACATGACCTCTGACAAATGCTTAGGTAGGTAATGCAAACAACAGTACTGAAAAGCATATAGATCACCTCTGTGCAGGAATTCTGGCTAAGGGAATAAGAAAATTTTTGAAAGACTTTTCTGTAAACCAAACAGAATCTTTTCTTTTTTTTTTTTATTAAAAGAAAGGCTATCCTTTTATGATCCAGGTGTTAGCAGGAATGTCTGTGTGCAACGTATTAGATCTTTAATTTGCTTCTGAAGTGCTTATGTCTTGACTTCTGTGAATGTAGGTCAGTTCCTTCACAACGTGCAACCCATCATGCCCTAGCTCTTGAAAACACCAGTATTCCCTTCCAGCAAAATTTCATTAGGTATATGGGGCAGATATTTTAAAACTTTCCTGTATTTTGCTAAAATCTCATAATGCTTATAAAACCCAGTAAATAGTGATACAAATACTAACTAATCTCATTTCAGAGACTCCCATATGCCAGTTTCAAGAAGGTGGAGAAAAAATATGTAAATGAACAAATAAATGGCTTTTAAAAACCAGTCCATTCTTAGGAGCCTGTGCATTATGCAGTAAAAAATTAACATGATTGGCCCACGGTGAAAAGGGCTGAAGAGGTTTATCAGTGATGCACAGTTGCACAGGATGACATTATCTGAACTAGCAGTGAAAAATGATCTAGTGACATTAGCAGGAGTTTACAAAGAGGGGGAAAAAAAAAATCAGATTTTTGGGGGGCTGGGTATGGGGAAGAGAGAGGGAAGGACGAGACAGGGGAGGGGCTAATCATTAAGAACTGTCTTTCCTTCAAATAGCCTAGGAACTCTCCATCTAGTCTCTATTTCAGGAACAGCCTTTCAGCCAATTTCATTATAGGGTATCAGCTTTGCTTCATGCCATCATATTTGTGGTAAGACATCCCCTTTGCCCCCTCCCTACAGCTCCATACTTGAAAAGCTTACTACAGAAATCATGCTTCAAACAGAGAAATCGCATTTGAGCACATCAGCACACGCTGCTTTTTCACAAGTTAAACCAACAGTGGGTCTGACTGCGTGACGTGCGGACGTAAAGAGTAAGCGGAGTCTAGACTACGGCCAGTCCAGCTAGCCACGATTTAAACAACGCATACACCAAGATGCTTACACAGCCTGCACAGACAAAAGTTTATATGCAAATGAGATACAGAATCTGATCATTAAGGTCTTTTACTTATTGTGGTCATTAACAAATGACAACAATGTTGTAAAAAAATGTCTTGACAGCAAACAGATACAGCCAGGAATCTGCAAGTCTTGAATCCGCTGCCATAATTTTCTCAAAGAAAATTTTTAAATGTGAAGCACTGAAAAATGTTGAAGCTCCCCATTAGCAACAAATCATCAAAAACAGACAGTAACCCCTGTACGTTACAATTATTCTCTTGCTTCTTCTCCAAAAAACCAGAAGTAAAAATCTGTTAGGTGTTCTTCATTATCATCAGCCTGTACGAATAAAAAAAAAAAAAAAGGCAAAAAAAAAAAGCATTCTGGTGACTGCACAATATTCAGAGAGGCAATTTTGCACGTCTGTGGATTTTTATAGAGGTCCGTTACCTTCTTAGAAATTTTGTGGGGAAAAAAAAGGAAGAAAGATGAATTCATCATTATCATTCTCCAGAATAAGTCATTTGATAAATTCCTCCTAATCAAATCTCTTTCAAAATTCCTTTCTCTTTCAGATACTACTTCATAAACAGTTGTGAAATATTACAGAAATTGAGATTTTCTGACAAGGTACCAGTGACATAGAGGTAAAATCTTACTATAAAACCCATTCCTACTGAAGTAGAATTCCTCCAACTGTTCTTTGAAAAACTATTACTGGATTGGGTATTGTACTTGAATTATAGGAGACAATTCAAAGGCATGATCTTGAACGCAGATTTGACGAATAGTTCCTTATGAAGCATATAAGACTGGCAAACTTTAAACAGTTGCACTAGTACTAAAACTTCCAGTTAAATCACTCTTAAAGGTTTGACATCCCTCCACCTTTTTCTTTCTCTTTCTCATACTGCCAGAAATGGCGCCTGCAACAGTGAAAAACACTCATCTCTCTTAAAAGCTTAAACAGCCCACAGCTGTTTTAAAAGTTCTTGTTTTATTCAAGCAGCTTTACCCACTCCAAAAAATAAAATGTTTCACGAATTTCCATGAATATGAGCATGAAGGCCACTTCCACATGAAACATATTAACTCAGACACTGCACGTCATGATTTTTTACAGTCCCCAGAAGTACCACTCACAAGGTAAACGCTTGCTAGGGACACAAATTTGCACTTCAAGAGCCTGACTGTCACCGCCACATGTACTGAGCCAGATGGAAGGGCTCTCACTTGAAGAACAGCAAAAAACAGAAATTTGAAGTGTCAAAAAAGTTTCCTTCCAGTGCATCAGTCTTTCTCATTGCTTTTTTTTTTTTTTAAAAAAAAAATGTTGTCATTTGGCAACACTACCAATTTGAGAAACTCTTGGAAATACTTTATGATTTGCAGGAATACTAAGGAATCAACATCCAGCATTTTCTTTTCATGCCACAGATAACCAGAAACCAGACTATTGTTCTTTCATTGTAAAGAGCATCATTGTAAAATGATAAAAATATTATTAGAGTTCTCTATTGTGAAGGTTTTTTCCCCACCCCAGCATCTCATTTGTAAACATCTATATGCCATACAACTTCAAACAATCTAACATGAAAAACATAATAGCTAGTTTAATAGGAAATAAAATTTCAGAAACACAGTATCATCTTATTACATTTAGTAATCAGTCTATCATCTTTGACCGAAAGACCTTCAGTGAATATGACTCCCGGGTACCAGACCTGCAACAAAGCACACTTCAAAAAGCTGTTTTACCTAAAGCATCTCCAGTTGTTTTGTGTGTACAGATATTTATTGTCCCTCAGTCTCCTCAGTGAAAAGTTATTTCGCAGACTCTATCCATGAAAAGGGGCAAGCCTAGAGTAAGGCACAAAAATGAAACCCAAAACTGTTTGCTCTTTTTCAGAACTAAAGACAGCTTGCCCATTTGAAAATGCGACATTGCACCAATAGTCCCAGATCAAAACCAACAAAACTGAAAAATAAATAATACAGAAGGTATTTTCTGTGTTCTAATAGGAGGTTACAACTACAGACTTGAAGCATGCTGCAGTTTAAAGGAGAAGAGGCAGAACACACATGTGCCTTGATCCAACAAATGAAACAACTGATAGATTTTTTTTTTTTTTTGCAAGTAACTGCTAAGATGCAGGAAGTTATCCGCATTACATGCATATTTTAACAAGCGCACATGCACTTACTATTTCCACCTATGCCTTTCTTCCCATCCAGAAAAAAAACACATCAAGAACAAGGCACAAAACCGGCACACCTCTGACCAAAAACTTTACTGCAGACTGTGTTGGTATAGGTGGAGAAGTCCATACCATCAGAGAGAGCTGCATGCTGCTATGTTGGACAACACTGGTGTTGGAAGAATTATTCATTCATAGATCAACAATTGGTTCTTTCATCTCCCTGGCTTTCTCAGACAGACCATTATGTATTTTTTCCCACTTACTGCTCCTGTTACACTCCAATTTTTCAGCTGCACATCTGAAAAACATCCATATTTCCAGAATGTATCTCATTAAAAGAAATAATCTTAACCAGAGAGGGAACCTATCTGTTTCTATGGGCTTCATAACTTTGCCAGTGTCAAGAACTGACTTAACATACAACTCTCTAATAAAATCACAATCGAATAAGCTACGAAAAAAATGTGGAAGGCAAATTGAAGTGCACCAAAGTCCCTCTCCCTGGCTTTCTATCAAAGGCAGTTCATGTAAACTAATCCATGCGATAGCTGACCTTTTACCAAGTGAAGTTTTAGGACTAAATACTTCAGCTAATAAAAAACTAAATTACATGTATACATTAAACCACATCTTTAAAATTAAGCTGTATTCTGGTTAGCCAGAACAGCAGCACCTTCGGTCATTACTAAACCAACGGGAACATGGCTTTTTTGAATACCACTGCAGAAAAAGAGAGGGAGAGGGAAAGGAGGTATTCAGGATTTCACAGAGCAGTGCCTCATCGTGACAGTAACAGGGGAAGGAAAAGTCACTGGAAGAGAAGGTTGTCATGGGAAACATTTCTCCCACCTTTATTGCTGGCTGGGTTTGTCCTTTAAATCCGCACCCCTGCAGAGGCCTGGCAGGTGACATACCCGGCGGGTGACGTTAGCTCGGCACAGCACTGCCCAGCCCTGGGAAGAACGCTCCCTGGGCTATAACCGAACCCCGAGATTTGAGTCACCGGGCCTCCGCGGCGTGGACGGCTGTCAATAACGCCATCTCACGCTCCCTGAAAGGAGAAGGGTCTCGGCAGCGCAGACCCGGGACCAAGCACCCGCACCTGGCCAGCGGATGCGGCGGGGGATGCAACCCAGCCCGGCTGGAAGGCTCCCGCACGCCTCGCCCCGGGGAAAGGAGCCGCTCCGGAGGCTAAACCCCGCCCAGATGTACCGCCACAGCCCGTGAGCCCCACGGGGACGGACACGGGGACCAAGCCCGGCTGTCGGGGCACGGTGTCACGGCAGCGGGCTCAGCGCCCGGGCAGGGCGGCGGGACCGGCCAGCCTGGCCCCACCCGCGGGGGGAGCCGCCCGGGGCAGAGCCGTGGCCCCGCCGCAGGGAGGGGAGGGGAAGGGAGGGAAGGGAAGGGAAGCGGGGGCTCCCCGGGCCGGCCGCCCGCCCTCACCGTCGATGTTCTCCCGGTCGCTGATGTGCTGCAGGTTGCAGCCCGTGTCCTCCCGGCTCAGCTCGGCCTCGGGGCGGTAGGACTCCAGCCGGGAGTGGGCATTCCTGCGCAGCTTGGGGCTGGAGGAGACGCAGCAGGAGGTGGTGTTCCCCATCTTCTCGGCCCGGCCCGGCTCGGCAGGAGGCGAGGGGCGGCCGGTCAGCAGGGGCGGCGGGAAGCCATGGGCAGCGGCGGAGACGAGGAGGAGCGGCGGGGGAAGAGGCGGCGGCTGCGGCGCCCTGCGGCTGCACTCGCCGGTGGATCCCCCCGGCGGTTCATCCGCGGAGGCAGCCCCGCAGCGCGGCCCGTCGGCGTGGGCTGCGGCAGCTAAGCCCTCCTCCGCGGGCAGGCAGCGCAGGGCCCGCCGAAGCACAGCCCCATCGCCGGCGGCGGGGCCGCCGCGCTCCTCCCCCGCCCCCGCGCAGCCGCCGGGCCCGCTCCACGCACGCACCCACGCGGCAGCGCCGCAGCCTCCGCGGCAGCGGCAGCCGCAGCAGCAGCAGCAGCAGCAGCAGCCGCCTCGGGCGGCCCCCGCTAACCGGTTCCGGTTCAAGCGGGCGGCAACGCCTCCCGCCAGGGGGGCTGCCGGAGCGGCGGCCGCAGCCCTGCCCGCTCCCGGGGGACGGCGGTGCCCGGCTCGGCGGGGGGGGCCGCCGCCCGGCACCCCCCGGCGCTGCTGGCGGAGCCCGCCCTCAGCGGCGGTCCCCGGGGGCTCCCAGCGCGCCGGCCGTGGGCCGCCCGCGGCGCCGAGGGGGTGCGGCCCGCCACGGCCGCGCTGCCAGCCGGCGGGAGGCCAGCCCGCCTGCCCTGGGCGTCCCCCGTCACCCTACGGACGTGTGGGTCTGTGCGTACATCGTGCAGGAGCAAAGCGCGTTGCTTGCTGGCGGAGGCGGGCGGCTGGCCGCGCTGCTGCCCGGCGGGGCGCTCCCGCTCCGAGCGGGGCAGGCGCGGGGCCGGGGGCCGCACTGGGTCCGCTGGGGAAGGGAAGCCCCCGGTCCCCTTTGCACAGCACGTCAGCCCCGGGGAAACCCTGCCTGGCGGCCGGCGTGTCCCCCCTGTCGCCTCCGACCTAGGCCTGAACAGACCCGGCGGACACACCGCCCACCCCGCGGCTGAGACGTCTGTGTGCGGCTACCCGTAGGACATTCTTGCCGATGTTTCTTAGCTTCTTAAAGAATGTATGAATTCTTTGAGAGCTTGTTGTTAAGACCTCCTTTAGAGTGACGGTGTCAAAGATAACTGGCCGAAGAGGAAGGAGGAACACCGCTTTGCCTGTGTTCAGAGCTTTCCCAGTCAAAATCCACTTTTTCAGTATCAGTGTAATGCTAAAGATGGGGATTGCGCATGTTTTTCATCAGGTTTTTTTCATTTTTAAAATCTCTGTAATCTAAGCAAATCTCATGACCACTGAAGGTCTGAGTCATGGTAGTTGCATGGTTACACTGATAATTTGATAACAGAAAAACGCATTTGTGTTTTTGTAAAAAGTGCTTTGATTAGAGCCCGGAGTCCAGGGAACCATTACTTGTTACTCTACCAGGCATCTCATGATATCTGATGTCTTCATAAGATCTGCTCAAGTTGGATGATTACATGAAAGACTTAGAAGTTTTCAGCCTACATTTTTTTTCAGATCACACATTGCAAAGAAAAAATAATTTTTAATTTTCAACTATCTTTGAATGTTTATTTGATACAAAGGTACCCTAGTGGGATACAAACAAACAACAAGAAGAAAAAGAACGGGTTTTTTTAAAAAACTGTTTTGAGGATGTTTTCTGTAACTAATTTTGTGACACCCCCCCAAGCATGGATGGGCAGCGGATTGTGAGTTACATTGTCGCTTTGTGTTTGAGTAACTGAAGACGAGTAAGAATAGGTTTAGTGTCTTTTGTGTATCAGTGTCTTCAGTAGTTGGCATCCAAAGAAAAGGAAATTAAATATTTGCTGGTGCTCTGGTTTAGAAATGTTACCTTGTAGGATGTAATGCTAATTGGTGCTTTCCACCACCATGTAGTAGGTCCTTGCTTCCTGAGGGTACGCTGGGCTCCTCCCCTGGAGCACCCCCTGCTCTTCAGCTGAGCCCGCTCGCAGCCCGCTCCTCTGCTCAGAGCAGGTCTGGGCATAAACTCTGCTTTTGTCGGCGGGGTTGATTAAATCTCAAATGGTCATAAGCAGCTATCAGAAAATTTCAAGAACAGTTTTGTAAGAATCAAATCTTGCTTAGCATGTATACAACAGAATAATAAAAAGTTACTGAAATGCCTAGCTTACCACGTCTCACAGGAGGACCTCAACAGAGCTAGAGAGACCTCTGTGGAAGAATTATGTTTGCCTGCCGGCCATAGCTCCCTGACCTGCCCTGTTAACTCCTACCTTCGGTCGGAATTGGGGACACTTTTACCCATTTATGGCCTTTTTGACCTGTAGTGTCCCAGCATGACTACCCCTAGGGCGCCAGTGCCGTTGTCTTTTAAGTGCATGCTTGGGTAACATGAACTGGGAAGCCATTGTGTTGCCTTGCCTTGCTGTACCAATCCCGCTAAATTTTTTAGGCATACAGCAAACATTTCATAACCCCTAATTATTTAGAAACTTTTTAACAGCTCTAAATCTATCGTAGCAAATCCTTAGTCAAATCTTGCAATTTATACGTATACCACAATTTTCATAAGCTTTGAAACAAAACAGGCAACGACATAATGATGGAGATGGGTTAATTGCAAAGTCTGCTTCTCTAAGTAGATAAGCAGAGCTTAAAAAGACATGTTTTCTTTATTAAAAAGGAATGATTTAAACTTTGGTCTATATTTAAAACTAATATTCTAAAAGTAAACATTTAAAATGTTTTTAAATATAAAGTATTTAAAACTTGTGATCATCGGTTGTGACCATATAATCACTATGTAGCTACCTATTTTCTTGCAGTCTTTTGTTCCGAATTTTTCATAAACCTTTATTCCTCCTTATTTCACCCTAAGAGCTTGCTGAAGTACATTATAATGACAAAGGTGCTACAATACATATTTAAAGATAAAGTCAAAGAAAAGGAATGCTGCTGTAGGGTAACGGTCTCCTGCTGGTATCTAAGAGCTGACAAAAGTACATACGTGAAATACATGCCAGGAAAGCATGTTTGGTATTCAATTATGGTTACTTTACTTCAGCTATATCAAGTGTATGATGCAAATGTAATTGTATTATTTGATAAATATTGGTACAGTAAAGCAAGAACAGTTCACTGTACCTTACTGACTTGCTTAGGTGTCACGTATGTCACAAGAAGATCTTTTGTGTCTTTCTTTGATTAGAGACTCTTCTATTCTTGAGGTTTAAGATTATGTATTTTATTGAGTTTGCCAGCCTGAGCAACTTCGTGCATCAGCTGAGAAACATCATAAAGCTCCTTAAACTAAGGCCAAGGCTTTCAAGATTGGTCAGTGCTGAGGTACCTCTGTTTACAAAGGGCTTATTCCTGCACAAGGATATTTTTAAATCTGTAGCATCTCCACCATACAGAAGACAATGAATTTTAATAGGTTAAATATTAATTAAGTGACCCATTAAATTTTGTGCTTGAAATCTTCCTGGAACATTGTCGAAAAAGGTAGGTGTTTCAAACCAGCAGATATAGGTCACTGTTTTGCTTAAATAAGATTTTTATCTATTTTGAGTAGATAAAAATGATAAATATTATTTAATCCAAAACTACTTTCTGCTTGCAAATAAAACGATATGGGAAGCACAGTTTAAAAAAAAAATCCTGAAGGTAAATGATTGGTGACAACCAGATCTATTGATTCTGCTTGTCTTTCAGATACAGTTTGAGGAATTTGTGTCACACAATACTTTCCCCACACCGCCATCTAATGTTTAGTAAGAGTCCTACTAGCAATTTGGGCATACATTCGCTGTAAAATGCCATATTGTCAAATTTATCACAGAGCTAATCGTTGTATAGAGTTTAAGCAAAAGCTTAAAATGAACCTTCCTGTGTAAAAAGTGATCTGGCTGGTTAACTGAATCATACTCTAAACTCTGTTGATTGTAATAGCTATATTTCTTTTGACTATAATATTAAATTCCAAATCAACTAAAACCGCAGTGATGAACACACCTGAGGAATGTTAATTATTATCCCTCTGATAATTCTGTTTGTTATTACTTACGTTTATTGTTACAAGCCTAAATTCAGTAGCAGTAAAAGACCTTCTTCCTCAAGGCAAGTTCAGAATGCATCATACTTGATTCTGACCCAACCCGTATGGCAAAGCCTTTCGCTGTGCTCCTCAAGAGAATGCATTCGTGGATCACGTCTTAGATTCCCACCCCTACGGATTTGAATGGAAAGCTCCTGTGCCAGATTCCCCCTTTGCTTAAGGTGTTGATTCTTCTAGGATTAAGGCAGTCTTCTCTTTCTTGGAGGGAGAAACCCAGCGCTTGCCAAAAAACATCTTTTCAGCCTTGTCACAAGTTATCTGAAGCCTCTCTGTGCCTACCCCAACCACTGAGCTGTCATCAGAGATATTTGATATTTTCTGCGATACTTAGCAGGTAGCTGCAGCTACTGTTCGCAGGAAAGATATCAAGACCTAACAAGAAGTATGTAAGAGATGGGAGTTACTGCTTAGTGTTACCTAGCTTAAAAATACGAGTTACTGCTTAGTGTTACCTAGCTTAAAAATACTCAGATGGTATCAGTGAAGTTAGTCCTTTGGTGAATGGCACTCGTTTCTCAGAAATAAAGTACCTTATTTGAATCAAAGAGAAACATGTAAAGAGTAAATCAAGATTTCTTTTGAAGATAAAGGGAGAAATTTGAGCTACCTAGTTCATGTATTTAACTTCTTTAGTGCATAAATTAGGATATTAATCTCATGCTAGTTGATGAAGAGATACTATTCTAGGCAATAATTCAGAGCACAAAGTCAAGGTCCTGCTCCGAAGTGCATGGCAACTAGAGGATCCTATTTATTTTCATTTACTATCCAGGAGGAAATAGGTGATTCAAGAATGAAGGTGATGCACCGGAGAGCTGATGTTAGAATACTTCTCTAAGCATACATAGCCCAGATAAGCGTATATCATATTATTATAATTTTTATTATTGCCGTATTATACACCAGCTTGAAATCACTGCAGAAAGAGGCAGTTTCCCCTCAACGAGGGAAAGATTGTTTCTTGTTTTAGGTGAAGCACTTCAAGAACAACTATGCTGGAATATTAAAATATATATAACTGTTCATAATTTTTTTTTATTTCTTCAGGGATGGAACAAGATAAGATCTGCACTTGGAAGCAGCCAGAAACCCACGCATTATGCATATGAGGGAACATCACTCATACAGCACAGATCTGCAATGAGAATTGGGAGGGGAGGAATCAGCTTAGCAAATTGTACCATGGATGCTCTTGCGTTGTGGAGGAAGGCACGGGCAATTGGATTTAACCAGCTGGGTGGAATTTGATTGGATTAGCTTTGGCACAGTTTCACATGCTCTTAATTCATCAGAGAATGGAGTGACTATATTGGAAAGCTAATGGGGAAAAACAACATTCCCCCTGATGCTACTGTCATAGGCAGAGCACAATCCCATACAGTCTCTTTCTGTGTTTTTCTCTCTTCATTGTCTCCCTAGTTAGGTTTTTTGTGCCAGTGTGTGTCTTCCCAGATCAGGATTGGCTGCATTTTCTTGGTCTGAGATCTTGGCATGTAAAGAGCAATAATTACCCAATAGCATGGCTTGATGACTACGGGCACGGGTGGGAGTGCCCCTCTTGAACAATAAAACCCCTTGTAGAGAAAAGCCTAGCTAAACAAAACAAAGTAATGTGTAAAAACAGGCAGTGCTGCCACAAAGCGCTTTGCCAGCCAGAGAGTCTATATGGAGTATGAATAAGAGCCTACTGTGGTTTAGTCCTTTCTGCTTGTGAAAGATCCTATTCTATAAAGAGATATCTGTTAATCTGTTCTGATTTCATA
Source organism: Calonectris borealis (assembly GCF_964195595.1). Lineage (NCBI taxonomy): Eukaryota > Metazoa > Chordata > Aves > Procellariiformes > Procellariidae > Calonectris > Calonectris borealis. Next base: position 156,421,785 of record NC_134313.1, on the reverse strand, counting down.
CAACTCTAGGCAAGTATACTTCTTTAGTTTCAATGAAGCTAGTCCTAATTTACACTAAGAATGAGATCTGAACCAGGCCCAGCGATTTGGGATAGCATGTTCAGACAGAACTGTTTTCTCTCAAATTCATCTGAAGAAAATAAAAACACCCACTTTTACCCAACTCTCAATACCTTGCTATTTTGAGTATCAGTCGAGGCAGCTCGCAGTTAGAAACATTTATGTGTAACACGAGCTTACAAGTCTGTATTATGAACTAATACAGGTTAATATGCAAGGGATTGAAGTATTCAGAAACATAGCTCACCAGAAAAGCATGTGTCTGTACATACATACGTGTGCTTAGGCTGAGCCTTCTATATGAAAAAGAGCATCTATATGAAAAAGAGCAAGGGAAGTTTATTACTTTAGCCTACACCTCCCTATAAGACCAGTCTTTTTAACTAGAATAACAGAGGGCTTTGTTTGAAGAACAGATTTGAAGAAAAGGTAAAGGTTTCAGAGACAGGGAATCAAGCTAAATGTGGTGAACAGTACAGACTCATCTCAAGAACTGTTCCTGTGAAACACATTCTCAAACTGAGTAAAGTTTTAACATTTTACAGGCTGGATCGATGGGCCGAGGCCAACTCCATGAGGTTCAACAAGGCCAAGTGCCGGGTCCTGCACTTCGGCCACAACAACCCCAGGCAACGCTACAGGCTTGGGGAAGAGCGGCTGGAAAGCTGCCCAGAGGAAAAGGACCTGGGGGTGCTGGTTGACAGCGGCTGAACATGAGCCGGCAGTGTGCTCAGGTGGCCAAGAAGGCCAACGGCATCCTGGCCTGTATCAGAAATAGTGTGGCCAGCAGGAGCAGGGAGGTGATCGTGCCCCTGTACTCGGCACTGGAGAGGCCGCACCTCGAATACTGTGTTCGGTTTTGGGCCCCTCACTACAAGAAGGACATGGAGGTGCTGGAGCGCGTCCAGAGGAGGGCAACGAAGCTGGTGAAGGGCCTGGAGCACAAGTCTTATGAGGAGCGGCTGAGGGAACTGGGGTTGTTTAAGTCTGGAGAAGAGGAGGCTGAGGGGAGACCTCATCGTGCTCTACAACTACCTGGAAGGAGGTTGTAGTGAGGTGGGTGTTGGTCTCTTCTCCCAAGTAACAAGCGATAGGACGAGAGGAAATGGCCTCAAGTTGTGCCAAGGGAGGTTTAGATTGGACATTAGGAGAAATTTCTTTACTGAAAGAGTGGTCAGGCCTTGGAACAGGCTGCCCAGGGAAGTGGTGGAGTCACCATCCCTGGAAGTATTTAAAAGACGTGTAGATGAGGCGCTTAGGGACATGGTGTAGTGGGTATGGTGGTGTTGGGTTGACGGTTGGACTCGATGATCTTAGAGGTCTTTTCCAACCTTAATGATTCTATGATTCTATGATCTATATTGAGTGAAAACAGACTTTCCTCAGTTAATTTTCAAATCAAGAGGTGAAATGAAAGAGTGAGGAAATTCTCAGTATGAAAATTAAAGCTCTCGAAGTATCCAAGTTTTCAATAGAGAAGTGTCCAGGCATGAACCTTGTTGATTTTTAGCAAGCTACTATGATTGTAAATACCTGTAGGAACTCATTGAGAATTGCAGAGAGGCCAAAAATCACCCTTCTCAAGACAAATACCCAAAGTTTCTGTGTATATGCCTGGAAAATACAGAAAAATGGAAATATGGATCTTAGAGGTAAAGAACTGAAAATTAATTAACGTGCTTAACAATTGAACACCAGATACATCATTTTGAGTGTGTACTTAAAGATTTTATTCCACTTCCTCAGGTCCTATATGGTATTAGGCAGTACCCTTTCCTTTGAAAAGTAATGTAAGATTGAAAACTATGCACCTAAATGGGCCAAAAGTTTTTCCTTATTTTCTGTTTGAACAGTGAATTCTGTCCACTGTCAATGGGCATTGGTATCGATGTCCTTTGAGTAGGAAGGCTGGCCTACAAAAGTAACAAAAATATTAACCTCTTTGTATGATTTCCAAAGTCCTTTCCCTCTCAATGAAAAAGTACCCAAGACATAAGCAAGCCTACAGAATTAAAATCGAGGCTCCCATATGAACATTTAAAAATTTTCCCTCAAATATAGCAAAAGCTGGCATGATCGTTAGAATCAGTTTCCATTACTTTGGCAAAAAAGGAGGAGAGGGCTTTCTCCTTTAACCAGGTGAAGCTCGCTTTATTTTTACTTCAGTCGCTATTAGCAAGCCTTCAGTCGGACACATCGTAAGTGATCTGAAGGGAAACCTTGAACTCTTTCTGCTTATTCATTTACTACATTTTAAACTATGTAATCACAGAGATAGTAGTACTGCTTGCTTTATTTTTGAGAATAACGACCCACTGATTTGCACACAGTCAAGGAACCCAAATTCAGTTTTCTGCTCTACTGCAGACTATGTGCAAGACTTTTAAAAACCCTTTCGTCCCCGTTTCTCAGATCCTTTTCAGTGAAATGCGAATAATGTAATCTCACTATATGAAAAGGTATTTTTGAAGACTGAAATCTTTAAAACAGCAAGTTGTTCATGTGTTATAGGAAAGGGGACCAAATAAATATAATGGCAAGATTACTCTGCGATCGTAGATATGCTATCCTATCGTACTTCTGATGCGCACGCTAACATTGCTTGATGCAGGCAGTGCCGGTACCTGTCATTAAATGTGAAACAAAGTGGCATTTTGCCACTTGTGTAGCTTATTAACTTTGCTGTCATCATCACTCAACAAGCAGATACATCAGTTGATAGAAGAAATGCCAATGTGAGAATAGTAAGTTCATAGGTTAAAAAAGTCATCTTTTCTCTATAAATAGAGTTGGTATAAATCACCAGAGTCTGCAAAATGGGCCTGGGAAAATTAGTCACTGACCTACAAACACTTCCCGCTGGATGTCTGTGAATCCATTTCACACAGTTAGAAGTGACAAGAACTAAAGCAGATAAAGAAGCAGGACCATATGGTAAAATAAAGGATAGAGTGTCCTAGCGAACATGAAAATGAAGTACAAGTACAAGTAATAAAAATACATTAATACTATTGTGCAGTTATTCTAAATAATCAAAAGGCAAAATGACCGATTTAAAGCTACTTTTTAATAAAAATAAAAATCAGGGAATACTTTTTAAACTCTTAATGAGGAAATGATTATATATTTTCACTATCCTGCAGTCCTTGTGGCAGCTCTGGAATTTTAGCAGCTGGCCAGCCAGAAGGCCTTGTGATCTGCCATTGCATCTAGCAACGTGGGGTGAAATGGGGAACTCGGCACAGCAATTTCTGTAGAAAACTGCTGACTAACATTGGGAAGAATCTAGTCAATTTGAATTATACTTCAGATTAAAGAGAATATAATTAATGAAGACATTTTTATCTCAAATAAGGATCTAGCTTGCTGTTTTTCCTTTAAAGTTACTGCTGCCCTTCACTGCTGGAGCTCTTCAGCTAACACTTTACCAAAGCGTCCTGGGCTGACGGACCTCTGTCGCTCATAAAACACCCCTTGGGGAGTGCTACTAGAAATAAAATATGTGCATTAGAACAGGTATTTTCTTCGGCCCAGTTCGCTGCATCGCCAGGTTTTTTGCAACATAATTTTGTTGTGCTCATGAGTGTGACACTTGAAAAACACTGACTAATTTGGTGATGGGTGTCCCTTTATTTTAAAGCTACTTAGCTGGAAAGGATTTAGAGACACCAGATTTTTACATTCCAGGAACTTTGAACTGTCACATATTTTGACAATTAAGTTCTAATAAATAACATAAAAGCATATTACAACATATATAAATTGCAGCCCTCCTAGATATGCTTGGCTCCAAACTGAGAAGACAGGCCTCCTCAAATTCGTTTTTAAAAACAGAAAGGTATCTTGTATAATACAGGACAGAATATCTGTCTGTAAGCATATGCACGTTTTCTTCAAATTTTATTATAAAACTTCTAAAATAGCAGCAAGATCTTTCCAATAAATAGCAAAAGCACAATAAAAAAAGACTTTTTTGTTTCTGCAATCTCTGAGTTAAAATAATTTTTAATACTGGGTGAATTACATGAATTGCAAAATTTGGTACAAGATTACAAAGCAAAATTGCTTCTTTGGAGTGCTTAGGCAATTCAGGTCAGATGTTCACAGTTGCCCCTTAAAGCTTTAAAGCCAAGGAAGTCCAGTCTTTGGACTTTATTTATGTATTCAAGTTATACAAAGTCTCTAATCTCAACCCTCATTGTCTTTGTCCATAATAAAGTTGCTAAAGATACATCTCACTGTTTAAGTATGGTGGTTTATCCATAACGATAATACAGTATTTTCTCTGAGTCTGTTAACCAGTTTCATAATTTTCCTAGTTGTTCAGACCGAGATGTGTTAAGGATTCATAGCTGGTATGGGACTGCTTACATAGCTAAATATGTGTCTTGGTGGCGGCTAATATTTCTCATCAAATATGTGTTGGCAAAGCGTTTAGGTTCAGGATAAATCACGCTGCTGGCCACAGTGTAGCCAACAAAAGGAGAAAAAATTATACATGAAAGTAATGCAAAATACATTTTATATCATTTATCTGGAGTGTTAGGGCTCACAGACTCTTTGAGTTTGATCTATACCCTTAATCATGCACAATCCCATTGACAACAGTTAAAAAAAAGAAAAAAAAAAAAACAAACAAACAAAAACAAAACCAAAAACAAAACCAGCTTTGCAGAACAAAACTCTCCCGAAGCAACCACTGGAAGAAACAGGAATACAACCACAGAGTTAACTGTCTCATTGCAAGCGCTCACTCCCCCAAATATCCCACTTTTATACATGCTTAAACTTAATGTACAAATCTGCAGATGCCATCAAAGCAGTAAATGTGTCGGGGGGGGGCCCTGTAGAATAACGCATTGCCAAAAACTGGATGGTAGAGTCAGTCATGGGGAGAGTCCCAACAACTCCAAGACGCGGCCTGGCCACTCCTTCATCCTCACTTACCAATCTCTGCTCAGTTTTAGCAAGTCCATACGTATCAAGCATCTTCTTTTTTTTTCCTAGAGGATAGGTCATGCTGTAAAGAGTGTGTTTCCACTGACACTGCATCAAATCACTCGGGCCCAATGACGTATCTAAAAGGGTCATTTCAGAAGGAAGATTTGCCACCCTGAACTTTGGAGGTAAATGCCTCCTTTCCAGTGAAAGTAGACAAGAGCCAACAGCCTAGCTTTCATTTGCACCATTGAAAATCTCAACCCTACAACGGATGTTTCCAATATACAGAACTTCTAGATCCTACTAATCATACGCAAATGATTTCAAAATGGCAAACACAGAAAGACATAAAACTGTCCCTCTTTCCTTTCCCTGGGACAAAGCATGGAGCATAACCAGAGGAAGGTAAATCATTGCCTGTTATTTCCTTCTGCACACACATGGACGTCAGTTGGGAACTTCTGCTGCCCACGATGATGCAGTTTCCTAACTTTTACACTGGCCTCCCCAAAAAGCCAAAATATGCTATCAGAAACTCACTCTACCTCATAAGTGTTCAGTGTTATAAAACTGGCTGTCCTGATCTCCCGTATGCTTGGCCGCGTCTGTTCCCCTCTGCCAACATTATTATTTGCGTGGCCGTGTAGGAAGCTACATCAGGAGCCCGTTCTGGTTGAAGCTAAATCAGCCAAAAAAGTTTTCAGCCAGTTTCTGACCCAGCTTACCATGTAGTTGTGCTAACATTATTACTAGCTCAAGAGAAGCAGTGGAAATATGCGACCGGAGAAAGACAGGACAGTTTTTCTGGGTCATCGTCTCACTTGAGGGGCTTGAGTGACAGAGACAGCAACCTAAATTTGGGAATCATGTCTGAAAGCAAATGTATTCTCATCTTTATTACTAGTCTTACACTGCCACTTCCTTTTCCAGGACACATCAATGTTTTTTCCAAGTAAGATGCTGAAATAAAAGCAGGACAGTATTTTTAATCAAGTGAATTTGATGAGTGCCAGACAATTGTAGCTTCAGCAGTTTATTTGAAATCTCCCACTGTGCTGTTCTCTCTGTATTGGTTATATCATTTGCTTCCACTTCAGGAACCTGGAACATCAGACAGCACTGCTGAGCACAGACCAAGAATCAGAAATATACAATATGGATATTGAAACAAGCACTGGCTTTTTATTAATCCTGTTATCTTTATCTATCATGCTGGAAATCATAATTCTGAATTATCTCATTTCACAAGCAGAGCTGCTGGACCTCTGCTTGTATAATATTGGAAATGTATTTTTAAGTAAAAGATGCAATGCTTTCTGCTGTGTCAAAGGAAAATTAGAATTGTAATGTTCCATCAGAGAAGGAGTTACATATTTTTGACAACAGAAAAAAGTTCAGCTGGAAATGAGAGGCTATGTAACCAGTGAAACTTAATCTCTTTTCATACCACTTCTCAGAAAGGAAATATCAACAGCCGCTGCACAATCACCCACCCACTCCAGCTTACTATCGGTTAGACATGTGGAAGTTGCAAGCTGCTGGATTCTACTTCCGAAGTTGTGATGTCATGCTAGTCTTGACTTCTAGCAATCTACTTGAGCGTTAGAGGAGGTGATGCAATACAGAAGATTGAGAAGGATATTATCTGGCTGCTCCCTACACAAAACCAACAAAAATATATTACACAGGAAATAACCAATTATAATAAATTTGAGGTGATTTACCCTTTGAGGAAGGGCCTACAAATGCAAAGTTCTCTCAATTCTTACTACGGCCTTTGAGATTATACAGTATTATTTTTATGAGAAGCGTTGGCATGGGAGTCCTAGAAAAATAATTTTCACACATTTGTAGAACAGCATAGCCTGGAAGAATTAAATCTTAGCTTCCGTGCAGTTGCCTCCAAGTTTACTAAATTCCACCTGAAAGAAGAGAAAAATTGCTCCTTCAGTTCTTGAAGTCTAGGTTAAGGTGGTCAGTTTTAGTTCTGGGCATTTTTGAGATAAGGATACTTGCATATTGTCCCGAGTATCTCGTTAACACTTTTACTTACAAAAATACTTTTACTTTTTACTATGCACATCAGGGACTTTCCCTGGATATATTTTTATGGGCAGAGGTCAAGGTTTTTCAGATTTTGCCCAAGATTTCTAGACCCAGATATGTCCAGATAGGACCACTGCATTGCCTCTGTCATCTGCCTATCATCTGCATCTGCCTATCAGATGCATCTGCATCTCCACATGCATTAATTTTTCACATTTCCTGAAAAGTTTCACAGCATTGTATATTCACAGCATTCACAGCTGTGCATACCAAGTATACTCGCTTCTTCTTGCCCATGAGGTCTGGGAAATCCTATTTTCTTCTCTCTATCAAGGCATTCCAGTTATTCTTTTCATTTTACACAGGAGGGAAACAGGCCCTCTTTAGTACCTCTATTTTATTCATCTTAGCATCATTCACATCTTCGAAGCTTCTCTCACCCACAGTACATACAGTGCTGAGTAGTGGCTGTCTTGGTTACCATACCCTGTATACACATGAAAAATTATAAAGACTAAGAAGTAGACTAAAAAAGAGAATAAAAAATATTATTTGGGAAAAAAAATTAGAATAAAATTGTCTATCTGCAGTGCAATTTTGGAATGTATAAGTGTAACTTAATAAAGAAACAATTCCTGCCTTCACAGTCAAGTTTCTGCTGCAGAACTTGGAAGCTGCATAAGGCACAGGTTGGCCAACAGCCCTGGGACAGAACTCCCAACACAGGCATACCCCCATCCTTGCGTATGCACAGGAGTCCACTACCTCCAGTCTTCATCCAGTTTTTAGGGCAGATCTCTGGGGAATACAAGGTTCACATTAGAAGTGAACCTTGCCTCATTTGTGTAATTGTCAAAGGAAACAAGATTGAGTCACCCTCCTACAAAATAAAAATGCGTTTTTTACAAATAAGGGATAGAAGGCACGCCCTCAGACTCTGGTGGTACAAAACCTAACCTGACTGTAGAACAAGTGGATTCAAACACTTGGCCTGAAAAAAACACAAACTCCAGCTCTCTAATAAGGCCTGAAACAGAGACGTGTTGCACAACTTGGATTAGCCTTTTCACATGGTATCTGTATATAAGATGTGGGACTAACAGTAGAACACTGTTTTCAGCTCAAGCTTCTGCACATAAAGATGTGCTGTCTTCACTAGCCACCGAACTCAGCAGAACTCCAATGTGATTTACAGAATTTTCTTTGCACGACTATCGTCCTCAAGCATTGTACAGGAAGCTGAGGCAACAAACTAAGGTATCAGAATTTCACTGCTGGTGTAGCATTTAGAGCTTATTCGTGATCCATCCAAGAACCTGTTGGATATAGTAAGAATAGGAATTAGGTTACAGGTTCACAGATTTGAGATTCTGAAATCACAGAATCATAGAAGTAAACATGACAATGAGAGATGCATATAGGCCATTAACTAAGCATTATCAAATACACATTTACACTAAGCTTTTGCTTCAATTCCCAGCATTTCATGAACGTGGCACAGAGAAGTGCACACAAGATATTCTGCTCTGCTCAGTCTCTTATTTTGAAATGCATCTTAATTGCACAGCCCTATTCTTTCATCATATATCCAAGGAGAACATAGGAATTGTTATAACAGAGCGGGCACTGTAACCACCCACCTTCACTTCCTGCATTATGGACATCGTGGATCCAAGTTAAATGGCATTCATAGTCTCAAGCCGGTTTCCCACAAAAGGGTACCCTGTTCACCTCATCTTATACTTTCCAGAGTTCATTTTTATGAAAAGCCATAAACCAGATGGCATCTTCATCACACCCACTGGTCTCTTCAGGTCAAAAGAGGCCAATGGAAGATATCACGGGGAAGTTTAATGTTGTTATATCCATTCTGGGGTTTCATACTCCTGGGCTGTCAAGTCAGAAGCTTTCACTGGCATTGTATGTTTGATTTGGGGCTTCTTGTGTGGGTTTTTTTTGTTGTGCTTTTTTTTAAAATTATTTTTGTAATAAGAGAGATGAAACATTATTCAGTCACAAACCAAGTATTTTTAGCCAGCCATAGCAGGAGCCAGCTGCCTTTGTCACTCACCAATTTCCTTCTTATAATAAAGGGAAAAACACTGCTGAAGAAAGTATTGAGGTGCTGATGGATTGCAAGTAGAAACTAACTCTGTGTCTATGGGATTTTCTGAGGGAGGAGGAGTGTATGTACCGCGCTCTCTTTGGCAACTAAGGAGCTCGGTTTTGTAACTTTTTATGTCATTGTTACTTCCACCATTGATCTTACTGAAGCATCCTGGAGTCCTGTATTTACTGCACATATGCATTGGAACCCTATTATGTACGTAATTTAACTATATGGACCAAAATAACTCCCATTTTCAGGGAAAACTTCCATAACAGTCTATTTCATCAAGCTAATCTGTATTTCTGTATCCATAGGTACTGGGCATCACCAATTAAAAGACTTTGTTATCCTACCTACTAATTCAAATCAATTTAATTCCAATCTGCCAGATTGGATGAGTAAACAGAATGGTGAGGTGCAGAGGATAACACACAGAACCTGCAAGAGCATAAGACAACCACTGGATTCAAGATGGGATTGAATAAGTCATAGACATACAGAATTGTAGAAGCAAGATCCATAACTCAACTCCGTAAGTCAAGATTTTTTTGTGAGGTACTGGTAAGACTGAAAGCATACGCTTAAATACAGGGTAACAAATAGGTTTCTGTCTGCACAGAGAAGGAATCACACATGTCCTAAAGCTGTCAGCATCAGTGGCAAGTGGTACTGCAAATGAAGACAAAAATAACTTCAAACATTTTCAGATCTGCACTGATTATTAATTTACGTTGTTCATCTGAATAACATAACTTTAGAATTTGACGTCTGGAATCCAAATAAACTAATTACCTGAGCTAGACTAGAGATATGGGTTGGGGAACTTTATTGCAATACACAATTTATACATTGTACAATGTTCCATTTTAAACTTTCCTCCCTAATAAAAAAAAAATCTTGTGAAGAGTTTAGGGTTTTTATTGTGAGACTGTTTCACAGGTAACAGTGAACTCTCATTTACATACCATTGCTGACAAAAAATCCAACACATTTTAACAGAACAGCTTGACAACACTTTAGAATCTTCTCCTGGGATTGTGTATTGTTCAATTCCAAATGAACATTTGACTCATTCCCAAGAGTCGCAGAGTCACACATTAGTTTAAGCCCTGTTTGTATTCTTATACAATTGTCCAACTCCGTAAATATCCATAAAATATTTCTAGAATATATTCAAAAGGTTAAGTACGCAGAAATAATTAAGTTTTTACTAAACCACGGGTTATGTAAATAAGGTAAAATATGCTAGCTGATAAGGAAAAGAAAAAAGAAATAAAATAATCATTGACATCTAGTATTTAATGCTCACTGGTATCTTTGTACTTCAGCCATATGAAAGTATTTATATCCGCATTCACCAAGGTAGAAAAATTAATGAGAACGTGATATTTGACTAAACACACTGCAACAAGTTCAGATCTAAAGAAAGGCTTTGCTATCTAAAATGGGATATGAATGAACTTGGGTATCTGAATTCTTAAGAGCTCCTGACATGACTCGAGTTTTGCTCCCGTTAACAGCTACAGTTTTTTCAGTCCTCGTAGGGCTGCTTACACTCAACCTAACCAGAATCAAGAAAGCGGGCCTGATACCATTAGGGATTTCAATTGGCCTCAGAGTTGCAAAACTTACCTCATGCTTTCAGATCAAACTTCACATATGAAGCCAACAAAGCTATTACTACCCTTTAAAATGACATAATCCTCGCCTGGGTTGTTTATGGAGCATCTTCTGTGGCACAGAATCTCTCAGATGCATGCAACCCTCCCCCACATTCAATTCCTCCTCTGCCCAAGAACATTCAACCTTACCTCTCCTGGGAAGAGTCTTTAACTACCACGCTAGTCGGGGTCTGCCGACTGTACACCCTTGTTCTGACAATACAATCTCCACTTCCTTACCATAGCTGTTCCTCTCAGAAATTTTTCTTCAAGATTAAAGTTGATCTGTCTTGAGAAAGGTCAGGAACTTATAACCTTGGTGTTGGGAGTATCTTGACTAACTTTAGCTATTGAAGTCAGCCCTCTCTTCCTAGCTCTTCTCTGAACTGCTTATATGTTCAGTGGAAGGAAAGGGACTTCATCAAGAGCAAATAATTCCATCCTCAGAGAGTTATGGACGGCACTGTGGAAATGCTGCCTGTGATCCCACTGAAATAGAGAATTAGACTCCAGAGGAATATCTAGATTATAGATGACCATTGTTAGATTAGACAAATATTACTTCAAGCAATTAACAAACTTGCCTAGGAGTCTGGAGAAAGAAGTCTTGGACTCTCCATGTCTGCTTCTATAAACATTTCTGAATTTTAATGTAAGTAGTCATGTATTGTGTAGAGAGCTTGTGCACATTGAGAGAGACATCCAGTTACCATACTCAGGACCAGATGTCTAGAGTTTAGACGTGCAACAATTTACTGTATGATCTAATGTCTGGCCCTTAAGGTAATACAGTTTCCCACAGCAGGTTCACAAATGCCATTGTAGTTCTCTTGGGTACCATCAACATGGGATGCTCTTTAACATTTTACCCCCTTTAGAGCCTCTGTGGTGATGAGGCACAAGTAAATCTGCAGTTCAAGCTCCAGATGTGAAGCACGCTGTTCTTCAGGCAGTTCTGCTTCTCTCATCATTGGACATACTCAGCTCCATGAGTGCTGAAGGAGAATCAGGCATAACACCCCAGTCTCATTTTGTACTACTCCTAAGACAGTAGGCATTACTATTTTTTCCATCCCATTTGTTCCAGTAAACTCTTTCATTTTGCCTCAGGTACCTAGGGTTTTTTTTGCTTAGATAGGTAGCTTAAAAAAAAAAAAAAAAAAGCCTTCAGTATAGCATCTGTTTCTGTTGGTTCACATGGAAAAAGCTGCTGCCAGGTCCAGCTAGACTTTCTGCTACAATTATCAACTGACATGAGCAAACAAAACCTGCTGATTTGGACTAAATGTCACATACCAAGTATAACCTGGTCACGTATCAGCTACATTCCCTGTGTTTTTGAATACATTTTATCTTGCATTATATTGCTAAAGAATCAAAGCAGATGAACTTATCAGGAATATAATCTTTAATCACATTTAAAACGTATTTAGTCATTGTGCTTATGAAGAGATTTTATTCAGTATGTTTATTTCCTTATCAGACATGTATTTTAAAACTGAGCTGCTATCTTTACATCACTTCTCTATATTACTGCAAAGTTTGTTTTATTTTAATAGGATTATTTTTATATCAGCAATTCCATTAAGTGTGTTTCACTTTACTGTGCATCTGTCCAAGATCCCAGATAACTAATCTCTAAAAAGTGACCTACATACTTAACCATTGTGCCCATTCAGAAGGGACACTAATTGACTCGTATTTTGTTTGATCTATGCACAATTTCTCTTGTGCAATTGCATAAATCATTATACATTAGTCAATTTTTTCTGTATATGAAGATTTTTTCCAAGAGTAATTCAGTGTCCTGGTTCCGGCTGGGACAGAGTTAACTTTCTTCCCAGTAGCCTGGGGGGTGTGCTGTGTTTTGGGTTCGGTGTGAAAGGAGCGTTGATGGCCCATTGATGCTTTGGCTGTTGCTGGGTGATGCTTGCACCGGGAGGGGGGAGCACAGCAGGGGTGGTGGACCCAGCTGGCCAATGGGGTATTCTATACCATGTGACATCATGCTCAGTATAAAAACCAGGTGTGGGGGGGGAGGGGGGCTCGCCCCCGTTCGTGACACGCGGTCGGCGAGCGGTTGTGTTGTGCGTTGCCTGCTTTGTGTATTCTGTTATTGTTGTTGTTCTCATTGTTATCATTACTGTTCTACTTTGGTTTATTTCAATTATTAAACTGTTTTTATCTCAACCCGGGATTCTCTCCCCCATCCCACCGGAGGGGGGGATGATCGAGCGGCTGCGTGGGGTTTATTTTTGCTGGCTGGGGTTAAACCACGACAGTCCGACAGATAAAATTGCCCCATATCCTAACCAAAAATTAAGTTTATGGTGACACTGTTAATCATGTTCTCCTCTGTCCTAAATCTAGTCTTTATGCAGTGCATAATAAATCCATGTAAGCACTAGGTTTATTTTCTTGTAATTTCAGCAGAGGTAGGCATTGGAATCAGATTTTTTATATAATCCGCTGTAAAGGGATTCTTTCGGACTCTTCACACTGGCTCTACAGCTGCAATTTCACGTTTTCAAAACCTTTGCAGGGGGCAGAGGGGTGGGGGAGGAAATGCTTTGGCCAGATTTAAAGTCTGTTACGAAACTTTAGAGCACAGCTTTGATAATTTTGTTAAGGGGGTGCTCTTCTTGCTGGGAGGAAGCTTTTCCTACCTTCAAATTTGAGCATATGCCTTTATTTTACCTTCAAACACTTGAAAAAGCTCTTCGACATCTCTGTAGCCATTCCCTTAGCGTGAAGTGTGTATGAAAAAGCATAACAAGTTCCGTTGCCAAAGGTGGAAGCTGATCATCTTTCTAGAGAAAAATTCAAACTTGAACATTGTTACCTAGAGGCAGCTAGGTCAAACTCTGCTACAAGAGCCATCACTCAGAGAAGACTTTGAAAAACAAACTAAAAGGAGTTGACAGAAAGTGATACTTGCAGAAACGAGAGTAACTTGTGCAAGTTCTATTACACCTGGTTTTGGGCAAATGTCCAGTAGCAAGAGGTTCTGTTGTCAGTCATTTATTAAGGAGATCTGGCACAAGTGTGGCACTATGAGATGGCTCTGACCTGAGGCCTGCAGATAATGCAGTGCATATTTGCTTGAGTTGTTTCTCCTCTCCCCTCCTATGTTTTCACGTCGGACAGTGAGACCTCTGCTGTTAGTAAAAGAAAAGAGCTCAGCTGTGTTATGAGGGAAAATCCATTTCTGATTCCCAGGGCGCTAATGGCAGATGCGGGAGACCAAGCAGAAGACGTAAGCATTTCCAGGGCTAAAATATTAGCTACAGAAATGTAGCATTTATTTCTTTCATTCGGGGGGGGGGGGAGGGGGTGGGTGTGCACACTGGAAACAGAAGGACTTTGTCTGTGAAACCAACTGATCTACTCAAACAGCAAGAGCTAATGTTAAATGTTGTTTGAGCATAACATTTCTAACCTCAGGAATGCTCCAATCTGGGCGGGAGATACACAACCAGGTCTAACATTGGCCAAACCAGCTATGCTGAGAACAGCTGGGACAGCAAATCAACTTTATACGCTTTGCAGTCATACACTGCAGTGAAAGTGGATACTGACCCTCTTCAGACTGTCTCAGTTGCAACACAAACTTTAAGAACAGCTTTAAACTGTGACCAAGTTAACATTACATTTATGACTGGAAATTGCATGATATTAGTAACTGGTTTAACTGTTAATTAAATTATATAAATATGTAAATGAATCTCTTGCTCAATAACAATTCTGAAACCATGTATCTTCATTTTTCATACAACAGGCCCATTAACTTACCATATGGAAATTCATTTGTTGTTCTAGATCTTGAGATCACATCTCATGTATTTGGCTAATTCTCTTGAAGGAGAAAAAAAAGATTCTGTTTAGGAGCTCAGTTCAAGCTTCATAGGAGCTATGGAAAAACACTACACTACACAGTCCTGTATAATCTATCATACAGACAGCCACTTGCAGACATGACTATAGGATGGAATACTATATATTCATAGTTGTAATTCAGAAGTGAGCAATTTATTAGAATTGAAATCTATCTACCCTGAAGAACGGATTTTCTTCATCACTGTGTCTTTATCTTTTCCTGTTTTCTGTATTCCTACTTTTTATCCCCCTCCCCCCCCTTCTATTTCCAAAATGATCTTTCCATATGCCTGGATTAAAATTGCATTATTTCCTTTTCCCTTCACACCATTATGTTTCAAAAGATACCTAAGTTTTTTATTATATTTCATTTTTGTGACCTAGAACTAATAACTACTGTACTTCAATAGCAGTATTTGTAATATAATTTTTTAAGTATGTAGATAACATTCTATGATTATTAGAATTTATACAAATCAAGATCAAATAATTCTCATTTTGGGAGAATTCCTTAAATGGGACTATCGGTCAGAAAGACTACGATTTGAAAATTTGTCAATATGATTTTTTTTCCTGTTAGAAAGCTATCAAATTATAAATCATTTTTTACTAACTACATATTAACACAGGAACAGCAGGAAAAATGAGTTTGTGTTCTCAATAGCCACAGAACACCCCACCTCCCATCTGCCTCCTCCCCGGGACACAAGAAATTCTCTACTTCTGTAATATCCTTTGGCTGCTTAATCAGTTTGGAAATAAAGTGTAGGCATGTATAGTCCACAAGGTGTCACTCTAAAACAGCTGGAAAAAATCATGTCTTTTTGTTTCGAACTTAACCCAAAAGGTTAGAAATGACTAGCATTTCAACTTTAACAGAGCGAACTACCAGACTCTCTACTCAAAGCTACCACAATGTAACAGTAAAAGGCAGTGGGTATTTTTTCTTGTAAATAGTTTATTTCAAAACCAGTCTATTTTTAACTTATTTCCCTAGCTGAAGTCTGCAAAATTGTCAGTAACTGTTTAAATCTGGGACAGTATCCAGCAAGTATTTTATCAGGGTATATTCCATTGCCCTTTAGTCAACTACTGTTGGCTTAGTGAAGAGGGAGGGAACAACTTCAGACCCAACAGCTTAGGTCTGCAAGGCATTTAAGCTTTTTAATAAAATACACTTTGTCTATAAACATATTTTCTTTTAAAATAAATGTGGTGTATTCCATCAAAATGTGAACATTCTCCCCAAAATACAAATAGTTGTCAGCAATAAAACTAATGAAACCTCATTTTCTATGGTTCAGCTGCAATCGGTGAATTAATTCTCTAGATTCTAAGAGGAGAAGATTCCAAGTAAGTTTTCTTATATCTAACAAAGCTTGCATTGTAGCTTTTCCTTTAGTAAGTCCATGCCTTCTTTGGTAATCACCTATTTTCATGAACTTTTGAGAGATCTCTGACACATCTATCAACTTTAATTGAAATTGACCATCAAGTTCAAAACATACTAGAAGAAATCAGACATAGGCACTCATGTCTAACTGTCATTTCAAACGAAACGACACTAAAATTTCAAGAAAATAAAATTAATCTATAAGAAAGGACACAGAATGTATAGAACAAATCTGTTAGCATGAGGGAGATAGCTATAGGTGACAATTTACACAAGATAAAACAATAGAAACTGGAAGCAATTTTGAAATGTTAATGCTTTTCATCCCATGCTCAATACAGCAGAGCCCTGATCCCTGCACAGACCAACAGGATTCTTACACAAAAAATACCGGGGCGGGGGAACTTCAACATGCAAATCAACAATAGCTGCCTACTTGTGTAACTCTAACACTACAGCTTTCAAACACTTTGTTCACTCTATCCTGATTTTTTTGCTCTTTCTCTCTGGCCATATTTCATTTTAGGCCCATTCCTAGTAGACATGCTTCAGAAAAGCTAATTGGGTCAGACCTCAAAAGAGAGAAACAGAAGAATGTCTGCTTCGAAGATCTCAACAGATTTTGGTTGCCCACTTGTGTCAAGGCGGCTGCAGTTCCAGGCCCATGTCCGGATCTTTGAAGTAACTGACAACTTCACTGGTAAAGAGGCAAGTGTGTAAGGATTTAAGCATTTTCTTGTTTGTATGGCAGCTGACAAAGTTCTGAAAGCTTTTAGTTCATACAACCAGGATCTTTGAGAATCTAGTTCTTCAAAACCGATTTCATCAAGGAAAGTACCTCAGTATGCATTAAACTTAAAAATGTGTTTGCAGTTCTCTCATTTCTGTCAGAATTAGTGAAAGCTAGAAACGTGATAAATATCTTGCCGGGGGGGGGAGGACGGGGGGCGGGGAGGGAATCTTTAAGAGAACTACTTTAGAAGAAGCAGAGCCTATGGTCCAGACTGGTCTTGTTAAACAACTCTGCTGCAGCTTTTACCTGGTATGAGCACAACCACATTTGAAAAAAAAAAAAAAAAAAAGAAAATGAGACCATTGAAAGCCTCACTCAAGGCCATTTAGAAATCATATTTTTGAAACCACAAAACAAAAACAATGACTTGGCTAGGTAACCAGATTTCTGAATTGTGACATTTTTATCGTTGTAATTCCATTCACAAGATGTATTAATCACACACAATCCCACCAATATAGCTATTAAAGGAGAGGAAAAACCTCAGCAGTTACCATAACAAAGACACTTCCTTTACTGCTTTTTCCATTTAAGTCACACATAATACAATGAAGTTATTTTTTTCCTTAGTCACACACAGTATTCAATTCTCACATTACTGTCTTTTTCTTTGAGACTTTGTGCATATACACAGCTTCTGCTTCATAACTATGTCTAACAAGCAAGTTGCAAGAAGGAAGCTCTATCTCAGAAGTAGGAAAAAACATAACCCTGAGAAAATGGCCTAGAAAAGATTCATTAGAGGCAGAAGAAGGATAAACTGATTTTTGCTACCTGCCATTGCCAGCCTGCATGAGATAATTTCTAGGGCAATTGGATAGTAACTAACTCATTTTCTTCAGTTTTTGAATTAAGCAAATACTAGAACTAACACAACTTTTGCTGGAATAATGAAATCAATGTTATCGCTCATCCAGAAGAGCCTCATAGTGCCTTAACAAAAAAGAAATCCCCAACCAAATTAAACCCACTCCCCACAAGACAGTATTTTATACAGGAATGCTGACAACCAAAATGCAGCTACTTCTATCAGCTGCTTAACAGCTCAGCATTCAATACATTCTTGTCATGCACACACCCACGCACAAAACACCAAGGGGATAAAACGGAGGAAAACTGTGGGCAAAATGAGTCAATCCAAACCAGAAGCTGAGCAGACTCCTTTGTTTTCTTTGAAGTGATACTTCATTCAGAAAAAGACCACACTGGATTTAGCTATTACACTGATGTCTGCAGGGTAACAGTACAGATCAGCAATTACGTTTGATAAGAATGGAGAACCAAGTGGGAGACAATTCAGCTTGCACTCCTTAGGACTGTATCTCAGTGCAGGCATAAAAATCTACAATTATTCTTGCAAACAGAAAAATCCATGGGAACTAACAATAAAAAAAAAACCCAAACCCAAAAAACCTCCCAAAGAAATGAAAGCCCCCCAATATACTTATTTTAATCCCTTTTTTGCCAAATCACAACAGCTGAGGCTGTTTTAGACAATCAAGAGACAGCTCTGCCTGGATAGCCTAGAGATTTCTCTTTATAACTCTGCTCCCCATTCCATTTACATGGGGAAGAAAACAGCTATGACTCAAAGCTGTACCTTAACAGGAAGCTGACTATTACATTCCTCATCGCCCACAACTCTAGGAGGTTGAAGACATTTTTCAAGAGACTATTTCCCCTGAGCTACATGAAATTCAATTTGAAAAAAACCGTCCATGCAGTCTTGTGTACACCTTCCCGTAAAGTAAAGGCAGATCCTCTAGCTATCTGTCTCAAAGAAATTTGCAAACAGTTGCATAGTTCCAGCAAGGGAGAAGAGTTTTGTACAATAGGGATGCGGTTTTCTTAGAGAAAGAAAATCACAATTATTTCAGCATTTTTTTCTGGTACTGAAAGAACAAAATTCCTGGCACTGATAAATCAAAGCTTGGGCGTGCTCAAATTCTCTTGTAATAAACAAACTCAGATTCATTTAATACTTCTGTACTAATACTGTGTTCAAAAGGCCTTTCTCCTGTGCCACACCAAGCACTCTGCTTCACAAATCTGAATTGGAATCAGATTCTTGTGGAAATTACGTCGGTATCCAAAGCTCAGAGCTCTGTTTTTATTAGAAAAGTAGGTGCTTCCCAGCCTTGTCAAATGAGATGGTGACACAACCATCGAGTAAGATAACTAAGACTGAACACCTCTTCAGTTGCTACTTGTACATTCTTAGCAACCTCTGAGAGTAGAAACAGCATCAAATTGTGGGAAAAGGCATTAAAACTAACTACGCACACATGCTACAAGACAGAAGGTAGTTTTTCGATCTTGTGGTCAAGTAGTTCTTTGGAAAGAGTACTGAAACCAAAGCCTGGTTCAACTGAGAACTGAAGTAGTAAAATGGGGACAGAGGGCAAGTCCCGGTACTCGCATGAACCACAACAGCCACTGATACTGCGTTTCCTTAGGTATGTGATTGACAGCCACATCACAGACCTTTCACAAAAATCAACAGTTAATTTGCATGTTTGCACTGTACAGTTTTAGATGACAATACTTTTAGGAAAAGGGATGGATCTATCATTTACACAATAGTAAGAGACGTGAAGAAACTCAAAGGGACAGCTTTTCCAGCCATTGTCACTGAAGGAAATACTTTGAGCTGTCTGATCCACTTGGTAATTCTCTGCCAATAGATTGATTGGCCTTTGGATGATCCAAAAATGGTCACAAAGTGAAGAGATAGACAAAATGCAGAAAGCAGTTTCCTCTCTCCCATCAAAACGTATCCTCAGGAAAAGGATCAGTAACTGATTTCAATAAAAACCCTAAGATTTACCCTAAGAAGTTCAACACAATCATTATAAACGGACCTTTTCTTGGCCTGGTATCCAGAATGTGGGTGCCATTACACAAGCATAGGCAGTTTCGCCCGGATTGTTAGGCAGCACAGCTCCTAAAACGTGTTAGTGTCACCTCCCAAGAACTCTGGCAGTTACAAATTCAGACCCCAATCAAATTTCAGTTTCCTTCTGTGAAGAGTAAGATGTAACGATGAACAGTTCCAGCCATTTTCACTTTTTCTGCCCTTGGAGAGGAGCACTAGCAAGCACAGGACTTACATGCACAAATGCAAGCTTGATGGACAGCAAGTCAAAAGAAATATTCTCTTCTCATTCATAGCACATGTGCATCTACTCTGGATTCCAGTGCTAACATACATTTAGAAACATGACACTGACGTAGAACAAAATGAGTCCCACACCTGATCTAAAACTTGAGAGGGCTATATTGACATTCTAAAGAGAAAAAAAATAAACTGAAAGAAGACTTAATATGATTTATTTTCCTTTACAATCTAAACCAATTTGTATATCCCAGCATATACCCTATCTATTGCTTTAATCCTTTGATATACTCCTTGAACAGAGACCCAGGCTCCAGCAGTCCCATCTCAGTTAAGTATTTTGGTGTTATTTCTCTGACAAGCCTCAGTGGTACACTGACTTTTCCTTCAAATCTTCATTTAATCTCAGAGAAGTCTCTCACAAAGTTTTCAAAGTACGTCTCTCAAACCAATTCAGAACTGGATTTATTGTTTTAAGTAGTAATTTTTGCAATAGCAATTTGACAACAGATTCTTGGCGTTTGTGCAGACCTGCCTTTGCTCATTTTCAAGGAAGTTATTTCCTTCACCACAAGATGAATCTTGGTTCTAATTTACTAACCGTACATCTTAAATGTTCTTATTCACCAACAAACTCACTCATTCTGACTTTAAAATACAGAAATGTGTGTTGCTAATTCTGTCAAAATTAATGCTATACCAAACTGAATTACTGAGAATGAAAGAATAATACAACATAAACTTTTCTTTTTTCCTAGTCTCAGTCTAAATGAGCCAGGTTTTGTGCAGTTGACTTTTCTGAAGCAGGATACTCTTTCCTAGTGCAGATAAACAGATCAAATGGAGTTTTCCAGAATGACTAAACACATGACAAGAGCATTTGGGTTTAGCTCCCATTATTAACAATGCACCCCCCCACACACAAGTAATTATTTAAATAAAAACCAAACATTAATCAAATGTTTTAAAAGTATTAGCAAAGAAATTACTGTAGACTACATAGATGTGGAACAGACAAGGATTCCTCCTAATCAAATTTCTAACTACAGTTAGAACTAGATACTATTGGGAAGATAAAGATAAGAAGTTTTTACTGGAGAGACATCCACCATGCGCCCAAGTTTCTTTCCACTTAAGTTGCCAAATCTCTTGAGAGTGAGGACGAATGCCTACCTGTAACAGAAAACAGATTCTAGTGACAGAACCACAACAAACAATTTTCTGGACACTTTGTTGCAGTCTAGAGCCTGCAACATGGACCTGCAGACTGTACTCATCCTGTACAATTTCAACAGAACCTTTGACTTTTGCTGACTTCAGCACTTAAGATATATTTTCACAGTGAAACAGACTTTTCAAAGTTTAGTTTAGTTTTGTCCCAGATCTGCAGCAGAGCCTGTGGGCCCGAACGGCAGCCTGTTTCCTTTTTAAATCAACTGATGTGGGAAGTGAGAGAGAATACCTATTCTGAAAATGGTCTCACTTAGGTACCTAGTGGGATTTTCAAAAATTGGAGAAAGTGATCCTGTGTATTTCAACTAATTTGGGAAAGCTGAAAGAAAACCAGATTTAAAAAAAAAAAAAAAAAAAAGAAAAAGGATGCACACACACCCCTGCCCCAACAGCATCAAAGTGAAGACTGGGTTAAATGTGAATTCAGTTTAAATTAAATGAAGAAGTCTCAGTGACTTTAGCAATGCTATGATTCCATCCCTTCCCCCCCCTCCACACACACACACTCCCCACAGTAAAGCCAATTAAGTAGGAACTAAGCCTTTCTTCCTACCACATCAGTAAGGCAATGGTGCTGCCAGTTCAGCAAAGCTCCCAAATACTCTGCTCATAGACCGTACTGGCCAACAAACAATTAGATCATTCCTGAATTAAAGAAATACCCAGAAGCAATTTTGCATAAGCACTATTTTCTTTCAAAGCAATGGAAAGTTGGCATGTACTGCATTTACCAGAACTGTAATCTGGTTTAGGCATGGGTTTATTTTTAAAATCTTCAGCTCTCACCTATAGGCTATTCCAGAATCCTGCGAATCAGCAGATAGTTACTGTTTATTGGAAAGCTTCCTTCTTTAAGTCACCTTTACTTCCTCTCAGTACTTTGCAGAAAGTGTGAAAAGAACTACACCAACAGCCTTCGCTATAGGCATCTGTCTACAACAGTCCAGAATCTAGAACATGAAGTATTTAGGATGCAAAATTGAATTTTGATATATAGACCTCTAATAAATCAAATATTCTACAGACTACAGAAAATTTAAATAAATAGCAGCCATGTAACAGTCAGCTTCTTTCAGGTATTCACAATATACTTAGCATCATGTCACAAGTTTAGGTATGCTTTTTTCCTTTGTCCTCTTCCAGATACTCATGGGTTTTAATGCATCTCAAATAACCAGATGTTTAAAGGAAATCAGACACTACACAGGTTAAACAACATGGTTCTATTAAAAACTATCTTTAACCATGGCACTCAGTGACAGCAATACAATACTTCTTTCCACAAAGCAACTAATATAAAAATATGCCATAAAATCATCTGTAGACTAGTATACTAGTACATACATGTAATCATAACATTCTTTTATAAACTCTTTCCTGAGATACCTTGGATTGTTTGATTTTTTTTGTATTACTGGATGCATTATCTTTATGATTCATCTAAAACAATTGTAAAATATTTTGTATGTGCAGGACACTCAGTAACATGTAAAAAGTAGTATGTAAATATATGGCAAAGAAACAGCTCTTAGAAATTAAGCGCTTTTTTACTTTGTTACATTTTTTTAACATTTGGCTCCATGGGAGATGGAAAGGAGGAGCATGAAAAACCTGAAATTAGAGCTATGAATTGACAAAAAGCAGGAAAGCATTTCAGGAATGTTAGGAGTTGGAATATAATATAAACGACACAAAGAGAAAGCCGTAATTCATGTTGGCTATGTATTGCCTTACAAAGCAACTGGACATATTTTAGTCAGTTCACAGTATAATAAATATTTTTACTAATCTGTTTTGGAAGAGCAAATGTCTTTTAGGGTTTCAAGCTCCTCTATAAGTTTCTTGTTCTGAACTTCTAGCACTGCAACACGACTCTCCAGACATTTTATGTATTCTTTCTTCCGACGTCGACATTCTTTAGCAGCTTCCCTGCAAAAAGCAGAAGTAAAAAGTGCAAACAAAAAAGCCATTTGCATGCCATTAGAAAGCTCAGCAGAGTATGGAGACTATGACAGAATTCCAAGTTTTGGAATATCTCCCAAATCAGTCTGAAAACACTAAGAAAACTGGGTTCCACAAGGGCCTCAAGTGTCTCTTTCTCAAGTTCATATGGCAATCTGTAGAATTGCTTCCTCTCATGCCTTGATTAAAGTTCATAATAAACGAGGTCCAAATGAAAGACAGTTATTCTGCTTTATGACAATAAAGATCTTTGAGGGCCTTGAGTTCCTCAATGAGAGTCTTGTTTTGGTTTTCAAGCACAGCCACACGATTTTCAAGACATTTGACATATTCTTTCTTCTTTCTGCGACATTCTCTGGCAGCTTCCCTGGAACCAATACAAGGCAAATGACTACAGGAACAGCCACAATATGGCAAAGACTGGATAAATGAAATTACCTGCAATCCCTGCAGTTCCACAGTAACAACAACAACAACCACCACCAACTGTTGGATTGCACAAACAGAACAGCAGATAACAGCAATAAGCAATAACATGATTAAAATACAATTCAAAACAACTAGAACTTGAAACAAATTCAGCATCAACAAATGCAAAGATGGAATTAATACACAAAGGAGCTGAGAAAAACAGTGAGTAAATGATAACGTATTGACTTGAGTTGTACCAAACATTAAGACTGAAAGCAGCATTTCTTCATCCAGTCACACTCCATTTTGTTTGTTTATCAGGAGTATTATCTTCTGCAATCAAAACCTTAAAACCAAACTCAAAGACTTTACTTTCAGAAAATACAAGCATAACACTACTCTCTTCAGATAAAAAGCTAGATGGCAAGCTTACAACCTGCTGTAATTTTTTTACCTTAATGTACAATCTACAGTAAAACTTAAGTCCAAACAAATACAATTTATTAGCATTTTAGAACTGTCCACCTGGACACATTTCAGCCACATGCATCTGGGGTTTTTTTGTTGCTGGCAAATGGCAGTCTGGAGCCATTCTCATAGCTCTGCTCACAATTCTGTTATATTGAAGCTAAACACTTTGGGTCGTATTTTCGGGATCGTATGACTGAACAAGCATTCAATTCCAGAAGAAATTTTAGAAGTACTGGGATTCCACTCCTTTAACATCTTGGAACATGATAAATTGTCAAATTGTGAGAGTGTAACTTTCCAGCAAGTTATATGAGAGATAGCATAGATGCTAGTTTTAAAACTGAAGAGAGGAGAAACAAACGGATGCACAACAATGCAGCAATCCTCGTGAGTAGTTTAAGATAAAGGACAGGCATGAGAGCAAAGCAATACCATGAATTCGATCATAAGGCAAGTGGCTATTCAATGTATTAGAGATCTGCATAGAAGACTATTTCTTCCATTAATCTAACTGCCATTGATAGCGGTGGCTATGCATTTAAAAAAAAAAAAAAGAGAGAGAGTCTCCTAATAATAGCAAGAAGAATGCATAGGGAAAGGCTGGCATGTACAGCACACAGTCAAGTCCATGCCAACTAATTAAAAAATATACAGCCACCTCACACAATATGCCTCACAAAAATGAAAGGGGCACTGCACAATAAGTTATCCCAGTAGCCAAGTATCATTCCATCCTAGAATAAGTCCTCTTCACAGCATCATTAATGGACAGCTGCTAATGAGATCCTCAGGTATTTTCCTAACATATTCTTTGCTGGGATGTTTCAAAATGAACAAACCTATACTGGTCATTTTACTCCCAGTAGCGCCAGGGGGTGGGGGCGTGGAATTCAACAATAAGTATACCTCTAGATCATCACAAAAATTATCAGAAAGGAATAACGCTAATACTGATTTCTGAATTACCATAATATTTTAGATCTAAAAATCCATGGTGATAAGGTCAACTCTAACTTTCCAGAGTTAACAGCCAATACTCAATGCTATAAGGATGTGGGATGACTGACAAAGAATTTCTTGCCTTCCCTTTGTCAATCACAGGCAGTGCTCGTAATCTTAAGAAGAAAACTTCATTAGAATGTTTTCGGAGGTTTTTTTGCAACACTGACTATTAATTGTTATATAGTCTTACCTATTTTTCATAAGTCTCAGCTCTCTCTTGCGTGTTGCCTCTTCTGCCAGTTGCTGAGGGCTATGCAAAGTCCCTGGTGAGGCTGCCATTACCACTCCCTGAGGTAAGGTAGTAGTGGGAGTTCGAATCTGGTAAGCTGGCATGTCTCCAGTGGCAGCTGTATAAAAGAATCATATTTTCAACTTTATGGCAAAAAAGAACTAAGCAAAAGTCTCTCTGGAAATAACAGATTTCTGTTGATGAGTTATCCAGGATCCCTGCTACATAAAATATTTCGCAGGCCTGTAATATCACAATTATATTTGTTATCTTACTAGTGTTTATTTCCACGCTGTAAAATAAGTTATCGGAATTGCTCTAGCATGTGGTCAGCTAGACTGAAGCCTGTGAAAACTTCCACATGGCTCTTTTTAGACAACATAGGGAAAGCTGTTTGAGAAACACTGTCAGAGCATCCACACTTATTTCCTGTTCGCACAATCCCATGAAAAGGTGGTCCTGCTGTTGCAGCCACTGAGTTTTATATGCTATCCCTGTCCTCTAACAGAGACTTCAGGAGTCAACTTGCTTCAGAAGTCAACTTTCTCCTCCTCCCCCGCAATAGCAAGAGCACCAGCCTTACTGCCTCTCCTCCCTTCACAGCAGTAGTTTGGCAACCCTTGGAAAACCAGTGAGAGCTGCTGTTGCCCAAATGAAAAGGAACAGACAAGTGCTCATGGTGAACAGGAGTACGTTCCTTGAGCAAGAGGACCACAGATAGGATGCTGCAGCATTAGCGGGCAAGAGGAGGTAGTGGCAGTTGCACAGGAAGGGGTGTAGCTACACAGTAAATGGGAGTGCAAAAGTTCAGAACCTAAGCCTACCAGTTTTGAGATCTCCTCAAGCTAAATGCAGATCTGGAATCTGACATGTTATTTGGAACCAATACCTTTCTGATATTCTCACCTCATTTCAGTATTTCTGAAGTACTTTGTTCCTACATGACGTACCCCAACTTTAAAACACTGTGAAAGTCCTAAGTACTTCTGTCTTGTCTGACAGGGGCAGGGGGGGAACTCAAACAAAAAAAACGTACCCCTCTTCAAATTATAAGCAAGTATTTACCTACTCCTTTCCATAAATATTTTATATTATCACAGAACAAAACTTCAAATTTTGTAGATAAAGCAATTGAATATAAAAGATGAAATTTTAGGGGCTGTTATGTTATACTTAATTTAAACTTTAATTCTTTAAAGCAATATTCAAATAATGGAAAAACTTGACTTGGAAAAATAAAATGTAGACAAAAACACTTTGGGGAGGCTGACGGGTAAAGCAGTAAAGAGACAGTCAACTACAGGGGGGAAAAACAAAACCAAAACCTAAACTTAATAAAAAAAATTACTATTAGTCTTACTAAATTAATGCAGGTGCTTCACTAATTAAATACAAAAAATAGGATCAAGCTGTGTGTAGACTACAATTCCACAGTCCCAAAATCATTAGCAGCTTAAAGACTTTGCACCTCCCCCCTCTCTCAGTCCTGCAGGTAAAAGTGTTTGTGGAATTACAAGATGAACTGGACCAGTCAACTGACCTGAGTTACGGATAATCCCCTGGGGATGGGGAGGGAGAGAGAAATCAGCCCAGGACAGCCCTGTGAGCACTAACAGGCAGCCACCATGAATACAGAGCTTGGTCTTCTTGTACATCTACAAGAGAATTACTTAACCCTTTCTTTAAGTTTTCCACATCTCTTAGCAGTCCCAGTTATGTCAATGGGACGATACTTGAGCTCACTATTTATAAAAATGGAATTTTAGAAACTCTTCACGCTCACCCTTATGCTGGCCACATTACATACATTTTATAGATTTTATGGTAAGAACTACCTTTTTCCTCTCTCTCACCATTAGGTAAAAAAGAGATGTTATCTTAGTTTGCATTAGCTACAATGAATTAGAAATCCAAGTGAACCATTTTGTAGATCAAGTCATGGGGAAAGATCCATAACCCAGGTCACCTCAGCCTGGCAAGACCAACTACTTTGTTGTCTGTCTTTGATTTACACTCAGATGTTAGTTAACAGGACTTACTGCTGCTGTTGTTAAGAAGACTCCGTGTGATAATGTACCTGCAACATGGCTTAACAAAAGTGAGTCCCTATCTCAGCTGGGATCAGCAAACACCACTGTAAGTAACAACACGTTGCATGAATAGTTTGAGCAGGCTCCAGTAGTGTCTGTCCCTGCCTAACAGTTGGCTCACTTATAAACCTCTCAGCGTGGTAACAGATAAATAACCATTTTGGTGGTATAGACCTTGCAAACCCAGACACGCAAGTTAAGAAAACAAAACAAAACAAACCCCATAGCATTGACAAAGTATCTTTTCGTTGTGCAGTAATATGGGTAATTGTGCTTTATGATACATTATTGCGAATCAATTATTTCGAAGTCTGCAAAATTTTTTGTATAATATCTCAAAAAATTAAATAAAATACTGTTTCCCCCAAAAAAGACATTGGGAAAGATGAAACAGGCTTTAAGTAGGGGGGATAAAATACCCTTGAAAAAATTCATAGTTTAAGTCTAGTAACGTATCTACGTATTACAGAGAAGGCTACCTTCCATTTCAGCATCTGAGACAGAAATCCCACACACCTCGATCCAGACTGACAAACCTCTGTGGCCATTTCTAGTGAAACTCCATGGAGGTTTAAAGTCATTCCTAACATATCAGACGTAGGACTGACACTGTTAACAAAGCAACAAACCTGGAGATGGTATATTTCCCTAACACATTGCCACAGGTAATCTTTTTTTTTTTCCTTCTTAAAATTGCAAGGGAGTAAAAAGTAACTGAAAACCTGAAGCTTTGAGTTGAGACTTACAAGAAAGGAAATTCTTAACAGGAAGACAAACAACCAACCAATCAGAAAAACAAACCACATTTGGAAGAGTACAACTAACCTTGTAAATTAAGTTACTTGGAAAAAGTAACTTACTGAACACTAGAGAGCATCCCTGCACTTCAGTTCTTTCAGCGACTATCCTGGAGAAAAAAAGCCTCATGCATGCTATGTATTAGTACGTCTATTCTCCCCTTCTGTGAGTCACAATGATGGGACTAGATTACCAAATATTTTAACTTCACCACTAAACTGGCTAAACAAGGCATGAATCGTTATCCCTTTGAGCATAAAAAAAACCCAAACCGTTGACTTGGAGAAGATACTTATCTTTGGATTAATGAAACAATATGTACCAGCAATAAGCAGCAGCAGGTAGATACCAGCTGTGAACTGGTTAACATTACAGATCTGCCGGAGGCAACTGACGAAGCAGAAAGGAACTGACTAAATCGCAGCATGACTTGGAGCTGACGTCAATGTGTATCTTGTTTGGAGTTTAACTTTTCCAGTTCCCTACTGCAACACGATTCCAGGAAATCTAATGACGTCAGCCTTTTGAACTCAATTAGCTGAGGAACAGACCATTTTAACAGCAGAGGAGAAAACAAGCAGGCGTTACAATACTTAAAATTTTTGCTCTCCCAAATTTGTTTGCATTCAGTATTTTCTTTAATAATGAAAGCATAGGGTTTATTTACACTACTGAAACAATGCACACCTTTCTCTAGTAGCTATGCTTAAGTCTATTTTAGCAATCAAGTCTGAAGTGTTTATTGCTAAACAAAAAAGCAGTACCATATTTACAAAATAAAAAACAACTATAAACATAGTAACATATATGACTATCTCCACAATAAAGAAGAATTTAAAAGAAGAGTGGTGGATTTTTCAGAAAAATCCTGCATCAAATAGTAAAGATTAGTTATCTGAATCAATCTGTGCAAAAACTTATGCACTAACAGTGATTTTTTCCCCCAAATGAAGCTGTTAAAATTGCCCTGAAATCCTACACTGACTAGATATAACCAGAAGCTATGTATACCAGTTTTCAAAGATGAAAGAGTTACAGCAACAGGTTCAAAAGAAAATGTCACAAATACCAACTAAGCACTGCTGAGACATCCAAAAATATCATGTAAAAGACTAACAAAATTTTTACCTGTTTCATCTCCTGTTACAGCCATGATCAGCTTCTGCACACACGATTCTCCAGTTCCTCTACCAGAGCTCAGCATGAACTGTTCCAAACTAGCAAGCATGTGCAGATTACAAGCAAGAGCACTGACATCACAGTGACCTCACTTGCTTACCACTGTCATTAATATGCTCTGTCACTGGAACAGCTTGCTGAAACTGCAGCCCAAACAACTCCTTTTCCAGTAAACCTTTCTTTTCCCCCCTTGCTCTTCCATATTTCTATAAGCCTAGCTTTGTTCTTTTTCCCTGAATTATTCATAAAGCTACAGAAAGCACTCACCACAAAGCTGGCTGTAAAACAAAACCTGAAAAATCTCAGCACTGACTGACAGAAATTAAAATGTGGCTCTAGAATTCATGAATGAATCTGAATGATAAAGTCATGATTGGATAGAAAATAGGGAAATTTTAAAAAGATGTGTAATTGTTTTGATTGGAGCAGTTCCACTAAAAGGCAGAGAACTCTGTTGGACAGACATGCAAGGCAGGAAAGCTTAATAAGCTATAACAAATAGGTAAAGGCTAAAGCTCCTTGCTTTGGGGGGGGAATGCACAACCCACTCATTTAATTTCAGTTAAAAGCTTCAGAAAAGATTGAAGAAAGCTCCAAAGTCCGTCAAGCCAAAGCTAGTGATTTCAGATGCTGTAACAGGCAGAACAGTAACTCTAGATAAGAGCTACCTCTACCCTGTTCCCTCCTTTTTCAAAGTAAGTCCAAGAGATGTGGTTGACTTAGTTTTAAAAAATAAAAAACCAAAAAAATCTCAGCTCTAACAGAGTTACTCCTTATTTACATCAATTTAAATGAAATTAGTTTCAGACCAACAGTCCAGGCACTGGTCTGTATTTAGGGCATAGCAAACTTCTAAGGCCTTTGTCTGTAATAAACAAATTCGGACTGGTAATTCATCAACTGTGAAACTATGCCGAGGACAGCAATAATGGAAGCATCAATGGAAAAAAGGAGTGCCCTGTGATTACAGAACCACTTCAAGATCATATGAACAGAAGATCAGAACTGAAGCACACAAGAAATTCAGTATCACTGTTCACATCACTGACCATATTATAAAAACGCACATAGATCCCAAGAGAATTATTTTTGATACAACTTTTCTACACTCATTTTTACTAATAATTAAACACTTTTCTCCAATTCAACTAGCAAAAAAACCCTTAACCTGTATTAGGAAACTGTCAGGACATCAGAACTGCCTCTTATTTTGCCTATGAATGTAAACTTGTAGCAAATGAAATATCACTCAGTTGGATCAACACCTTTGGCGCTTTTGTATTAATCCTTTTTCCCCATCACACTATCAAAAAATATCAAGCACAGGATTTATATGATGCCATCCATTATTACATGAGATTCATCAACAAATACTTTAGAAAAAATATATATTTTTTAATATATATATATAATATACATATGCTATCTGAAAGATTCTGAAACAGTTCTAGGACAGATACTTGGTTTGGTTTTTTTTGTTTGGTTGGTTTGGGTTGGGTTTTTTTGTTTGTTTTGTTGTTTTGGGGGGGTTTTGTTTGTTGTGGTTTTTTTTTTTCTTTCACTTCCATGATTATTACAAATAAAATTTATATGCTGTCTACCCAAAATCATTATAAAAATATACATAAGTGGAAAAATTACTAAGCAGAACGTTGCTTTCCTATTATAATCCGTGCTATCACAATATTAGGTGAACAGTCAACTACAAAGTCTACATAAATGACAAATGTTCATAAACTATAGTCCTACAGACTTTCTAGCATAGGCAAGATGACCTGTAGTAAGGGCATATTAGAGACTTGTATATCCAACTAATTCCATTGTCTCACTCCATCCTGAATAACTCAGGTTTGTTGACGATATGCAATCATTATCATAAAGAGATCTGTATTACCATAAACATCCTCAGGTGCTTTCACACTTTTTCTATATACTCTTTTTTTATTAATTTTTTTTTTTTTAAAGATTTTCCAGTATTAATAGCATGTATAGTAAGTCGAAAACTTTTATCTTCTCATCATCTCTGAGTTCATGCTCACTTACTATTCCCTTTGTATTTTTCCCTGTATATGTTATGTAGCATTTTTCTTCTGTGTCAACAGCTATGGGCATCACTAATACACTGGACTTTGTCTGGGCCAAAGGAACAGAGAATTCCAGGAAGTAAACTTTTCTGAGCATGAGCAGAGAACAAATCAATTTAGTTAAAATCTAGAAGCTTCCAGAAACAGGATATAGCAGGTATTCATTCAGTAGCTGTCTCTGAATCAGTTTTGAAAGTTTTCATCACAGGCAAGACACTTAATGGGCTATACCATCAAGTAGTCAAGCCCATCACTGAGACCGAATAGGGAAGTTAGAGGACAGCCCCGTCAGAGGACAACCCTGTAACGAAGAGTCTGTAAAGGAAGGCCAGTCAAATGAAATTCCCAAGGACTGGAATGCTGCCAGATACAATCCCTAAATTCTGTGCTCTTCACACACTGGGGAGGTTTTAGGAAGCAACTAAGGAGCTACTCTCTCTGCTCCACCCCCCTCTCCCCCCGCCTCCGAAGCTCTGAAAAACCAAAACAGTAGATACAAAATGCTACAGTCAACCTGGAGAGACAGAGAAGTCCTCTAATTTAAGAGATGTGTATGCACGTGTATAGAAAACATATTAGACTCATACTCAGAAAACACACACTACCAGATTGGGAAATTTGTTTGGGGGACAACCAAATTTGGGTCTTAAGAATGTATTCATAATAATATTTAGGGAAGTTATAACAGTACTCTCTGCATGATGAAAACTAACATTTTGGCTAAGGGTTTTTCATATTATAGTCTTAGAGCTTCCTTGAAATGCTTTTGAAAAGTCTTAGGAAGACAATGTATTTCAGCAAAGAATTAACCAGAGGCAATGGAAGAATCCAAATTTGGTATCATTATTTAGCATTGTCTCAACAAGTTCAGATACCTACAAGCTATTAGCTATTAGCATTATTTATAACCCATTTAAAGCAAAGGGAGAGAAACAGCCACTTAAAGACAGAACTTATTTCAAATACCCATATTAGGGCAAAAAAAGCACCTCAACCTGGACTTCAACTATCTCAGATATCTGTGCCTACATTTAGTCAATGACTCTCATCCACTCCCATGCATACATATTTAAAGTCTTCATAGCTCTTCTCATGGTTTATTTCAGCTGGCTGTTTTGGCTTAAGAAAGGATTCATGCAGCCCTCCCTCCCTACTCCTCCTTACTGATTAAAAAAAAAAATAGGGAAAATAAATGCCCTATATTCTCCACGGCAGCCATTAATTTAGTATCTCCATACAGAAATCTCTTTCCCATTTTCAAAGGTTTTCCTCAGCATAACCCAAATCCCAACCCTACTTTCCCTGGTATTGATAAGAATCCAAGATACCTTCAGTTCTCAATCTCCCCCAGCATTTCCAAAAGGCTAGGAACAGTGGAGGGAAAAAAAATCCTGCATAAACTACAGTAAGGTTCAAGAATTCATTATTCACAGTTCATTTCACATGTGTGCATTTTATAGGACCTACAAGGTGTTCTTCTGTGAGAAAACTAGCTTCACTAAAGGATCTCCTTTCTAATAACTACAAGAGCTGTAAGTTGCTAGGAAATTCTGCCCTAAACACATGGCAAAGAACTTCAGAACTTGTGTTTTATTAAGATTGATTAACTGCTGAAAAAAACCAAATTAGTTTCATATATTAAATGAGATGCACCCTCAGCATCTCATTTCAATCTGTAACAGCACCTTCACTGCAATTAAACATACCTCTCAAAGTCTGGACAAGAGAATTCAAAGCAGAAAATGGTTTTATACTGTTATTTCCTCCTCGTGACTTCCTTTAATCAAAAGAAGTTGCTTTACTGAGCAGAAAAACTGAGTCTCCTCCTAAGACTTTCATCTTGTTTGTATAAATATTTTATTTAATAGTGCAAAAATGTCAACACAAAATAAAAAGCCTTTGAAGAAAAATTGTTTTATATAAAAGAACTAAAATGCAGTAGACTAATAAAATATACCTTGAACAACAACTTGGCTTCCGGGAACAAAAAACTGTTGTGTGCCATCAGGTGATTGTCCTGCATATTGCACAATGGTAGCACCTGGTTGAGGAGCTCCTGAATTTGTCATTGTTAATGTCTGTAGTCCATGGACACCATCAGAGGCTGGATTAGAAATCTGGATTGTACCACCTTGAGCTATAGTAACTAAACATAAAAAGAAAAAGAAAAGTTAGGCAACAGAAAGAGATATAACACATGCTAAAAAGCACATCTCCCTTTTTAAAATAAATGTTGTCTGATAGGACTCCTGGTCATCTCCTTGCTTAAAGATCAATTGTACAATAAAACTTAAATATTAATACTGATTTCCACAAATATAAAGCCTGTTGTGTAGTACATGCCATGTGTATAACAGAAAAAGCGCACTGTTCCACACATTTTATCTCTATGCGTCCAGAAATATTAGCCCTCCTAAAATAGTTTTAATACAAGAAAAAAGAAACAAATAGTAGCTCCTAGTCACAGAGAATCGTTGTTTTAAACACTAATGTAAAACAATTATTTAAAAAAAAAAAGTTATGTTTATTGACTCCCACAAAACAAAACCCAGGACATCTAGACAAAGGAAAAACAAGTCTTCTGACACTCACAATCCTTTCCTTAGTGTGAAAGAAAGTCTAGCCCAACAATGTTTTTCCAAGTTGTACAAAGCTGTAAACAGTCCAATACTTATGTCAAAAGAGAAACAGAACAAAGGTGGTTTTTTCCCCCCCCATGTAATCAACAATAAGAAAAACACAGATATACTTTCCCCATTAAAAAAAACCACATTGTGCTGCTCACCATAATTAAATATTTAGACAAAAATCAAATTCCCTAGAAAGGTTATTAATTGTATATTCCTTTCGAAATTAGCATTGTCTTTATTAAGAGCAGAAATATCATAGAATCACAGAATTATTTGGGTTGGGAGGGACCTTAAAGATCCCCTAGTTCCAACCCCCCATGGGCAGGGACACCTTCCACTAGCCCAGGCTGCTCAAAGCCCCATCCAGCCTGGCCTTGAACACTTCCAGGGAGGAGGCATCCACAACTTCTCTGGGCAACCTGTTCCAGTGTCTCACCACCCTCACAGTAAAGAATTTCTTCTTAATATCTAATCTAAATTTACCCTCTTTCAGTTTAAAGCCCTTATCCCTTGTCCTATCACTACACTCCCTGATAAAGAGTCCCTCCCCATCTTTCCTGTAGGCCCCCTTTAAGTACTGCAAGGCCGCTATAAGGTCTCCCCAGAGCCTCTTCTTGTCTTCTCTAGGCTAAACAACCCCAACTCTCTCAGCCTGTCCTCAAAAAAGAGGTGCTCCAGCCCCCAATCATCTTTGTGGCCTTCCTCTGGACCCGCTCCAACAGGTCTATGTCTGTCTTACGCTGGAGGCTCCAGAGCTGAACCCAGTACTCCAGGTAGGGTCTCATCAGAGCAGAGTAGAGGGGCAGAATCACCTCCCTTGATCTGCTGGCCACACTTTTTTTGATGCAGCCCAGGATGCAATTGGCTTTCTGGGCTGCTAGCACACACTGCCAGCTCATATTCAGTTTTTCATCCACCAGTACCCCGAAGTCCTTCTCCACAGAGCTGCTCTCAATCCACTCAATGCCCAGCCTGTATCCATGTTTGGGATTGCCCCGACCCAGGTGCAGGACCTTGCACTTGGCCTTGTTGAACTTCATGAGGTTCGCATGGGCCCACCTCTCTAGCCTGTCAAGGTCCTTCTGGATGTCATCAGAGTATCAACCACACCACTCAGCTTGGTGTCATCTGCAAACTTTCTGAGGGTGCACGCAATCCCATTGTCTGAGTCCCTGACAAAGATGTTAAATAATACGGGTCCCAATACAGATCCCTGAGGGACACCACTCGTCACTGGTCTCCACCCAGACATCAAGCCGTTGACCACAATTCGTTGAGCATGACCATCCAGCCAATTCCTTATCCACTAAGTGGTCTGTCAAATCCATGTCTCTTGTATTAATTAAAATACTCCTGTATTGTAGATGAGAACCCAATTCTCAAGAAGTAACAAACTTCTTTCTCCCCCAAAAGATATCTAAACTACAATGATTGTCATTGTATTTAAAGTGGTCTGAGATGGTACAAAAGTCACATATAAGCACAGATTCAGGATTGCCAACTCCCCAGATTCACACTATTTGATGACATTCTTGAAGGTTCAGATACGGTTATCTAAGTACATGATTTGTTAGACACCCATGTGAGTTTTGGAGATAGTTGATTTCAAATGTTCTATCTTGACAATAGTAAGTTATCCTGAAAGGGCAACATCAGATAACACTTCAAAGAGCACTGAAATACTAACAGTTGATTAGTAAACTGTTCTTAGTAAATTAGACAATAGTAACTATCTAGTAGGAGCTCAACTAATTTTTTGAGAGCATAGTAGAATTATCTATCAAAACAGCCAAATCCCAGCAGCTAAATTAGCTTCTTTTGGGGGAAAATGGGGAATTCCTCTCATGCTGAATAAAGCACTGAGCCCTATCTGCAATACTGGAACAGGGTTCAGCATGGACCTCCAGCCCTACCCTCGGAATGGGGAACATGTAATGTAGGAACTAGCTGAGTGCTGCATGCGGGCTCCATAATGCATTGGGCGGGGGAGGGGGAATGAGCAAGATATTGTTTCGGTCTGGCCTCCAAAGCAGGAAGTGCCCCATTTTGGGGCAGGGTGGAAGACAGAAGCAAGAAAAATAAATCATTGTCTCCTCTATTCTTCATGAGATCCAGGACAAGAGCAGGTTCCCGGCAGCATGTGAGCTTCCCAGCAGGAATTGTCACCTCTACCTCCCAGAGAAGTTATACATAGCTGAATTCTGCCTCTCTCAGAGTTAGCACCAAAAATGGTATGTCTACATCATTACAGTACCATACCACATAAAAAACAGTCAGTTTGGGTTCCTGAGCAGTAAAACATCAGCACATAATCATACAAAGTTCTTGGCTCCACAGTGAGCCTGGGTAAACAATTATGTCGGAGCTTTCCTGCAAAATTATTAATTCAGATCACGACCCAGTATTTTCTAAACATGAGTGAATTCACTCCAGTAACTCTCTCCCTTACAGGATTGATTCCTGCCATATTACCAGAACACGACACTGCCCCCACCCCATTCACTGTCCTGATCTCAACCACTGCACAGACTTTTGTCGTGCTGCAGCTCTGCTGGGAATTGGGCCTTCTGTGAAGAGAACAGGACTTTTCTGGACAGCCCCTGGAGTTGTACACCATGCAGGTGGATGTAAGTGGCATCTTCTCTTCTAGCTAGGACTGAATATGATACTAATACCATTGTCTGAGTATGACCAACAGCTCTAATTCAGAAAAATCAGATGTTTCCCTCCCTTCCAAAACTGGGAAAAGCAACTAAAGTTGGTCTTTCCCAAAAAATTTCTTAATTCTACAGTTGTTAAAAAACTGTCCTAAGACAGAAAGCCACCCAAACAGATGGCAAAAGAACTAGTAATCTTCATCTCTCCTGCATCGTTTCAGACAGAACATCATGATATGCACAAATAGACGGGGGGCGAGGGGGCAGGCAGTTCATTCACACACTCCAACTGAACAAACAACTCTTGCACAGTTAGACCACCACCACAGGTGAGGCAAACCAATTTTTTTTTCAGTATTCAATAGCTAACATGACAGAACTACAGCCAACAGAGAAGATCTGTAGTCAGATCAAGCTACAAGGCTCATACACAAGACACCGCCTTATGCAAAATTATCCATTCCCCTTACAGAAAGATAACTCACATGTTGATGGAGGTAACTGGGAAAGACATTTTATCTAGCTGGTCATGCCTGTCAGTCTGTCTGCTTCCATAAGCCAAAGCCAAGAAGCTCTGAGGAAAAAGATATTTGGAAACCATGGCAACATACCGTTTTGGCTCGTAAAAAGAAAGCAAGGAACAGCCATTGCTGCTGCTAATAGAAAAAATATATTTGTTTTTCAGAAAAATTTACTTATCAAGTTCTTCCAAAAATAGTCACCCTAGACATCCAGACACCAACATACAGTCAAAATTATCTTTTCAACTAAACTGCCTTTCCTATGCAGGAATAGAGAGAACAATACAGAAAATAAGGAATCGGCAAACGTAGTAACATGGCATCTGTGTTAAACCAGGGCACAGTATAGATGGCTGTAGTGACAGTGCAACACCAGTTCTTCATTGCCATGGACACTGTACAAGCTTTATGCATAAACTGCCTGCACAAGAGAACCCAGGCAACCAATGGCAGCCAAGAAGAGAAGAGTACTTGGATACTGTAATGATAACCAGAAGTAAAGAGCTATCGACAGGAGACACAAAGGTAAAATAGATACATGTAGCGAGTGATCTTCTGCATCTTATCCAGACTGAAGTCAACACAGGAGATGCTGCATTCCCACACAGTGTTCCCGGTTTCAGCTGACAGCAGTTCCTGAGGATCACAGGCAGCCAACAGGATGCCGGCTCAGAAATGCTGCAGATCTGTGCCTTACATGTGTAAGGACTGGAAGTAAACAGTCAAGCTCTCTTTGGTAAATTCCACATTAAGATCCCCTCTACTACAAGGAGATGACCGTTCTTACTATCACTTGGATTCAACTTGAAATCTAACTTTTCTGGCATTTAAGGGTAATGACCAGCATCTTAAGAAAAATTTTGATGTAATTTTTCCTAACCAGAATTAGAGAGAATGCACAGACTTGACTGCAGCAAAAGATGTGTAATATTTTAACTTACAAAGTTTAACTTAAAAAAAAAAAAATAATCAAATTAATGAACGAATAAATTGGGTAACAAAAACCATTTCCAGCAAGACAAAGTTCTCAAAACAAAGTTTTTGAGCCAGAATCAGGAGAGCCTATGAAGGCTGACATTGCATCCTGAAGCAATGCCTCATTATGGCTGAGAACCTATTTAACAAGTTAAATTACTTTAAATATCCAGCACATGTCCTAGGCTATGAATGTAACTTATTCAAAGAAGCAGCAGCATAAAACAGAAATCTTCTATGCTTGGCCTATGCAAAAGACAAATTTAAATTAAGATTTAATTAAATTTTTGTGGGCTGTTAATTCAAGCACATTGTTGGTGAATCTCTGTTGTTTGATTTTTCAGAAGTAAATGTTTGATTGAACAAGAAAATGAAAACTGAATTTCATTATTCTTTTATACACTTCCCTGTCACTATGATTTATAGCTATGCTCAAATTAAAACATCCTAAGAAGAATCACATCCTGCAAGATATTGCTAGTAAAAGTACAACTCTGGTTTCCTAGAGGAATATACGATTAAGAAACCTAAACTCCTAATTTCTTAGAAATCCTAAACGTTTGGAGGCTCACTACAACATAGTAGAGACACTACACCACTTATTTTTTAGCCTTGAAACTGCAAATATGTATTTTTTTAAACTAAACCTAAGCCAAACCAAAAACATAATTCAAAAATTGAAGAAAAAAATTTGATTTGGTCAAGGATATCAGCCAGATTCTGTACTGGATAACTGTCATTTAGCATGACCACAAGTCCACACAAAAGAGTACTTCAGATGCTGGACATCATGAAGCAGACATTTATTTATGTCTGTACCTTAACAGAAAGGGTAAGAAAAGCAGCTTAGGAACCCAAGCAAAATTACTTTCTATGCTGAAGGCATAGATAATATTATAGGAAATTCTGTTTTCTCAGAGTTCATAATTACTTCAGTTGCATAAATTAAAAATAACTGAAGAATTCTAAGGGTGACTAGAATGCAACTACGAAGCCATTCTATCCTCTTTTATATGCCATTGCAATGTTTTAATAGACTACTTCTGTTTTCTTGATTTGGGAAAAAAAAAACCCACAACATTTCTTTTGCATTTTTCCTGCCATTATATCAAGGGAGAAATGGCTGCATTTCAGTTTGGCTATACAGGAAAAAACATGAAAAAAAATAACTGCAGGAGTGAAGCTTTATCCAATACGTAATTGAAAAAAGTTACTACAAAGTTATCCCTTAGATGATATACGATTAAGCCCAAAGAAGTTATAGGGAGTGAGTTATGCAACATTTTTAACATAAATGCAGGAATTAAAAAAAAATTTAAAAAAAAATCTATAGAACAGAATTGTGAATCTAACTTTTAACTTGTGTTTGGGTGAAGTATCAAATGTTGGAGACCATAATTTAGGTTAATTCTGCAGCTAAAGTGTTCATACTTGACAACTGGAGAGGAAGAGACATAGTTCTTTTAAGAAAGAAAATTCAAAGTTAAATAATTTCATGCTCCCACCTTACACTTTAAAAAAGTCTAACTCGGTAATTGTCATTTCATGTAATGAATAGCACTAATACATAGCAAATCACAGTAATTTGAAACTGCAATGATTTATAACATTGAACATTCACATAAAAGCATCAACATTTTTCATTTCACCTGAGCCTCACCTCCACATTTTGAATGCATAAGAGTTCTAGAAGGACTAAATCTAGCAACCAACAAGTATTACAAGAAACAGACTAAAAGTCTAAATGCCCATGTTAGGAAAAATTAAATATAAAAATTGAAATTATTAGAAATACAGAAGCTCTCATTCTTCTTCACCAAAATCCAACATCTCTACTTCATTATGGAACTCTTAGAAACAAAGTTGTTCCTATATATGTTCTGCAACATCACACAGTATCTTTGCAAACATACTGTATTGCCCTGTATTAGTATGATACAGGCTGGTTGGCATGGCCATTGCAGAAATTCCAGAAGGCGCTCCTTCATCTTCTGACTTTTCTTCTTCCTCAATCTTCGGTACTGCAGGAGCATCTGATGAGAGCTCATTCAAAATTTTTCTAAAAAAGAATGTAAACAATTTTATATATTTGAAATTCCATATCCATGAAAAAACTAAGTCACTGGCTTTTATCAGACAGTTTTGCTGTAATATATAAGCTGCCTTTAAAAACCAGCAAAACCAAAATAAAAAGTCCTTACCGGTATGAAGGCCTTCTTGAAAGTATTTCCCTACGTTTTTGAGAATCAATAATCCCTTCTGATTCTGCAGATTCATCTGCAATCGATGCTACCTGTAATAGCAAAGTTTCTCAAATTCATAACTTCATAAAAAAAGAAGATAGCAACAGAGTAAAAGATTATTTTTGAAAATTCCTTCCATGTTTGCATACAGGAAGTTTGTGCACTTATTTATCACTAATCATGTGATCTTGGACTTCTTTTTCCAAAGCAAATCACAAATTATGAGGTTAGCAACACATAGCCACTTAGATGACATCTTCCATTTGAAAAAGAAAAAAAATCAAAATAATCCAGGTTACCTTTTTGTGAATGACACCTAGAAAAAGCACTGAAGACAGAAGTTTTCTTTAAATATAAAAATATTATACAATTTAATTAGCTTTTAAAGTGAAATTAAACATTTAAA
Source organism: Calonectris borealis (assembly GCF_964195595.1). NCBI lineage: Eukaryota > Metazoa > Chordata > Aves > Procellariiformes > Procellariidae > Calonectris > Calonectris borealis. The sequence goes on along the minus strand of NC_134313.1, from coordinate 156,380,899 downwards.
ATACAAAATATTGTACTAATGCACCTTAAATAACAGTATACAATACAAAAGCCTCTTCACAACCACACCAAAGCTATTTAGAAAATAAGTTTATTTAAATATACACATTTATTACACTTACCAACACATATTCGTAAATACAAATACATTGCTTAGCAATACCGTGCGAGTTTTGGAAACCCCTGACAAGTCCACAATGTCTCACGTTCTCAGACCTTTGTTAGTAGTATTTTCACAGGTTCTTTTTCTCTTAAAATTACCCAAGACGACATTAAGGCCTGGAGCTGAATCACACTCTTTACCAGCAACCATCTTACTACACAGAACTGAAAGTGATTATTGAATAAGGAAAACACACTATTTTCTTGTTTCATTTAACTATTCAGAACTATTGGCGTGTAAGATGTCCAAACTGAAAGTGCAGTAAAGTTCATGTGGAAAACGACCTTTTCACACAAAGACAGACCAGACTGCAGTTTCAGACTAAGCGCTCTGTTAAGCTAACACTGAACAAACATGAGTTAAGTGACTAGAAGGCTCAAGTGTTCGACCTGGGTGCAGTGGAGGCTTCCCTGCAGCTCAAGGAAGACAAGGAAGAGCTCTAGAACTAATGCGGCTGCCAGGCCTGAGCACTCGGTGCTAGAAACAAAACCTGCTTGACCTCAACAGAAAATGACTGGCTGGAAGGTTCTGGAAATTTATAGGCCTGGGTACCCCAACTCAAACCTATAAAACTGCACCTTGAAAGAATTACAGCTTATTGCAGAATGAAATTGTCTTTTCACTTGTTAATTTTATTACATTCCAGTTCTGTGTAAAAACATTTAACATAGCCTCATTTGCTGGGTAATACATAGGAAACATCATTAAAACTCTACACCTGCCTAATGGAAAAAAAAGACCACCTAGAAATAATGAGAGGTACTTCTGCATGTCTACAGATGTATAGCTCCAAATCAGGCTTCAGAGCTGACTGGCAGAGATACAAGAGCTTCAAGAAGTTTGTATTCATCCTTTTGCAGCATGGACCAATGCTGAACAGCAAAGAGATCTTCTGAAAGGCATTTCTCTCGAGTGCCCTACAGCGATCTGCTTGTGGATCGACCTTCACGCCTCTGCATAAACCTTAAAAACTAAGACAGTATTACACAGCTGAGAGCCTGGGCATCCTACCTCAAAACAGAACTCTAATTCTGCAGGGGAAATAAATAAATAAATATATAAAATCTCTCTGTCCCAGGACAACAGCAGGAAAACAAGACCTTAGTGCCTTTAAACCTTCCCATTCCACTAAGGGTTACCAATAGCCACCCCTAGTTTGTGAAGATGGCCGAAGAAGTCAAGAACAGTCATACTTTGGAAGAAAGTAAGGAAATCACAAGACAATTTAAGCATTTCAGTGTGGAAGAGGATGTTTTCTGCAAGAAATTTCAAAAGTTCTAATTTTCATCAAGACAAAGAGAAATTTAACGTTTCAGTTTGTTATAATAGCAAGCAACCACGTTCACAATGCTAACCAACAGTAACGATTATCATTTTTTCCTGGACATCACTCAGACTTCAAATTTACCACATTACTCTGCGTTTCAACAAATTTAACTTCAATCTCATGTTAGTCTGCCAATACCTGATGAATACAGGGGGGAGCAAGTAGAAAAGTCAAATAACAATCTGAACTTCAAACCTTCCTACAAGTAAAACAACATTAACAAAACAGTAAGGAATATCATATAGATAAGCATTTTTTTCATCCCAAAAGCAACAGCATTACAAGAAAAAATTTTGTACACCTTCTGGTTTTAAAGCTGCAGGTGTTTGAGGGAGAGGTCATGTAAGCTTTAACATTAACCTTCAACACTTTTGTTTTTTAATTAAACAGATACTATTTCCCAAGTTCCCCACTGTCTGGCAGAGATAGGATATCAAGTTAAAGGCAAATGATCTGGAGGAAATGCCAGGTGGCAGGATAAAGTACTTAAGAAGATCACAGAAAGGCTGAACAACTTCTGTAATGGAGTCTTTTACAACATCTTCAAGCCCTTCTGGTAGAGTTACCTTATTTGCCATTCACATACTCAAACAAAGCCAAAGCAAAACCCTGGAACTAACTAGCTAGTATTAATCAGGACACAGCTTTCCTGTCTCTACCTCTTTGGGAAAGGGAAGACAGACAGAGTTCACGCAATACAACAAACAGTTGACTTCCACTCCCCTAAGAAGATACAGCAGCAGCTGGCAAGAGAGTCCAGAGAAATTCCTCCTTCTGAGCGTTGGAGCAAGTCCTCTATTTTTATATGGATGTCCTGACTACACTGACTTGAAGAAAAGCAGTGACAGAAACTGGGAATGACTGAAATATGCTTATCTGATGAAGGTCACTCTGGTAAATTACAGTTAGAAGGAATTCCATAAATAAAGTATTTATTTTGAATACTCTGATTTGACTTCAAGTTTGACCAAACCCAAGTCTCTTGCCATCTACTGCGTCTATTTCAATAGCGATCTAGAATTTCAAAACCTTACCAGGTCCCACCATCTACACCTACTGCTTACAAATAAAATACTCAGTATCTGGCCAACATTTTATTCTTCTTCTCTAATCTCTAAGATAAATCATACTCACATATGCCTTTTTATTTATTATACTTGAAAGCTACTAAGAGGTCTCAAACATTAAAGGTGGCCTCTCAAGAAGACTGACAATGTATGTCTTTTAGTCAACATGGTGCAATGACTGTAGGTAAAACAGTTCACACATAACAGGTGTATAGCCTCTCTTATCAGAGATATCAATTCTATTTGCAAAAAGCAATTCAGTTGACATTTCACAATCAGGTTTTAAGAAAAATAGAGCAAAGGCATTCCTAGCTACACAAAAACCACCAATAGGAGGCCAAGTCATTATCAAAACACTGCAAGTTCTTTCTCTCTAGTCTTCTTCACTATTTAAAAGCTCTGAAAACCCTTAAGCATTTTGCACCGGTCCCTGTTTTCTAACATCAGCAACTTTAAACATGTAAAGATTTGCCAAATAAATGTTTATTTTGAGGCTGCCCTTATTTTTGGTCTTTACATACCCACACCCACAAAAAGCAATGTCAGGTGCTCTAACAGGGCCTGCTAAAAACAAGGAATCATTTGACTATAATATGTTTACTCCCATTACATCCAGATGCTCTCCAAAAATACAGTATGAGATACTTGCAAATTTATGAGTTCATAGTCTCCTTAGAAACATGTTCATAGAATTTAAGAAAACAGAAAAACTGCAAGATACACTAAAGTAAGGCCAAGTTATTAGACAAATTTGCTGTTGCATAAGTTCAGGGTTCCAAGACACAATTTCTTAAGAGATAAACAGGAAGCATTAAGGAATCGCTACACAATGCTTGTAGAGCTGCTACTGGTTGGCAGTTTGCCACCTTCCCCCCCCCCCATTTCCCGCACCATATGAGTAAATCTTGCAGCACTGGTAGGAATGAAGAGAAACTGAAGATGGGGTTGGGGAGAAGAGTTATGAGGCACCAAATATTCATGAAAATGTAACAATAAAAGAGCTAACCTGAACAGCTTGCATGTGTGGTGACTGAATGACTGAGGGCTGTGTGGCTTGAATGACACCCTGGACATGAACAGTTTGACCAGAAGGCAACTGCACTACAGTTACAGCTGGAGATCCTCTTCCAGCACTTGATGCAGCTACAGAAACCTGCAAAAATTACAATCATCATGTTTAAGTAACATGCCTTAAGACTTCAGCAAATGCTTTTAGAAGTGATACTAAAACTAGTTTTGATGCCATATCTAAAACAGCTTAGATGTGTGTAATTATGACACACAGAAATAAAGTTAGTTTTTTACTAGTAAAAGTCTGGTGTGTATCTTTCCAAATGGTATGGAAAGCTTAAAACTGTCCCCTAACAAATTGCAAATCTTTCTTGGTTTTTTTTTTTTTTTCCTCCAGAGACTGCATGTTTTCTTTTCAATTAAAAACAACCCTAAGCTATCACACACTAAATCTGCTGTCACTAGCATGAAGATTAGGAAGAACCTCAAAAAATGTAACAAAAAATATTGATATTCACTGAAGTGGTATGTTGCTGCAACAACATACAGGGCAGAATGTTATTAGTCAGGGAAAAAAAAAAATTTTAAAAATCCAGAACTGCTTCGGTTTTGCATTGTTTGTTAGGCAAGAAATTATGCTTTTCAGATAGATGTCTCAAGAGAGACGAGAACTTTTCAGATAGGAAAAAAAACCCTGTTAAATAAAGCAATACATGGGTTTGTAAATTGATTTAGTTTAATAAATTCTCTTTATAGATTATATATTTATATAACAAGAAAAACAGAGTTGGAGTGTATTGGTGCTTTGATACAACAAGAAAAATAAAGAACAGCTGAATCTTCTTTAAGCCCAGCACAGCTGAAGAAAGTGTTGTTTAGGAATAATCAGATCCCTTTTTCTGATGACATTTTAGAGCACACACAGCTTTCCCCAGCCCTTGGCTCTCAACCATTGGTACTGAGGACGAATGGGTTAAGAAACAGTTAAACACCTATGGGCTAGAAATAGTTCAATATTTATGCTATTACTGTCAAGTCTATTAACAGAAACAAATACTGAAGCAAAGGGAAAACACTATGATTGATCTCAAGTTCTGTGTGATGAAACATCTCTAAAATCAGAAAAGGAAGAGAATGATAAACATAAATCATATAATAAAAAGAGATATTGTGTCTTTCAAAGTAAACTGCATTGAAAAACCTTATTTCTAGATTCTGCATGTACAAGAATAAACCTAGGCTCATATCTAAAATTCCAGTATTATTCCCTTCCTAGCTTTGTTCTCAGCCCCAAAAGGTATCTGGTATGAGCAGAAAAAGTAAAAAGAGATGACAGTGAGAAGAAAAACATGACGAATGCTGAATATAAATAAAAAAAAAAGGTAAAGTAAGTTTTGTATTCTTCCGTATTCACACTGAAGGGTTTTTTTAATTCCAAGTATTAAAGACGCTTTCATTCCTGATCCATAAGCCATTGCTTGTCTGGGAAACATTGCTTTCTTGAGGCAAGAGAAAAATTTTGACTACTATTAAGATGCCTGTCAAAAAGACCAGATGTTGGCTCAAATTATCTTGAAGAAACAATGTTTCTAGGAAACAGAGACAGGATCTTGTCAACATTCACTATGTAATTGTTCAATTGTTATAGGAAACTGAACCACTTTTCAGGAAATAGAACAATTGAGGGCATTTCTAACCCCAAAATGGAAACAATCATTCCTTAAATGGTATTAAATGGCAACATGTAAATAGGACATACAAACCTTCTTCCCAATCTATAAAACAAATGTTAATATTATTATCAGAAATAGATATTTGAGACTGAGATCTAGAAAGTCTTGAAGATCTGAAGAGTATGATGGCAAAGCTGACATCATCCTAAACCCAAGCTTCAAGGAAAGAGCATGGAGTAGTCTAAATGTTTACAAAACACGCTAACTTTTCAAAACATTACAAAGGCAGTTTCACCAAGCCTTTCAATTTACTGCTATCTTTGTGAGAGCTGCAATCTGATATAATACTCTGTGTATCAGAAAGAACTTTGAGTACAACACACACAAAACAGTACAAGGTGAACAGTTTATGAATTTCTTTTTAGTACACAATGGGTCAGGCACATATAATCAGGAAGTAATCCAGTACTCAAGATTAAGAAACACTACATTCATTAAAAGCTCCTTACTCAGTATAGCCACACAAGAAAAAAAGAAAACCTCACTCAGCTAATACTCTTTCAGACTAAAGTTTACAATATCACTGAGAAATCATTTTGTTCCCATTAATTCAGATAAGAGATTAAATCGGGAGGTAGAGTTGAGGAAAGAGGAGACCGTAGTATTCTAAAACTGGATCAAACCAAAAGTGATTTGTTTGTTCATTTATATCTATTTTAAACAGCTCAATTTGATCTGATCACTGTTGATGAGTTTCCGCAAATATCCGAAGGTTACACGTGTAACCTACGAACTTTACTTTAAAACATCTGATTCTTTTGTATGAGGTTTGTTTTCTATAACTAAGACTGAAAAAAAACTTTCCAACTTCATATTCTGCATCTCTTTGTTAAATATTAGAAACTATTAAAAGAATTTTGATTCACATTTCCCTTTGCATTGTTTTCAAATTGAATATTCCTGTGTTAACCAAAATACTAGAACCTTTTGACGCTATCATGCATAAATGCTGACTGAAACAGACTTGGCAAAAAAATTACTTTCTGACATCAGTGATGAGCAACGCTACCTTTAACATCATTACTTCAAGGGCTGTCTGGCACAATGACTGGAAACAATCCACAGAAACAACTCAGGAATACAGAGGGTGAGGGGAAGCTTAACACATTAAGCACCTGGTTAAACAGCGTAAGGGTTATGTCCCTGCCAATGGCAAAGAGACTTCAGATGTTGTAACGTCCTTTTGGGTTCTATCCTCTTAGATATGCAACAATCAAGCCTAATAGCTTCAACAAGTATCAACCATACATTCTGTCATAGTAGTATGGTCCCATACTTCATACGTTTGGAAATAGAAGTGCTCCCTCTTCTAAGAGGGGACAGAAAAGCAGCCAGCAAAAAAGATCATGAACTATCTTCATACTGAGGCACGCATTCTTTCAGAGAAAGAGGTTACTCATCAGTTATCTGACTTCAAGATGCATTGTCCATCTGAACAGTTATATTGTGGATGTACGCACTCTCGTCACCCAAGGTCAGATAACTTTTCCCTACAGAGTACTACAGAAGTTACATTCAACCCCTCCTACCTTAAAACATTGTTGATCTGAAGTACGCAGTGCACAGCTCCATCTGATTTCTGTCCCTGCGGTAGAATCTAAACACTACAAGGACTCCAAAAGTAAAGTGAAAAGTACTTCTGAGAAAGGGAAAGACAAGGCAAACCCATCCTGGATTCACCTAATAAAAGAGCAAAGGACTCACCACACTCAGACACCGAACAGCCTCTATGAGGAAAAGCTGAAGACAGGGAAGTTTTGGTCAATTCCAAAGCTAATGCCAAAAAAGAAGCACATAGTTTTAAGAAAGACCAGGTTAAGCTGATTTCAGCCATTTGGTAACAGCATAGCCTTGAGGAAGCACAAAATGGTGACAAGGCTACAGGTTTATAATGCTCTAACATCAACTTTGCTAAATGTTCTGGACTTGCACTTGGCAGGGTGGTTTTAGAGCCATATTTACAACAGCCTGGCAAACTTCTACAGGGCTCAGTCTGTGGGGAGCAAGATTTAACACAAAGTTCGATGCTGAGAGCCCATAAAGAGAATACCCCTTAAAGTGCTAAAACTGAGGAGTCCCAGCTTGCAATGGCTATTGCACTCCAGGCTCTGGAAAACCCCCTCTGCTCCCTCTGACAGCAGTTCTCACATTGTAAATCCTGACCCATGTCTAGTTCAGGCCCAGCACCAAGAGGTCAACAGATGGTATCTCAGACCAAAACAGCAGACAACTCTACTGATAGAGAACATGACAAAGTTTACAAAAAGTGATTCAAAGAAGAACCCGTCAAGGATGTAGGATTAAAGAAAAAAACCCACAACTGAAAGTATTTTTGTCAAATCTGAAAAAGGTCTAATTGCTTTTACATTTTTGTAGTTATATTTAGTGTAGCTTAGCACAGGGCAACACAGGATGCAATATGGCCTCTAAGAAATCCTGCAAAAGTAACATCTAATTTCTCTTTGAATACCAATGCAGATGTAACTGTTCCAAGATACAAGTTTGACTATCATAAATATTATCAGAATATTTCAATCCAAATTAACTTCCTTTTAAGAACAGCCCTGTATGTATTAATACTCTCATTCTGCATGTGAGACAGAACCCATGGAGCCCATCTCAAAACAGGCTGAGAAATTTTCCACCTTGCACCTTTGTTCCTCCCTGAAGAAAAGGGGTCAAGCTTCTGTACAGCTGCCCTGTACACTTCCAACAGCTTCTAAAGACAACCACCAAAATTTTTACAAATTACTATTTTCTTACCTAATTCTTTTGGTGGCTGGATCACCAAAACAATACCGTGTCAATTCATTAACTGAAAGCGAGGGACGCAAGAAATTCAACTATAAATGCAATGTTATTCTACATTAATTTTATTTTAAAAATAACCCTTTAAAGACAGAAATTGACAATTTTGCTGCAATGGATGGAAGACGCATCTCCTTTTTGCTAGTTTCTAATTTACTAATTTTTGCTTTTGCAGAAAAAGTAATTTTACTTTCATCACCAAAAAATTGCAGGAGTATATAGCAGTATCTATTACACAAGCTAGGGAAAAAAAAAAACAAAACAAACAATCTTTTGTCTACTAATAATGTATACTAGGTCCTCCTTAGCATTGGAGGTATCCCATCACACCATAGTGCTCCAGCCCAGACATTCTTAACGTCTCCCCTCCCTCCCAATAGGGAAGACATTAAGAATGCTTCAGCACAAAACAATGTCTGCCCTCTAGAGATTATCATATTATTGAATACCCTGTCCGCCTTTTTAAAACTAAATGGCAGGTATTTCTTTAAAAACCCTGAACTCCAGAGGAGAAAAAAAGCAAACCCACAAAAAAAACCCACAAAAAACCCACTTCCTATGCAGTTGTATCCCTCAGCATTTTGCTAGTTGTTCCCTGGCCAAAGTCATAATTAAACAAAAAACGAGCAAATTAGAAATTCCATCTGAACATAAAAAAAACCCACCTTTTTTACTGTGAGGGCCGTCAAATACTGACACAGGTGCCCAGAGGGGTTGTGGAGACTCCATCCTTGGAGATATTCACAACCCAACTGGACACGGTCCTGAGCAAACTGCTCTGGCTGACCCTGCTTGTGCAAGGGGGGTTGGACTAGATGATCTCAAGAGGTCCCTGACAACCTCAACCATTCTGCGATTCTTTGATAATACACAGAAAACTAAAAATTGACTATTAAAAGATAGTGTATTAAAATGCTTAACTTCTGACTGAACAAAACCAAGGTTGAACAAATATTTGGCTGAAAAAAAAACCAAACAAAAAATCCACAGAGATGTCTGAAAAGGAGCCCTCAGTTTCAGTGACCAGGCATTTTACCTCTTGGTAAGAACCAAGTCATTCTTTTCTCATATTTCTGCACATTTGCAAGAAAATTAGTAGGAGAGGTAATTGGAAGTTGGTGCACGGTCAGTCACTTCAAGTGGTTGTCTTCTCTTAACTGCACTCCTGCAGAGGCCAAAGAGGGAGAAGGAGCTATCTGTGCCCTTCTGTAACAGCCAAAATACACAGACGCTGGACCAACGTCACAGCTATGAATTCCTCACAAACACCTCGAGTTTCCCATCCCATCCCAGCAAAAGCAGACGGGAGATGTTCCACTCAAGGTCCCTGCCTCGCGCAGCAGTTAACCTCTCAACGTCCGCCTCTAACCCTCACCATGACAAAGCCTCTCACCTTCAGAGCCTGCCAGGTAGGAACGTAAGGTAAGAAAGTCCTCCTCATCTTAAGCCAAAGAAATGTCACAGTAAGGCCCTTCAGCAATAAGCTTCCCGTCAGGACCCGTTTTACCAGAAGAAATGCTGTGGCAGTTCAGCCTCAAGGCGCCAAGGGGGTGGGCGCAGACTCCCGGCTGCCGCAGGCAGGGAGGGTGGCGGCACGGCCTGCAGGCCCCGGGGAGTGGCGGTGAGGGGAGCAGCCAGGCAGGAGGCCCGCGGCACTGCCAGCAGCTGAGGTGACAGGCCTGTCCGCTGGAGGCCTCTCAGCTTCGCTATTTTTCACAGAGTGGCACAACTGCATCAACCCCACTTTTCCGGACAGTCCAGGAGAGCGATATCGACTCCAGCTATGAGCACCGAGACGCTTTGACAGGTCCAGGCCGGCTCTCTAGGCCGTCTGACCAAAAAGAGGGACTCCCAGATGTAAACTCCAGACTATTATCCCGAGCCTTCAAACTGAAGTGCACGTGTTTCATTATAGTGCTAATTGACCGAGATCCATCAGTACTTCAGAGGAGTCAGTTTTAACTGAAAGACCTGAGGCCTATGCCCAGTATGGCTGAAGCTTCACACACTGTACTCAAGCATTAAATGCAGATAAACATAAAAAGTGTTTTCCCTGGGGACCTGGCAGAAGGCCTCCTACATCACAGGTTTGTCTCTAGATCAACATTAAAAATTCAAAGTGACAGAATTCACAGGTATTTTCTTCAGAGACTATGGCACAAGCCAATAGATTTTACACATTGTAATCATCCTATGAAGTTAAAACACAAAATTTGAACAGAACTATCAAAGAAGGAAGAAATGAGGGGATGACATCAACGGAGCAAACCAAATAAAGTTCTTGGTTTCATGCTCCATTCTTGAAGAAAAAAAACCAAACAGTATTCCCAATGCTGCAGGTATCAAAACCACAACAAATGCCATAGGTAATAAAACCAAAAAATAAGCGTTCATAAATACTTTGCAGTCTACTTTGTGTCTGAAGACCCGATAAAAAGCAGCTGCATTCAGTCTTGAAAATACACCTATAATGTAAATCAGGTATCTAACATTGCAAATACATGGCATCAAATAACTGAGCATCCCTCCCTTAGATCGGACAGGAATCTTACCGAGTAACTTCTAACTTCTGATGATGAAGAAATTCTGCAAGATGTTTTTTAAAATCAGTTCCTTTATTTCACAAAGGGTTTTTGAAGATCCTTCTAAGTGGTCTATACAGTTTCCTGAAGATATAAATCTGAGTACTGGCAAGAACACTATTACTCTCAAGCGCTGAACATTTCAGTGCATATTTTTAATGCTTTAGAATTATTATGTCATCTTTTATCCATTAACTGCCAAAGAAGAATCCAGGTATGACTACCATACAGAACACGTAAAGTATATTTTTAGAACTCCAGACACTGTCATAGGATGCACAGGGATTAAACAAAACAAGCATACATTAAAAATGTACTTGCAAGAAGATGAAACACATTCTGTACAAAAACTGAAACTAGGAAAGAACCATGGTTATTTTTATTCATTTTTCATTTTTGTTATACAACACATCTTCAAGATACACACGTTTTAGCTATGTTTGATCTTGCAGCCTCCTCAACTCTTTAAGATCCTATTCCCATCTCCATAACAAACATAATCATCTTGGAAAAGTGGAAAAAAAACCAAACAAAAACTGCCTACTGATCATTCTGAAAAGCCCGGTCTCCTAAAAGTGTTACCTTTTAACAGACCTGATGTTATACTAGCCCTTTGTTAAGTACAGCAGGCATAGTTTTCAGTATACCTTTGCTGTATCTTTCCTATTTAATAACAAGACTTATGGAACATGAGAACTCCATACAAATTGGTAATTTAAAAATCACAGCCGTTCTGAATATCGCTTTATTGATTCTTCTCATCTTTCCACATTTCAACTTACCTCAGATACTGGGGAAATCTGACTTCGGCCTGGCTGATTCTGAAGGTGACCAGCCTCTCTCTCTGGCACAGAATCCACTGCATTGTCATCCTGTTGTGATTCAACCATTTCCATGGTCATCTGTCTAAAAGTTAAGTACATACACATCTAAATAATGCAGTACAGGGAGGTATATCAGGCACCTATGGAGAAAACAGCAATTCCAGACTATTTTATATTTGGAGCAGACAACTAAAAACCAACAGAAAATAAATAGATTTCTCTCAAAACTATCAGATTAACTGAAGTCCTTTCTTCCCATTCCCCCATATTAAAAAATTCATTCATATAGCCAGGAGCTCTAAACCAAGTCCTTTGGAAAGCTAGAAGGAGGGGCAGTTCTGGAAACAGTTGTCATGCACAAGAGTTCATGAGAAGACAAGCACAGAATCTCGGGGTGCCAAGCAGCATCGGCAGCGGGGCTAGGAGCGCAGTGCTCCGGAGTGGCCCACCAGCACTGCCCACAGCAGGTCCCTCGTGCCTCACATCTCCCACTGGACAAGGCTCAAGTTGACCCGCAGCCATGTGCTGCTACAGCCCTCTTGAACCTTCTGAGATACCAACCCCCGCCTGGGATCTATGCTTGAATTGTCTCTAAACTACTCGCGGCTCAAGACCCACAACGATTCTTCTCGTTTTGCAGGTTTAAAAGTAGGGTGAGTTTCATCGAAGAATAAGCAACTCCCTGACCCTCAATTTAAACTATGAGTTTAAACTCCACAGAGAAAGCTTCCAAATATATCTGCTATATAAAAATGCAATTACCTGACAGTTGCTTTTCCATATTTCTTGGCACACTTAGTCATAACGGAAGGTGTGTGTTTTGAAACAAGAGCTTGGTTCTCTTCGGCTCCCTTTCTCTCCTACCAAACCCTGCACTGAAGGTGCAACATTGAACAGGTGATGTCACAAACACTGCCATGGCAACAGGTCAGTTTACAAACAGAACAGAGACAGGACAGGGTCAGGCAGAGGCAGGCAGGACGCCCCACGGGCGCGCTCCCACCTACACCTTACTTACACAAGGAATTGCGGCCGCAAAAGGAAGACGTGGGATTTAAGAGGCAGCAAATCTCACTTCCTCGGTTTCAGTTACTGTAACTAGTGGATGGCAAGCCTGTCTGAACTCAAAGTTCATCTATTTCAACTGGCTGGTAGTCACTGCAGTTTCTTCTCAGGTCTTACACTGAGAGATGGAAGAGCTGGGGAAGGAAGTCTGCTACACACCTGACTCCTGCATTTAGTCCCACATGTTAAAAGTTAACTACATTAAATCAAATTAATTGTAAATCCAACTCCTTTTGCAGCACCATTTTACAGAATATTCCACAATCTTCCAGGGGAACAAATAAATTTAAAAAAAAAAAAAAATCACCCTTTTTGCCTAGAATAAAGGCATGAGAATATGAAAAGGAATTCAATCAAATGATGCAGAGAAGCGTATTTCTAGCTTGTATTCCTCTAATGGTATTCTACTGACCAGACTTAACAGTACTACAGCTAGTGGTAGCCAAGCTCTACACAACTCAAGATTTTACGGGTTAATATTAGTATTTCTGCCAATAGAAGTTACATACTCTATGCCAGTATCAATTCAGATTAGATCCATAAGGAGACATTTTACACCAAAAATCTTTCTAATTCCTGTCTTGTTAGTTCCCACTAATTACCTTTTTCTCTAGATACAATCTAATTAAAGATCTACTGAAATTCACCAAAGTTAAACAACTCTGGGGAAAATGTTTTCACCAAGCTTCCCACCATAATTTTCCATTACAAGATGTTTATCTGTTAAATCATTCCAGTTTTATACACGCATTCAATATAACAATAATAATAAAAAAGTAGGAAAAAAAAATGTTCCTCCTTAGTAAACTAGGACCATTCATAGAGTCTCAAACATGAAAGCTCTATCTGGTTCATGTAAGAATGCCTCCAAAAGCTTCAGAACAGCTCACACACCAAGGAAGATTAAATAATGCATAGATACTGGCAACATGTTCATTGCAATCTCTTCCTAAAGATGGGAATATAGTCAGAATTAATTCACTTCATACAGGTCTTGAAGTATTTTCTTATCCAAAGCCATCTGTCACAGATAACCTACTGCTGGGAAAAAAACCAAGTATTTTTACTCCCACTGAATGCACTCCACAGAAATTTTACCTGGAAAGAGCCATTCTTCATGTCGTGAAAAATAGGATTTAGTTTCTAAATTTTAGCTTAATTCCTCACTGACTGCAGAACACCATAAAAATTTATTTATTTTTACTACTTGGATTATCAGGATTTTTCTCCCGAAGTCTTTCCATCTGCTGTGCTCCAGTAACTGAGTTAGCAAATAGCTATGAAAAAAGCATCAGTGCAACAGAAAATCTAATAAAAAGTTATTCTAGTATTTTACAAAATATAGTGCAAAGGACTGCATTTTTTAGATTATTTATGTTAAATTAGAAAAACAACAGCAAGTATTATACATGCCAGTGAAATGACAAATATAATTAAGACCTATGACATACATGAAAAACTCAAGAATTTAAATAGATTTTCCATCTATAATTGTGTATATTCTGACTCAAAACAAATGATTGCCTACTATAAATCTCCAGCAAAGTGGAGTAAAATCTGAAAATCTGTATACTGCTTTTAATTTTTTTTTTTTGACTGCCAAAAAAGTGTTACCCTAGGACACAGAAAAATACTCTTTCTAGATAAGCTAAAATCCACTTCTTCTTGACAAGCTGGTACTTCTAGTATGTTTGCAAACAGAGACTTGACTAAAAATACCCTCCAAATATAAAGACTAACTATAGCCTATAAAACCAAAACAAAAATAACAAAGGACTTAAGTAATTTTAAAAGATGCACTAGTTACCTTGGCATAAAACTTCAATGGGAAAGATGACTAAGGACAAAATGTAGCACGTTAGTATCATAATTCAGAAATGTTATAAGATTATGAATTTTCTGTAGACATAACCATAGGGGATTACTAACCTTGCAGGTGAAGGTCAGTGCAGTCATTTGAGCCCACAGGGTTAGAAGGGGTATAGCCACACAGGGCCATGTCACTTCACATGGGCCTGTGCACAGCTCAAGACCATGCATACTAAGAAACTTCTGAATTTCACAGTCCAGACAGGTTATCACTGTCTTTAGCGCACTCTCATAAACTTTCAAATTTCTATAACCTGAGTTGTACAGGTTTTGTATTTCCTGTATTATCTCATATATTGTTTTACCATGAATACACTGAAATGTTTCTAATAAATATACAGAAAAATACAGAGCAAGATCATAACTATGTTTTTTTCTGAAACATCAGTACTATAGACAGTGGTAAGAAACAGTTATTAATTCAACCCAGAAACTACCAACATAAACAGTTTCCACATATATCACACTCAATCAGTCTACACTGCAAGGAAATTCTAACATATTTATTGCTTTTAAGTTTCAAAGTAAGAAAAAAGAAAAATCTTTTGCCAAGCACTTAAAATCCTTTATAAAACTGTATCAGTAGTAGCACACATCACACTGTGAAGTTTACATTACCTTCCTCCTATTTTAAAGGAAAACCAAGCAAATAGTTTTAAAGTATACGGTCTTAGGTCCTGTTTAAAATTATATGATGTTTTTCTTCATTGTATGATTAATTATATACAAGCTTTAGTCTTATATTCAGTATTAATACATTCATTTCTTACATTTTCCATCTTGATTGCTTACGACCATTGAACAGTAACTTTAAATATTAGTTTGGATTTTTAAATTAATATGCAAGTTATACCTCTCTCCTCCCATAAAAAAGGGGCAAAAAATGGCTTTCCATAATGTAGGCAAAGATACCTGCTTCTTCCTACAAAATAGCAAAGAAATCTTCAGGATCTGGCAGGAGGTTTAACTGTTAACTAGCTAGTAACATTTCAACATATATGAGCACATGTTTACTATACTCACTGAGACTAACTTACAGTAGGTCAGTTGCAGGTAAACACTGATTAAGAGGATGTATATAGTGCACGTCAAAAACTTCTTCAGCTGATAACAGCAGCATCCCTGACAGGACAGTACTGACAGACAGCACCAGCTAAAGGAAAACTTGCCCAGGTGACCTAGAAAACTGGAAGTCATTTACAGCTAAAGGTTTTTTTGTTTTTGTCCATAGATAAAAGGTTAAGGAGAGCATCCCTATCAAGATGTGTGCTTGTGTAATAAAGAGCACAAAAAATCCTTTCACTCCCCCCCAATACTGCTGTTCGTTTTACAACTGCATCACTGAATATTAATATAAATTAAATTTAATGTTTGTTGGTGAAATTAAACTGCATAAGCAAATCAGTACAATATTTTGGAAATGTATGACTGTCTAATTAAATACCCAGAGACATTTTAAAGACAACTTCTTTATTTCAACGATATACATCAGAGACTGTTTACAAAGGTGGCTTATTACACAGGAAATTGTAAGAGGCTAAGAAATATGTTTCAGCCCTTGCTCCAAATCTCTTTGAAGGCTTTTATTCACAGGGAAGTTACTAGAAAGCAATGATGTGAATTTACAAACACCTATTTTGCATTTATTGATGACCCCACGGTGAGCGTGGAAACTCTCGGAATGCACTAGTTTCAGAAGAGCATTGTGTTTTCAAATATGAAGTCTATAATCTGTTTTACTACACTGTTTTGTAAAGCACACCAATAGGCAAGGTGGTCAGAGCATTCAGCCAGGTAAAATGAGTGACAGTGCAACAGATCAGATTCTGAAAGTGTAATCTTCCTGTTAAGTTTTCAGTATCTGCAGAATATTAAGTTTCTTGTGTCTCCTAAACTCATAATGTGTTTCCTCATTTTCTTCCCCGTCCTTTTCTTCCTAGGATATCTTACAAAATCCTCAAAAAAAAATTTAAAGACCCCACCTGCCATTATTGTAAGCACAAGTATGCTACCCGTCACTCTGCATCTGCCACCTCAATAATCCGGACAAGATAGTGCCGAGTCTGCTGTGAAGAGGACACACGGTCCCCGTTTAGAAGACGAGTCCAACCAGTCCCTGAATAGGTAAGAGGATCATTTAAGCATCAGTATCTGTGGAATCATTTAACATGCGGCTCCACTCAGCCCCAAGTAAGATGCCCACACGGCAGTGCTGGCTGCAGACAAACCCCTCAAACTTTAAGCAAGACCTAGCATCACGAAGCCCACTGTGATCCTCTCCTACCCGTTTTCCTGGCCCAGCTCGGAAAACCTATGGCCAAGGATGGAATCAGGCCTACCGGACTAGGGGGAAAACGCCACCAGGCACCACGGCCTACCCCACCGCGGCCAGCGCTCTCCCCGCCGCCGGGGGACCCTGCCGGCAGCCGGGGCAGCGCCCCGCGCAGGCCCCAGGGACCTGCCGTCCCGGTGCCCTCTGACTGCAGCGGGAAGGCACGCTGCCCCGTCCCCTCCCTCGCCGGACCGCCGACAGGCGAGTCGAGCTGGTCTCCCTCCCAGGCTTCGCTCCGGAGGAAGGGCCCGAACCGCAGCCCGCCAGAGCCCGGCGGGCACCTCGGCTCCCGGGCTGTAACGGAGCAGGGCGCTCCGCACGCCCCCCCCCCGGGCTGTGGAGACGTCTCGGGGCCGCCCGACAGAGCCGTGCCGGGCGAGCGAGGCAGGCGGACCCTGCGCGGCCCTCCCTGCGCGCGGCGCGCTCCCGGCCGCCGGCGGGGACGCGCCTCCGCCGCCTTCTGCGCGCTCCCGGCGGCAGGGACCGAGCCGAGCGGCACAGCGCCCCCCTGCCCTGCCCTGCCCTGCCCTGCCCTCCCCTACCCCTCCCTGCCCTTCCCTCTCCTCCCCTCCGCGCTGCCAGCGCCGGCCGCTGCCCTCTGCGCTCCCCCGCTCCCGGCCCGCAGGGGGTCGGGCTGCGCGCACACGTGTCCCCGCCCCCTCCCGCACTCACCCGCCGCCCTGTACGTGCTGCCCCCGTCACAGGGGGTGGGGGGGATTGGGCCGGGCGGAGCCGCACGTCGGCCTCACGTCAGCGCTGATGCAGCCGCGCCGCCGCGGGGGCGCTGAGGAAATGGCGTCTGCGGCGACTCCCGGCCCCAGCGGCCGCGGAAGGAGGAGGAGCCGGGGCTTAGGCGCCACCGCCGATTGGCTACGGGACGCCCAACGGCTGGCGGGCTGGCCAACCGCCGCCGCGGGGCTGCCGGCAGCGCCTCTCATTGGCTCGGGGGCGGGACGAGCCCTCTGGTGTGGGGGAGGGGCGGGCCTCACCTCTGCCGGGGGGAGGGGCGGCCCGGCGGGCGGCTCAGGCAGGTCGTGTGGGGCCGGGTAGCAGCCGCGGGAGCCGGGCTGCTTCGGCTAGGGCCGGGGCGCCCTTAGCGGCGGCCGGGGGGGTGGCCCCGCTCCCTGGTCGGGGTTTGCACTCGAGGTGTGCGGTAGCAGGTGCGCGGTGCCGGCCGGCCTCCGCAGATAAGGGCGGTTGGCTGGGCCGCGCTGGCCCTCGGCGGAGCGGCCTCCCCACAGAGCTCAGCCGAGGCGAGGCTGGCGCTGTCCCCGAGCCGCCCCCCGGGGAGGGGGCGCCGCACAAGCCGCTGGTTGTCCCCTCGGCGGTGCCGGAGTAGCGAGGTACAAGGAAGCTTGCTGAGGGGCCGGCAGGCAGCCGGCCGGTGGGACAGCCGGCAGCCTCCCGCCCCGCGGAGCTAGTGCCCACAGCTTGCTTTTGAATTCTGCTATTTACTGAAAGCATATCCCTTACATCAGTCATTCCTAATATTGCATATTTTTCCTTTTGAAGTATGGCATCGTATTTTGTATTCAATCGGCTAAATAAATCAGAAATTGCCAAGAGAGAGCGAACGGGAGCTACGTGCGTGTTTCCCCGCTCACTGCCACAGGATACGTTCAAATGTCATGAGCCATGTTTGGTTTGTACTGTATGTTTGAGCATTTCTTGTTCCAGGAAGTATAAGGCCCATATTCTCAGTTTTAATAATACTGCAATGCCATAAATGCTTGGGCCCTGAACTCTGTTACTAGTGGTGTTTTAACATCGTATGTCTTAATGCTGTTCAGTATTTTACCAAGTAGTGTCAGAAGGGATTATACTACAGTATATTTTAAATTATGTGTCTATACATTACTCCACCTATATTTTGAAGTTATGTAATGTATTTACCCATTTTTACGTAATTTTTTTTCACACTATTCAATAGTGTGCTAAATAAGAATGAAAAACCTAAATTAATTTCACATGACTCATTGTGATTGAAGAATTGGAGGATGTGTGTATCAGGATTGGTAATATGTCCGTACAGGTCAAATATTCAGTCTTATTCATGGAATGAAGAGAACCTAGGTATAGATTTCCTGTGTTTAAAAAAAGCCAAATAACTCTTATCTCTGACTTAATGAAAGATGAATTAGTTTTATTTACAAAGGTTTTTGCCTTTAAGCATTTGTTTGTTTATTTGCCTTACAGAAGTTAACACAGCTATCAAAATCACAATCTAGTGCAAAGAATACAAAATTTGTAATGTTCCTATTGCTTATGCAAGTTTTCAGTTTTCATCCTACGTTTCCTTTGCTGAAATATTGAACAACACCCCCTTCCTGTTTTGAGTTCTGTTTCCCTCCTTTTGTTTCTTGCATCTATTTTATGTGTCTTTTCAGGGTTTTAAATAGGAGTTTCTCTTCCCATGATTAATAATTTTCTGATTTGACAGCTAACCCATTAGGTACAAAATTGTTATGCCCATTCATCAAAAGATGTGCTTTACTAGAAAACCTCTGGTGAATTAGAAAATATTTGATAGACTAATAAGATAATCAAATGAGCAAGCAAGTGTAAAACTACTGAGAATAACTCTGCTGAAGCCTTTGGAAGAAATTCTATCTTTGTTCAGTATACTCAAAAAAGCCAAAAGCAGCTGTGGTCATACTAGTAGCACTTCAAAAGTATTTTTGAAGGTAGAAGTCTGATTATAAACAGGAAGAAATTTCGAATGAGTGTGTTAAATAATGGAAACCACTGGAATGAGTTATTTATAAACAAGCTGAGAATTTCCATGGAACTTTTACAGTGTGAATTTGGAAAAGCAGTTATTTTCTATTAGTTTTCAAGTAAGTCATAAGCAGCTTTGAAATGTTTAACTAAGAATTTATTCCTATTTATGCCTCTTCTCTCTGGTAATTTAATGAAGTGTATCAGAGGGGTGAGTGCACTGCCAAAGGGATTTAGTCCTTGGTGATATAAAGATGACTAACCAGCTTCAGCTCTTGACGTGGCTTAGTGAAGCTGGTCAAGTTCTGCCAGGGTTTAGTCTGGCCACAGGGCTGGTGGGCTGGGAGAGGAGGGCAACGAAGAGGAAGTCTTGCATTCTTACTGTGGTAGCGTTGGGGCACTGTATTTGTTAGCTGAGGCCAACACAACCTTTGCTACAAAAGTGCATACTTTAACTAAAATAATTCTAAAATGGTTCTAATTCAATTGGTATCAATCCCTGATATGAACCAATTTAATTTCAAATGCTAAGACCAAAAGCAATCCATAAGAAGACTGCACAGGTCAGGATTCTTTATGATTGTCATAATTTACATAAGAAGGTAATGAACATAAATTTGAAATCCAGGCACTTTGCTGCCGTCAGAATGACTACCTGGGTCATCTTTTCTCTCTGACCTGAAATGTCCAACCTGATGCTATGTCCTGCAGATTCAAGGAAGTATCAATGATTCAGTAGCAGTTACTTTTTCATTGTTTTTTGGCTTTGGTGGGCAAAGTCAGAAGTTCTGTAAAGAGAAGTTAAAAGTCTAACTGAAAGAGCAATGTCAATTTAAGCAGCCCCCAGGTGCCTCTGGCATCTCATTCCCACTCCCTCAGTTACATTGATACCCCTGCTCAGGCAACCCAGAACCCTGTCTGGAGAAGTAATTTGAGTTAGAAACAGTATGTCAAGAAAGAAGGTTTCTTTCAACCTGGATCAATGCTGAAGTCTGGTCCACTGCACCATCACACAGAGAGAAGTACTACCTCAGCTGAGGGGGGTAATACATGAGCAGGGAGTTGGAGCAACTTCAGTTGGCACTGTCACCAAAAGAAATGCCATGCTCTTTGCAGAGAACATAAATACTTCACCAATGCATATTGCATCAATACGAATGCCATCTGTGATCTTCAGACAACTGATTTTACATATTGGGTCTTCACAGCTATCTTTTAAATAGATTTTTGAAGGAATAGGGTTAAAAGAACTTGGTGCATTTCAGATATAATCTTATGAAACACCTATGTAGTTT
Organism: Calonectris borealis; assembly: GCF_964195595.1. Classification (NCBI taxonomy): domain Eukaryota; kingdom Metazoa; phylum Chordata; class Aves; order Procellariiformes; family Procellariidae; genus Calonectris; species Calonectris borealis. The sequence continues at coordinate 156,360,106 of NC_134313.1, read as the reverse complement.
TCTTGTAAAAAAGTTCATAAATTGTCATGGCATAAGTAAGGACAGAAAAAGGGATATGCTACTTATATTGTAGATTTCTTTTTAATTAGGATCCAGACATTTGAAGATAATATAGGTTAGACTGACAGAAAAATAGACTGGCGTTCTATTTGAAATAATACTGATATTTAATAATTTTGCTTTGATTATTCATTATAGAAATGATCCAAATATTGCCATCTTGACTGATGTTTAAATCTTTGTTCTGTGATTTTTTTTTCATCCTAGAACCATTTGGTATGTTACATGTCTCTCTCTTCAGCCCATTCCACACCTACACATCCTAAACATTTAGGAATAATGAAATATAACTTTAAGGTTAACTTTAAGGTTAAAGAAAAACCTTTATTTAAATTATGTCTGAAATGCCCTAAATGTATTTATATAAAGAAATTGATAATTTATAGGTAGTTTATTATGCCAGAAATAATTCCTACTGAATGCTTAGCTAAAAGATGTCCAAGATGTCCAGTAAATGTATTCTCACGTAACACTTAATGAAGCTCACTGTTGTGCTTTTCTAAGTGTTCTGTTTTTCTTCACTTACACAATCTGATATTTGATGTCTACATCTTTATATCCTTAAACATTGCATGTTTATAATTATTGTCATAGGTCATAAATTAATTCCTCATTGGGTGTGTGAACCGAGAAGGGACTGAATTACCATAAAATGATTGCACCACAGATCTCTTTGCGGACCACTCAAGTTTTAGCTGGTCATTAAATAGCCCTACCTCTACTCTTTCATTGCCTCTAAAGGAATAGAAGGACAACTGCAAAACTTGTAGAGTCGTCACAGGAAAGTGCAGTCAACACACACACATTGTTTTCACAACTTGTTTTGTAAGTGTGATGAAAGTCAGAAGTAACCAATACCCTCATGCTGCAATAGAATCCTGATCTGTCTGAAACAGAGAACAGATTAGGCAAGAAGTACACTGTAATGAGTATGAAATATAAAATACTGTAATGAATATAAAATATAAGACTAGTCATTTATCTTAGCTATTCTTTTTTGATAAACTGCTAGCAACACAAGAAAAATATGCATTTCAATGGGCTTACACATAGAAATAGAAATGGCACACCCTTAAAAAGGCTGATGTTGAACAATACTGTAAAAGGTAAAAGCTTTGTAAATTGTTTTTTTTTTCCCGAATGTATATAGGTTTAAAAAAAAGGTTACACATCTGTGGGATTATAAGTATTTAGTTATGTTTCCTTTCCTAAACTACGTTAAGATGGGAGTAAGACTGAGTGACTCTATGAGTAGTATAAGAGCAAATTACTGATCCTTTTGTTCTTATTTTTCGCTACTGCCCATCACTGGAACCTCTGAAAATTAATACTGCCTAAATTAGTGCTGTGCTAAGGTACCACCTTGACTTTTGTGGGTTGCAGAAGCCAGAAGCGCAGGAAGGGATAGCCTTGAGGAGTCCCAGGTATGGCTTAGTGAGAAGTCTGGCCTAACAGCTGTGAGGCTTTGCAGTACCTCAGCTAGCTCAACACTGCCTTCTGTCATGTAAATAACAGGGTTTCTTTATTTGGAAGGCTTGGAGGTTATTATTGTTGAAGGGAATATCAAGTACTAATCTAGTTCAATTTTTCAAAATCTCATTACTTTGATTTCTTTGGGTTTGTAATGATATGATTTTGGATAATAACTTGCAGTAATGCTACAATATTTTACACCCCAAGGCACAGATGTACAGTCTGAAATACAGCATTTCCATGTGGTTTGTTTGTGGTTTTTTTTTTTTACTTTTTTAGGATTTGAAATCAGAAATCTAATTTTATAAATACTAAACAGGAATCACAAGTGATTCCTACTATCTGGTATATCCTGTAGTTTGAAAGGAGGGGTACTTTCTGATGCACCAAAACATGCCAAAGTAAACCAGAGTACACTAGCGGCTAAGATGCAGTCACATTATTAATCACTGCTTGAACAACAACACAAACAACTAAAATTATTTGTGAATGTGCAGTTAGATATTTGGTGTGATGTTTGTAAGAAAAGCTTTATAAGAAGGAGAATTGACACGATTCACAGTGTCTGTTTTCTCATCTACCATTCCTAGGTCAGGTCTCCAGCACTGTCTATTCCCCACACACTGGAGCCAGAATGAAGAAAAAAATGGGGAAACCCATAGTTAGGCAAATAACTTGACATTCTGTGAATTGCTGTGTACTGATTTGTCACTTACTCCTTTCATGAGAGAAATGATTATAGTGAAAAAATAATACTCTGACTAGGTAACAGTGTAAGGTGGCTGAAATGTTTAAAGGATTGACTGGTGAGTTCCATATTAGTATTTCTGCTGCAGCAGAAAAAAAGAATGGCAATTGAGATCTATTACATGACATTTTCTCATTTCTTCTGCTGAATAATGAACTTTCGCTATATAATAATTTCCTTATAACATGAACATAATATGTACTTCACAGTATTCTTAACCATTTACAACTTATTACAGTTTGTAAAGATCTTTGAACTTCTCTGGTGGAAAGCATAAGGTTTGGATAAAACATTATTTTGTACTTATAACATGAATATTAACTGATGTCACTTTCCAAACCACTGCTTGAGTTCTATTTAAACTGTAATACATAAAACTTTACTATTAAAAGTCTTCTGAATAGGCTGTGTTAAAAGAAGTACACAGAAAACAGTGTTTGGCAGTATGAAAAGTTTCCTGAAAGGTTTAAAAAGGCTCAGGTAGCTTAATGTGAATATACTGTACCACAGGAATGTGCATACCACAAACTGTTTGCTGTTGTATGATCATGCTTTGCAAAAGAATTGTCCTGTAAAGCAAGGTAAGCAAATGCAATAATGTGGCAGGCACTAATACAGACATTGAGAAACTACCTCACACAAAGGTGAATGACATCAACCATTCAGATAATGCAGTAAAAGACAAACGCATATAAAGATCTCATCTTCATTCAAAAATATGCAATGAAAATATGAAAAAAATACTAGAATTTGCATTTGGTTAACAGTCTGGCTGTCGACTAGATTTTCTAGCACCTTTTTTTTCGATGGGGGAGCAGATTTTTTTGTTGTTGGTAGATGGTTGTAAATGACAGTGAAGAGCAAGAGTGAAGAATAAAAAATGAAAAGCAAAAGCAACTGAGTAAATGGAGCTCACTAGCCGCAAAGTAGGGGTGTCTGGGAGCTATAAAGAGAAGGAAGAGATACAAGTGAAAAATAATTAAATGGAATAGTATTCACTATAACAGGAGATTATCCGGCTATTCACAGTGTAGTTTATGTGACAGAGCTTTTGTATTTCTTTCATGTCAAGAGTTCTAAGTTCTTAATCTACCAGTAACACACATAAATGGCTAAAGCAACATATTTTTCCTGAAGAAGAAATCTCTTTTATCAAATGCTAGCTCAACTGATCTATCTCCTTGATGATGCTATTTTGCCAGCTGGCTTATTTATGAACTGTTTTTTCTCATGCTATTTATCTGCTACTTTGGCACATTACAGGAGGTTTCAGTCTCCATTAAGTATGAAAAATGTGGTTTACTGACTATTTCAGAGACAAATATAGATATTTATAAAATCATTTCTCAAAAAAACCTGAGGAAACTGTCAGTGGAATGATGTCTAGTTTAATTTGGAAATTGATGTTGTAGAAATGGGCACTAGAAGTTTCCTATTTCTCATATTTTAGCGAAGATGGATATTACTTGCTCTTTTTTCTTTTTTTTTTCTGGAAACAACAGCTCTGCAGATTCAGCCTTGTCTCAAAGCTAAGTTGTGTTGTCTAAGATTCATCATCACTAAGGGTTGTGCAATCACCGAGTTCAAATGTTTTTCTTCCATCTGTGTGTATTTATACATACCCCGCACACACATGTCAAAGAGCAGTATGCTGGCATTTACATTTTTAATATAGTGGTAGAACCACTCAAGATTTACATGACTATTTTCTCCAAAACATTGTGCCTAACAATCAAAAAGAAGCAGACTACTTCTTCCTCTCACAGCATCTGTTTTTCATTGTGTTACAAGCATCTCCTTGTGAGGCTTATTTTAATATGATTTTTAATATAATTTTACTATGGTGCACATGATCTATGCATCTTTTATAAAAAGTAGTCATACCGCTAGAAAGGGGGGTTGAATCACTATCTGAAGGCAATTACACAATTTCTGAATTAAAGGGGAAGGAGAGGATTTTAGAATAATATTGGCCTGGTTGTAGTGTTTTGTTTGGTTCACTGGTGATAGTGTAAACAAATTTATTTCTTAATCATGAATGGGTAGAGGTAGAATGACTTACTCTGGAACTTGCCGACTTTCCTTCCATTGCATACAGTGCCCTCACGTGGCTCTTCCATCTTCCTAATGCAGCCGACAGAGGTGATATATAATGTTTTAGAGAGTTCTGTGTACTCAACTCTGTTACCGTGCTTTTGTTACACATAATATCTTGGAGATTTTATGCATATAAGCTAAAGCATGAAAACTACAAACAATAGCTTATTTACTGTAATAAACTTCAGGGGTAGTTTTATATTCAAATTCAAATCCTGCAAGCAAAATCCCAATAATCAATTCAAACCCAGCCAGGTAATGACCCAGCCAGGACTCCTCCATTTTCAGCAAGTCAGAAAAAAAGTCACATTAAGAGTTTCATTAGAAGCTCTTTTATTCTTTTTCTAAGTTTGTTTAGATTAGCAACGTGATCAATAGGAACACTGAAACCTCTTAAATACCAGATTACTTGTTTGTTAGTAAACTATATCTAATTCAACCTAGCCTGTGACAAGTACCTGAGATGTCTGCATTTGATACACTCACTGCACAGGAAGGACATACAATCTTGTAATGGAACAAATGAAAGCTCTAAAAGCTTTTACTATTTTGATACCTCACATATAAAGCTATTTTATATCTGACGAGTCCTCTAAGAAAATCATTTAGATTCAGAGTTACTGCATTATAAAAGTTTTACAACTCATTGATCTTTAAATACAAGTTTTAAATACACAATTTTACTTGTCAATAATGTTACAGAACAATTTTTTCCAACAATAATTTTTTTTTGCAAAAAATATAGGAAAGGAAAATTATCTAGGGTTGCTCAGACATACAGATAATTTAACTGCTTAGCTACAATTACATGAAAATAAGTTGGTGCCCCTTTTTAATAATGAAGGAAAAAATGACATTTGTTAATTTTTTTCAAGCAATCTCAGGGGAAGAACAGAACAAATCTGGGAGTTGAACTAAGCAGTTGATGGCTAACTCATAGATGTTGTTTGGGAGAGCTCAACTCCTGTTTATTTTCCTATTTCATTAATAAAAAGATGTAGATTTTGTCAGTCTTAGTGTAGGTTGTGCAAGTTTAAACTCTTAAACTATTTTTTATGTATTCAGCGCTGCCATCTGGTGGACATGATTGCAGTGAGCTTCCATTTCTTACCAAGAATTAAAGGGGTTTAAGCAGATAAAATAATCACACACTTAAAATTCTTCATAAACTTAAAAAAAAAGAAAGCTACAAGAATAATACTTTATTACTGTGGATTTTTATAATCACAAAAGGTACATTCAATTTATACTCATATTTTGTACGTCACCACATGGAAGACAAACAGCTACAATAAGTCTAGATTAAAAATAGCTGTTATGAAATAAATGTTCATTCCTGCTTTCATTTATCTTGTTTTTAGAAAAATATATTTTAAAAATATTTTAATATTATTATCTGCACCAATAATGCAGACTGAGTAACTCCTTTAGTGAAAATTTAATATAACATGAATATAACATGAATTATCCAGCATAAACCTTGTGCATAGACTAAAGAATGTGGCTGCAATGGAAGGAGAGACAGGTAACTTGCTCAGAATTTAGCAAATATTCTCTTTTTCTATATGAAAAAGGCTGAAGGATATGTTACTGTAAAAATGGGATTTGAAATCAGAGGCAAAAAGAGCAGTAACATGGAAGGCATCTGCAAATGAAATGGTGGTGGTGAGGTATGTGGACTATTTACTGTCAGTTCAGATTGCAGTCTGAAAACAGCTTTTAAATAGAGCAGTAGATCGTATAGTGGCATATTTCATACAGTGTTTGTATTATCATAGGCCTGTGGGATTGCTAATTTTGGACCAGAATAATGCAGTGTCAGATGTAGCATAAACATAAACAAAATAGACAGCTCCTGCCAAAAGAATTTATTATATAAGAGAAAAGAGAACAAGTTAATACAAACAGACAGAGAAATAGAAGTATCAGATAAGAGAAAACAAATGTGTGCAAACAACAGGGGAATTTCAGGAAATAATGCAATACTGGTTAGAATGATGAACAGACTTGATAGCAGATGTAATCAAAGAAATGTTAAATTTGTATATATGGTGTGGCAAAGTTTTAAGGTGGCATATGCATATACTACAAATTAACCTGTGTAGCTCGCTACTGTAATCAAGAATTGATAAAGAAGTGATAGGAATTTACTGAGAAGTTGACTTTCCCTTAGGACCATCCTATGAAAACTTCCAGAGTTTCCATCTGCGTCACCCATCTGTGACTCCACTAGCTACAGCTGCCAAAAGACAACACTGAGCCCAGGATAAGCTGGATTTAAATTGGGTCTAGACATTTGCTGTCATCAAGAAATGTGGCAAGACATGGCTAAGGTTGCTGAACACTCCATTAATTGATTAAGCTTTGTCAAATGGCGACTTTCTTAGCTGGTATTTTTGGGCACGTCTGCCCAGCAGGCTTAATTCACCTGATCAACATCCGGGTTTCAGCAAGTAGAGTTAACACTGAATTAAACTCACTGATGCATAAATCATGTATCCACTCATGTAAAGCACTGGTGCATACGCACAAGTTTTAGTCTTGTTGTGAGCGGATACATCAAAATTATTTCTTGATGGACTGTAGGAGAACCTCTGTCCTTTTGGATATGCAGGCAGCACTATGGGAGTGACAGGACGACTTTAGCAGCACACGCAGTAGAGCTCACAGCATGCTCATCTCAGACTCCTGCAGTACCGCACTGGGTATTTTCAGGTGGTAGTTCTCTGGCCAGCCTTGACAAAGAAACTTGATGAAAAATATATCCAGATTTTACAAAGTTTTGGGACTTAGAAATTATTATTTCCTAAATACATTGAAATCCGAGAACAGTTTTTAAATACCTTACATAAAAAGCAATAATGAATGTTCATGTTCTTCCTCCTAATTGTGTTCCCCTAATCAACTGCAGTCTTCCAGAACAGAGTTTGCAGAAGAGGTAAGGATTTGGTACCTAACATAAAGGCTGTGGAAATTGTGAATATTCATCATCTCAGAAAATCAGCACACGATTCTCCCATGCTGAACACCCAAAATTATTAGAAAATACCTTCCCGTACCTATGTTTCCAGTTCACAACAGTTAACTCAGGACAATACTTCCTCATATAACACGAATTTAGAAAATATGTGCTGTGTAAAGTTTGGGTAGTGTACCGATAAGGATGCTTGTCATTAACTGCCGTCTAACTTGTGATATCTAATATGATCTTGTACAATTAATACATTCACACAGCATGATTAAATAGCATAATTTAATTGTGCCAGCATATATCTTAACTTTTAAGAGTTTAATTTTACAAGCTTGTTGCTAATGCTACCACTAAAGAGCCTTCAGTCCTACAAAAAGGAGAGTGCCACACATACAATGTAACACTTGCAGAAAACAACAAGCAATTAAAAGCTGAAAGTTACAAGTCCCCTCTCCCCAGCAAACAAAAGAGAGTTAAACCAGCAAAAGAGAAAAAGGAAGGGTTTTAAGTTGAAAGAGAGAAAGTCGAAATGGTGTTTAAAACGTCTAGAAAGAGCTAATAAAACTAATTAAAAACCAGAGAAAATTATTAAGGCTTAATGAAAAAGTTGTAAGAACCAGAAATGAAATGGGCAAGGGCTTGATCTGAAAACAGGAAAAGGAATTATTTTGATATGAGTTTTGAGTAATGTGAACAATGGAGAGCTTTCTAAAATAAATGTCTGTTTTCCAGAAAACTATGTCTCTGTAGATATTTATACTGTATACTCTAAATGGATCAATTTTTTAGCTTTAATAAAACATAAATATTGATGCAGAGACATTTCTGGAGAACCTCCTTAACATGCATAGGTTTTATGTAACACCTTTCACATTAACATGCTTTTAATTTTTCAGTGAAATGCTGTAGAAACGTGTATCCTTGACATTCCATTTGCCCTGGTTAATTTTTCTATGTCACTGAGGCACTTCTAGAAAACCTGCCCCCAATACCTTTTAAATTTGACATTTAGATTCTCAAAGATGAAACATAAGATTCTATTCCACTTTGATAGGAACAAAGTTGGATTAGCTATATTTAGCAGCAGGTATTAGAGGGTCCTAAAGTCTGGCCAGTATTAAGGAATATATTCACAGCAGCAATCTGTAGTCATATTTAAGGCTGATACTATACATGTTTTAAAACAAGACACTTAAGGCCATTTATCTGAACCAGCCTCACTAGGTTTCCTTTATAACAGAGCCTTGGATGCTATTTATCCCACCCTAATGTAGAAATCTAAAATGAGGTAAATTACTTGCCTGCTTCTCTCAATATACAAGGGGGATCTAAAATGACTAGCTCAGCTCCAGAAATCTACTTTGTAGAAGCAGAATTAGTCTATTTTAGAATCTCCTTACTTCATCTTAAAAAAAAGTCACCATAATATTGCTCACTACTTGAAGGCAAGCATACTGAATAACTTCTGCAGTGAATGGATGCAAAGGAGATTCCCAGAAAACATTCTGGATGTTTATTACATTATAAACATTTTTGTATTTTGATGCTTTTTGGCTATACCTATACTCACGAATGTGATGCAACACATCTGATGAAAAGAGCTGAAGAAAAAGTGCTGAGAACTTGATATCCACACTACATGATTTTTTACTTCAGATTTTTGATCCTGTGAACATTAACAGCTGATGGGCTGGACTACCTGCTGATGTAATTGCCTGATTATTACATCATTTTGGACAATTTTTTTTTTACAGCTGTCCATGTGAAGACCACTGCCAAACTGAGAGCCTAAAATACTCGTCTTTTTTTTTTAATTTAAGGTGAATTAGATGTGATACTTTTTGAATATACATGGAATTGAGATATTTTGGAGTACCATAATTATGTAAACCTGATACCTACATACAGTTTTACAAAGATACAGAAATATTTACTATGACAATCTCTTATTCAATGTAGACTACAGAGTTAGCACTCTGATATGTCTTTAGAACTTGATTTTCTGTTTTCTAATAAAGTGCGTCTTTATTCAAGACATATTTAAGCTTGCTTCTGCAGAACTGAGGAACTGGACTTGACTTTTAAAAAAAAAGCAGCCTAAACAATATTTTTCCACAACCAACAAAAAAAAAGATATTTAAGAATTTGAAGTCAGTGGTTTTATACATGCACATGTAGAAATACATCTCTGGCTATCATCCAGGCCTGAAGAAGTTTGTTGTGGAAGTTACAAGAAGACCTGTAAAAGAATTTTCAGTCACTTTTCAGAACACAACCTCACTGTACCACCTGTGTATTTCCAGTGTTGCTATTTTCAGTTGGAAAGGAAAAAAAGGAGTACGTGAATAGCATGTAAAGGAGGATACAGGTATGAAAACTCTCTTGCATAATAAGAGCAGCTGTGTGGCATTTCCATAATTAAACAAACAAACAAACACACACACATGTGGGCTGAAATCAAACACACATTTCCCTCTGGCAGGAAACATACTCCAACTAACAGAAAAAAAGAAATTAGAATTATAAATGTGTTATATTTTGAGTGATGCAGCAATTATATTAGTAATTACTATACTTTGGTATTTGGTATTTTTTCTGAGTGACAGTTAATTTTCTTATTGTCCTCCTATACCTCACATACCTGAACTTCCTAAGAGAAAAGAAAAATAAAATAGTTAAATTTATAGTAAGCTACTTTTTAAGATTTTCTGAACACGGGTCCCTTTTACAAAGGAAATAAAAAGCATGTACTTAAAAGTATTTTGTATGATATAATGGTACACATGCACATAAGGGAAAAATAGTAAGGAGATTATATAAGTCTAAGGAGATACTACTTATTTCTTTGTAATCTAGTAATTGTCTCTTAAATGATCTCTTAAGAGCAATCTTTACCCACAGAAGGGATACAGTTACTAAAAAGAAAATACTTTAAGTTGTTCAAGTATGTAAGAATGGATGGGTTCAGGAGCATTAGAAGATGAAAAACAGATTTCCAGAAGGAAGCTGCGAGAAACCGCCACAAGAAAATTCAAGTGTGAGTTTCTGTAGCGTTGCACGTTAAACTAACTCACAGCTCATTTGGAGATGGGGAGGAGAAACAGGCTTCAGCAATCAGATGTCTTTCTCCTGCTTTTAGGAATAACAATAGGTATCCCTCTGCCAAACAGCTTGCAGAGCCATGGTAAATTGATAAAAATGTTACACTTTTGCACCTAACTTTTTATGGTTTTACATGTTTTCTGATGTACTTCAGAACTATTCTCTCTTGTCTGCCAGTCCCATAGCCTTTGTTCCATGAAAACTGGAGTTGGCTTTAAAACACACGCTGCTTTTGTCTCTGGGACAAGTCCCAGGAAACAGGCCCACATCTTCCTGCAAAATGGAAGGAAGCAGACTTTAGTTACTGTGAGCGAGAAGTGAGAAGAGAGCGAGTTGCGAGTGCTCTCTGAGCAACGGATTGCTGTTTAGTCCTGACTCGGTGCAAGTCCCAAAGGTGTCTGCATAACCAGATACAGGCCATCTCTGACACAGAAAATAGGTGCGCCCAGAGCACGTGAAGACTTCAAACTACTTTGTCCCCACGGTGATTTCACTTAGTTATTTCGAGTTAAATATTTGTTGTTGCAGTTTTGCGCCAAGGAGCCCAAGCAGACAGCAAAGCCAGCGGCGGGCTCCTTGCCGAGGCAGCTGAAGCAGGCGGGCTGGCGGCCGGGGCCCGGTCCCGGGGCGGCACAGCACCGCCGCTACACGGGGCCTTTTTCACTCGAGCAGGTGCTGGAAGTGGTTTATTCGCGGTCGGAGGTCCCTGCTGGGAGCCAGGGGCAGGCGGCCGCCTGCTCCATCCGCACCGCTCGGCGGCCGGACAGGAACCTCCTCACACGAACCGCTGGGGACGCCGCACAGAGCTTGGCCTCCCCGGCGCCCGCGGAGCCGCACACGGGGTCGGAGGGACGACCTCTGCGGCCGTGTCCCGCCGGCTCGCTGCCCGCCCGCCGCGACTCCATTTCGGGCCGCGCGCTGGCCCGGCCTCATCGCCCCAAGCGGGAGGGCAGCGCGCATGCGCAGAAAGGGAACCGTCACCAATGGAGGAGCAACGCGTGCGCGGGGGCCCAATGGGACATGCGCCATGCGGCCCCGGGCCGACCCGCTGCGGGGAATTGCGGCCGCCTGTGCTTGCCGTAGAGTGGGCTGTACCAAGCCCCTCTCCTCAGGCGGGGGGGGTGGGGTCGGAAAGTGACGGTGCGCCGGGACCCGTCGGCCCCCGCCCATCCTGTCGCCGGCGGGGAGAGCCCGGGGGCGGCGGCGCGCGGCGCGCAGCGCGGCGGGTGAGGAAGCGGCGCGGCGGCAGCGCGGAGGGCGTGGGGCCGCGCCGCGCCCCGTCCCCGGCAGTGGCGGCGCCGGCGGAGGGGCGGGGCGCGAGGGGCGAGCGGCTTGGGTAATGGCAGCGCTGTGAGGACGGAGCGGGGCAGGGACCGCGGCCGCAGGGCAGGGAGCGAGGGAGGCCGGCGGGTGGGCGTCGCTGACTCGGGCCCCTTGCCGCCAGGTAACCCCCCTCGCCCGGCCCGCCCGGGAGCGCCGCCGGGCTGAGGGGAGGGAGCCCCGCGCTCCAGGGGGAGGCGGCGGTCCCCGTCCCCGCGCGCTGTGGGCGGCCGGGCCGGGCCGGGCCGGGCCGGGCGCGTGTGGGGGCGCTGAGGCCCCGCCCAGGCGGGGGCGCCTCCCGGCCCCCTGCCCGCCGCCCCGCGGGGTCGTCCCTGCCGGGGTCTGCCGGGCCGCCCCGAGCACCCGTCCCTCGGCGGTGTTTGTGTGGTAGCGCCCTCCCCCCCGCGGGGGCCGGCGGGGGGGCGCGGGCCGGGTCCTGCCCCGGGTCCTGCCCTTGCCCGGCGGGGAGGGTGTGGTGCGGCCGCTCCGGCGGGGCTGGTCATCGCCTCTCGGTGCGTCCTCGGCCAGTTTCGCTTTTGGTGGTGAGGGACGGTGGGGAGCGCGCGTCCCCTGCCCGCGGCCTGCCGGAGCGGGCCGTGGGGCGCGAGGCCCTGCCGCTGCTGCCGGGCGAGGCGGGGCGGGGGTATCGGGGCCGCGGCGGCAGGCAGCGCTGTTTACATGTTTGACGCGGGAGCTCCTGCCGTGGCTGTTCACCCACCGCTAGCTCGTAATACTATTTCTCGAGGTGGTTAAATAGGTTGGAAATTTGGGGAATGTCTTGACGCTGGCCAAAAACCTACATTTATTTGTACGAACAAATATACTCAGTGTGACAGCGGTATGTTTTAAAGAATGAGGCGATGGAAGCAACATCCTTTCGTTATCCTCATGTGTAACTATGTTTCAACAATATCTGCTTACCTTAGGGCTTGTCAAACAGGTACGGTTTCCCACCCCCTGAATAGTATAAACCCTAGGGTAGATATTCTGCTCTGCTATAATTTTTACCAGGGAGGTTTCTTGTATGCGTACAAGACGTTTAATGGTCTAAGCTGGTGAGCTTGCACGCTGCAGACACTGAAGCACAGCAAACCCCCCAACCCCTAGCATCTTACAGAAAAAGTTATACTGCATTTGTTAACGTACCTATAAAACAAGTTTAAATTCATATTGACATGAAAACTGTATGAAAGAGAATGCCAAATAACAGTCAGCTCTGTCTTAAACTATTTAACCCCAGAATACCTTTATGAATCCATCCAGAATATGGATGCACAGTGCTTTACATATTATTAGGTTTTGGTGATACTAAACACAGTGTTACTGATTCTGTGTGATGTATTGTGGGGAGGACTTTTTCTTCACCCTTACTTCCTCCCTGGAGTTTTGCTTATCTGTGAAGGAATGATTCTTTTACCTTGGAGGTACCAACTGTGTTTCAGAGACTGCAACCTGTAACGTAACACCTCAACTAAGTATAACTTCATTAGCACAGGAATTTCTTAGGATTCTTAAAATTTTTGTGGACCATGATTATTTTTTCTTGGGGTCAGCTGAAAATACTTTTGTGTTTTCCAGAAGAAGAATAATATTAGAGCTTTTAGAAGACTTCCACTTTTTTCTTTTTTAACCCCTCCTGGAAGTGAGCTCTGCTGTTGTTTACTTCTACTGAGGTTCATGTTTCTTTGAAACATACATCAGTTTGTGTTTTTCAACTTACTTTCTTTGGGGGATATCTATTTGTTTCTCACTAATTTTCTGTGTAATAAGCTGCTACTGACATACATGGATTGAAGATTTTTTTTTTATTTCCAAAAGTGGTAATAGCCATGTTGCAAATATAACAACTTAAATGTTTCCACTGAACTGAAAGTATTCAAGCACCACTTACAGAGCTTTAGTGTTTCTTAAAAAAGTTTCCTGTTCATAAAACCTAGGATAATACCACTTCCTCGGTATGACTTAGTTGCTACTCCATTTCCTTATGAAATCAAAGCAAATGTGGGTTGGGTAATATATTGATTACATTTTAAACAGAAGCTGTTGTGTTGCAGGTAGAGGAGAACAACCCTGTGCGGTTCCTGAATTCACAGCAGTTAAGAAGCTTGGTTAGTTAGTCAGGGTGGCATTTTGTATGCATACAGCAAAAAAGTTGCATCTGATTCCCCCCCTCCCCCCTTAAACTGAGAAGCTATATATCCTGCAGATATGAGAGAACTAATCTGCCTGAGAAAAATTAAGAGCCAGTAGCAGTTAAGGTAGTAAGCTGGTTGCTAAATAGTTTTTTAGCATGACATTTGATTCTTTCCCTTACACAGGTGTGCCTCTTGTGCTAAGTCTGTTTCTGTTTGTCACTAGCTTTCTTTTTTCCCTTCTGACCTTGAAAATTTGGGGAGACAAGTTAAGAGTCACTTGTCCATCTGTTTAAAATGGAAATAGAAGTATTCTTTCCAGTTCTTGTTTCAGTCTTACAATGTCGTGTTTCTGAGCAGAAACTAGACTTACTTTGTGCATGGAATGTCACACATCGGGTCCTTTCTAGATTAGGTGCATAGGACAGAGACAAATAGAAACAAAGAAAAGGCCTTCATAGTTGTGTCTCTCGGGTCCTCTCTTTTTAAATTCCCTTACTTTTTTCCTAGTTTTATTTCAATAATTTAATGTTTTTCTTTCAATAAATCTCCTTCAGTATTTTTGATATGAAATAACTAACACAGCTTCTGTATTTTCAAGCCATGTCTTATTTGAAAATATTTGTCCTGCTGCATAGTGCAATAAGCTGCACAAGCTCTGCATAATGCTCTGTGTTTAGATGTGTTTTCTTTTTGTTATCCTGATCAAAGCTTTCGGGTTTTGTGGCTTTTTAAATATAACACCAAAAATGTCTCATGAAAGCTTGAGGTGAACATAGGCTACAAACTGACAGTAGTAATTTCAAATACTCTGGTAATACGTTCAGTGTGTTCCTGCCCAAAATTGTCTTGGATACAGCTGAAACAGTCTTCGCATAAAAGTGAACAAGCAAGAATTTAGAGGAAAGTTGTTTTCTTCATATGGCACTGTTAAATGGGCAGCTTGGTAAGGTGATGAACTTCACGAGGCACGATGTTGTTAGATAAATTGGTGTTATGTTATAGGCTATTCATGCAACATTAATGTTCCGTAACGTTAAAAATAAGGGCTTGTGAGCTTGATTTTGGAGAGTGGGGAAGCAGGGGTGGGTGTTCTTCATGTTGCTCTATCACGGTGGTGCAACAGTGTACAAAGTTTAAATTGAAAAATTCAAAGGAAATGTATTTTTTTTAAATGATTGTGCAATGTTGTCTGACATGTTTAATTCTTCTACAGATTAACAGTAAAGCCCCACCATGTCCTTGAAACCACGAGTAGTTGACTTTGATGAAACATGGAACAAACTTCTAACAACAATTAAAGCTGTTGTTATGTTGGATTATGTTGAAAGAGCAACGTGGAATGATCGCTTCTCGTATCCTTTAAGTGAAGATCTGACTTAATGTGTTTGTATGATGTGTTTAGCACGGAGTAGGCCTGCGTTACATAACAATTTCAGTGGTCTTGATCAGAAGCCCGTTGTAAGGTTGTATCTGTCATTAAGCCTGTAGGTCAGTGCATGTGTTGAAAGGGATGGGAAATTCTCCATATTTGAGAACTATTCTATGTGGAAGTCACCACGGTAATAAAAAGTAAACCAGTCTGAGTTTTACTCATTTTTAGCAGCTCTAATTCTTAGCTTACGCTATAGCTCTTCACAAAAATACACGCATTGAATTTCCCCTATTCTGATAATGAGTTTTTCGTGTATGCTTAAGTGTGTGTGTAGCAGGGGAAACACTTAAGACAGAGAATGCACATCTTTAAATTTGGGGGTGTAGGGAGTGGTGGGGTTGTTCTGTTTAAAGATGTCTCCCTCTTCTTTGCATTTCTAAGTGTACTAATGACTACCATATTAGACATTTCTATAGCAAGGGTTTATAAAAAAGCCTTCTTCCTTTCCCTCCACTGTTATTGCCTCTCTATTCCTGACGGTTAAGCTATGTTTAAAAATAATTACTCTTTCTAGCTGTAATCATATGGTCTTGCTGTTCAAGTCACAGCTGTACGTATATTGTTGTAGTGGAAGGTTTGCATTTTACATGTAAAATGGACTTGTAGTTTTTTTACAACATTTAAGTTTCAGTGAACTTCTTTTAAAAGAAGTTTAACTATTCTAACCAGTTATGCTGTGCCCTGTGTCTCTGCATTCATTAGCCATTGCAGTGTGGTGAATAATTAGAGAATATTAGGAGGCTTTGCAGCTGTTCTGCAGCAATTTGACTGAGTTTGGTTTAATTATAGGAGGGAGGAATGGTGTGGACTTATTGATTTGTTAATTCTTCTGGGTGAAAAAAGAAGCTCCTGAGAAGATTCTTATACATAGATTTTTACAACATAAGCTTATTCTGAGTGCAGGAGCTAGACTCTAAAGACTTTTCTCTTTCTGAATGTGTTACCATTTCTCAGAATTGCTTTCCTATGTGCCTGTGTTTTGAGTGTGTGCATGCGTATAAATACCTAAAAGAAACATTTAGTTGCTCATAGTCCTTGTGAAGCCTTGTTCTATGGTGCAATAATCTTTAAGGAACTCTTTCATTTTAAAACTTTGTAATTAATTTCTTCACCTTGTCTTGAAATCGAGTTCAAATGACTCCAAAATTTGCAGACTTTTTGAATAATTAGTTCTGCACTTATGTGCTGACAAATTGTGCTGTAGTCGTTCTTTCTAAGCAGTTTTTAAGAACTGCATATTTCAGTCTTCAACAAGTGGTTAACTTCTGTAGCTTCAAACTCTAAACATTTAAACAAGGGCACCTAAAATAGATTTAAATCTAAAATAATAATTGAATGAGATGTCGGATTGATTCCTCTTGTCACACTGTTTAACTTAGAACTTCTTACATGGAGGCCTTGTACACAAGTCTGCTGTTGATCCTTTTTTGGGATTTACTCCAGTTGATTGAACATCAGAAAGGGAACGCTTATGAATAGCGTACTCAGGAAGCAGTCTTGGAAGAATCATTTGGCATGTAATTCTGAAGACCTTACTTACTATCATCTCTTAATTATGTTTCTTGGAAAGTGGCACTATTAGTGCCTAATTTGGCACAGGCAAGAGCCTTTTGGCTTGTTATCTATGGCTGAATGGCCTGAGGAGCTTGTGTGACTTGTAACTTCCAGCTTAAATGTTGATTGTTTAGTACTTCTGCTACCTTTAACCAAACTGTATGTTTTAACAGAAACTGCTCACTGAGTATTCAATGACTTGGTGAAACTGGTAGTTCTATACAGCTGGTGTGAAAGCTTTTTCCAGGTTTTAAATATATAAACAAAACTAAGGTATTAATGATATATTTTAGGAAGATGTGGCATTTAAAAATACATCTACTTCTTCTTTGTTAGCTTTTTATTCTCTGTTAAATTCAATTTAATTTAAGTAATGTGTTTCTAAACATCTACAGGGAATTTAAAGGGAATGTCATATTAACTATTTTTCTTGCTGCTTAATAAGCACAATAAAAAGGTGACAAATGATTTGAAGTATGTCTTAATGAAATTCATACAGGTTATTTCATTGATTATAGTACCACGTGATCTTTGTAGTCTCTCTGTAGTCGAAACGATGTGGAAACCAAGGATAAGATACAGCAAAGAATCATGATTTCAGTCTTCAGCAGTGTATTCTGAGAAGTGTTTGCTTTCTCTTGTGCTGCTTGAGACAACTGAGATCAAATGGTGTATGCAGACTAATAGTATTTTAGGGATGAGAGGCTTGTACTGTGTATATTCCACTTCTAGAACTAATTTTTGCCTCACTGCTTCCCCAGAACTTGTCTTGAATATAATGTTTTCATTGAAACTGATGGTAATTTTGTTGTTAAATATAGCTTATCTCAAACTTGAAATGCTAGAATGGCAACGAGCTGGGAACCACAACTGTGTAAGAGTTAAAATCTTCTGGAAAAGATCACTTGAAAGACCATATGTCACTTTATTTAAACTGTGAGTCATCTTGAGCCACCTTTGACCTTCAGATTTCCTTTCAGGTTCTCTGCAGAAAGAAATGTTTCTGGAGTCGTTTCATTGACTGGTAAATGAGTGACAGTTATGTCTTTCTATTTGAGATATTATTTACAATAATTTGGTTATTATGAATGCTTTGTATAACTTTTAAGACTTTGCTTCTAACTGTTCAGTAGGCTAGGGAGTGCTGTTTCAATTAAGAGGCTGATCAAGCCTCAACATCAGGATCTCCCTGTTGTCATCTTGGGTTTTCCACCAACCAAGTAAATAGGATGAACACTACCCAAGGAGGAAGGTAGCCGTACTGCAAACAGAATTATTTTAAAAGTATGCAACATGGCCACCTGCTTTTTTCCATTTTCCTGCATGTTTGTTCTCCCTCCTCTAATCCCCCATTTTACAAGGATCCTATGACGAACCAGAAACTTATAAACATGTATCTTTAACATAAGAACCAACTCAAAGAGTAGGAAGAGTAAATGGAGTTCATATGATCATGATTCTTTCTGTCTGTGAGTCCTCAAGTACTCTATGAATTTTGATTCCATTACAGAGGAAGACCAGCAATCACAGAAATTTTCCAAAAGCGCTACTTTGATCTTCTAAAGGGGAACTATTCAAAACCTTCTGCTAATATATGGTCTTACCTAGATGCTTTTTTAACCCTGAGGGCAATATTTGTAGGCTTTTGTGGCCTCGGATACAGTATTTTCTTGTTGATGGTCTTTTTTTTTTCTTTTTCCCTTAGTTTGGAATTGCTTCAGCTTCTCATTGCTGGGTAATGCCCCTCAAATAGCAGCTACTGGGGCACTTAAATCGCACAAGGCTTTTGATGTTCTTGTTCTCAACACAGAGTGAAGGCCCCTTAGCAGCAGTTTGGCTTCAGCTTCCTTTGACCTTTCTCACCCTGCAAAACTACGTGCTGAACTGGAAGGACAGATGGCTTTCACCATTAAAGATGAATTATTGAACAGTAAAGGCTTCTTCCTGATCTTCTAAGGGACAGCCGCACAGAATAAATGTGCTTTAAGTTTATGGAGTAAAATACCAGTGATGATTAATGATTCATCTCCCCTCAAAGATTTTTTTTTTTCTTTTTTTTTTTGTTAAGAGATTCACAACATTTTGAACACTACGCTTAAATTTGGATTCTGGACTGAAAGATATAGTTAGATGAATAAACTAGTACGAATTGAGCACGAATGTGAACTTTCTGTAGCAAGGCTACTTTGTAATGTTTTTGAGACTCATAGTAGCTCTTTATTGTAGAAATCCAGAGAAACTTAGTATCCAGCAAGTAGAATTTGGAGTTGATTTTTATCATTTGTTTGATGCAGCAAAATGTGTGAGGTGCCTGTGGAAGTGCTTCTGTGATGAAGCTGTTAGTTTAATTTCAGCAGGTGTGCAAACTGAGTGTCATATATCAAGGCAGAATACTAGATTCAGCTTTCTTCATTTGAAAGAAAATTTGTCTGTTCTCTAGAATAAGGCGAGGCATGTTTGGAAGATGTGCATTTTCATGAAGGAGTACAGATACTATTTTTGTTCTTAAATAGGTTTATGACAACTAAGAAACTTGTTTACAACAGTCAGGTCATCTGGACTCCTAATTGAAGCCTAGGGCACAGAGGCTAGATAAATTCAGAGATATTTGTTTGCTGCTTTCATCAGATAAGCTGCCATTATTATTTTCTTGTGCTGTTGTGGTGAACACTGCCTGCTTCCTCTAATTTCGAAATAAGTAGTTCTTGTAGCAGAGATCCGTATCAGTGTTGGTGATTCACATAGTGTAGTTGTGGATCTAAAGAGAAAAGTCATGTCTTCTTTGCTTGTGAGTGGCTTAGAAAGATTTCTAATTCTGAAATTTACTTTCTCAGAAATATCTTATTTGGGTAGTGAAGAGGCTTGCGATCTGAATGATATTGAGGATGCGTTCAACTACAGACCATCCTTAGACTGACAAAATTTGTTTGGGGGTGGGGGGGTAAATGTGTAAAAAAACAATTGTTCTTTACAATCTGTTTAAGAAAATCTTTCATTCTTCACTACTGATTTAATAGTTTGTTTTGATATTTTATTGGTCGTAACTTTATAAGTTGGTGTAATGTAATGGTAGCTACTGTTACAAAGCAGTGAATATTGCCTGTTTTGTTTGTTGGGGTTTCTATTTAATGCTTCTTGCCATTCCGAGGAGAATTCTGATAAAGATGATCTATATGGATGAAATAACTGTACTCGAGATTAGACTCTGATTAGGCTCTCCGAGATTCCAGTTGCCGAATAAAGGCTTTTTCCACTTAGTTGTCCTACATCAGTATCTTCTCTGTTTTGAGTAGTACTTCTATATAAAAAACAAAACATGCTTTTTGGGAAAAACAGCATGATGAAAGCTTGAGGCTGTTCTGTAGACTAAGCAGGTGACTTGTCAACTATCCTTATGTCTTCTGCCTCCTTTTACACAGGCATGTGGGTTTTTTTAAGGTAGACTAGAGGAAAGCTGATCTTTTCTCTTCTCTTAATTAAAGGGCTTACCTTAAAAAGTAATCTGTACTAAACCATTATTTCTGGCATGGCTGGTTTTATAAAATGCCTAGACTTAGTGGATAAGCATGACGTTTTTAAATGATTTTTGCAGAACTAGTTTATTTCCCACAGCTGTTCACCTGAAGTTTGACTTAATCCTTGCTTAACTTTTCTGAAAGCAAAGTTCTTAATCATAAATTCTATTCCTGAGAAAGTATCAAGTGACTTTTTAAAAATTTGATACAAACCTTACAAACCAAAGGTGTAGCTTTGCAAGGTACTTAGGGACAAAACCACCTTAAGGGCTTTAACTGTTTGCTGCTGCCCATTTAAGTGAGCAAGTGTAACTGATTTGGCTGTGATCTAAACAGGATTATTGAAATGATAATAATGGTTAAAAATAAAACAAAGTTTTTGCATCCACACCACCATTGTGATGACTTAATATCCAGTGTCCCACAAAATTGTTTTACCTATGGAGTTGGGGGGAATATGCAAGGACAGTAAATTGTTTTGGACTTGGGGGAAGAAAACTTGAAGTTGGCTTCACTTCATATTTGCTCTGCTCCATACTTGGCTAATCACATTCCTAACCTAATTAGTGCTTCTTTCCATTATCCGAAAAGAGTGTCAATTTAACTTTGGCTGCAGATACAGAGGAAGAATTTTGGATGAAATTTCACTTTGAGATAATAATTTATTATTCATAGATGGCAAATAAGTGGTAGAAGGCATGTCAACGTGGGGCTACCAGAAGTTCCAGGATTTTAGCTTTACCATTCCCTCTCCTTCCACTACTTAAAATTTATTACTGACACTGAAAACTTAGATTCTTCACAAATCAGGACTTACGCTAATTTCAAAAAATGATCCATTTTATCTTTTGTGCTCAACTGTAAAAAAAGATACAAAATGTGTGTGTGTGTGAGGGGAAAAAAAGGTTCTGTAAATCTTAAATTTTGTTGATAAGTTTTCACACTTTAAGCAGATACAAACCTTGACTCTGAGCCCAGAGACATTTATGCTTTGTGTGTGGCCTATCCTGAACCTCTTGGAGAGAGACTTTATACTGAGACTAAAATTTTTTTGGAAAATCATGTACGCCATTTGCACAAGGTAACCTATACAGTTACTGATGTACATGTAGGTATTGTTTGTCCTTTTTACTTTAGGGAGGGGTTGTCTGTTTTGTATGTATGTATGAAGGTACACAGATTTTATGAGACTAAATCACAGATGACAGAGTTCCAGAGACACAATATATATATATCTATATATCTGATATATGCAACACATATATCACACACCACTATGTAGATATATAGATATCTGAATATATGCAACACGAAAGGAATAACTCTGTTTTTAAGCCAACAATTATGGTTTATATAAAATATTCATTGTTGGCTTGAAAAGTAAGTTCTTTCTTTTCTGTTGAATACTTATAATCAAACAAGTTACAGAAATGTCTTCAGTTTCCAAATGTGCTATATTTTGTCATTAGCCTTCTCTTACAGTGTAAAAGTGTCTACTCTAGTGTCTTGGAAACTGATTGTGTATACTCCACTAAAGAAAACTTCTAAAATATGTGGGAATTAAAATCACAAAAATGCTTGAGGGGAGGAAGTAATGACAAATTATTTGTTATGACAAATAACAATACTTGTATACCTATATAGCTGTGAATTAACTTCCGTCTCATCAGCTAAGACACCTAATTTCAACAGAATCATGATTCATCATGTTGAATATATAGGATGGATGAACAGTGTCTCCTTGTATTTTAACAAACAGAGAAGTAGATTTAAATAAGATTTCCACCTGTCTTTGGTGTCTGTATAGGGAATGAAGAATTGCAAATTCGGGATAGTACTGCTAAATGGCTTGATGCTATTTTTTGTGCTTAGATACCTTTGTATTTGACAAGATAGGCTGGGTATCTTAATGGGTAGTTCCACTGGTTGCAGAGAGGATACCTCTGACACTTTGGTAGACTAAATCAGTTCACTAAACTGGCAGACAACTTGGCCGAAAAGATAGTTCTTCGTTTATTTAGTGAGCTGAATGAGCTCACTTAGGATGATCAGGCAGGTGCCAGCACAGTAGAAGCTGTGGGAAGTAGCGGAAAACATACATCAGTTTTTTAAATTGGCTATCCACCATTTGTCTTGGAAATAACGTTGGAAAACCTTCGCAAAATTCATTCTGCAGAGGAAAGCACTCTCGATTCTGTTTTGTCTACTAGCTTTCCTCTTTTACATTATTTTTGCATAGGCTTCTTTGCTGCTTGAGCCAGAGTTTAAGATTACATACTCTAGAGAGAATTATAGTTGAATTCCTAGGATCTCATTCTCCTTCATAAATCATACTAACTTGTTTAAATTGTTGAACTTATTCCTTTGATGTGTGAAGTTCAGTACATCAGCAACTTCTTAGATGATGATTCGCTTAAATTCCAAAAGATTTGGGCCTAGATTTACAGAATTTAAGATGTGTTTAAGTTTGCATGTATCTGCGCTTTGTTAAACTTGTTTTATTCCAGGATTCTTGCTATGTATAAGGGCTTGTCTAACCAGTAAGGCATACTGATTTTAAGCGGTTATAGTTAGGCAACTCCTCCAGTGTGCATGTGGCTGCATGAATTTAGAATTGATTTGTGTCAGTGAGGGAAGAGTTATGCGAGTTATCCCACCAGTATGATGTGAGAATATGAACCATGCCTATTCAAGCAAGTACTTCTGTAAAGACAAATAGAAAATAATACATTATAGAGATTGTTCTTTTTAAATGCAAAATAAAACAACTTCAGGTGTTGTAGTTGGCTTACCAAAACTTCGTGGTATGAATGTTTGTTAGTTTTCTGGTCATTGCAACGATGTTATTTTTAGACCGGTTAAAGCTTAGGTGTGGTCTTAGTTTTGAATATGTGGTTGTTACTCCAAAATGATAATCCTGTTACAACTTTCTATGTATGTTCATACTAATTTTAGCGGCGTGTGTGTGTCTCTTCACAGAGAGTTCTGGAAGCTGAAGAACAAGTACTGGTTATGTATCACAGATACTGGGAAGAGTATAGCAAAGGGGCAGACTATATGGACTGTTTATACAGGTAAGCTTTGCAAAGGAGTTGTTAAACTTTTGAAATGATTACAATGATCTGCAGCTTAAGTCTAAGAATGTTGCTTAAAGAGAACAATAGCTGAATATGCCCCAGGTCAGTTTTGGAGAGAACACAGTTACAGTAGCAGAACATGGGAAAAAAGGAATAATGCTCTAACGTTTTTTTCTCTGCACTGCTCCTTACCACTGAAGTTATTATCTAAGATGATTCCTACTATTCTTTCATTACTAATATATTCTACCTCTGTTGTTTCTGATGTTGCAGTGCCAAATATGTTGGTGCTAATCAACCCTGCAGTGAAGTAGCTCATAATCCTAGGTGTTCTTCTACAAGGATGACGTTGTACTAAAGTGTCCAGTTGAACCAGCATGGTTTGTTTCAAAGCTTAGCCATGTACCTTGGCAAAAACACAGCTCTCCCTTCTAGAAGAACTTTTCAGACAAAGCTGTGTGCTCTTTGAGTCCTTTCTTTTCAGGTGAATGTTTGAACTGCAGGGATTGGAGAGTGTGACAATTTCTCCTTGTTTCTTTTCTGAGGACTTCAGAAACTAGTAGACTCTATACAGGCAATCAATTTTACAGGTTTTTGCAGTAGATTACAGCCAAATCTACAAATAAAACCACAACTAACGCCTGTTATTTTTGTACTTCTACTGTTTCCTGAATTGTGAGTGCGTTTTGTTGCTACTAGTGATAGCTTAGGCATATAAAACTCACCCATTCGTGAGCTGCTAGAATTGTAACTATATTGAGATGGCTTTGGATTTGCTAGGATTTGGATTTTAATTCCACTCTGACTGTAGGTTGGACATTATGCATGTGATACCCAGCAGGTAAATATAACTTACGAGGCACTGTTAATATTGTACTTGATTGTATGAATTGAGGATTTACAAAGGATTTCAAGACCTTTACTATTACCTTAGGAGATGTATGTGTGATCTTGTAGACTCTATTGAATTATCGCTAGCAGACTGGGAACAAACATGATGGAGTCCATCCTGGGCTTGCAAATTTTAGTTCCATAATGTGTCACTGACTTAACTGGAGACTTGATACAGGGGGAAAAAAAAAATCCCATTTAATGTGTATGAATCTCACTGACTCTGCTTTGTGTAACAATTTTTCTGAGCATTTGAGTGCTTCTGGTCCTAAACCAACAAATTAAAATAATTCTCCAACAGTGTGAACCTGATTTTTTGTTTTATTTTTAAACAAGCTGGGGCATTTTTTTCCAGACAGTTATTACGCACACAAACCGACCTATACACATATATAAGCTCAGTAGAGTGGTATTCATGTATCAGTGAAGCCAAGTTCTTAAACTGTGAAGTTACTTATTTCATGCCAGCTCTGCCCATTTTAACTCTTCTTCCTGCTTTGCATATGGTGTTTTGGTCCAGAAGATATACTTGTTAGGTGTTCTGTTGGAAATAATTTTACCTCAAAGTTGTGTCTTCTTTCTTTGTGTCGAAATTCTGAGTTTTGTCACATACTGTCTTTTAAAAGTCTCTAAAGGGTATGACTTTGTGAAAGTATGATTTTTCTCTTCAATAATAAAAAAGTACATTGTAATGGGAACTAAAAGACCCTTTCACATGAAGGCAAAAAATAATTCAGTGCTTGATTAGTAGAGTCATAATGACTTTCATGCTTTGGAAACACTTCTTTAAGTGTTGTGTCACTTTTTTGGTTTTTGAGAGAATGTTTTGGCTGAAAGTACTTCTTCAGACCATAAGAAATTCTGGTTTTTATAAAGCAGTTGGAGTTCTTTTCTTACTTGCATGCCTGCTCTCAAAAAAGTGCCATAAATTAGTTGACTCTGTTGTGTCCCAGAATCTAACTTGTATAATTCTTCCAGCAGTGAAAACTGATTAATCTTTACAGCTAGTAATCTGAACATTAGTTTTAAATATATTCCTTTAAAATTTAAATAGGCTTACGTCTGCTTCTTAAACATTCTGTCCTGATAGATAATATTTGAAATACTACTAAATTGTGAGACACTTTACTTTTGAGCAAAATTCATAAAATATGAGACCAATCATGTGACTGGCAATGCAGTCAAATGTTTTCTTTCTTTGGTGTTGGTTTTGGTTTGTTTTTTTTCACCCAACCCCCTGGGTACGTTTTGCTAGGAAAACAAGTTTGAGTTCGGTTTGAAAACTAAAATCCCATACATGCTTGACTAAACCAAGATGATAAAACTAGTAGAATAAGGAACACGTGATGTTAAATAAACTTCTTCAGTTGTTGTTTTTGTTAGTTCTGATGATAAACATAATAGATAAAAATAATGCTGGACATTGGGGCTTACCAGTGTCTTGGTGCTGTGACTGTTTTCGTAGGTAATCGTACTTGTAACAGACCTGTTTTGTGTACCTTTATTTCAAGTAACGGGAGGGTTTTCTTATCCAGCAAATTGAAATTAATTTAATTTTTTTTTTTAAAAAACAGCTGAAGTTTTAATATTTGCTCATAATAAAATCCTGAAAACTAAACACACATAGTGCAGCTTTTGCTTTGTTCTGTTTTGTCTTTTTTTTGAACATTTGTAATAATACTAGCATATTAATGTATAGTAAATTTTAGTTCTTTAGGCTAATCTTAGTTCTCTTTCTTTTTGTACTTTTATGTGAGACATCTTTTAGGGTGAACTTTTAGGATGAACTTCAGCCAGTTTTGTCATGATGGGAGTATCTTGTATTCTGATTCTAAGCATACTATCACAGTAACCTGTAACACAATTCAAACTGATATTAGTTCCAGTCCCTTTTCATTTTTTAAGTGTTAAGAAGCTCTGCTCTTAATCTTGCTTACTAATTATGTAACTGAATAAATATGGGGAGGATTTAAATAAACAACAAGTCCCATCAACATTTGAAACCTGACATTAATGGTATTTTTCTATTGAAACTTCTTCCACTGAAGGAACTGCCTTCATTTTAGGCTATAGCATTGGTAGCCCTAGGAGGTTTACTTCCACATCAGATATTTATTATTGGTCTCATCATTTTGGTACGGCTGTTAGATTCATAAAATTTTAGTATCTGCAGTGCTTTACCATAATGAAATGGCTTTCATTTATTAGCTAATTCTCAAACTGCGGTAGGTGACTTCAACCCTGTTTTACAGATCTGTAAACCAGTGAATACTTCATCTGTGCTTAAGAGTGAATCAGAACAGATACTGGATTATGAACGCTTTCAGTCCTGAGCACTTGTATGAGTACACTACTAGACACGCTAAAGCAGTCTGCTTGTATAAAGCACAGTGGTTCTGCTGCTTTTAGTATAGCTCTTGTGAAGTCACCATTGTATGTTTTCATTGAAACATTTTAAAAAAAAAAGTAGGTATGAACAAACCTCTGAAGGTCATCCATTTCCACCTTCTGCTCAGAGTAGGGCTAGCTTCAAAGTTAAACGAGGTTGCTTAAGGTTTTGTTGAGTCAAATTCTGAGCTCCTTCAAGGACAGAGATTTTGCCATCTTTATGAGCAGCCTGTTTTAGTGCTTGATTACTGTCACTCTAAAACATTTTCCTGTATGTCTGTTTGGAATTTGTCATGCTGCAACTTAAGTCCATTGCTTGTCTTTTCTCTGTGTTCCTCTGAGAGGAGTTTATCTTCATCTTATGTAGGTCTCATGCTCTGCACCCCAGCTATTTCAGTGAGCTTTCTCTGTGCTCTTCCATTTGTTGTATTTGGGTACTCAAAACTGGTTGTAATATTCCACGTATGTCCTCACAAGCGCTGAGGAAACAATCACCTCCCTCAACTTGCTGATACACTCTTGAAGCTCTTGCTAATGTAGCCAAGGAGGTGGTTGGTTCACTGTCAGCTCCACAAGACAAACTGCTAACTTAGTATCCATGAGCAACACCTGTTCATAACTGGTCCCTGGATAGATTTAGCACTGCTGACCGTATGAATGCACATGGAAATTATTGAAAACATTAATACAATTGCTGATTCCTATTACACAGTAATGTACCATTTATAACTTTGTCATATGGTTGCATACGCATTCTGTACCTTGCAAAGCAATTTAATTGTGCAAGTGCTAGGTTGAAGAAAATCTTGAAAAACAACCTGAATGCTTTTGAAAACTAACTGTAATAATTAGTCCTAGCTAATTAGTTACTTTTTTTTTTAATTGCCTCCTATACATCAGAAGAGTGAATGATATTGCCACATAGGATCTTTATCCATTTCTCTGTCCATGAACACTTGCAGTGATCTGTGAAAATCATTAGCAGGCCACTCTCGGTGCAAATTTCTGAAAGCAATTTCCTCAGGACTTGTTCAGGTTTATACATTTCTATCAGAACTGTATACTGTTCTGCTAGACTCGTGTGCCATTTGGGGGATCAGTATAGCAGTTTGACTGTAGAGGCGGGGCAGGGGGAAGGGGGAAAAAAACCAACAGAGTGGTTACTCAAAAGTTTCTTCTTTATCTTTGGAGAGCTTTCAGAGGAGGAAAAATCTGAATTGAGGACATCTATTCTTTTTGCTTAAAAAAGTATGGTACTTCTAGAAAGGAGTATTGTCCTTGGTTGATCTAAAAGTACCAAATACATGAAAGTTACCAGGTAACCTGTCCCAATAATTAGCTACCCTTCTAATCGTTAAAGTAGTTTTTGCAGTTTATTTTTTTGCTAAATTCCTTGTAAAAGAACTTATCCTTTTATTTTGCTGAATTACCAAGTCCTTTATATCTGAAAAATCTGCCCACAAAAATATTCATTTATCAGACATTTTCCTGATATTGTTACTTTAGATAGAACTCTGTCTTTCAGTATTCCACTGTAAAGTAGATATTTGTTTTGAATGAGTCTTGTCACACTCTTCTAAATTCCAAACTTTTTAACCTCTTTCTGGAGTGGAAGCTTGGTGAGTGTGTTTTGAGGTTTGGGTACCAAAAGGTATATTGCTTTGCTAATGCCATGAAAGGAAACAAACCTCAATTTTCTCATCTTGTTTGCCATTTTCCTTATCAGACAGTAAACCATAAGCCTGCACAGGTGCACTCTCAAGCAGTTGGGCCTGGGCTGTGTGATCAGATATTTAAAATTTTCACCTGAAAGTTTTATCTCAATAGTAGCAAGAATCTGTGGGTAATTTCTGGTATTATCAATTCATGCCCAATCCTTGTCTCCACAGTAAGTTACAGATGAACCTTATGGATTGTTAAAAGTAAGAAATACAGATGAAGTATTTGAAGTAGTTAGTCAAGGTGAAAAATGGTTTGTGACTTCAGTGGAGAAGTTGATTTGAGATTATACTGTTTGCACATCCTTTGCAGTTATTTGCTTGCGCTTGGTTCTGGAAGTTGATGGTAAAAGTAGGGGAAGGGGAGAGAAAATGTGGGCACATTTGGTTTTGGTTTTGAGGCAGAGTGTGGTGAAGCTGTTGCCACAAGTGGTTCTGCCTGCCGGCTTCTTGCCACTCACTTTTTGCTTGAATCAGATAGGTCTTTGCAGGGGTACCTGATCCTAGGTTAAACTTGTTTATTTACTTGTGGCTACATTGGTTTTAAGATGGATCAGTGGCCTGGTCTGGATTTGTTGAGAAGGCATGTACTGATGGAAGAGAGAGGGTGTGAATGAGGACAGCATAGGGCTTTCCTTTTTAGCTAGTTTAACAGGAAAAAGCAGAATGGCAGCTGCTGCCTTTGTTCATGGTGGGGGTGGGTGGGAAATATCGTCAAGGAGCATGCCTGCTTAAGGCTTGTGTTCCAACTATTCTGGATGTCCATTTTATATGAAATGGCAGGCCTGTAGCCTTCTACACAGACTTGCATTTACAATTTATGATGGTTATTGATGGTAGCAGAGCGGTTTACAGTTGTAAGACTTTGGAGTCTGAAAGTAGGTTAGGCCACTGTATTCCAGTTTGTCACCACTGCACTATCACAAGCCTTCCTCCTTTGGACTCTGTGGTGTCCGAAATTCTTTCAAGTTCACAGGTTTCCACAGTGTGTTTCTCCTTTTCTTCTTTGCTTGTCATTTGCCTTCCTAGGGCCCAAAGTGTTCAGACATCACTAGTCTGGTGCAGGCTCTGAACCCTGAATCTCTTAAAGCGCTTCAGTAATCTGGCTCTCTTCAGTGTCTGAAACTGGGTGTCTCAAAACTGCTAGTTGGATCGGAATTTAAAATAAAGAAATCTCAGTTACCTCATGTAAGCACTTACATAACGAATATTATAAGTGTAGTTATGAAAGATATTAGAAATTTTTTCCCAGTTACCTGTGAAAGAGAAGGAGAATGGTTCAGTTTAAAAATGTTATTGTATTTCTTTTAAGGAAATATTGAGAATTGAGGGCCATTTTATCAGGTCTTGCACAGACACCATTTTCTGTTCTTTATAAAAACTATGCATACAATAGTAAATACTACATACTAAAATTTAAAAAAAAGCATTTATAACATTTCTTCTTTACAACAGTTAATTAAAATAATTTCTGCAAATTCTTCTCTTATCTTTAAAATTTGTAATGCAACTGTTTGCTAGTTACCATGGCCTGAGCAAGGGATCATAACTAACAAAAATTGGTCCTGTAAAAACTGACACTATTTTTGTGGTTTAGTCTGAGAGAAATGCAAAATAATAAACAGTACAGGTAGAGGAAAATACATTTTACTTAAAAATATCTGATACTCAGGAGCATTTTTCTATCATTAAAAATAAATAAATTATCACTCTAATCAACTGCTCGGAATTTAGCAGTTATTTTGCATATACATGTAAAAGTTATTTTGCATACACGTGGCAGTGTATGTTGAAAGGTTGGATTCTTACACAAGTATATTGCGCACCAAGAAAATGTTGACAGTGTTTGATATCTCAATTAATAACACTATAACACTTTTATAATACTATAAAGTAAGACCTTTTAAATTGAAGTCATTTGTATTTTAATAATTTACTACAGATAGCAATGACATTGATTAAAAGAGGTTATCTTTTGTGATGTGGAAGACATTCCACAATTCCAAATTTATTTAAAAAAAATAGCCTAACTTTTACCTGTTTTGATTAGAATATCTTTATTTCTATAGGTACCTCAACACACAGTTTATTAAGAAGAACAAATTGACTGAAGCTGATCTTCAGTATGGTTATGGCGGGGTCGATATGAATGAACCATTGATGGAAATAGGAGAGGTAGGTATCTCTGAAAGTGGGAGTGGGTATAAACTATATTCAGAAGCGCTACAAGTTCAGCTTTGTCCTTCTAAATTTTGACTTTTCTGTGTCACAGGATCTGAATAGTTAAATACGGTAGAAGATCTAAGCACTGAACCCTTTGTAAAATGAGATTACAGTTTTGATGCAGAAAATATAGTGACCTAGGGAAAAAAATAAGCAAATATGGAAACTATTGGGGAACTTCAGTTTAAAATGTGATAATAGATGCCACCTTGCAAAAACAACTTTGGTTTATTAAGTGACACTACTATCTAGAAAATATTTGAAGAAGTAGTACTTTTTGTTTTTGAACCCTTGAAGTACTACTTCTGGGCTTCTATTTCTTGATGTCACAAAGTGTAACAGCTTTTTTTCAGATTAGTCTTCTGCGACACTGTACATCTTATTTTCTAATGCAAGCTGTTTTGTGCTTCTATCGTAGCAACTCAGATTTTGGAAAAAAGTAGACATTCTGTGTATAAAAGTATCATGTAGGGAGGGCTTATCTTTAAAAAAAAAAGTAATTTGGGGCAAACACAAAGATGTTAACAGAGTTACTAATGTAAATTGGAGAGGCTGAGACTCATTTTTAAATACCTATGAAATGAAAAATAAAATGAAAAAAAATTGTCAGCAGTAGGACTGTGTTCTGAGAAACCACCACTTACCATGCAGCTATGCAGAAGTGAAGTATACATCGTTTCTGTCACTTCATGGCTACTATTACCATGAAATATAAGAAAGTGAAAGACAATTTTACAGTAAAACAAAAAAAAAAAAAAAAATTCAGATTTTTCAAAACAAAGTGTTTCAGTATGTCTTTAAGAAGATTTTGAAAAGACCTTTTCAATCTGAATCAAAACAAAAACACAATCGTGAATACAGTTGAATAGAAACTTTTCATTTGAATGCTTGGCTGTGTATCTCTTTGCTTTGTGTCCGTATGTATACACATTGCTAACTGGAGAATTAATTTTATTCTGTGATCATATGTAGTGGTGTATTTTTTCCTTTCCTCTCTACATTTGCCTTTTTCTCTAAAAGGGAAGCAAACAGTTCTTGTCTTTTGGTTTGGAAAGCTAGAGAAAACACCTTTTTTTTTTTTTTTTTTTTTTTTTTTTTTTTTAATTCTTAACGTCAGAACTTGACCTGTCAGTGGTTACTGTTCTAGCTCTTGGATTTCATTGTTTTAAGTAGGCAATCTCTGTTGCCTTTAGTTAAGAGTAAGGAGAGATTGTGATGGAGGAAGAAGCATCCTCTGTGCTTCTGACCCAGCCACCCAGCTGATGAAGACAACACTGCCAGTTGAAATTGCTTATCATCTGACAGGTTGGGGGTGGGCTGAAAAAAACACCAGAAACATGATATATTTTAAGTCAAGGCAGTTCAGAAAAGGAAATTCTTCTCTTGTGCTGTGCTGTCTTCAAGGCTTGCTAATGAGTGGCATCTGTAAAGGCTTATCAGAGCTTGGAAGTGCATATTGCCGCGCTGTTTGTGGTGTCTTCAAAATGGCGTAAACATTATTCCTTATTTCCTAAGGCTGAGATTTAGCCGAGTATGTTCCCACGATTGTTGGAGATAGTCCTTTGCTCTGTGCGAATGACTGTTAGTTCAGCTGCTCTGGGGGCTGGGAATAGTTCTGGGCTTTTTCTTGGGGCTGGCTGATGCTGATATATTGATGAGTTCTCCCGCTGTTTCAGTGTGCTACTCCATTCTGAGATATCATCCAAAGGATGGTAGGGGCAATTTTTGTCCATAGCTTTCTGCCCTAGCATATGTTTACCAAAGAAAAACAAACAGCAGACCTGATAATTCAGCTTTTTTTGAGTACTCAGTTTTCCTTCTGTTTATGGAATCATGGATGAGGTGGAAGGACAACGATGCACACTTTTCTTCAAACTTCCCAGCAGTTTTTCGTAGGATGGTACATCCCTAGCTCATTATTTGGGCAGGTTATGGGGAGGGTCAAGATTCTTAAACTGTAGCTGGCAGCCTTTAGTTTTTGATGAAGGTGTTCTGGATGATGATGTCTGGAATTCTACTAATGAGTTTTTGATTATCTCAATCCCCAAGACTCCTTCTATTTCTCTTTACCAAATAATGTCTTTGTAGTCTGTAGTAGTGGGAGGTAAATTTTGGATCTTGAGGCGGTAAAGTTAATCTCTGTTCATTACTGGTGTGGGATTAGGTTTATGGCAGTTACTCCTTTGCCCTGAAAAGGAGTGGAGACTTGAGCCCTACGCTCAAGTAGTTTAAATGCATTAAATTGTAGCACTGTTTTTTGATGAATTTGTTGCCCCAGAAATAAAATTACTTCACATTTCTTGACCTGCAAGGCATTCACCAAATTTATCAAGTCTTTGTTTTGAAAGCATTTTCTCTTTTGTTACGGTGCCTCTTTAGGATTCTGTCTTTTATTCTTTGGATTGCACTAGGGACTTTGACAAAAGTCATTATCTCAGTTGTTCATCACTTTAGAATGGAAGGAATTATCATTTATTCCTTTTGGATGACTGAGATGATCTGTTCTTTATCTACCCAAGAGCAAGCACACTTATTTTATATATAGTTCTCTTCTGTCTCAGCATGAAGTTACAGAAATAATGCCCAGTATTTAGAATTTGTAGAAGCAGAACTGTACTCTCTATGTGCTGAAGTTTCTGTCTCAGAGTTACTCCTGTGTGCTAATGAAACTTTGGGAGCTTTTCAGTGATCTTAAACGGGTACATGCTTGCTTAGTTCTTCTGGGGTTTGTAACAGTAGGTACATACAAGAGACCAGAGATGCGTATGTGACGTGTATGGGCATAGCTTCAAACAGTTTATTATCCCGATAAGCGTTCCAGACATTCAGTAATTGTTGTACTAGGAAAAATACAGGATGAGATCAGTTGATGAAAGTAGTCTGCAAGTGCTTGCAAGAGACTTTTTTTTTCTGACCGTATGTTATGAATGGATGAGAAGGATACTGCTTTTCTGAATTGAGCTCCGACTTCTGAGTTTTCAATACTCTATGGGAGTCTTGAGCAAGAAGGTAATTAAGATGTGCCTTCTGTTTTTTTTCCTTCATCATGGGGCAACAGATTCTGGAAAATGGATGAAACTGCCATGTTCTGTATTGTCAGTCTAGGTGGAGAAGTAAGATCAGTCCCTCCCTTCAAGGAGAAAAAAGTCTCTTGAACTAATACATCAAGTTGCCGGATTGATCTGTCTGTATTTCACTTGACAAGAAAATTCCAACAGGCAACTTGGAGCCATTTCAGATTGGTAGATCATATGTGAGAGGGACCATGTTAGAGACTGCATTTCAGAGACCGCATTGCAGGATAGAGGTCTTAAATGTGTGTGGGATTGCCCTCATATGAGGGATCACATTATCCCCTTTGGGCTTTAAATCTGATTTTGACCTATGTGTAAAAACTACTTTCAACAATTGCAGTTGTGTTTTTAAAAATGGTATGATTTGGAAGCAATTACTTTATCCACAAGAGTTTGAGACATTTCAGTCCATTTTACTGATCCCTCTAATGATATATTAGGAATAGGGTGACTTATCCCTAATATGAAGGTGATTTGAATTCCATTTAAGTCAAATATTAGCTTGCCAGTGACTTTGCTTAAGCTCTATGCATCTTAGTTTGGAGGTGCTCTCTGTGTGTTGGATATAAGGGTTCTGTATGTTTGACTCTGACCTCTGACAAATTGGCCAAGAGACATTCCCTTTTGTCAGCTGAGGCTCATTTTGCTATCATTTTTAGAAATACTGGTGTCTGCACACATTCAAACACTTCAGGTAGAAAGTTATGTTACTTACCTATTACTGTGCAAATGTTTTGTTTATATGTACAGTCAAAACTTGCCCTCATAACCAACTTGCTTAGGGCTCTTATGTGTATTTGAGAATCCTTGATAGAGTGGAACCAAGGAATCAGTCAGTCCTATTAGATGTATGGGAAGCGTGCAGACCGGGAAGCATGCATTCACATACTGCCTGACTAGAAATTCTATGTCTGATACTGCTAGTGTACGGATCTGCGATCTTCATCCAAATGCAGTCAGATGTTCTAGAAGAAAAATGATAAAATGATATATTAATATATTGACAAATCGTGTGGGTGTGTGAGGCAAACAAAAGAATTTTAAAAGGAGAATTGAAGAAGGTATCTAACAATTTGATTTTTAAAATCCTGAATGGGGAATTGCATCATCTTTGGTTTTGTTCTGGATTTTTTCTGTATTTTTTTTACTGATGTAAACTTGTGTTGTGTCCTGACAGCTAGCTCTTGATATGTGGAGAAAATTAATGATTGAGCCACTGCAGGCCATTCTTATTCGGATGCTCCTCCGAGAAATAAAAAAGTGAGTGCTTGATTATTTTTTGCTTTTACACAATGTGGGGGTATTGCACTTTTTTACTTTGAAAAGTCTAGGGACTTTGACCAAATTCTTTTATGTTTTTTTTGAAGGTAGCTTCTTACCTGATCATGATGTTCTTACCTGATGTTCTATCAGCTTTTCTCATTGTAGCTACATATCTGCGGTTTGCATGTGTAGAAAAAGACTCTGAAAAGAAAACAGTTAATTCACTGTAACCTGAGGGTAGTGATCTTTTCTGTTTCAGTAACTGTTCTTATCAATGGGTTTGGGGAGTAATTAGGATAATTCTCCAGGTCCCATAAGATGCCTTTTGCCTTTTTCTCCACCTGATGCTCGCTGCTTATGGCTTCTGTGCTGTCAGTAAACATAAGGACCAGGTCTTATGCAAGGATTTGCCGAAGCCAGAAGAGCTATGTTGCTTTGCATGGGACCCAAAACAGTTCTTACTTATCTGCCAGTAAGACTAAGCTTCTGGGTTTCTGTTGTTCAGATGAGTGACTTCACTTAACATTCTTGGTGCTTTACTTGAATGAAATAGAAATAATTATTTTTTTGCACTTTGAGGGGATTTATTATTTTATTTCTGAATATCTTTGTTACTTTTAAACAAAGACTCTGGTAGTTACAGGGCGTGGGGCTTTTTAAGTTTTGATTTAAAACCCTTATATTATTTAACTCCTAAATGATCTTTTTACTTATGAATAAACAGAAATTTTGAAATATATTACAGACCTTGTGTGTAGCTGTAAGTTCCATCAGTTTCTAGACTTTTACTACTGTTTAGGGTAGCTCTGGAGTTGCCTAATGACTGGGGTTTTTTTAAGTGATTGCGTGCCTGACTCAGGTAACCGGGCTAGTGTAGGTAAACTGAAAGAGTGAGGTAATTTGACTGATGGAGGTGCCTTGGACATGCCTCTGACGCTTGGTCGGACAAAAAGCTGTATTTATAAGGCATTAAAAAACTGATTTTAATATTACAATTTTATTTTTCCTTCCTGAATTAAATTTTTGACAACTAAGTAACTGACATGATGTCCCTCTCAGATGGTATTTCTGAAGCCAGGAAGTATTTATTTGCTTTCAGTTGTTGAACCGTGCTTTCTTTGTAACCAGTGCTAATACTGCTTTATCTGTATGTTTACTATAACAATTTATTTTTACTAAATGAAGATTGCCTAATTCATGGTGAAGAAAATTCTGCTTTGTTACATCAAGCACAGTGACATTGAAGACTTGTTTTAGTCAATCTGTATATTTCACTGGTGGGTGGGAGTGGAAATCTGTGTTAAAACCTTTTTCAACAGACATCTGATGCCTCTTAAAAGTAATGGTATGTATTTACCTTGAAGCTGACTGCAGACCTCACAAGGGTATTTAGATCAAGACTGTCACTGGCTCTGTGGGGCATTAGGTCTTAAGACTGTAACAAGTTGATGTTATTTGTTATTAAACCATTTGGAAAGTTTTAAATAAAACTTGAGTCATTGTCTCTGATGGTTGGGTCTGGATTTTTTTCTTCCCCTCCACTACTAAGGATTCTTCTGTGTGATCTCAAAGAAGTTAGTTCAACGCTGTTTCTCAAAATCTACATCCAGCAATTCATGTTAAGTTTGTTCTAGCTGCTTTGTGATCTGCATATCATGTAATGAAGTATATAAGAGAGAACTACTTCTTATAGCTGTTATTCCTGGTGTCATGAAATGTAGGGCTTGCTATAGGGTATTCTGAGGATGGCCTTTGCATGTAACTATAGGCTTGTTGCTGTTCTTTGCTATGATTCCAGTGGTCAATACAGTTTGTAAGAGGCAATTTTAAGGACTTTGCTGCAAACAGCTGTTAAATGTCTTTTAGCATTGAGTTCAGCAATTAAATAATGTTTTTGAAGAAATGGATATTATTATTAATATCTATCTTACATCTATCAGAGGTGCAAGAATATGCATGGAAAGATTATTACCTAAAAAATGTAATAAAATTACTAATACATGTATATACTTAGAAACCTCTCAATTAGATGTCGCCTTAAGTGTTGTACTTAAGTGTGTGCATGGTTCAATTTTTTAAAATGTTTTACAAAAAATTAAAATTTAAATAGATGGGACAGTTGAACTTCTTATAACTAGAAGATTTTGCATAGTATACAATGATATGCGGAGTTGATAACCAACACTGTAGTCAACTGGCTGCATATAAAAGTATGTTTATTACTATACTGGAAAAGGTAGGGATCAGAGCCACAATTTTGCTTTCAGGTTTTATTTTATCAATGTATTTAACTGGAATTTTAAAAAGACTTCTGACTAAAATCTTGAGCACATTTGCTTTTTGGAAGCTATAAACTTGTGCAATACACAATACATTAAAATTAACAATAAACTTTTTTGGCACATGAAAATAAAGAAATACAAGTGATGACTTGTGGTTCAGCTGAACACGATGGCTAAACTGATCTGAGAGTTTGCTGATGCCAAAAAGGAGCAGGCTGTGCTCTACTATCTTTCTTGTGCTGAATTTGGTACTCATCTAGTCCCTTAGTGAACCAATTCAACTGATAATATGACAGAAAACCATCCTGGCTAATGTTTCTCCAGATTGGCATGATGAGTCAGTTGAGCAAGGAATTAGATGAGTACCAAAGCAGTGCGAGAGAGGGAGAGGCCTGTGACGGAGCAAAAGGGAGCAGATTAGCCCCCTTCAACAGCAGAGAATTGTTAAATCACTTAAGCCTGTCTTGCCTGACTGCACTCCTCTTGATAATTCCTCTTAATATAGAGTTCTGAATATAACACACTTTCTTCCCGCTCCCTGTAGCCCAAGCACTCCTCCTACATGGCAAGCTGAATATCAACTTGGGCATTTTTGTTTCAACACAACAGGAAGCCGACAAGATCTCAAATTGTGAGAAAATTAATCTATGAAATTTTTAAACAGAAATAATTTGGAAATTATTCAGGTGCTATCTCAAATGATAATGTGATTAGTACAGACTAACCAGGAGAGGCTTCTTTACTAAAGATAACTAACACTTTCTAACTAACTGAATCTATTCCTGTCTAAGCTGATACATTATTTATATCCTTTGTTTGAAAGGAAAACTATTGAAAGTTAATAACTTTTTAAAAAGTGTTCCAAACGGGCTCTTCTAGTTGACAGTGAATTCTGTAGTTAATTGGTCTCGATAGGCCATTGGGCTGACACAGCAGAGCACTTCTTTTGAATGATGGAATCTTCTTTTAATGAATACAGCATTTGTTATTGTACCTTAAACTTTAAATATGTTCTTTAGGGCTATAGTAGTACACTGTACAATACATATTAAACTTCCACTGTTAGCTTTAGTCTTAAAATAGGAACAAGATGGAATTAATATAAAACAGCACAACTTCCTTGAGCTTGTGTTTTGTAGTTTTTTCCATATCTTTTGAAAAAAGAAACTCAGCAGCAGCAGAATTAGCGGAACTTGTGTTTCTAGCGCTTTACCTTTTTGTCCAGATTCCCACCAAACATCATCATTCCCTTCTACCCTCCCAAGATGTCTTGTGACATCCCTGTTTCAAACTGTGCGGCAGCTGCTCTGTAGCTGTATGCATCCATATTGCTTGCTAACTACTGCCAAGTAGAATATACACTTAATAGACTTCCTTGGTGGTGTCACCAATTTCTCTCATTTTAGTTTGGCAGATATTCTTACTACTACAACTTTCATGAAAATCATCCTTGAAACTTCTGAAACTTCTGTCAAATTTTGTTGAAACTAGCAATTTGCGTTACAAATTCTTGAGAGCAGAGAGCCATTGATGTAAATAAAAACCTGAAGATGCTGCCAAAGTGGAAAGAATTATAATTTTGTGACAAATGCTGTTTTTCTTGTAAGTAGTGTAGCTTTCCAGATAGGTTCATGATGAAGTTCATAACACAGTTTGCTGTAAATGTGTAATACTGACCCACTGAGGAAACCTATGTTAAGCTACTAAAATTCTGCAAGTGTGGGGGAAAAAATGGGGAGTGTGGGCATCTGTTTTAAAAAAAAAAAAAAAAGCTTACATAATCCTGGCAGTTGTTCCAAACTTGTCATTTGATTGGCAACTACATCTTCACTGCCTCCATATTCAGAAGTGGATTTAAATTCCTTCTCTTTGTTGTTTACTACCAGCTACACAAAAGGCAGGCAAGGCTGGTTCCATGTTGTGTTCCTTTTCGTCTATTGCCTTCATGCTGTCTGGCCACTATTTCGAAAGCCTGTCTCCTCCCTTGCAGCTCTTCCATGGAGCATCTGCCTCCTGTACTTTTACAGCTTTTTCCTAATGATACATTGACCTTCGAATCCCCTGGGCCTGACCTTTGCTGCCCCCTCTCCTCTAGCATCTGTGTGGGTTAAGGTCTGTGAAGTGGCCTGTGAACCGAGCAGAGCGGAGCTGGGTCTTCATCTGTTATTACAGTAATGCTTCTTGTGTTTGTGTCACCAGTATCTTTCCAGGTCCAGAACCCCGCGTGCTAGAGGCAGACTGGACTGTCTCTTGACAGAGCCCTGCTTTGTGATATGCTTAACTTTTAGTTATGTAGCTTCCTGCATTCTATGACATTGTGCTGTGTACACAGGCTGCATGCATCCTGCAGCTTACCATGCTCCTGGGCCCCTCTGGGATGGAGCTGGATCCAGCCCCCGGACTGGTATTACACTTTGTCCCTTCTGTGACGTGCTGCTGCCTCTGCTGTCATATAACCAGACCCAGCAGAGGGACATTGGCAAGAATGCAGGATGTGATTACATGTACCCAAACCCAGATTTATTCCATTGGTCCAGCTACCAGAACCAGAGGAAACCTTCCTGTCCCCCAAGGGAAAAAAAAATCGGACCATCCCTGCTGAAGCAGTTATCCGTTAGATCAGCTCATTCATAACGGTGACCAAACTGCATAAAACGTACAGTGACTGCTCGTAATCTGTTAGAGAGCTAGTTCTTTCCACCCGTCATGAGCTTAAGTTTTCAGATCTTAGGACTCAATAGTATAATATGATGGCTGCTGGTGTGGCTGTCCTGGTAAACCTCCCTAGCTCATGGGCATCCTCTGGAGTTTTTATCAATTCCAAACCATAATGAATGAAATTGGCAAAATTCTTTCTCCCCCCTTCCGTCCCAGCCTAGATGGGTATATGGTAGTGTTTGGGTTTGAACTATTTTAGCTGGCTTTACTTTTTTTTTTTTCTTTTAATTTTTTTTTAAATCAGTCATGTAAGTGACTCTCCTATACCAACATAAGTTTCTAACAGAGAACTCATTTTGTCTTTTTAGCGCAGCCTGGGTAAAGTAAAAGTTCTTGTTCTATATACATGTATATATGTATACATATGTATTTAAAAAAGGAAAACTGTTGAAATTACAACTGGTGATGCTTAAGTGTAAATATACTTTTGTAAGTCTTATTTTAGTCCTAATTAACACCTTAGGAGTTCAGGAATATTTTTTACTTCTTTGTAAAGTGTATGTGAAAGGTGGTCTTTCTTAGAACGGTTCATGTTTTAAGCAAGTCTGCTGCTCTGAGTATGGGTCTATTATTTCCAGTCTTTGTAAAGGAGTGAAGACTAATGTTTTTAGCACGCAAAGCACTTGTTTTAATTACTTTTGTTTTCAACTGAATGGGACTGAAGATAATATTTTCTTCACATGAACACGCTCATTCGATGCAAAGAACTTGACTGGAAAACGTAAGGTTTTCCTTTTCCAATGTATGATTAAAAATTGTGACAATGCGCCAAGTATGTTATTTGTTCCACTTGGCATCTACATGTTGAATAGTTGAATATTCAGAAAAGAAAATAGCATGCTTCTTGGTGTGATGCTGGCAAAATTTTTTTTTTTTTT
Organism: Calonectris borealis; assembly: GCF_964195595.1. Taxonomy (NCBI): domain Eukaryota; kingdom Metazoa; phylum Chordata; class Aves; order Procellariiformes; family Procellariidae; genus Calonectris; species Calonectris borealis. The sequence continues at coordinate 156,319,187 of NC_134313.1, read as the reverse complement.
TGGCAGGGGCAGCAGTGTGAAGGTAGTCGATTTAATAAAGGCTACAAATACAAGATGGAACTTACTGTAACTTTTAAAATACTTGCTTAGAGTATGTAATTTGGAATACTTATATCCTTAGTAAACAGTTGGAAATTTCATAACCTGCAAATGCTTTTGAATAGTTTATGAATTGCTATCTCAACAATTTAAATGTATCAAGAGAAAGAAGAGTCCTTTTTTTTATTTTAAGATTAATCTTCTTCAATTTTTCCAATTTAAGCAGAGGAATTTACTGGAAAATGTTTTCATCCAATTTTATTTCATTCGACTATCAGATGAGTTACACTAGATACCTAGATTCTCATGAATGTTTGCTTTGCTTATTCCAGTGATCGCTGTGGAGAAGACCCAAACCAGAAAGTAATCCATGGGGTTATTAACTCCTTTGTTCATGTTGAACAGTATAAGAAAAAATTCCCCCTAAAGGTAGATACACATTTCTGATTTATTTTTTTAATTTTGAATGTTAATCTAGTGTATGCATTATTTGTCCTTTAAACAAAAAATTCTCCCTTTTAGTTTTATCAGGAAATTTTTGAGTGTCCTTTTCTGAATGAAACAGGGGAGTATTATAAACAAGAAGCTTCAAATTTATTGCAAGAGTCAAATTGCTCACAATACATGGAGAAGGTAAGAGATTCTTCTGTACACAGGCAATAACTAAAATCTAAAATTATCAATTTACCGATGATACATGTTTTCCTGTACAGTTCCCATAGTTGTTCTTTGTTGTATGCTTTCATGCAGTTTAAACTATGCTTTTTGGTGGTATGGTTAATCTGAATATACACTACAAACCTTGCCTATGGATGGACTGTCAGCTTCAAAATATTTCATAATAAATGATAAATCAATTGCATGAAAAGAAAAAAAAATTAAAAAATAAAAGACAAAAACCAAAACACCTATCAGGTTGATCCTTGTTTTCCTTCTGTTTGTAGTAGCATAAGATGAGAGTTTTAGCAATACAGTGGTTAGAGAAGACTATATGGTAAAGTTGTTACAGACCATTGTTAAAAATTACATATTCCAAGGTGGATTTTCTTTGGTTTGCTTTGTGGTGTATGAAGTCAGGTTGTGATTAAATTACTTGTAATTCTTATATCTTGCTTGAGAAAGCAAAGATTAATACAAGACTTGGAGTCAGTCCGCGGTGCTATACTGTCCACACTAACAAGATAGAAGAGTTGAGGAGAAGGCTGTGAGGTTGCTTTTAACCATAAGGAGCATAAGCTACTGGTTGCACACCTGAGGTGAAACTCAGGGGCAGGCTAAGACTTCAATTAAACCAAAAGAAATGCAGATTCATTTTGTCTATCATTAGCAGCCTGCAGCTGCGCTATTCTCCCTAGGCTCCCCTCATATTCACTGGGTATAAGTACTTTTATGTCAGTATTCATATGACTTATTTTATGATAATGCCTATTTCCTTTATTGAAGTTATAAAGAGATTAACAGCTCATTTTTATTAACAGCTCAGATGTACTCCTATACCTTTTGAGCAGATGTTTACGTATAAGCAGATGGGTTTGGAACAGTAAAGTGATTCTTATAGTCATATAATTAGGTATTGTGGTAAAACTTTCTCAGAAGGAATAAGAAGTGTGGTAGGAGAAATTGGGGAAGACTGGTCACAAAGTTGAAGGGAAGAAGAAATTTTGAGAAGAGAACTACTGAGTGCTATTAGACATCTAGTAGTGACTGCGCCTAGTAAGTACGCAGAGTAAAAGGCTATATTAATTCAGCAACAGCCTGATTCAAAAGAGCAAATTTATTTTTTCAGCATGCTGGACGAGTTCTTTTTTAACTTTGTAACTTATTCGTGTCTCTCATTCTACATACACATACCATTCTGTATTCATGGTTCGATATTGGTTGTTAGTATTTCATCAGCTCTCAGTTTAAAAACTTGTCTGTAGGTTTTAGGTAGATTAAAAGATGAAGAAATACGGTGTCGGAAATACTTGCATCCCAGCTCATATGGCAAAGTGATTCATGAATGCCAACAGAGAATGGTAGCTGATCACTTGCAGTTTCTACATGCAGAATGTCACAATATTATCAGACAAGAGAAAAGAAGTGGTAAGTCTCAGTGGTCACAAAAAAGCGTTTTGTTTTATTCATCTAGCATTGCAATTTACTATCTTTATTCAATGACCTTCTATGTGCTTAAGCATTTTCAACTAATATATGTTACTTATCTAGAAAGCCCAATTAAACCCTGAATGACGTTTTTCTTTTACCATGTAATTCATTTTCATTTTTCCAAATATGTAGTCAAAACCTTCTTTTTACTGTTAACAACACTTCTTTCGGCCAATACTCTCTCTCTTTCCTTGTCTTCGTTGGCTTAAAAACACACTGAAGTCCTGTGTCGTGTAGAATTGATCATATTTTATGCTTGTGTTTTCATTTGTAAACCAATGGCTCTGTCTTTACAGATTTCTTCTTCATCATTTGATAGGTCAGGATTATAAAATATTTTGGCTTCTTTTCATAGCCACTTTTTATTGTCCTGAATCTTTTGTGATCTCTCTTCCCAAACCCTTTTTACAGAAGCAGATGCTCTAGTTATGTTCCCTGCCTGACTAAAAAAATTATGCTTCTGATGACTACATGCCTCTTACCCGTGAAAGAATGCTTATTCTTGCATGGAAGATGGTATCTATTATGCGAAACAAATTATTTTTCACAGTCAAACTCAAATTGTATCTAATAATAGTGTTCAGTTTCCAGAGTGTTTTGCAAATTTGATCAGAGCTTGGATCCTTCCTCCCCTCTCCCCCCCCCAAAAAAAAATCATAAAAATAGCAGTTGCTTATTTACAGCTTTTCTAACGTGAGAAAAATTTCAAGCCACCACTGGAGGAAAACAAAAAGTCAAGAAGATATCTAAACTGATTTTAGTCAGCTGCTGCTAAGGGAGATTTAGGGAGGCCAAGGATTAAATAAACTGGCACAATACTTTTCCATACTAGCCCACCTGTCCTTTTGGAGTCTCTCCTAAATAAGTAGTATTGGAAGAGTGAGGTAGTCACAATGGCAGTACTCAGTAAATACTGATATTAGCCCTACACTTTCCTTTTTTTCTTTTGTCAGTGATCCAGTGTGTGTTAATTTTTTTTTTTCAAAACAGTTGGTCTTGTTTCAGTCTTTGAAAAATTCTGTGTGAAATTATGATACTATATTAAGTGTTGATTTCTAGTGTTTCTAAGCATATTCTATAAAAATGTATCTCTGTTACAGACATGGCAAATATGTATACTCTACTTCGTGCTGTGTCAAGTGGTTTACCTCATATGATTCAGGAACTACAAAACCATATCCATGATGAGGGCCTTAGAGCAACCAGCAATCTTTCTCAGGAAAATGTGAGTTTCCTCAGGCAGCTGAAATCACCTATTTGATTAACATTCCTGATGAAATGTTTACCCTTTTCTTTTTAGTCTATTCTGTTTTTTTAATTTTGTCTATATGAAATTGGTTTGGAACATTATGAATAAATTGTAACTTCTAATCAGCAGGCTTAGCTGTGCAACACATACCTATCCTGAGAGTTGATTGTTGTGATCTAACCAGAAACAACTACAGCTAGATATTTCTCATTGTTGTTTGTTTAATGCTGTCATGGCAAGTAGGTCCTTTTGTTCAATGTATGTATTTTTTTCCTGAATTTCTCTAAGTCAGTGGCATTTGCTGTTCTGGTAGTTAGGAACCAATGATTCCATTTAGTTTAATTATATGTTATTTGTAAAGACTTGACATCCTGTCCTGATTTCAGTGTGGTGTTTGCACTAACAGCTTTGTAGTCTCATATTTTCATGTAATATCTGAAAATACTGTAGCTTAATTATTTTACTAAAGTGTGTTAAACTTTTTTCAGGTCATATATATTTAAATTACTTAATTCCATTTTTTTTCCTCTAGCATTGCTTTTCAGAAACAAACAAACAAACAAGCTTTCATTTGGCATTATATTTGTACATGTATACATCTTGCTGTCTAGATCTGTGCTCACTGTAGGATGGTGACTTTAGTCATGCAGTGTTTCTGTCTATAATAATACATAGATATGAATTGTTGTAAATTCACTCTTTTATTGACTGCACAGGAGTGCTTACTCTTCCATGACTCCTGTCTGCATACTGAAAATGGGCTGAAGTCTTTAGTACTGTAGTTTGCTTTCAAATAATTTGTAAGCTTCTTGAGCTTATTCTTTTAAACTAATAGTGTCTACACAGGGAAATGAATGCAGAGCCATGAGGGTGGTGAAAATTCACAGCCTTATGTAGATTCACTCAAAATGTGAAATACTTGCTCCACTGTGTAGATTAAGTACTTTGTCATCAAAACATTTTTAATGTGTGACCTGAGAATGCACTTGGGGAGCCATGTGATGCAGCCAGTGCATTGCACACTCTTGCATTTCTGCCTGCCAGCTTGTCTGCGTAGGAACTCCTCTAATTCGTATTAGTCATTCCTATACAAAATGTTATGCTGAAATGTGGCACACTAAATTTGATTGGTGACTGACCTATGTAGGAAAATCCAAAGGGTTCATCCGGATTTTCTGTCTCTGAAGTCACTGTGTAGGAGAAGCAGCAGTTCACGTATTTCTGTAGCTTTTTGGCTTGATTGCCGTATTTACATGTTAGCATTAATGATTTTTGAAAGGGCTAATAAAGGATTTTAGCGTATGATGGAAAAGATTAGACAGCATGAGAGCAGTATAGACTCAAATCTATGTTTGATAGCAGGACTGTAAATGTAGCCACAGACTTTTTATTTCCAAAACGTGCTCAAGCACAGTAGTATAAGAGTACAACAAGGCAGAATCAATCCTCTCAAAGACTTAATCACTATGATTTTAACTTTTATCAAAAAGAATAATTAGGAAAAAATGTACAACTAATGTAAATATGTTTGTGTATAGATAATACTACTTTTCTCAATAACTTGCTTTCTGTTTTATCTACATTTTTTAGATGCCAACTCAGTTTGTGGAGTCAGTTTTGGAAGTACATAGTAAATTTGTTCAACTCATCAACACTGTTTTGAATGGTGATCAACACTTTATGAGTGCCCTTGACAAGGTAACTTTTACTTATGAAGTAAAAAAAGCATTGGAAAACAAAATGTGGGACCCTGTTTCAGGCTCACCAAAATTCTTCAGGGCATCAACACGTGTTCAGAGATAGAGTTCTTATGCAGTTTTTCTAGTTTAGAAATGCAATGGAACAAAAGACAATCCAGTGTTAGGGGAAAAGATATGTACAAAGGGAACCACTTTAATACTTAATTTTCTTCTGAAAGAAAGACCTTTCTTTTCATCATAAATCAAAGCACAAAAATGGAGCTGACCCATTTAATGTAAATTTAAGTGCCGATAATAAATAGACAAATTGTGGGTTTGGGGAAGTTTGGTAACTCTTACATGCATTTGAACTTGAATTTGCTTGCTGCCATAATGTTTAAACTCTGAATGCTGATAGTATTACTTCCATAGAAGCTTTGTTTAGATTTTTGAAGTTGACGACAAAGAATATCTGGAAACTTACATTACTTCAATCACTGTCACAATAGCTAACTTTTTCCAGGAGAGAACTGCATTTGAAGTTAAATAAGCCTGTTTAGGGAAAGAGGCTTGCTGCTCTTTGTCTTTGAAATGCGTAACCATGAAGGTATTTAACATAACAGTTCTAATTTTTATAAATTTTAATAATAATAATAAAAAATTAGAACTAACTTTATTATTATTGTTATCATTGTCATTATTATTATTCTTAAATTCTGCAAAACATGCATGGGCTCTTGAGGGATTGAGTGGCTCCTCCTCAAAAATAAGTACATTTTATCTAATCCATTTGTTGATTTCCCACTCTTTCCCATATATCCTTGTTTCTTTTCCTTAGCGAGTGCACCTACTACTTTCCTATGTATAATTTCCTGTTATAGGATGCATGCATACATTTCATTGCTCTTTTGTGCTGTTTACAGTAATTGCAGTTTGTAGTTAGGGTCATCGTCTAAGCTTTGGTAATTTTCAGCCAAAGTTAATCTGGAAAGACATAGTGATGAAAATACCAGTAATAATATAAATAGTAGTTACTCATCTGTATTTGTGATATTGAGAAAATAATTATTTAGTATTTTAAAACAAATGCTTGTTTCAGTACCCTAATACTTTTCTGTCTCAATTGCAATTAATGTCATGTACCAGAAGGTGGAGTAATATGAGATTGATAACTACATTTGCTGGCACATAGGCAATGTACTTTTTCCTTAAATACATCGATTCTTCACTTCAGTGATATTTATTGCAATAAATATTTAAAAGCTTAATCTGCTGTCAGTTTTTCATGGTGGATATCAAAACTGCTATTGTTGCCTCCAGTATTATTGCAAAAGAGTGCTTTAAGCTTCAAAGAGTTTCATATTTCGTGTCAAGTCATGCATTTCTTTCTCACAGGGATTCTAAGGATATTGGATCAAATGTTGGAATGTCGAGGCATTGTACAAAAGAGTTGCTTGTTGGTTCTTCTTTATAATAATAGCAATAATAATGTTTTCCTTCCATAGAAGGAACTATAATTCCTAGGAACTATGGTCATGCAATATTTTTGGTTCCGTATTAGTTTAAAATGTTAATTTAAATGTGATATGTCTAATCTTGATGATTCTGATATCTTTATTTACAACTTCCAATTCTAAACTGCCATTATCTCCTTCCTTTTCCTTTTCCTCATATTCAGGTTTTCTTCAGCTACCATATTTTTTGTATTGCATTGCTTTGAATTTCCACTTTCAACAATATTTTTTTCTTTTCTTTAGTCTATCAAAAAGTCCAACAACCAAAAGATCTGTCCTTTCTTACTGTTGTGAGCATACCATGTATGTTTTTCAGCTCAAGATACATGCTGTTGATGTAAGCTGCTGTTGATGTGCTGCTGCTCAAATCTGCTTTATTTGCAATTATTCCTCAGTTTCTTTCCATCCATACTTTTGGACCATACATATTGCTGTATACAAAAATCTTCATGCTTTTACATTTAAGTTTCTAATCAGAACTTAATTTGTTCTCCTGCTTTCTGCAATTAACTTCTGTTCCTCTACTCTTTCCACTTTTACTTAAATCTCAACTTCAAAATATTCAACACACAAATTCTCACAGAGCAGTAATTCAGACCCTTTTATTCATTGTTTCTTTTTTGATCCCCTTTTGTGTAGTTCAGTTTTATGGGGTCTCAGTGGTATTTGCCCTGAACGTTTTTTTGATTTCTTCAAATTTCATAAAAGAAAAAGTTTTAAGTCATTTACATTTTTTCTCTTTGCTCTATGTTACTATGTAGGCTTTGACATCAGTAGTTAACTACAGGGAGCCCAAGTCGATCTGCAAAGCACCTGAGTTGGTAAGTGATGTATATCATCGTAGAAAGTAATAATACTTTTTTATAACTGTCAAATTAATTGGCATAGGGTCCATCACATGAGTATCCATTTCTTGCACTAAGTCAGCGTCAGGTGTGTATTTCAGTAGTAATAAATAACATAACCTGCACACATATTTTGTGGGTGTGCAAAATTAGTGCAATTGTAATTTTTGACACAGAATTTGTATTTTCTGTGGGTGTAGTATGTGCCGTTTACCTAAGAACACAGCCCTTGTAATACAAGATGAGACTATAGACTGTGACTTATTTCGTGCTTTAACTTTTGTGTAGAAGTTTAGAATACCTTGGCATACATTTTGTTCTCAAGCTTGACAAGTAGGTTTGGGTTTGTTTTTTCTTTTTTTAACTTGAGCTGGCCAAGTACTGTGACAACTTGTTGAAGAAATCAGCAAAAGGAATGACAGAGAATGAAGTAGAAGACAAACTTACAAGTTTCATTACTGTTTTCAAATACATTGATGACAAAGATGTATTCCAAAAGGTAACTTTTGATATTCAATAAACATTAAAACGTTGCATTTAAAGTATACTTGAAGAATGTGGTTATGCTTTTAAAAATCCTCATATCTGATTTTTTTTATGCAGTTCTATGCCAGAATGTTGGCAAAAAGATTAATTCATGGTTTGTCTATGTCTATGGATTCTGAAGAAGCCATGATTAATAAACTAAAGGTAATGTGATATTCTTCTAATGCAGAATAAACAAACATAGGAGTATGTAATGTTGAGAGGGAGCAGCAGAGGGTGCCAGAGATAACTTAGCAATCAGTAGAACCCGTTTCCAATAGCTGAAAGGAAAAACTAATTTCTTGGTGGTCTGTGAAAGATATATGGCCAAGTATCACTTAGGCATTTGAGATTTTTATGAGGTTTTGGGTTGTATTATTAAGTGTGTTCAAATAATTCATATTTACAATGTAAAAGTACCAAGGACTTTCATAAACTAGCTCTATCTTTCAATTTTATAAAATAACATTGTTCATATAAATCAATGTATAGAAAGTGAAACTGAGATAAATCTGATAATTTTCTTTTATAATGTTTGTTTTCTATCGTAACTAGTGTTCTCTGTAAATATTGTAACAATGCTCTGCTGACTAGATTTTCATGTTTTAGTAGTGAATGTGCATAATTTATGTAAGTACTGTTTTCACTGTGAAACCTGTTACCATATTTCTTCACAGCAAGCCTGTGGTTATGAATTTACCAGCAAGCTCCATCGAATGTATACAGACATGAGTGTTAGTGCTGATCTCAACAATAAATTCAACAACTTTATCAAAAACCAGGACACGATTATAGATTTGGGAATTAGTTTTCAGATATATGTTCTACAGGTACTAATGTATGTTTATTACTATTGAGTTATTTGTACATAATTTTTATGTTTTGATAACAAATGAACAATTTTTCTAACTATGAATACTTCTTATATGGAAACTGACACCTTGTGATCATTGTGGAATAATTTATTTTCCTAGTTTTTCTTCTTAAAATTAACCCACTAGCACACTGAACAATAGTAATGTAAAATGCCTTGTGTTCTTGTCTTGAATTAATACCTCAGTGGGGCATGCATAATGAGTAGTAAAAAATCAGCAGTAAAACTTTGGGTCTAAATTGTATGTTTTATGGCATAATACGCACTACAGATCTGTTTAATAGTGTTATTTTTTTCTTAGTGTATATATTGTATAAAAATGTTAATGCTTTTGTTTTTCCTGATACCTTTAGGCTGGTGCATGGCCTCTAACTCAGGCTCCTTCTTCTACATTTGCAATTCCTCAGGAACTGGAAAAAAGTGTACAGATGGTAGGTTAGTAGGAGGCTTCTTGTAAACATGTGGAAAATGTAATATAACTCCAAATAAAAGATGATCGCTCTAACAGAGAAAAACCTGAGCTGCTTCATTTTCTTTGTAAATCATGGCTATCCTGTTTCCAGTCCATATGAAATTTGGAAAGGTCACTCAAATGACATACTGAATTTATGTACGTATTTGCATAGCTTTTCTTCATTTTTCCCATCTGTCTTCTACACTTTGTGATTGATGAGGGAGATACTAATAAATACAATCAGATGAACTGGGTTGATTCTTAGCTTTAAAACCAATTCCTAATCTTTAGATAAAAGAAGATTTTGTTTCTAATATTAAATCTGAACAGATTTAATAGCAGATTAAAATGCAGATACAGATTTCTTGTCCCATATTTCATAGAAGCCATTCAAAATCAAGCTTCATACAAACTTCTTTAAAGCTAATTATGGAAATTCTCAAAGCAGAAAAGGTTTTACTTTGGCCACATACTCTCTTTTTATGTGATTATTTCTGCTTTGTAGAGGCGGAATATTTTATTACTTTTGATTATATTATTGTGTTCTAAATGTTATCTGTACAACGTTTGTGTTAAAATACAGAATATGTGTGTTGATCTTTGCTAAAGTGTATTTAATGGTGAAGTACATTTTAGGCAATAAATACGCTAAAATTAAATTGCTATCTGATCTAAATTATAATGGCAAATGTCTGTTTCTGTGGTGAAGGAGCTTTTTCATGTGTTACTACTATGTATTAGAAGTATTTATTCTGCTTTTATTTCCCCTGTATTACGTGGCCCTTGGTTTTAGCAATATAATAGTTTCCAACCCATACTATGGGATCCACAGAAGGTGATTGATGACATTTTGCTCTTCTTTGTGGGTTTAAAATATGAGTATTGTCAGTTGTGCCTCAGTTGGAAAATTGTTATGGACTTGTGTATTAGAAGCAGCTCAGAGTCTGGGTTGCTTGCCTAACTTCACTGTTTTGCCAGTTCAAAGGAGCAAACTTATTCATGTGTCACCTAGCTGGAATTAATGCTCTAAACTGTACTCATAATCCCCTGAGGAAACAGAACATGACCTTGGGGAGTCTTTAAAAAATTGACAACGTCTGTCTTTACTGTCGAATTTGATCATTTGACCCATAAAGAGAGAGTTCTCTCAGGATTCTGGCCAGGATTTAGAAAGAAAAAACATTTTGCAGTTGCACTCCAAAGTATTGGAGTACCTCTGTAATTGGACAAACTGTTTAGCAGCTTTTTCAAGCTCCGAGACTGCTGGAGCTTCCTATAAATATATATTTATTTGAATGGTATACAAATACTGGTTTTCGTACTATGTAAGCTTGTGGGTGGAGAAACACCTGATTCTTAAAGAGGTCAAAAGTCCCCCTTCTTGTATTTTCCTTCGATGTTAATCAGAGTTGCCAGACCAAATCAGAGTAAGCCAAATTGATATCTACACAGTGTTGGCTACATGGGGTGTAGGGAGGTTTGATTCAGTTTTAAGGAAAGGTTCTTTGAATCTGCTTAAGTTTTTCTCATTGCCAAAAAGTAGCTAGGCCTTGAATTAGGATTAGTCTGCAAGCCGCACTTTCTTGTTTCTTTCAGATAGGAAGTATGAGAGCAAAATTTCTGAATTTTTTTCTTAAAAAAAACAAAACCAAAAAAAAAACCAAAAAACAAAAAACCCCCCAAACCAGCTTAAATACTAAAACTAAGGTTTAGCAGGCACTTGCCAATATATACAGTCCGATTTATTCTTCTTGGCTATAGGAATAATACGTAGGATTAAGGTCAAATTTATATTTTTTTTTTTTCTGTTGGATTTTCAGCCAAATTTCAGTTATTTTCAGAGGACATCCAAGAGAATGCTGTAGCTACTAAAATGCTACTAAAAATCCCCATTTTTATATTTCTCCTTACAACCAAAATGATCAGACTCTTATATTACATACGTTAAAATAAAACCTGATTTTTACAAGCCTTGCCATAAACTTCCACTTTAGTCTTTAGAGAAATTCTTCTTTTCCTTCCTGTCAGAGTAACTTTTCTGCATCAGTTTAGCCCACGGAATAAGTAAGCTGAAAACCATGTCCTGAAAAGATTTTTTTTTTTTTTTCCCCCTCAACATTCTGGAATATCTTCATTTGTTCTTCAAAATCCAGTGCTTCATTTGGTTTCATACAAATTTTTCTTATTCTCTCTCCACTGCTTGCTAGTTTCCAGGAACGGCAGGATTGATGGATTGCATATAATATGAGAATAAGATGATTTTGCTGCTTCTCTGTAAATTTTATTTCTCTTATACAGTCCACAGGTCATTTATGCCCTTCCTTCTTTTATTCTCTGTTGGTGAAAATGACATTTAAATGTACATAAACATAGCTTTGAAAGAATCTTCTAGGAATTGCATTCCTACAGTCTTCTGGTCTTATTTACAGTAGCCAGATTTGTGCCCTTTAGTGCCAGATTTCAAACTGCATAGCTAATTTTCACTTGCGCAAAACCAAAAACTTCATTTCTTAAAGAGAGGAATTTTAAAGATGGTTTTAAGGCCTTTTCTTGCTTAGAGGTAATTTTTTTTCATATTCCTGTTTTGATATATATTCATGTGTGTATAATTTAAATATCAGGAAAAAATGCTTTCCAAAATGGCTGATGTAGCACTTCTCATAATGACAAGAAATTCGTGTAAAAATAAAAAAAAAAAGGAGGAAGAAATTAACATTAATACTAACGCTAGTTTTGCATATAAGATTTTTAAAATACTGATTTTGAGGGGATGCTTCAATTTTTGGGTGTCAGAACAACTTTGAAATGTTACTTCCTAAATCAGAAATGTGTGCTGCTTTGTGAAAATAGGTTTTGGAAGGTTTCACCAGAAATTCGAGGATCTGTAGTCACTTCTTGATTCTGAGATGTTTGCAAACTGTGTGGTTGTGTCTAGACTGAAACCCAAATTGGAAGGTGGCAAAAAGCATGCCCACTTTCAAGCTTGCTCTTTTGGAATTCCCCCTAAAAATATGTTCAGGAATGCAAGATGAGTTTCGTCATGAAAGTCAATGTGTAACTGACTGTGGGAAATACCTGTTAACTAGAAGTTCATGTTTTTTGAAGGATGTTGTTAAAAAAAAAAAAAAACAACAGTAAAATGGATTTTCTGAATTGATTTTAAATAGGATATCAAAGCCATGGAATATAGAATGATTTCACCAAGATGAAAAAATAAAAATACACTTTTTTTATATGGAATTGGAAGGAACAGAATAATAAAACTTAAATTGCTAAACCTCCTAGAAATTCTTCTAAATTCAGTAGAGTTGATACTTCTTTGGAACACTGTTTAACTACAGTATTTTATGCTTGAGAATATGAATGTGTCAACAATCTTTTTGATTTAATCATCAAATGGTATGTTAATAGTAATATTAACATCAACCAGTTCAGTAAATGACTGATGTTCAGTCCATCACCTATCTTCTAAAGGAAAATGCTGTCATGAAATGATCTGCAATGTTTGCATCCAATATGGTGAACATAAAATCAGTATTTCTTCACTGGGATGGTAGTGTGATAATAAACTATTGTAAGTAGTTATATGTGTGACTAATTGAAGTTCATTTTGTTTTGCAGTTTGAATTATTTTACAGTCAGCATTTTAGTGGAAGGAAGCTTACTTGGTTACATTATCTTTGTACAGGTAAAAATAAGTGCTTTGCTAAACTTATGCTTTATACAACTGACAATATTTATTAAAAGTACTTTTCAAATGGCAACAGACTTTGGAGTTGGAACATCATGATTCATATAAAGTCAGCTGACTTATTTTGCATTATAAATTAATTTAATATTTGCTGCTTAGTATTTCCAAAATTTATGTTTGTAAACTTGTGTATGTTATCTGTGATTTATTAAATCCAAGTAAAACTAGAGTTGTACATTCTTAACTACAAAACAGCACTGCAGAACTGCTGAGTTAATAACAATCGCCCTGGAATTGTTTCTGTAGTATCAGATGTCCCTTAGCTGAATATTAAATAATTTTAAGAATGCATATTATACTATTTTACGGAGATATGTAAGTATCTAAGTAAATACATATTTATATTTACTATATAGCAATATATGTTAAAAAACATCTTAGAAGAGGTATAAAATTGTAGCTTAGTTTAGTAAGTATCAGTCAATCATATTTTACTTCAAGTGCTTCCAGTATCAGGCTTTAACGACTGAGCACCGAAACATGTTATGTGGAGGTGAAAACCAGACTAGCATGCAATATAATGTAATGAAAATTTAGTTCTGATAATAGAAAGTTGCCGTTAAGTCATACTCACCTTCACACAGAAAATCTGAATCTGCTTTCAGGCAGATTTCTTCAGTGCTTTTTTTTCTTTTTTTTTTTTTTTTTTTTTTAATTTCTGGGGAATTTAAAGAATATAGGAATATTACGAAAAATTTTACTGGACAAGTCTTCTATTTTGTTTTTAAATCTTTCATTGGAACAACTTTCCTGTAATTGCTATTCTGTGATTCTGTGTAAGCTGTTACTAATTGAAGTTTATGCATTGCAATGCGTTGAGGCTATTTGGAATTTCCTTTTTTTTATTACTATAAATTATATTGCATTATTCAAATTGAACACTGTAGGTTTCCTTTTTCCTTGAAAACACTACTGTTCTAGTAATCATAGTTAGAGTTATTTTTATCGCAGACCACATTCTATATGTGTAAATTCACAACATCATTTTTCATCTTCCCATTCCAAGTGTTAAATGCATACTGAGGTGTGAATTGAATGTCTGGAAATGTAGGAGGAGCTCTAGTAGTTAGGCTTCAGATGACTTTTCAGCACATTCCATCAGTTTATAAAATACTACTTGTATCATTACAGGTGAAGTAAAAATGAATTATTTGTGCAAACCTTATGTAGCCATGGTCACAACATACCAAATGGCAGTGTTGCTTGCCTTCAACAACAGTGAAACTGTCAGTTACAAGGAGCTTCAGGATAGTACACAAATGAATGAGAAGGAACTGACAAAAACCATCAAATCCTTACTTGATGTCAAAATGATCAACCATGACTCAGACAAGGTATGCAGTAATGATATAAAAAAGTTTCATATTTTCAGTTTTGTGATTCTACTATTTGTTGAGGGCTTTTTTTTAATATAAAAGAATCCACTGTTTGCCTTTTTTTCCTAAACTGTATTATTGACCCTTCTGAATAATTATGAATTTGTATTTACAAGGAAAGAGACAGGAGGAAGTAGACTATCTTTGTTTGCTCTGTATGCTTATAACAGCATGGTATGCTGAAAAGGTAATAATGCTAGGACTCTTTATTGTTTCTGTTGCATTTCATCCATATGGCTTTAGACTCACTGCTGTTGGAGGGTAATACTCTTTAAATACACCCCTTTCAAAGTTGTACTGAATCATGAGAAGGAGCCCGAGTAGTAAACCAAAGAGTCTTATACAGATCCTGAAAAAAAAATTGTGGGATTAAGAGACTGAAAGTAACAGCAACCATGTTCTTGCTGACACATTACGGGAGGACGAGGGAGGAGGAAAGGGAGCAAGGGGGGCTTGTGTGAGAGGATTTTTCTGCAATTAGCCAAACTCTGTCATTCCATGAGTTTCATGGAATTCTAGTAATATCTGAGCTTTTTTTGTGGTTAAGGCAATGGTTGATACAGGCTCTGTTTCTGACTCTGCCTCATACTTCTGTACAACCTACGTGAAACCAGTTACCCGTTTTCCCATACAGCGAAGGGCACAGATGACTGTTAAGAAACACTACAGAAGTGCCCATGCATTCCATACAAACTTCAGCATGTGCTTCCAGCTAGCCCAGAAAGCCCAAGTTATTCAGACAGTATCAGGCAGGAGAAACTGAGATAAACTGTTAGCTTCGCTTAGGAGAAGAAATCCAAAGCTGCTCTGATAGCTGCTTTTTTTTTTAACCAGGAAAATATTAGAAAATGGAAAGTGAGATCACAAGGAACAGTGGCTGGGAAGATGTCTGTTAAACCATGGGTGAAATATAACACTGGGAGCTATTACAGAAAACAGTGAGATTTTTCCTAATCATAGAAAGTTGCCCATTATTTAAAGGATTTTACATTTATTTATATCTGCCTTACCAGGTTTGGCCAGTTTCTTTAAGCATATGTCATTGAAGAGCAAATGGTATAGCTTTCCAAGCCTTTTACCTTTTAATGTTTACCACTGCATTTTCTGATTCTTTAACTTGCAGGCTGTTGTGGTCAAACATCTCTGCTAATTCTATTTTCCTTGCACTCCATCCAGCAATGTGAAAGCTGATCTGTAGACAGTCTATCAGCTTACTTATTGAATATGCCAGTGAACTTTAGTGGCTTAACCAGTGAAATTAAATACACTAACTTCTCTTTACCTGTATCTGAGCACAGAAAAGTACAGTGTATTGAATGTTGTAGTTTGCTTTTGTTTGGTTGGGTTTTTTTGAAAGAAAAAAAAAAAAAGAAAAAAAAACCTTTTGGCAAAACCTTTGTCGGTTCATTAGAATCGTGCTTTTTGAGCTCATGCACAACACACAATTTATTTTGGGTTATAGTCAGCCATGTAAGCACAATACTGCTAAAATTTAATGTTAGCTTATATTTCTTAAAGCTGTTGATCTTTGCGTTTTCATGTTAAATTTTCTATACTATGGCTGCATATTATAATATATTATAATAAAGAATATTTGTTGCAGAATATAAAATTAGAATTAATATTGTTTTGAGTATATATTTAGATAAATATTGACTGTGTTTACTAAAGTATTTGCACTTGAGGCAGCCATGGTTTGGCAAGATTCCAAAGTCTAAGAAGCCCAGTAACTTTATTCTGCTGGAAATTGGTAATATTTGTACAGACTACTGCCTGGAAACGGCAAAGATCGGTCAGGTCATCCTGTTGGTTGAATGTAAAGGTGTTTGGACTGCAGGGAATAGTTACCATTTATTGAAAGAAATGGACTTTTACATGTGTGGAAAAGAATTGAGATTCTGACAGGAAAAATTAGAAATGTAGAGATAGATATGGAACTGTAGAAGTTGCAGTTTGTCAACTGTTTCTGCTATAACATAACAAAATGCTTAGATGTGTTTCCTTAAATTCTGGAAGGCAACATTAGTAATAGTTGTGAAAGCAACAGCGCTCTCTTGAGGTTCTGCCATAAATGCAAATCCTACTTTCTTTGAAGGGAGAAAATGAGTTGAAATGGAGAGTGTTTGCAACTAAGATAAGCTGTTGAAGTATTAAAACAGAAATTGCTTTAATCATATTGACTTGTTAACAATATTCATGTGTGTCAGAGTTCTTTATAGTGTTTGCTAAAATAGACTTGATTTTTAGGTTAGTTAAACTGCAGCTTAAAAAATTGCCCTGGTTCAGGTGGCATTTTAGAATTTCCAACTACAAATCTGCTGAAATTGTTTGTATGTATGCAAGCCCCTAACTGTGATTTTTCAAAGTAAATTGTTATCATTGTCTTGTTCCATTTCTGATTTTTTTAAAAAGATTCTTTATTGCAGGAAGATATAGAGACAGAGTCTACGTTTTCATTAAATATGAACTTCAGCAGTAAACGAACAAAATTTAAAATTACTACATCAATGCAGAAAGACACACCACAGGCAAGTATTCTTTGGTGTTTCTAACTTGAACACCTTAGGAAGCTTATTTTTCTAAAATTGAATTTATTGTATTAGTTTGGTGTAAGCAGATGAAGAGTCCTTGTGTAAGATTTACATCACTGTAAAGAAATTATTTAAGTTTAAAGCTTAAGCGCTGCAGATTTTTTTGTACTTAAAATATAGGCTGGAGAAGATGGAATAGGGAATATGAAAGAGGAAGAAAAAAATAAAGAAGAGGCATTCCTCTTGCACCAATTGGGATTGACATTTAGCTTGTCTTATCTAATGAGACTTTTTTGTTGGTAGTGTTTATAAAAGCAACTTATTCCAGGAACAGCAGAACCAATCTGTTTTCCTATGGTTTTGTGTCCTTCATCAACTAAAATTAACTCCAGTGTTGATAATCCGTGTTGCCTGTCTATCTCGTAAGACACAGGATTTTGTACAAGAAACGTATGCGCTTCCAAACTCAATACATTATAGTAAATTCTGCCTGCCCTTCTCCCTAGCAAAAACGCTGGTTTGAATGTCTCTCTCCTACCGCCCTGCTGACTTTCATGAAACCTGGTATTCTTGATTTATGGAAGTATTTTGCCTGGAATTGAATTTCACCTAGATTTTTATATTAATTGGCCACTTTTAATAAAGTAAAAAGTATAGATTCAAGATACTTTTATGAAGTGTTTATTGATCTTACTATATTTTAAGCATTACTGTTCTTCCTATATCGCAGGAGATGGAGCAGACCAGAAGTGCTGTAGATGAAGACAGAAAAATGTATCTTCAAGCTGCTATAGTCCGTATCATGAAAGCACGTAAAGTGTTGCGACATAATGCTCTTATTCAGGAGGTAAGATGAAATCCTCTTCTTAAACATGATTTGATGAAAATCTTGCAGGTTAGTTGAGTAAATCATCTGACCACAAAACTCTCCCATGTCAAAACTAATACTTCAGTGAAATTAGTGAGAATTTCATCGGAGTCTACTTTGAACTGCGGTACTGGGGCATTAGCCGTGATCCCTCAATCTTGTAAATGTGTCTTAGCACTAAAGCATTAAGTGCCTCTGTGCTTGCTCTTTCCTGGTGGGTGGTTCTATGCCGACAGATGTCGTATCCTATAAGAATCATTGCCAGAGCTATAGGTTCAATTGAAAACCTGAGTATGGGTGTTCTAGGTATGGAATTTCCATAGAAGCACCTAGCCAATTTTGAGCTCTAATTGTGATTTTATTCTAATTCATGGCTTAAATTTTAAAAGTTGTCTGAGTACGTAGACATGCACTTCTTAATCTCCCTTTTCTATTAAGTGGTACAGTTGTCTAGATTTTTTAGATTCTAGATTAATGATCTGTGAACTGTGACAGACTGGCTGGGAAGGAAGTGCTATTTCTTTTGTTTTTCTCCCACTTGCCCATCTGTGCTAGTTGCCTGCCTAATTGTATTTCTTACTCCAACCTAACCTTTGCTCCTACCAACCAGTTCCCATTTTTAGTTTTCTCAGCCTTCCAAGGCATTCATTCTTCAGTCTAATTCATTCCTGTGTCTCCTGAACCTTGCTGGATAGCCTCAGAGTGGACTGGTGGGAGAGGGAATAAAGATTCCTGCTTTATTGGACCATTTTGAGCATGGAGGTGGAGAGGCATTCAGTCATTTTGAGATCTGCTGTATGCTTATGTCTTGTGGTAATGGAGGAAAGAGTTTACCACAGCCACCTCTTAATTTTTATTTCCTGATAGAAATAAGCAGCTACAGAGAGCTTGGAAGCCCAGAACTTGCAATGTGAGACATCTTAAAGGTTTTGGATATTGAAATAGTGCTAACAAAAATACTCTGAAAGCAAGCTTAATTTAACAAACCTGATTTTGAATATCTAAAAGATGAAGCAGTGTAGGTCCTGATTACTTCTCAAAATCTTTGGTTATTTGGTTTCCTGTTACTTAAATCATCCATGCAATTATAATTAAATCCTGTAAGAATTTACAATTAAAACTAGAAGATGGTAGGCAAGCCCTGTTTCATCTTTGAAAATACTTTTTTCTCCCTATACTCAAATTCTTAGAAAAAGTTTTCAAACTGTACTTTGCTTGAGACCAGTATATAAGGGTGGAATAGATTACAAAAAATCCTTTCTGGTTGCTTCTTCCTCTGTTTAACTCAGGAGGTACTATCTGACATGCCTCTGCTGCATTTTGCTCTCGCAGTACTCTTGCAGAATAGTATGGTCTATTAACATCAGGAGCTTTTTCATGCTTTGCAAGAAAGGTGGATATTTTGATTGTTACTCAGTTAAAAACTAAGTAAAGTTGGTGCTCCATTTATCTATTGCCAGCCACATCCACCTGTTTTGTTTTTTCACCTTGGCTTTTAACTAAATTTATGCCCCTTTTGAAAATAATTTCTTTTATCATTTAGTCTTTAGTTCTCAATTTTGAATACCACTTATATCCTAGATGGATTAGAGCATTTAAAACTGAAGGCTAGGCTTTAAATAGTTAATATCTATGCTGCAGTGTAGTGTGGGGACTTGATGTAGCCTTAAACGAGCAATTGTGAAACCTCAAGCAATAAAGTGAAGCAATACGAAAAAATCCACTAGGGTTAATTTTTCCTTCTTTTTTGCACTCTGAATTAATTTGTGTCAATTTCCATGCTGCCTCAGCTAAACTGTTACTGGGATCTGCGCTTGATTCTTTAAAATGTTAGCTGTCCTCTCTACAGTCTGTGATATAGATGTACTCCTAGGCACTTCAGAAATTATTGCCAGGTTTCAGAGCAAATTGTGGGGAGACATGTTTTTGTATAGTTAATGCTTAAACAGGGAGATGGAAATCTCATGTTAAGTGGAAATTTTATTTAGTTATGTCTGCATTGAGCTCAGTAACTTGTTTTGCATCGTATTGTATGAATAAGGCCAAACTGCCAATGGTTCCGAGTTGAACATGCTCAGCTTTCTCACTAGACTGACTTTTATTAAAAAATTAATAACCATCACTTCTATTAAACTTTTAGAGCATACATAATTAACTTCTTGGCTGTCCAACTTCCTTTTTTTTTTCCCTTTTAACCTTGTAGTAAGATTTGATTTACTGTCAAGAGCCTTTTTATTTCTTAAAACATTCATTTGTGATATTGTTACTAATTATGGTGACACTGTTACTTTTATAATGATGTTTATATACTTATGTATAATGTATTCACTTAAAATTTCTAGTCTGACTTCTTGAGGAGTAAGAATGAATCTTTTGAAAGGAATGAATGGTTAATATTTTCTTGACTTATTAATATTTTTTCTGAGATACAAGGGCAGAATTATATTGTTATTAGAGGTATGATTCAAAGACCCGTAGCCTTAATGTAGTTAGCTCTGATTCGAACAGTTAGACTCCAGCACCACACATTTCATTTAGCGTGAGGTGTCCAAGAAAATACTCAAGGCCCTCAGTAGCCCTCTGTATGTTAGCATGTGGTCTTTGCTGAATTGTTAGTTGTGTTAGATACACCCTGATAGTTTTACTTCTAGCTCCATGCTGCAGTCGCTTACAGGATGAGGTAGCTTTTCCCTTAAAATGAGTAAGGTCAGTGGGAGTAGTGGAGGGGAAATGTCAGTGCAGTCATTCCCTGAAGATTTTTTTGTTCTGACCATCAGGTATTTCTATCCAACCTTCTTATTTGTATTATCTTTAATAAAACAAAAAACAAAAAGACCTTACCAATACAAAATCCCACCTTTTGTTCTGTCCTAAGTAAATACGTGAAGTATGATGATGACAATCAGTTTGAGAATAGGGCTGAAGTTAGGTGAAATCTGAGCAGACCTATCAGCTTGTTAGCACCAAGTTTCTTCTCATTTGTACTGCTGTGGAACGTACCAGACCCTTGGCTGCTAGCCCGACAAAGCTTGCTCTTTTGAGCTTTTTGTTTGCTTTGCTGGGTGAATTCTACCTGGTGAGTTCTGTTGGCTCACAGAGGGCTCCAGCAAGCTCTAGAGCTCTGGGACAAAGCCAGCTGTGAAAAGTTGTAAAGAAAACAGGAAATCCAGCTGAAATAAAAATCACTTTCTTTTACAGAACAAATGAGAAACTACAGGCAAAATATATTGTGACACTTGAGTAGTAAGATCTTTTGTTTGAAAAATTTTCCAAGTTAATAGATATGCATATTCTGTTACTACACACCATTTTCTCCTCTTCTCTACAAGTGAATGGGCAAAACTGAGAACTATTAAGAGACATCTCAAGTTTTGCCTGTAGTGGCATTCTTCCACAATGCATATATATACATTTGTTTTTACAATAAATAATTTTTTACTGTATGTATTACAAAGTTCCAGCATAGCCAGATGGAACTTGCCAAATTGTAGGGCTATCTTCAGTGACTGAAGAAAGAGAGGTTCATCCTGATTGTCTCAAATTGTATAGGAAAGGAGGTCAGTGGTAGGGGGACTCCATTTACACTTTCCAGACACCTGAGCAGTTCGAGTGCCTTCCAGGACCAGGTATACAGCACTGCAGGGGATCCAGCTCACATCTCATATCCTGGCAACTGCAACAGCAATGAAGTAGTGTAACTCTACAAAATGATTATTACTTGGGCCATGTCTTTTCTGATGAAAAGTGTCATCTAGGGCTTTTCAGCAAATTTCCTGAAACAGGAGTGTTATTTTTTTCTTGCAAATTTGATTGTCTAGTGCAGTAGAAGTTCTGAGGATAGGTTGCATTTTTAATATATTTAAACTGTGCTATGAATAAGGTCTTACTATAACATTATAGTCAGATTTTTTGGTAATTTGCTATGTACCTGTTTACATGTCTTCTAAACATGTCTTTTTAATGCTGTAAAGAAAACACAGGTTTCACGAATCTTTATTAAATGAAAATATCTGCTCTATCTTTTTATCATAACAAAAATGGTGATGGATGAGAAGAAAATAGTGTTCAACTTTAGAGGTAGTTTTGAAAAATACAATCAAATGAAATTTAACCATTCAGAATTGTATAAACTATTATGAAAACTAAGATTAACAAAGTAAGATTTCCAAGTAAGACTGACGTAACTCAAACAAAATTTGGGAGTCCTTAAATTAAATACTCCAGAACAATGAAAGTACGTAAACAGAAGTAAAAGGGACCTAGTCTAGGAAGATAAGTCAGTTAGCAGAGCCAGCATGGAAAGGCACATATGGATTTACAAAATTTTCACTTTGCTTAAACTGTGATAATAATAAAGTGAAGAAATGTGTTAATATTAGATTAATTTTTAACCTGAATATTTATCTTCATTTGTACTGTGACGAATTAAGCAAGCAAGAGGACTAAAAAGATCTGGTTAACATGCAGGCAAACTAACCAATGTGCTGAACAGTTGGTTTAAGTGTCCTGACACTCATATATAGAGAAGCTTTGTTGATTGTTATAAATGAACTATTCCAGGTTTATTTAATCCTGTCTTTAAAAGAAAAATATACTGAATTTGCCTTAAAGCCCTTAGCCCTGTTGTAAATAAAAATAACACAAAAAATGTGTCTTTCTTTTGCAGGTAATTAGCCAATCAAGAGCTAGGTTTAACCCAAGTATCAGCATGATTAAGAAGTGTATTGAAGTTCTGATAGACAAACAGTACATAGAGCGAAGCCAGGCCTCTGCAGACGAATACAGTTATGTAGCATGATGTTGCTATCCTGCAGGTATGATTGTAAGGAGATCATTGCCGTCACTGTTTGGTGTGTTCCTGTGGGAAGAGGCAGGCCTGTGCCTCCATAATTGGTCACTTGGCAGCCCCTGTTTTTCTGCTGTTTACAACATCACCAGTGCCATGTCATGAGCGTCAATGAAAATGCCTATAGATATTTCAAGCTCATGTCATTATGACATTTCTTAAAACTTTACTAAAAGAATGAGTGAAGTATTGCTGAAATGTGGAAAATTGGTTGGGTACCATGCTTTTTTTTTTTCCTTCCCTTTCATGTTTGCAGTTGATGTTTTTTAATGTATCTTAAGACAAAGAAAAAAAAAACAAAAAAAAACCCAAAAAAACAACAAAACAAAAACAAACAAAAAAAAAAAACAAAAACAAAACCCTAAATATTGTAATATGACAGATAACCTAATAATTGTATCTACATTAAAATGTAAAAAAAATGACGAACATGATACTGCTGCTTGTCAAATAAAAAAAAATAAAGTTATATAATGTGTCTCTAATGATTGTAGAAATGGATATAGCATTAATGTCTGTAAATATTATTCAGACTTGGAAGAGTAAAAATAATGTTATGTGTTTGGGTTTTGGATAACCTCAGAAGTAGATCTGACGTAAGAACTAATTTATATAAAACTGAATACCAGGTATGTTATGTTTGATGTGATTATAAAAAAATACTTACGGTTAAGTGCTAACACATCTTGTTTTCTTGAGATTAGGCTAACTTACATTCTTAGTGCCTGAAGGCCTACTCTGTGTCTCTTAATCTCATACTGTAGGAATACGTTGTAACAGAAAATAAACAGACATTTGAGGGGATTTAAGTGGTGTAGTTCACAAAGAGTTAGGAATGGTTATCATGAATATCAAAGATATAGTTCGGTGGCTTGTGAAACCACCCTATTAATGGGAAAGAATATAGCAGACTGGTAATTGAAAAAATGTTTCACTAATGCATTGGGTAGAAACACTACATGGATAGGTACTGTGTTTGTTTCCACATAAGCCCATATGGTTTTTTTCTTGTTTTCCCGCCTAACTCATCTGGTTGTATTTATCATATTTTGTTTTCCTCTGACCCAATTAGATTTCTAGCTATTTGGGCAGGACAAGAAATATGGGCTATTTGATGTCCTGCATGTTCATCAGGGATGGCATGGTGACAGTTCACTCTTACATAAGCAAAGTATAATTTTAAAAGGTACTAACTCTACCGCTGGAAGTAATTGGGGTTTAATAGCATTAAGCGTGTGAACACACTGAATGCCTGCTGTGGAAAAGAGCTTCCTCATGGCTATGCCTGCAATTGTTATTGACAGGATAATTATTAAGTTAACTTCAAGTGTTCTATTTTTGCCAAATTTTATTTGTGTGCATATAAAAATATATATGTAGATACATAATATTTGCAATATTTTTTTAGATTGTGTGATATTTCATCATCTACTAAAAGTCCACAGATCAAGAATTAATTTTAAAGGAAAAAACCCTTTGGGGGGAGCTTTTTCCTTCTTTTTTTCTTTTTTTAGTTCTTCACTGTATGAAAGGTTTCTCTTGGACTCTCAGATTGTTACTGTGTCTTAAGAAATGGCATCAGATTCATACGTCATCCGGAGGGTATAGTAAACTTTGTATAGTTAACTAGGAAATGCATCAAGAAGCGGTAATATATTTTCCTCCTATATGAGGGTCAATAAAGGGCAATAAACAATAAAGGGCACTAAACACTTCTTCCATATTTATGGTATTTTATCCACTGCACTAAGATCTAGATTTTTTTAAATGGATTTATGTCTTAAAGAAGTGGGTTTTTTAACTGATCATGCAGTAGGTCATTGTCTGAAGTGGTAGTTCAGAGTTGTGTAAGTGTGTTGGGAGACAGCAAAGGTGCATATAGTGTCACTAAGTGTAGTAAACAGGAGACACATTAGCATAGATTTTGACTGGAGTGACTTTTAATCTAGTGTGAAACATTTTATAAAAACTAATTACTTCTTATGACAAAAAATAGAATAGAGGGAATATTCTATGACAAAATACAAAAAATATTGCCTAACATTGAGTCGTCCAATCCTTTCTCCAGAAAACAAACTAACAGTGACACCAAAGCTTCTGGAAACAAATATGTTTTATCTTGTAACTTGTGTATGAGTCAACAGATTTTAAGCTTGTTTCTTCATAAAAGGGTTAATAAAAGCTTTATTTAAATTAGATTGAAGTAGCAAAATTTTAAGACTGACTTTGAAAAAGCCTTAACAAATTTATTTTCAGAATCCCTTCATAGACAAAACAAAAACTTTACTGCTCTAGCCCAAACGTGTAAGGTTTTAGCATTACCTTATCTCTGAATTTTTGCATACCTAAAACATCAAAAGTAATATTTTGGTTTTTAGATAAGCATGCTGCTGAGTTCTGACATGTTTAGTGAGTTAAAAACATTCATATGCCAGTGCAGTTGGCATCCCCAGACAATGTCTCTCATAATTATACACAGACTCAGTCTTTTCAGTGCCTCTTGGGAAACATGGCTATTGCTGGGAAACATTTTGAATTCTGCTTTATAACTCACACCTTCCCCCTAAGGAAAAAAGTAGTGCAGAGATTCAGCCGTCTGTAGCTGGGTTAGGTCACTGAAGTCATCGCTGGCACAGTGATGCAGCTTATAGTGCAGCGCTACAACCTGGCAACTCAATACATCTGGCAAGTGTCATTTCAAAATACAAAGTGCTGATGGGTATTAACAGGAGGGGCAAATTATAAAAAATGAAGACATCCAAAAATCCTATGCATTTTTAGTTTTTCACTAGAAGAACCTGGTATAATTATACAGATTTTGTTGATTTGCCCCTGTACTCGGCACTGGTGAGGCCGCACCTCAAACACTGTGTTCAGTTTTGGGCCCCTCACTACAAGAAGGACATGGAGGTGCTGGAGCGTGTCCAGAGAAGGGCAACGAAGCTGGTGAAGGGTCTGGAGCACAAGTCTTGTGAGGAGCGGCTGAGGGAACTGGGGTTGTTTAAGTCTGGAGAAGAGGAGGCTGAGGGGAGACCTCATCGCGCTCTACAACTACCTGGAAGGAGGTTGTAGTGAGGTGGGTGTTGGTCTCTTCTCCCAAGTAACAAGCGATAGGACGAGAGGAAATGGCC
This sequence comes from Calonectris borealis, assembly GCF_964195595.1. Taxonomy (NCBI): domain Eukaryota; kingdom Metazoa; phylum Chordata; class Aves; order Procellariiformes; family Procellariidae; genus Calonectris; species Calonectris borealis. The sequence goes on along the minus strand of NC_134313.1, from coordinate 156,293,357 downwards.
TCAAGTTGCGCCAAGGGAGGTTTAGATTGGACATTAGGAGAAATTTCTTTACTGAAAGAGTGGTCAGGCCTTGGAACAGGCTGCCCAGGGAAGTGGTTGAGTCACCATCCCTGGAAGTATTTAAAAGACGTGTAGATGAGGCGCTTAGGGACATGGTTTAGTGGGCATGGTGGTGTTGGGTTGATGGTTGGACTCGATGATCTTAGAGGTCTTTTCCAACCTTAATGATTCTATGGTGCTATGATTTGTTATAAGCCTGTTAACATGTATGACCTGCTAGTTTATTGGGAGCCATACATCTGAGTCTGGAAACATAATGGTTTCATACATCTCATAAATTTCTAATATCAAAATGCATTTTACCTCTAGTATTGAGTGTTACTGATAATTCTTACGCCAACTGAAAATGTATTTCTATGATATTTTAATTTGTCTTCAGATTGATTATTTTATTCTAGGAATGAAAAATGTGTACCTGTATTTCAGTGTGTTGATACATATAGGGCTGCTGGAGCTATGAAAGGTACTTAAATGGCCATAACGTGAGAAAACAGTTTTCAAAGTGGAGAGTATCATTACTTTTTAAGAAACCTTTCAATGAGTACCTCACTTTTCCAAATAAGGAGCAGAGTACAGAAATTGGTCAAAGGAGAAATACATTTTATAAGCTGGTATCTTTCAGCTATGCTTAGAAAGCCATTTCTTATCCTTAAAAAAGGGTAATTTTAATTTTAAAAGCAAGTCTTACAACATAGTGTTGATTCTTGAGCAGAATAAACTTTTTGTACCCTAGGGCAAGTATGTTAGGCCTGTCCATGCTTTACAAATATGGTAAGTACCTAGAGTTAATTTATCTAGGGTATTACAATCTATGAAAATATATTCTCCAGAAGCAATTGTTCTTGCACTGAGTATTTGCTCTTATTACAAATATGAAGTTATCCTTACTTGCTTATGGTAAGTTGTACTGCACTTCCTAGCTGATAACAAAACAGAGTTTTTGCAGGTTGTCAGACAAAAGAAGAGGAAGGGTCAAAACGTTGTTTGGGTGTAATAATTTTAAAACAATGCAAGACTTTGCTGGACGCAAGTATGTGTGTGTGTGGTTTTAAAGAGGGAGGGTGAACAAATATGATAGTAAAGTAACCAGACGTGTAGCTTGGATGTGCATTTCTTATTGTCTCCATTCTGTAGAATTCACAATTGCATCAATAAGGGAAGAAAATAACAGCCAGCAAAAAGAAAGAGGAAGATGAGGAGGCTGGCCAGTTGGCCTCCCTTTTAGAAGTACTGGAGTTGTATTTTTGTGTTCATTATCTTCATATAGTTTAAACATGCATATGTTAATTAACAAGATTACTTCAGTAATCAGGAAGAAGTGTGCTCGAAGCAATGCATTTGACATAGCCATGTGTTGGTGCTGCTCCCACCAGCTGTCCCAGGAGCACGCAGCACAAGATGAAAGCTCCCGTAGTCTCCCCAGTAAGTCCAGTCTTGCATATGCATCTGAGAAGCAAAGGACTCTTCTAAGCCTGACAAGTAGTACGAAGCAATTCAAAAGATATTGTTAGTCACTTCTAAAACAGTTCTAGTCGTTTAGGGAATTACTTCCACCATTCATTTCTACACCGTCTTTATGGCCCTTGTGACTGAAAGCTATCAGTGGTGATTTAAGCAAAGCTGAAATGCTCTCTTGGTTGGTTGCTTTGACTGGAGTGATGAACAGCTTGCATTAACGCCGTCTTAAGTTCCTCCTGCTCAGCTGGGGAAAGTGATGGGTGTGTGCATGGCTAGTCTATTACAGTATCAAGTGAAAACTTTACACTTGAACCCCTGGTGAACTTGCTGTATATGAACCCTTTCTAGAGCTTCTGAACTAGCCAGAAATCTCCTCTGGTATTTTATACTGAGGAGGGCTATACTAACCTTGTGTGTCCTTCTGCTCTTCCACCGAGATAAATAAAATCATACACTGGTGTTCCTATAAATGTTGCTCTCATAATCTTCTCTGATGTAGTGTTATATACCAGGAACAGAAAATGCTGTATTTTGGGACTACAGAAAGCAAAGCAGGATGGATGAAACACTTTCCAATGTCTGTATAGCCAAGGCATCAATTCTTTCCACCTGACTCTTACCCAACCAAATGTTTGACATATTAGTGTTCACAGGAGCAACGGATACACAAGGAGATTGTTAGGCATGTTTTCATCTGAAAGAGGCCTTCTTCTTAGCATAATCATTGAATGGTAAACACTGTAATTATCACCTTTTGGTGGAAGCTAGTGGTTCTGATGTGTGTCAAACTATCTTTCCAGCAGCTGTGAACAGGAGCAGTGCAGTTGCCAACAGTTATTAAAGAGGAGTAGTTTGAGGACAGTTTTGAAACTTGGCAGGTCACTGTTGCCTGTCTTTTTGTGATGGTTATATTGTCCATAACTTACTAGGTATATATGATAAAAAGTGTAACACTTCTCGGGTAGTTTTTCACATTATGTTGAACGGTTTCAGTTGCGTTTCATAAGAAATATTTGGGCTGTTTTCCTAAAAATTCTACGCATGGGGTCCATTTTCCTTTCTTCTTTCTAGCCACCAGCTTAATAGAATTCATGGTCGTCAAAACTTGAGTTTGAGAGAATAAAAAAAAAAATCTGAAACTCATGATATTATGTAGTCATCTGTATATTTGAAGCCAGTTTCAGAATGTTTTCTGGGATCTGTTTTAAGCAATGCCAGGCATTTGGCTCCTTCAGGGTGGTGAGATACGTGGAGTGAGGTGCTGCCTAGAACTAAACAAGGGGAAACTGTCAGTGGAAGGGTATGAATGGTCTACTGACTCTTACGCTTCAGAAGTTGATCTAGCGTGTCTGTGTGCACGGGATCTAGGACATCACACGTTCTCTTCAGGGTTTGTTCTGTTTTAAAGAGAGGGCATGAACACTGATGCCGGTGGGCATTCAAGAAACAGGAGGCCTGGCCTTTTTGAGTCTGTCTTCATTCTTTCCTTGACCATGAGAGTCCCCCAGTCTTAACCAATAGGGCAAGCAAGGCCTATTACATCTCTTGGATGTGTGCAAACTTAAATTGGCCTGAAGGTAAATCAGGCAAAAGGGATGAACTCTTACCTGCTTCCCAAGGCTTTTTGTGTATTTTTCATTGCAATATTCAAGGGACTAGAAAACAATAATTGGGACAAGGGATCTGTAACTTAGTTGTGAAGGTATTCCTGTGGGCGCTGGGGCTGTGGGTGTGGGTTCCAGTCAGAGGGTTGGTACACTAAAGATGAGCCATCTGCTTCTCAGTGCAGAAGGAAAGCAGCAGTGGCCAGAATTCTGTATGCAAACTTCATCCCCTGTGTTTGTTGATGTCCATAATAGACTTAAATGCTAGCTAGTAATCTAGTTACCAGTAATGAATGAGCCTTCAAGTATATGAACGTTTAAGTTTAGGGGCCGTCTCACCATCTGGGGGACTCAGACTTGGAAATTAGGCTTTCAGAACTACCATTTTTGGATTTGCCCATATGTTCTGCCTGACTGCCATCTGAAGCTGTGAAAATGAGTCATGTGGATCTCACCTGTAGCCTCATCTCAGTGATTCCAGGTGAAATTCTTTCCCTTCCCCCAAGTGGGTAACTGCTGCCACATGTTTTAGTGTACTGGTAATGATGTATCTAAGCCTTACTGTAGCCACAAATTGAAGGGAATAGATGTACACCCACAGAGCGTGCACTGCTTAAAATCTGAGTCATGGCTGTGAATCAGGGATGTGCCCGTTGCAGCTGGTGAAAGAGATTTGGGAAGATGTAACATTCCTGTTGAGAACAGCAGTAGTCTCATTTTGGGTTAAGGAAACCTTCCATCTGCATGCAGGTAGATGCTAGCCTTAAGAAACCTCTATCCGTTGAGAAGACCCCGCAAATTAATATCTGTCATCCTTTTTTGAGTAAAATAATTGAGAAATTACACTAGCTGCTCCTCAGCCCTCTTTCCTCAAGGCAGTAGCCTTGCCTGTTTTGGATGCCCTCCCTCCTTCAGAGCACTGGGTAGTTAATTTTTAAAAATGTGTATTTTAAAATATGTGTGTGTAGCGTGACAGATAGGATGGAAGAGAAATGGAGCTTGTGTCACTGAGAGTGGTATTTACTTAGTGGGAAGGGCAGGTGGGGACATGTACTCTGGTCCTGAATGACAGCCTGGCGGTTGGGGCAAAAGAGTGTGGGGTTTTGCATGTGGACTGACAGACCCTCTTTATTCTTTCCCACACCCAGGCACAACCTTTGAAATGCAGACTTGACAGGCAGAGCTGGAATATCTGCTCCTTCCCTTCCTGGTGCAGCTCCTGTGAGCATAGGGGCTACGTGTCTGGACAAGCCTTGCTTTGCCAACTGGTTCCTAGGGAAAGGTAGCGCCGTGGCCCTGCTCGCAGGGGAGGAAGAGCTGGGAGCCAGGCGGGCGGAAGGCGCGCTGCTAGATGTATAAAAATGCCGCAAAGCATGGGATAAAGTTCTTAACAGTGTATTATCTGAGGTGGCTCAGGAAACTGTAGGTTATATGGGTCATATGCAGTGACAAAGGTGCAAATCCGGCAGGTAAAACTGCCGCTTTACACACAGATTTGCTTTTGCCTTTTTTGGTTGGTTTGTAAGTCCTCTGTAAAATAAAATACAGGCTTTGGAAAAGTATATCTTCAAGAAGTTTATTTTGGAAGTTTTTTTGTGGGATGTTTAATTCACACATCCTGCTGATACAGCCTCTGGGCTTTGCATCTTCCAGAATTTCCTCTCAGGCTGTCTAAAGAGGCCATCGTGCCTTTCCACGTCTGTGACAGTGGTTGGTTGGCTGGGCTCCAGACTCGGTAAAGTTGTGCAGGGGCTGGTTTTGCCCTTCTCACTGCATGGAGCTCTTCTTTCTTCCCATACTTTTTTAGGCTTTGTTGCCTAGCTCTGTGTTTTAAGGCACAATTACACATAGTGCCTTAAACCTTTTTTTTTTTTTTTTAAAAAAATCCCTGCTTATGAATGTACGTCACAAGTTTCTAATCCTGTGTCTGCTTCTGTAACAAGCACTTCGGCCTAGCCTTCCTTAGAATGTGTTTTTATTATTGTCGTACTCATGAGAGCTCTGGGATACTTAAACGAGGTTTTCTTCAGCCATTTGTCATTGGTCATTTTTGATAGATGGCTGTTTCGAACATCAGTTATAAAACTAAAAAAGTCACATTAAATCCTGCCCAGGCAGACTGGAGTTTTGGTACCGTTCCTACAGAGCACTGCAAACCGTCAGTTAGTGCTTCACATGCTAGAGAGGAATATTTTGAAACTTTTTGTTGTCCTTAGAAATCCTTTGGGGGTTATTTTGTTCATTTTTGTCTCTCTAAAATGCGGCCCATTAAAATGCTTGTGAAAACTCACTTAGCTGCATACTAGCTAGAGTATGGACAACGTAAATGCAAACTCCTTTTCAAACCATCATCTGTAGTGATGGAGGAAGCAACTGTGACAGGACGTCTTTGTACGTGTCCTCTGCTGAGGCTACAAAGAGTTAAGTATCTATGTTCAATAACAACTGCTCTAAAATCACTATTTGTAGGAGAAGTTGCAGCACGGAAGGGAGAGATTCTTCCGCTGTCTTGGTTTCACACAATGGAATTATTAATTCCTTCACTCAACAGGATTGTTGGCTGATTGGGAAAATTTGGGGAAGGTGGCAGAAAGCTATCAAACCTGGTTGGGGCAGTTCCTGTCAGCAGCCTGTTCTCATCTTTTCTGAGGCCACTAATATGATGCGATTCCCCTGCTAGCTCTGCAGCGGCATTACTCTCTTGATTTAATTGCAGCAGTGTGGAAATGTGGGTGCTTTCCTTAAAATGTATTGTTATAGCAGAATCTCTGCTTTTATTAGAGACTTTCCAGCCCTAGTGACTGTGGGGAGAGCAGTGTGACAATGCATTCTGCCGAAAAGGTCAAATATTAGGAAAACAAATACGAAGAAATTAAAATGTATTTTTTCTCCTTTGTTAGCATGAAGATATTTTGGGTGCGTGAGCCTGCTCTTACAGCAGAGGCCCCACTGCAGCCTTCTGCCAGCAGAGGTAGCTACGGCAGCTGAACTGGGCCGAGCGCTGGCTCCTTCCTCCCTGCCCTCCCCACGCCCTCTGTTCCTTGCTCCTGGCTGCTGGGATTCAGCTGGTCCCAAAGCCGCTTTCCCACAGCAGCAGCCATCTCTTCTTCTTAACAGTATGTTTTAGGAGAGGAAATACTCTCCACTGCGGAGTCAGTATTTAGGAGATGCTTTCGCGAGGCGAGCTATCTGGGGGTCCAGCAAGGAGAACAGGAGAGCTTAGAGGGCACAGGACATGAAAAAACAGGATGAAACTTGTGCGCACACACCTGGGAGCTGGGAAGAGAGGGTCCAGCTGGTGTCATGCTCTTACGATTTTGGGGGTGGGATTGAAAGTTAGGACCCTGCTGGGACGCATTTCTGCTGAGACAGCTGCAACCTTTTAGTAAATTTGGGTGGGAGGGTAAAAAGGGGAAGATGCCTTGCATCCTAATCAAATGCCTTCTCTGAGCGAGGATACTACAGGTTGCAGGAAAATGCACCTTGCTTTTCTACTAGAATCCTTCTGGGTGGAGGCGACCATCATTCTCTCAGGAACAGGAGGCTTGGGGAGCACTGCAGCTTCTGAAAGGTATTGATCAGTCTCTTGCCAGGGCAAAGAGGGAGAGCGAAGGCTGGGAAACAAGGTGGGTGTGAAGCTCTTCACAGCCAAATCACTCTTACAGCAGAAGGGCTCTAGAAAGGTGGGGAAAGATACAGTTTGGGGATTTAAGGGTATATGAAATAGAGGAATAGACAGATTCAGAGCTGGCAGTACAGAAATACTTGCTGTATTTTGATGTGTGGTGCATCAATTTTGCCTAGGGTGGGGGAAAACCCTAACCTACGATTCTTCAGTTGGGCAGTTTGTAAGCACAAGTACAGGTAAGAAATGAGAAACTTCATGTTTGATTCCCCATAACTTGCTACTCTCCTAACATCCTCTCTCCTTCAGTTCCCGTCAGCTGCTTCCTCAACCCCAAGCCTTCTCCCTTTGAGTTTTGAGTGGAGCATCTGATGGTATGAGCTTTTAAAGCCTTGTTGAAAATAAAGGGCTCCTCAGCTGAGGATGGTGCATGCGAGTGAAATGTGGGATCTAAACTTGATTTGGGGATGAAGCTAGAAATAGTGAAAGCAAGGAGAGCTCCAGGTGCAGATGCCAAACTTTCTTTCCAAACTTCTTGAAATGGATTAGCAGTGCTGTATGGGAGTCCTAAGCAGGCAGGAGAGAATGGGAGAAGCTCCGAAGCAGAGGAACACGCTGGGAATGGAGCCAGGGAATCTGTACCTGTCTTACCATTTGAAACAGGCCACAGTGAATCGTCGTGGGGGGAGGAAGATGTGACAGCAGAAAATAGACATAATAAATCCTGTCATTAGGAGGCTAGTGCTGCGCTGCTTAATGCCTCCTTATTGCTTTGAGGTTCCTGTCCAAAATCTGTTTGCTTTTTCTTTAGTGTCTTTATAGGTTTGTGGTTTTTTCCTATTTTTGTGGCAGAAGCAAATATTAAGAAAGAATTTTTAGATGTCTGGATCTAGTAATCTGGTTGGAATACATAGGACAACCTCGTGGTGAGAAAATGTAAAGATTTTGACCATTTGTGTTACAGAATACTTGTTTTCGTAGATTCATCTGCATTCTCAGCACACTAGCTGAAATAGCTTTCAGCATTTTGAATGTCGGCATGGTAAAGCATATTTACCAATATCTACACAAAATCAACTTTGCTACAAGCTTCCTGCCTGTGTGAAGGAGAGGTTGAATCGAGCGTGGTTAGGCAACGTGCCTCTTTGGTGGCATTGCGAGCCTTGTGTGTGTGAAGTTGAGGCCCGATCATTCAACTTTCAGGTAGAACATCAGCTACATATTCTGCAAACTTCTTTTGTTTTGTTTTTGCTAAGGAGAGGAAATATTACTTTAATGCTGTCTGATAATATCTGAGTTCATAGAACATTAATCCTTGAGATCTGATGTAGAAAATAAGAGTTACAACTTTTGAAATTAATTAAATATAAAATCCGTTTAGTCAAGATGCCTGTTTTTCAAACTTAATAAAAACCCCTATCTCTGTTTCTTCAAAACATTAAAGAGCGTAGTCCAACTAGACTAAAGTTCAGATATTGCTGCGGAGTTCTGGAGTTGCCTGTGGCTGGTTAATTACCCGGGTTTTTTAGGTAACAGTGATTATTGTGTCAGAACAATTAGTAGTTACAGTTTTTGACTGAGGATTGCCCTTTTCTTTAAGCTTTACTTATTTGTACTTGGATTTTGTACTTTTTCACCATTATTGTGCATGAATGAGATGCAAAATCTGGAGTCCGTGTTCGGACTGAGTAAGGTCAAAAACATATGCCTTCATCTCCTTTCCCTGAAAAGCAGTTTTTAAAAAGATATTATATATGGATGCTAAGTACTTTCCAGTAAAATGCCCTCAGCATGATGCAGTAAACTCAGTAGGAAATACTTCATACCCATCCTATGGAAGCTATGTACTGTGCTGATGGGAATTTGAGATACGTGAGTACAGAAGGAGAACCAAGAAGGGATCCTGGTTGGGTGGGCTGGTCACTTGTGTAGAAGTCCAGAGGCCTGGGCGTGCGCTTTGCCTCCCAGGTGATGTCTTTTGCTCCACTTGAAACAATCCTTGAAGAAATCCAGGAACGTGTAGTGGAACAAAGCAGTTCTGGGTACACTGCGGTGGGCAGTGCTGTGGATCTGGAGAAATGTGGAGACACATCTGGGAGGAGAAGCCAAGGCTTGCCCCAGGTAGCCAAGAAATGGGAGTGTGCTTTCTGTCTGGCCTGGGGGGGTCCTGAATTCCTCTGTGCTTGGCAGCATGGCTTCAGTAAGAGGAGAGGAGAGGGCTCGCTCCCAGGTTAACCTTTAGCTAGGTGATTGGAGCGTGCCCCTAAGAGGCTGGTTTGAATTACCTCGGGCTCAGTGGAGGAAAGTGAGCCTGGGTCTTCTCCTTCCTGGGTGTCTGTTCTAACCACCAGGCTATTAAGTAAAAAGGGTAGGTGAGAAGGTTGCTGGCTTCCTTTGGCTCTATTTTAAAATGAAGTATCTGCCATCGGTGCTCTTCATAGGGTGCCTAATCTTGTTGTGTGCTCTGAAAACACCTTTCAGGTTGAGCCCCTTAGGGGAGTTGAGGAGATCCTGGAGCCTGCTCAGGCTGCAGTGCTGAGCTGCGCAGCCCTGCTAGTCTGAGGCAGTTCTGGGCACGCACAGAGGTGAGACACCACCTACCCAGTGTCTGAAAATCAGAAAAAGTAAGGTGCCTCTGTGTATGAACTTTCAGGATCACAATTTCTGTCACTATTGGGTTTAGCTTGATGATATGGCACAATAATTTATTTTTGAATAAACTTTGTCAATCCCCATCTCTGTGAGAAGCAGAGATTTTTTTCTTTCTTTCTTTCTTGATAACATGCAGCAAAGCTCCTGAACAAATTTTCATGGACAACCCCATGGTTGGATTAGTGCCCTCATTCAATCGCTGTGCAAAATACAAACCCTAAGCAGAGCTAAACTACAAAGCAGAGGAGATTTTGACAATGCCAAATAGAGTGAAAGCACTGGGGAAAAATACCCCAAATCCTCTTACATGATTATTAAAACAAAAATACACACACGCACAGAAAACCAGCGAAGTCTTAGACTGGGGTGGCAGAGGGAACTGGCAAGAGAACAGCCTGTTCCAGTTGGATGCTTTGATATTAGTTGGAAGCTGTAACAAAGCAAATACTTCAGGACTCCTCGTAGGCCTCTGTGCGTGAGCTGACCGTGAGCACGTTGGCCACTCTCTCCTTCCGCAGCACCGCTGACCCCGGCTACCTGGCAGCTCCGTGCACCACCCCTCTCTGGTCACACCTTCTCTCTTTCCTCTCTTCGGATTCTTAAGAAACTTCATGCTTGTCTCTTCTTCCCACCCCCCTCCCACTGTACTTCTCAGCCTTTCCACCCAAATACTTTGTCATCTACAATTGCACCCATGTCTGTGCTACGGGTTTCCCGGGATTAGCATACCCTCTCGTGCAGCTTGTTTGCTTGCACGGGCCTTCAGCGCACGCGTGCATTTAGCACTGCCGAGAGGCGATGGCGCGTGCATCTGCACTGGGGTCTAGTCTGTGCTAGCGTTAATGCAAACTTTTAGAAATAGATTAAAAAAATCTTAAGGCGTGCAACCTCATCTTCGGCCTTCTTTCTTCAGTAGTTATTCAACAGTACCTGCATCTCTTTTCAGCAAAAATGATAACATTAGTAAGAGTAGGTTCCCCAGTAGGAGACTAGATTGCTGAAGTTACGTGAAGCTGTCTGAGAATACGTGGTGGGACAGCATAGTTTACATTTCAGGCTGATCCAATTAATGTTAATCTCCTTTCCGCTGCCATGTATGGAATCTTACAGGTGAGGAATGACTTTAGTTATGGGTAAATTGCATCTAGTTCATGGGGCTGAGGCCGGTGATTATACTCAGAAGACATAATGAAATAAACAGGCATAAAATTGCATGAGAAAATGAAAACCTATGTGAGAGGAGCTAAAGGGAAAATAGAGAGAATGAAGCTGAATGGCAGAATGAATGCCATTAGATTTGCCAGGCCAGGTTCATGTGCATTCTCTTTCCCAAAAGGAAACACATAAGTAGATGAGAGAATTTGGCCTACAGGCTTTAATCCAAAAACTTATTTAATCCAAAACTTATTAGGCAAATTGCAAAGATTTGATACGGAAAATCTACCAGATGCTGCAGTATAAATGACCTTGCTCTGCTGGTGGCTTGGAGTGTGGTGGCAACTCCTGAGCGTCTTTACTCCTCAGGATGTTTCCATTTGCAGAAAGAAGCCATGGTGGCTGTCCTCGCAGCTGGAGAAGGTGACAATGAGTCAGGCTTGGCCTCTAGCAGCAGCTGCCAGCATGCAAAAAAACCCCAGAAAACAAGTATGTTAGTCCCTGCTGTGGATGAAGACTCCATGGTGGTACCTGAACCCACCCTGTTACTGGAATTACTGGTAACGTAACATTAACGCGAGCCGAAGCTCTGCTCTCTCCCTGGCCTAGCTGTCGGTAGGATCTCCTCCCGGCGGTGCAGCCTTGCCAGGGAAGGGCTCCTCCCTCCGTGCCCAGCTCGGCTCTGCTGCAAGGACTTTCAGCTGTGACAACCCGAGAGGTTGGCGCCTGAGCCCAAAGCAACTTGACAGAAGGGACTGTAGGGTAGGGGTAGGACTGTAGATGATCTCTTCGAGTGTGTGCTGGTTTCAAGGGATATGCTTTGATTTAAAAATATTTGAAGGGTGAATATAAGCAAGCGGAGCGACAAGCTGGGGGCATAACAAAGCTACAATAAGGGATGGCTGGGTGAGCCTAAAGGAATTTCAAGCTGAATATGAGGAAATCCTTCCTTACCATTATTTCTAACAAACTATGCAGCAGCATCCCAACATTTTGGGATAATTAGAACTAGAATGTAACAAACAATAAGAACTCGGAGAGGCATTTGGCAAGTGCAGAGTTTGGTGAACTAGAAGACCCTACCCTTTCTAATTTATTTTGATTGAGATGCTGGGGGAGAACATCCACAGAGCTCCGAGGAGCTTTGTTCTTTGTCATCTACAGAAATTAAATACAAGATCAAAAAGAAATTAGATTATTTATTTTAAATAAAATTACACTTGTTTGTGTCTCTAAATGAGTTGCAGAATAGTTGCAGTTGTTTTATAGCACTCAATTCTTTTCTAAATCTTTACTGAAAGCAAAGACCTTCTGATTTAATGCTTTAGGTTTTGTTTTACTGACTGGGCAGTTTATAATCATAAGCAGTTTTGCATTTAATAACAAACTTTGAAACTTAATGGGTAGGAATTGTTAAAATTTGTATTTGTTGAATTAATATATCCTTTTATCTGGGTAAAATTTCCATTATTTTAACAGCATATATAATCCTTTTTTGATGTTATGAGATGTCTAACCTTAGAAGTCTACAGTGTAAATGTTTGCACCTGAGCTACTCATCCTCTGTTCTTATATAGTCAATAGCAAAAAGTAGGTACTTTGTGGTTCCTGAGCTATTCTGGCTCCTTCCAGAGAAGAAATGCTCCAGAGATGCTATTGACTCTGTTGACTGAATCTCTACCAACGGTGAGAGGAATTTTGAGTGATTTGGTTCTATATAGATACCCTTTTATGTGGATGAATCCTGTGCTGGGAGCTTGGCCATGAGGAATGCTATGGGGGGAACCAAGGCTGGGCCCAAAACTTGTCAGGAAAAAAACCTTGCAATTTTTCTGTTCTGAATTCATAGAATCACAGAATGGTTCGGGTTGGAAGGGACCTTAAAGACCTCTAGTTCCAACCCCCCTGCCACCTTCCACTAGCCCAGGCTGCTCAAAGCCCCATCCAGCCTGGCCTTGAACACTGCCAGGGATGGGGCATCCACAACTTCTCTGGGCAACCTGTTCCAGTGTCTCACCATAGTGAAGAATTTCTTCCTAATATCTAATCTAAATTTACCCTCTTTCAGTTTAAAGCCCTTATCCCTTGTCCTATCACTACACTCCCTGATAAAGAGTCCCTCCCCATCTTTCCTGTAGGCCCCCTTGGAGTACTGGAAGGCCGCTATAAGGTCTCCCCAGAGCCTTCTCTTCTCCAGACTAAGCAACCCCAATTGTCTCAGCCTGTCCTCATAGGGGAGGTCCTCCAGCCCCCTGATCGTCTTTAGGAATGTTTGAACAGGAAGCAGGAGCAGCTGTGGGAAATCAATTACTCAGGATGCTGTAAGAAGAGGGGGCTTATTGTGATCGACTTTGGTCATGGAGATCAGACGTCTAGGAAGAGGACGTGGAGCTGACAGACAGAACCTGTTCCTCACAGAGCTAAAGTCAGTAATCCTTTGCGCAGCTTGGGCTGCTGATGCTTCAATTACTATAAGATAAAGCTCTGTTCTTTGAGCTAATGAAATAATGCAATTAGGATGAGGCAGTACTGATAAACTCTTATCCTTTAAAGGGCTGGTTGTTAGGAAAAGTGACACTCTCCGTGCCAGAAGCAGTGTAGCCATGCTTCGACAATCTGCCCAACCAAGCTTTGCTGTGGTGGAGGGCCACCTTGTCACACCTGCCCACAGCTCGGGAGTGGGAAGGGGTTTTGCAGACAGAAATTAGGGAAGAGGTGGGAGCAGAGAACATTATAAAGGTCATAGCCGTGCATGGTGTGGAAAAGACGAGTAGGGATTATGTTTGCTGCCTCTTTTCATACAAAAACCATGGGACATCAAATGAAGCTAGCAGGAGCCAGGCTAAAAACAATAAATAATAAAATGAAGTGGGTTTTCATAGAACAGGTAATTGAGTGGTTAGACTCTTTGCCTAAAGGATGTTGTGACTGCTAAAAGTGTGTGTGGCTCAGGAGGAGACTGGACAAGTTCATGGAAGTCTGTTAAGGGCTACTAATACCAGAAAGGCCACATCCAGCCCAAGAAGTCCCTGAAAATGGCTGGAGACAGGGAGAATATTGGTAGAAGTACAACATGTTCTTGCACTGTTCTTACGCTCTGATCTGGGCTAATGCTTAAGGAGACAAGATACTGGGTTAGATGCACCTTGGTGCTGACTTTTGCAAGCACTTTTAAGTGTTCTTTCACTTCCAGAAAAAGATTTAATCTTCCTTAAGTCAGCAGAACAACCTTGCGTGTTCATCATAGCACAGAACCATGTTTTCTTTTCCTGTCATGTTATAATAGTGTATTTGTTTTGTTGGCTTTACTCATATTTATTTTTAAAATGAGATATTCATCTCAAGGGAACAAAACTCATGAAAAAACACCTTATTCATGCCAAAGCACTTCTGGGAGATCTGCTTTTGTACTTTAGAAGATGCAAAAGTAAATTTAACTTGCTGAGGTCAGACTTTCATCCTGCTTTCCAGAATAAGCTACAAAGAGCTGTTTCTCTTTCTTTTTAAATTATTTAAAATGATCTCAGAAGACTTTTGGAATTTAATAATTATGAGTTTGTCCTAAAAGCTGATGAGCAGCAGCTCCACGAGTGTACTGGCTTTGCTTATCGTGCCTTGAATTAATGGCACAAAACATGCAAGACCTTCATTGTGGAAAGTGCAAAGAATAACAATGGGTATAATAAATTCAAGAAATATTTTCTTTTTAGTTGTTACTTTAAGACAATAGAAAAATACTTAAAAGTGTACATTTAATGTTCTTCAATTTTCTGAGGGTATTTTTTTTTTTTAACCCTCAGGTGATATGAGAGATGCCATTAATCACGAAGAAGTGCAAATAGCTAAACAACTGAAAGTAAATAAAGGTTCTTTGCTTTTATGATCAGCAGCTGTAGATACAGGGGCTGATGCAAATCTGCCATGGGTATAGGATCTAATTAGGAAAGTTGTTACCTAGAGGCACTTCTTTCTTTTCTATTCCCCATCCAAAGGGAAGTTCACTTGTACGGTGCATTTTACTTTTATCTGCTCTGACGAGAGGAACTGTACTTCTCCCTGCCTTTCAAGTCAACCTGGATCATGAGGCAGGTGAGAGCGAACCCAATGCCCAGCTGACCAGCTGTGTATCTGCCAAAAGCAACGTGAGCATCGACAGCCTTCAGCTTTCTGTCCTGCCTCTGGGACGCTTGCTGCTGTCTCCCGTGAGGAAAACAGGGTGGTGGAGCACAGAGGTGGCCGTAGGGCTGATAGCATGGCTAGCGCACGTTGCCCGGGCTGAAGGAAGACTCCATCAAATCAGTATCATTAATCTGCTTTCACTATGGGAAGAGCTGAGTGAAAGATCTGGTTTTAATATTTCTGAACATTCTGTGTAATTGTTATTATGAAACTGCAATTGTATAATCCTGGGCAAGTCTCAAAAACAGTTTCTGGATGTCCAGATTTAAACCCACGTTACAGAGATGTTGGGTACTCACAGAAAGCACTGCAGTCCCTGGGATGTATATTTTGGACACACAAATGCTCTACAAAGTGCAGAATTCACTGACAAGCAAGATGCTCAGAATCTCTGGTCAGGAATCTAAAAATTGATATACTCTCAGGAGTTTTGACCTTCATCTTCCTCTGCTTCACATACTCGCTGTGAAATGGGATAGTGTTGTCAGGTCAGCTCAGGGTTATTGAGAAGAAAAGCACTCACTCAGATGCTGTGGTAAAATTTTCATTAAAATTTTCATAAATAAATGGCTAATATTGCACCTGGTGCAAAGGCTGGGTAGTGCACTACAGGTAAGGTTTGGGACTACGCAGTGAATGTCTATTTAGTGAGTCAATGAGCATTCAATGCAGCAGGGACCCTGTGACAAGAGAGCCACGTGGTTGTGCAACCTCGGCTCCACCCGCGCTTGTCGTTTTTTGTGAGGGCACAGCTACATTTTCTTTACCCTGTCACCTTTACAGAATGGAGATTGTACGGGCATTTGAAAATGGCACCCTGAAAAAGGCACCATCTTCCCCATGGGCATGTCCATGCAGAAGGCTTTGCTCAGTGAAGCTTTTAGGGATTTAAATACCTCTTTAACGTGAGTGATGGTGCTCATAGGGTTGCAATGGTAATGTATTGCTTTCAGCAGCAAGGGGAGCTATAAAAATGCTTAGGCAGCATAGGTGCGATCCAAATCAGAAAGAAATAAACCACAAAAAGCCAACCCAAGCATATACTTGTTATGAGTTAAAAGTTATCCTCGAAGACTGCAATGAGCCTGTGTCCTTGGTGGCAGCAGGTAATAACATATCAGTGATAACTGATACCTTGAGAAATTACCCTCTGTGTAAGGAAGGGTTCAGAAGAGTGTGTGTGTGCTAAACTGTTATGTTATTACCTGCTAGCACTTCTCTACGCTTACTCCCACCGGTAATGTTGTATTACTCGGTCTGGAAGTCAGGGAAGGAGAAGCAAAGACATCTGCAAAACCAAACTGCTGTCCTGGAAAGCAAATGTTTATTTCTTTCTTTCCTGTTGGAGAACAATTTCTGCCTGGTCAGAAGTAGATGCCAAAATTAGCAGTGAATGTGTAGAGTGAACTGATTAATCTTCAGAGTCAAATACCTCCAGTGTGACAGCAGAAAGCCAAGGTGAAAGTTGAGGCGATGCTGTGCTGGCGTGTGTCGCAGAAGAACCAGCCTGCGCCGACAGGACCCTGCTGTCGAGAAGCAAGAGCTGCTTCCAGCCCTGCTGTGTCTCCAGTGTCCTCCCAGCAGGACCATAAAGCCTCCAAATGATGAAGGGTGCGAAGTTTATGCGTGTGTAAAGCTCCCGTTTGTGTTATTTGTTCTTGCACAGTACTCAGTTTGTAAGTACTGAGACAATTATCTATAGATTGCTGAAATTAGCTTTTGAGATCTGACTTGTCTTTTTCTGTCAAAAATAGACACGAGGCATAGTTTTTTAATTCAGTTGAGTATATTACTGAAAGGATTGGTTTTGAATTACTCCAAATTTTTGAAGAAGGAAAAAATTACCCTTTTTTCCAAACTGATGCTCCAGCAACAGCAGTTTGAATCAATATACTAGAATGTTTCTATTCATCTTCATAATTTTTGGACTGCTATTTTCCCTGATTTTGAAGCAGCAGTCAATGAGACCTGTTGTCAGTGCCATGTGTACTATAGACCTCACTTCATACACTCTTCCCCTCTTTTAAGTACATGGGGAGGAGAGTGGACCTGATACCCCGAGATTTAACAGATGCCATGACCACCTTGTGAGACCTGCCTGTATCCTGCAGAGCTCTTACTTTTTCACAGACTTTGTTATTCTTCATACAATTATATCGGACAAGTTGACATAACAAAAAGGGATTTAAGTCCAAGAAATGAGATTGCTTGGTCCACTGAACCCTCACTTCAATTCCTCCTCACCACCCATCTGCTACTTTTGTGCCTCATTTTCTCATTTTGCTGGACAGGCCAACAGGCTGAGGTTCAAGCTCAAATAAAAACTAAAAAAAAAACAAAACCAAACCATGAGCTGAGCATTCCCCAAAAAACTCCAAACCTGCTTAAGCAGGCCCCCAAAATCTCAGCAGGATTATCACTGCGATATCGGTATTTTTCTAGGCTGAAGTGATGCAATCTGGTCCAGGGATGTTGGGCTTTTCTGATCCGTCTCCTGCAGTTGAGTGCGTTTCTACCTGAAGTGCATCCTGCTCGCCAACTGGTGAAGCACGCCTTCCTCACCAACACAAGTTTGGCACTGGGAAGCATCTAGGACCAACCCTTCAGAGCCAGTTCTTCTTAGCAGAGTCTGATATTTCATTCTTTGGGAAAGGCGGTGAGTGTTGTCCGGCTTTGTACAAGGGAAAACGAGCTGAATTCAAAGGCAAACCAAGTTGTCCTCCGTGTTTAAAAAACAAAACAACACAAAAACAACCCCCAAAAGCACTACCGTAAACAAACTAGAAAAACTTACAGCAGATAAGGGCAACCCTCATGTGGCTCAGACCTCTTTGATATAGTCAGAAAAACAAACAAACCATACAAACTGTCTGCAGGTAGGGAGTACAGGTTTAGTGATTACTCAAAAATATTTAGTATTTGAATTCTTTCTGCTAATGTCATTCTGCTATGCATCACTGTGAAGCCTCAGAAGTCATAAAATGATTTTATATCAAATACAAATGGAAAGCAGAGGGTGCTATAATTCGCCCGCTCCCGCTGCAGGCGTGCTGCGTGAGATAATCTGGAATTCCTCAGCAGAGACCCTGAAGCTTGCAGTTCAACTGATCTGATGATCTTGATACCCTGCAAAGGATTATTTAAAATATTCAAATTTAAAGATTTGTGATTAATTTGAAGGCAAGCACAGTTGTCAGCTGGATAATTTAGTTTCACATAATTTGTATCATATTGTCTCTAGATTGTCATTTTTTCCAAGTCTGCTGCACTGCTCTACATGGGTAACCAAAAGCTGTGCCGTACCAGTTGCTGTACTGCAGGGTATAGCTTAAGGGAAACTGTCGTTTTTGGAACCTGGACCGCTGCAGGGGACAGCCAGCAGCTCGAAGCTACGCTTGGTAGCTGGCAGCTTCTGTTTAAATCCAAGGGCCATGCAGTATTGCATACTTGGTGTTATCTGGCAATAACAGACAAAACGCCAGAGAGGTGATGTTGCGGGCTGCGGCTGGTTTATGGGCTTCAGGATCTTCCCAACCTGCTCTGAATGATCAACTGTGAAATAGTTAAGAATTTTGATGTACACTAGTGTTTCTAGGTTTCAGGATAAGTAGTAACCAAATATGCAGGTGCATGCCTCTTTTGCTCCAGATTATCTACAGATGTAGGAATATATTCGATGGATATATACAAGGTTCATATTTAAAAAAACCCATCCACAGCTGTGTTTTTGCGCTGCGACCCATGGGCATATTGTTGGAATCTTGTCCACTGTGGTGGTTTCTGGTGACCCAGTCCTCCTCTGGTTTCCAACTGAGGTGAAGTTACAGTCAATGTAAAAGCGGTCAGAAGGACCAGTTCCTGACTGCCTCATGACCATCTTTCTTTTCCCTGTACTGGTCATGGCTTTCACTAATCATCTTTTTATCAGTTACCCCAAGTTCTCCCTCTGGCTTTTCTTCGTAATGTCTTACCACTACTGAAATTTGAGAGTCAAAACTGAGCTGCTGTTGTTGATATCGCTGCTGTCAACTTTGTTATGGGAGCCTACAAGCTAGGAGTGATCTTTAAGTCTTCTGTCCCTTTAGAAAGCGTACACCAATCATGCATTAATTTTATGAATATTTACAAGTTTTCTCCTCTTCTTTGTGCCCAAACTACCAAAATCCTTATCTGAGCATCCTGTCTTAATTCCTGTAACCTTCCTTCCCTCAAGATGGAGTTACGTATGACTGCTAAGCTAGTCTTGCATCTGCTCAGCACCAGAACGGGAAAGTTTTTCTCCTGCCAGTTCCCACCCTGTTTCCCCCTTGCCCTGTTCTGCCGCCTGCCAGACCCTGGGTTTGCCCTGGCAGAAAACTCTCTGCTTCTTCTTGCTGGATTAGTTTTCTGCCTTTTTAGTGAGTTGAGTATTCTGATGGTGGGGTCCAACAAGCACCAGAGCCAATGCAAAGCAAGAGGCGGCAGCAAGGAATAAGGATGTGGGAAACTGGATGAATATTTTCAACACTGAGGGTTATGAGCCCGGCTAGAACTGTGCCATTGAACTTTAGCTTCAAGCCTCCATCAACGTAATGGAGCCCTTGCGCAGTCCTTATGGTGCATAGTTTCTGCTGCATGGTTCCTTGCCTGTCACTTTGGGCACGTGCCTTCCTGATGTGTCTCTCTCATTTCAGCATATGAAGTTCAAGCTTCTTGTCTGCACCTTGAATGCCCTTCAGAGTTCTGCTCCTCTCTGTTACCTTCTTCTGTCTTAACCCATAACCTTCACTTTATCAGTGATGCTTTCATTTTCCACCCACTCTTTTTTTTTTTATTTTATTCAGATACAGAGATATGTGTATGTATATATACATACACATAATATATATACATACACATTCCTAATTCCCTCTATATGCAAAGATCCCTCCCCCAGTTCATCAGCAAGATGACAACTCTCTCCCTAAACTATGCATCTTTGTATGGAAATAATGAGTAACAACAACGTAGAACAAATGATTTATATGAGGAAAGAGAGTAATGTTTATTTGGTTTAAATACTCAGTCACTCTCCTCAAATCTCTTTTATTTTAAAGAGTCAGCTTTGTGCAACAGGGACTGAGCGTCGCATGTATTTGTGGGGCCCGCTACACAATAGGGACCTAATTCTGATGATCGTACCCTAAAAGAAATATTTCATAATAACAAATGTAAGTGAAGCAAGTCAAATAAAAAAAACATCTGTCTTCAGTGCTTGGAAGCAGAAAATCATCAAAAGAAAGTGTTTTTGAAGTTCTGCCTTTCTGAAATAGTATTTTGCATTTTCTTGGTTTTCGTGTCCAACCCAGGCAGCAGCAGCCTGTGCTGGCAGCAGCGGAGCCGTTCCCATCAGACAGGTTTTCAAAATAGAACTGCTACAGGAATTCCAGCTGTCACCCTGCTCACGGCGTGGCCTTTGCTCTGGAGAGTATCTTTAGCTTTCCATTTCAAGAGAGGTGGTGGTTATCAAAGAAACCCCTAACCGATGTCTTTTTCCATTGCTTGTTATATAAAATACATTTTTCCAGTGTGTATCGCAGGTCGAAGCCATAGGTGGTTGTTGGGAAACTTAAGATGACCACAAAGAGTTTGAAAAGGAGCAGTACAGGTACAGAAGGGAAGATGGGCAGGATTCAGATAAATTCAGATTCGATCTGGCCTTCATGACGTGGCACAGCAGCAGAAATATGGGCAGAAGATGAAGAATGAAAGCTGCTATTAGTAGAGCTCATCTCCAAGGCCGTCGTTACTCCTGGGAAGGGACTGTGTCATTTTAATAGGTTGGCTAAGCTTCATGGCTGTCTTTTGTATATCTAAGCATAATATAGCGTACGCTCTCTAGCAGTTGGCGTCTTTTGTATGACTTTCATCAGGTCATACATACCAGGAGTGGGGGGGGTGTCAAATATTTCAAAACATCGTCTTGTCTCCCTGAACAAGGTAGGAGTAGAGTATCAGTAGGCAGCTGCTCAGCTGGGGGTCCTGTTCCCTTCTCCCCTGACGGTGCCTGCTATTTATTTTCTGGTGCCGGTGCAATGTACTCCTTTGCTCTTTCACTTTTTATAGCAATTGTGCTGTAGCTCTGATAATTAATCTTGTAAAAGAAGGAAGGTTTGTAAAGGCAGGTAATATATGTTATTAGACCAACTGATGTAAAACATGGTCAAGCTTTCCAGTATGCAAGCATTTCGGCAAATCTGATGCAGATATCACTGGAAACCATTACTCCCAGGCTGCTGATATGTTTTTCCCAGCAGCAAAACAGAACTAGGACTGTTTCACCCTTCCAGAGCTACTCATTCCTCACCCCATCCCTGGATTCACTATGCCCTCAGAATGGGACTGGACTAAAACAAGTGAAGTTCTGCAGGTCATTTCAGAGTAACCAAACAAAAGAAAAAGTAATCTGTAATTATGTTAATTAATTCGCCCATTTGTGGGAGAAGTGATGTTAATAGAGAGATTTCAGCAGGAGCAGAGGTGACAGATTGAGACAGAGCAAGCATTTGCAGAACCGGGGTCAAGTGAGCAGGAGATGAGATGTTGAGAGAATTGTAATGAGCATAAAGCCAATGTCTCTATTCTGTACTATTTAATACTAAATAGTATAATAACAATAACAATAATTAATCCTAAATATTTTGTAAATCTTCCTTGAGGATTGGGATTGAGATGTGAGAGGGAATTATTGTTTTGCAATGTTAAATGATAACTGTGCTTTTTTATTTATAATTCTTGTGAGTTCATTCTAGTATGTAGCGGTTGGCCGGTTTCACCCACATATACTCTACAAGGACCTCTGGTACACTGTATGATGTGCATCATATACTGGATGTCTAGATGTAATCTTTGATGGTTGAAGAATTAAGAACATTTCTTGTAGTTCTCCTGGCAAGATCTGGCTGTATTCAGTGCTCTCCTCTTTTTTATTTTTTTTCTTTTTTTTCTTTCTGGCAAGTTTGAAAGATGGAAAAGTTGCTGGAAAGCTGTGAGACTGACTTCTGGAAAAAGATTCGTCAAGGATGACTTTCTTCCCTAGTGGACTGTAATTCTTTTCCATGCGGATGCCAGTTTGAGGCAATATGTGACAAACAGAAGTGTCTTGTTAATGGGAGTTTTCTTATTGTATGTGATGTTTGCTAGAGAATGAACCTAATTATTTCTTACATTTCTCATGCTCTGACATGAAGGTAGCATTTATGCCTACCAGCTTTAGTGATATTTAAGCCAAAGTGCCAGTATAAGAATACATTAAGAGTAGAAACCAAAGTTTATCATCATTTGTTTTCTTCAAGATTCATTGCTTCCTCCATTTCTACCCACTCGGAGTCAGTAGCTATCTAAAACGTGTCTAAAATTGAGACCTTCACAGCTGTGCAAACTGTGCAGCAACCAACCATTGAAGGTGGCCAGAAAGGAAAGCTACTTCAAGAATGGAGGCTTTTTTCAGGTTTTAAAAAAGTCATATTTAAAATTCTTTTGACCCTGCGTCATAGCATGAGCAGCTGTCACCACATCTGACTAGGAGCCTGAAGGATTAGAAGGAAAAAACTTTGTTCACTGCAGAAAGGAAAGTTGTTATAGTGGTTTTAAGCCATTGTGTCTAATGGTGGGAGCTCTGTCTAATTCCTCCTTATCCTCCCTTGAGCTTTATATCATCCCCAGCTCTTGCCCTATCTACAAAATTTTCTGCCTTTATGGTTTTCTCACTTTTATGGAGATACTTTTGTTTTTCTAAAATGCTGTCTCCCAGCGCTTATTTACAAAGCTTTAACTCTGTCTGCATTCAGAGCTCCGTTAAAAATTGCAACCCATCCCTGGCTGACCTGCCTTACCCTGCGCTGCCGCGTCTCTGCACCGCGAGTGCCTCAGGGCGAGGATCCCTTCCGCAGAGCAGGACCCGCTCATCTCAACCTGAGCGAGACCAGGACAAAGAGAAACAATTTGCAATAGTAATCATAGCGCACAGAAAGTCTCTGTATTGAGTATGTGGCACGTGTATCCTTTCAAAGGAGTTTTAAAATGTCATTAAGTAAAATGTATTAATACAGGATGCATATTGTTGGTAAAAGTACATCTTGCATCAAAAAAAAAAAAGCCATAACAGCTCGAGTAAATGGTTAAAACATTGTATAGCAGTAAGAAATATGTGTATTGTTATGAAAAACACATTAAAGCAAACTACCCTTTTCAAGTCAAGGGTTCAATCCTTATGCCATTTTAAGGCATGTAGCAACAAAACTCTACAGTTTTCAATCTCCAAAACAGTAAGTTAGAAGGAGGAAATATTAAATACATACAAGATAAGGAATTACAGGTTTGAGAGGGAGAAAGTCTGATCCTGCATTGTTGGGTGTGATGCTGTTTTCTTGTTTTGGTTCTAGTAAGTTGGCTGTGATAATCTGTGTTTCCTTCCATATATTTTGTTAATAATGCCAATGGGTTTATAGTGGGGATGAATTTCACTGACTGCATAGGAAGAATGTTTCCTTGACATTTTCTTGTGAAGCTTTAGCAAAAATGTTTTGTTTATGTTTAAACTTGCAGCTCGGACACTACTGCTATTTCTGCTGCTGAAGTCAGATAACGAAACTGGCTTTATAAGAGTGGACCATGTTCAAAAGTGAATCCGTTTTAATTGTTAAGCAAAATAAAATGCAAAAACTTAAGAATCAAGACACACACTATAAGTATCTTAAGATTCAGAATAGTCTTTTAGTGCTATAGTAACAAGACGTTAACATTAATAACATTGACAGTTAACAGTCTCATTAATAGTAGCACAAGATGTTAATGCTTGAAAGTATTTATGGATTAAGTTTTCCAATAGTTGACTAGCGATTTGGGCACTGTAATTTTTTAAATCCTGTATTCAATGCTATTCATATATATTTAAAATCAGTACTTTCATATTGTACCACATTATTGACATTTTCTCTGAGTCGTTGATTGCTAAAGATGTGGACACGTAGTGCTCACCTAGTCAAATCTGACAGAGATTTGAGATGGACTCCCTGCCAATGCAAAGGTGTATTTTAGGCTGAGCGAAGGCTTCCAGGGCAGAAACGTTAAATAATTGATCTGCTCATCTGTCTCGGTGAACCGTTATGCTCTGCTTCACCTGTCTGTGGTTGACTGAATTCACTGTAAGATGATGGCCGGAGCCAGCGAGCAGAGACTGGGGGGTCCGGAGGGGGCAGGGGCAGCAGCCGGCTCACAACGGACACGCGGCGTAACTGTCCTTGCTTCACCGGGCCTTTTTGACACAGCTTAAGGGATCGCAGGAAAGACAGGAGAGCTTGTTTGATAGATCAACAAATTTTGTTGTTGTTGTTTTAATGGCAAGCCAGAGCAACTCTCTATTTAAGAATCAAGAAGTAAGTATCTTGTAACAAACCAATCAGCAAGTTTGCTTTAGCATCTCGCCTAGATCTACATGGGCATTTAAAAGTTCTTTCTTGTTTTTTTTTTTAAACTTTAAGGGAGGTCTTCTGCTGCTCTCCGAGCAGCAGCCGGCCTGTCAAAGCAGCAGGCAGCAGTTGAACGCGGGCTGGCAAGTCCTTCCAAGCAGTTTTCCTGCTGTTGGTGTGTTCACCGGCGTCATTCCATGGGGTCTGTTTCTGGAATGTGAGAAGACGATGGTGCTTATTCACCGCTGGAGAGTATATTCATAACATGGATGAAGGGAGCAGCTGGCGCTTGCCTAGGTCCCTGTAAAATTTATTGGTGAGGGAGTGGCAGTGAAAAGCAAGTTTCATGCAGAAGGTTTGTTTCATAGAGTCCATGTGTCTGCAACACTTCCTCTAGGAAAATATTTGTGTCCACCTGCACCCATAGAAAATTGTCTAAATGTCAAATTGCTATAGGTTTTGCATGGTTATTTTAACCAAAATAGTGCATTGTTCTCCAGGATTAATAAAAAGGATTATGCTGAGATGTAAAGGGGTCAGTACTGAGTATTCGTGCAGGTAACGGTGACATGGGGCTGGCTTAGCAGCAGCACTGAACTCCAGAGCTACCTCCGCCCTCCCTTCAGCTATGTCTTTCAGAGAAGGTGTGTCTTCATATTGAGATATCTATCTCAGGGTGGAACCTAACAGAGATATCTAGTGTAGCTGGGGTCACCTGGAACTGGTCACCTTAGATCTGCATTAGTATTTTATAACGAGTGAATCTTGATAGGAAAGCATGAATTCTTTGCAGTGAAGGCAAAGCATGGGAGTGCTTATGCAACACAATAATTGCTTGGCATTTAATTTCAATAAAATGTGCTCTCTGGACATATCTACTCAGACTTTTCTGTAAACCCTCATAAGTGCCTCTCAGCTGCCGGCTGCCTTTGAAGATGATGTCTTTCATACTGAATCTTTTAGAGCAAGCATTTCCCGAGAGCTGGGCAGCTCATTACAAAACTGTGAGGTTACACAGATATGTAAAAAAACCAAAAAGACCAACCAAACTTTATGCTTACTGTACCTATGATTGCTTTGATTCCAGTAACCACGTCCTAGGAGCAGACTCTGATTTTTACTGGTGGGTAATCAATCCATACCTCCTCAGTGCAGCATTTTCATCCTAATCTGCAAGTGTTGGTGAAATAACTGAGGGAAAAAACCTAAAGCAGTGCACATTAAAACATAAAATTTCTAATTACATATTTTAGTGTTTTTTGGGAAGCAGATTCATTCACAAGTAATTCAGAAAAACAAAATACATTCCCTACTTGTGAAGTTATTGGACTTGCTGTTTACAAACTTATCACTATATAGCTACCAGTTATATCTAATGTAGTACATACATTGTACAAATGACTTAATGATTCTTCATAGTAAAAAAACATCAGAAAAAAAAGATATTAGAGGAGGAAATGTAGACACTTCAGACTGGAGTTGAAATGAGTTCAAGTTAATGGAAAGAAATAAAAGCTTAAACTATAAGACTACAAATTATTGCTCAATTGAGGCAAGTGAAAGAATCAAATCTTAGAAGTGGAAATGTTTGCCTGTGTCACTATTTTTTACATGATAAATGTAAATATGTCACCTGGAGAGATGTGTAAGGGGGTGGGGTGCATGGGAGGGGATTTCACCAGCAGACAGGAGGGACAGGAGGCAGAGCCAGGCGGCTGCGGTAGCTGGGCATGGAAGAAGAATAACACAGCACTTGGAGAATAATGCAAGTGTTTTGAAGGGTGGCTTTTACCCAAGGGCTGCTCATCGGGAAGAACGGCCTACGGGATTAATTTCTCTGTGCTGGTGCTTCATAGGAAAAAAACCTCCACCCAACAACCATTAACCACTGAGTTATATACGTGAAACTATGAGAAATCTGTCAGCTCTTCTGGAGTTCTCCAGATTTACACAAATGTTGCTGTGCTCGCAGTCTGGCTGCATACTGTCTAAGCGTATGTGAATTAATCAAGAATTTTATTCCAGATTGTATTTATTGGTGATGCTGTTACTGCTATATGGAATATTGTTCTTTATTTCCCAGTGGGGGAGGGGGAGGTCTGCCAAATTCATTTAGCAGCCCATTCAGCGCATAGTCAATATTCAGGTTCTTAGTTTTTCGTTTGATTGGAAATGAAAGCTACATGTATTTGAGATACTGTTTTTTATTTATGGAAACCATACCTGAAATTATGTTCTCTGGAAGACAGGAGGAATGAAACAACAAGAGGCAGTTCCTTTTCACAGCCTCAGTTCTCCCAGCCCTCTGGTCAATACGCTCCTTTGCTGCCTTCTTTCTGTGCTAAGTTAGGAGCATATATCTTGTTTCATTCTGGCTTTTCTGTTACCTTTTTTGCTCTTCCCAGAAACATCACCACAAAGCCATAACCCCCATCTCCCTCCCACAGCCTTCCTCATCATCACCTACATCGTTAAATTTCCACCCAGCACAACACCTGCCTGAGGTAACAGTTTTTCTCATTTTGGCTAGTTTGTTCCTAAGAGAAACTTAGCATCTTCTTGTTTTTATCCTGCAAGAAGACTGCTATACTGCCCGTGCTCTGTGTCAGTCAGGTTTCTTTAAACCTTCACAGTATTAACAAAAAGATGGGATTTTTTTAAGGAGTTCCAGAGAAATTTTTTTTGTCAATGATCACCAGGCACTCTGTGTTTAGCAGAAAAGATACAGCTGAGAACACGTGCAACCCCAAACCCTCCTAGCTGAGTCCCTCAGGCAATACCTTCCCCTGCCACGCAGTCCCCTTTGCTTACGGCGTTGAAGAGCTGGCTCTGGGCAGAGGGGAGCTGGGGGGCAGAAAGCATCTTTGGCAACCCCCCTGTCAGCGGCTGGGTCCCCGCAGCTCCGCACCCGGGCTGACGCAGCATCCACCGAAGCTATTTGTGTTGCTTATAAGCAAGTAGTGCTGGGGCTTGTTAATCCACTCCAGATATTCCTTCCAGTGTCAGCTGTTGCTACGGGTCATAAGTACACAGGAATATCATAAAGACACAATCCTGCCCAATTCAAAGGAGTCTTTTGCTGGAAAAACAGCAAAAGATTGTCTCTCTTGACGCCTAAGGACTCCGCCGTGCATTTGATCAGGTGCCAGCAGCAGCTCTCTGCTGTGCGGCTGTGAAACGGATGCACGATGTCTTGGTCCATTTTGGAAGTGCGTGGCTGCATAGCAAAAACAGGAGGCAAAACATGCGACTTTATGGGAAAGATAAGAAAAGTAATAATAAAAAGGAGGAACACAGAAAATCTAAGGATGAAGGAATATTTTTGTTTTTCTTGCACTGTTTGTCTTAGAAGCTCATCAGAGTACGATTTACAGGAAACAGTGCAGTAAGACTGACAAATAATAGTGACAGAGGAGAAATTAAGTCTTAGTGTATAAGACAGAGGGGAAAAATGATCTTTTAAAAAGACTCAAGGTGAGATGGGGAGCCCATATTGAAAGTATGATGGAAATCTTTTCCTGATATTAAAAACTTGCAAAGGAGAAATGCTTTTTAAGAAAGTCTGTTTGCTGTCATGGAAAAGAGGCAGTAGAGAAGCCAACGATACATGAGGAACAGTAAAAAAGAAAACCCAGCTGGCTAAAGAAACCAGCTGACCGGCTGTAACAAGAAAGGTGTACGCACAGCATCCTCCTTCAGAAACAAATCCCCACAGAGGTAGAACTTGCCAGTAGATTCAGAAGAGGTTTAGTTTCAGTCTGGTTTTAAAACTTCTATATGCAACAAGTCATTTATGTTCGGCAAGGGTCTACCAGAGGCTTTATAACGTGTGCGCAGTGTTATAAAAGTTTAGACAGAGACAGCTCAGGAGACAAGAGCTGCTTCATTTCATGCTTTCATTTCTCTAGTCAGTGAGGTAATTTCAGTATCTTTTTTCATGGAATAGGAAGGCAGTTCCTCACAATCATATCCAATCACAGCAAAATTCAAATTTTAAGTTCCAAAACAGCTAAATGATGTTGAAAAAGTAAATCTTTGTAGTAAGTTTGTAGTAAATCTCTAAGGTTTAAAGATCTCATTGATGTCAAACTTTTTCACAGAGTAATAGGAAGAAATAAAGTAATAAAATATAAAAAAAGTTACAAGAAAAACAAATTTGACATGGTGGGAGATAGGGTTAGGTTCACTAGAATTTAAGCCCTTCAGCTTTTTTCTGAAATGGCTCAGGAAAGCGGATGGGCAGAGGCTGGGATCAGCTCCAGCAAGGCTCCGGCCCCTCCATGTGGAGCCAGAGACGTCCCTCAACCCCACCCTGCGGAGGGGACGCTGCGGGAGCATCGCGGGGTCCTGGGGGACACCTCTCCGGGGAGGTGGTGTGAAGGGTGAGAGTGGCTCCGGGTGGGCAGGCAACAGCATGCAGCTGCATCGCCTGCCACGAAGGCTTTTGAATAAAATCAGGGGAGGCAAGGGCAGCAGCCAGAGCCAGAGACTTGGGCTCCATGGAGAGATAACAGCTGCGGGGAGGAAGAGGAGTTAAGCAGCCAGGTGCCAGCTGGAGCCGCGGGGGCGAAGGAGGGGGCACGGGGTGTCCCCCTCGCCCTGGGAGCTGAGCCCTGCTCTGAGGCAGCTGTTCTGGTAACGCCGAGCATTTGTCACAGCGTCTGGTGGCAGTGAGGCTGCCACCCCCTCGCCCGCTCGCGCCATGCTGCTGGCTGTTAGCTGACAGCGTTGCTCCTACAAAGAAAACCAAAGGGCCTGGAAAGTTTGAATTGTAATCGCACTTTACTGTAGCTCTTTTAATTACCGTGACCTGCAGTAAGCCACTGCGTTCCTAGAAATGTGCCATCACAAACAACCACATGGTTACAAACTGGCCCGTTCCTGTACTTGTTTTCCTCGATGAGATTGACAGTATTTTCTTGAATGAGAGACACCCTTATCTCCACAGGCTAAACTTTAGCGCTCTGAGACATAAACACAAACTTCGTCAAAGGACTGAATAAAAAACCAGCCAAGGATTTCACCTCCTGGGCCCTGGAGCAGAAGGTCACTGGGCTGATACTTGGTACGAGATGTCTATGTCCAGTGTCAGCTGTGAGGTTTGCATGGATAAGTAATGCAGTAACTGTGACTGTGCCCCGAGGATCTTTTTTCTACGGTATTCCCAGTGTTTTATTAACGCTAATCCAGACCCTTAATCAGGTTGCTTTGATGGACTAAAGAAAATGAATCCAACAACACCGAGTTTGGTGATTAGCATGACAGCGGATGGGCTAATTCAGAACAGCCTGAAGGTTTTACTCTGCACTAGAAGGTCCTTTTTATCCTCTAGCACTGGGAGATCTGGAAACATGGAAATATGTAATATCACATCAGTCAGATAAATATTTAATGTGGTGCTGGGAGCTGGGAAGAAATACCATGTGGAGATTCACACTAAAAATACTCTCTCTTCTGTAGTCTTTCCCAAAAACATCTGCTGCTAGTTCTGGAGTTACGATAGTGAGCTAGATGGATATTGGTTCTTGACACAGTATGGCTGGTTTTATGTTCTTATACATATGTATTGGCTTAGTCTTGCTTGTTACAGCAGTATATTTCCAAATTGCTTACGAGGAAAAAAATGAGGAATGAGCAAACTGTGTGGATTGGAGGACGACGAGAATCCAACATAAAAGTGCTATTTAAATATTACAGAAAGGATGTGTGCAACACAATAATGAATAAAAGTGGGTCGTCAAAGGTGCTTTTTGACCATGGAATATTATTTTATTCTTTATTGCATTTGAACCTAGTTGTTGATATGCATTGTTATCTTGTAGCTTGGGCCATCCTCTGCTTGCAGGTTCCTGGTATTAACCTGGTAAACAAGTGTTCTGACTGCAATACAGATTTTGAGATATTGCTGCTGGGAACAGAATTTCACCCTGAGTTAGTTCTGAATTAGCCAGTTTAGAACTAATAACACTTGGAGGTTTTCGGTGAAGAAAACGTACTACATCACAGCTATTGATGAAATTCAGCCGATAAGAAAGATGCTCAGTTTAGATATGAATTTTAAATACAGAAACATGAATAACTGTCAGCATGTACATTTATCTGTGCTATTTATTTATGGTAGTCGCATACATTTTTATTACTTTATTAAAGTAAATGCAAACTTATGATATGGCCAGCTAATTATCGTGATGACCACTTTTTTAGAATTTCCTATGTACTGTTTATTTACCCAGGCAAAAAAGGATAAAGAGGGCAGAATTTATCTGCAGCGATATCACTCAACACATACATTAAACCATTTCCTCTAATACAATATAACTAATCTATTTTTCCACAAAGCTGATTCATTTGGTTCTGGAAATCTCATCTCTGGGAAGGATGTCCTGTAGGAATTTGGCTCTCGGGTGCTGTTGATCCTTTGCTACCTGCTGCTCCTGACCCGGTGCGGGAGAGGGAGCAGAGCTACTCGGAGCCGCTCAGGGGAGATGCCCTCCCAGGGTGCTGCTCCCGAGCACCTTTGGGGTTTATAGCACTGCAAGACACTCCCAGAGAACAAAGGGAAAAGACAATTCAGAAAATAACCTCGAGATTAGAGTGATGTAAAAGTGATACTCACACCACTTTTCCAATCTCTGACTTTGACTCTCCGCTTTTGCTACGCCCAGCAAACTGGCCCACTGTTATGCTGTGGAAAAGCGTTATAACAAGTTGAGGCAGGTTAGTTTAGGCAACACTCGCTTTAAGAAGTCATTGCCTTCAGACGCCCATGCACACGCCTACTTCTTTGTCCGTAGATAATTATATGTACATTAGATTATTCTGAATCCTCATTATGACATAAATTTGATAAATTTGAATGAAATTGTGTGTGGATATTATATTTGGAAATGGGATTTTTTTTTTTATGTTTAAATACAGACTTGAAAGAGGCTGATTTCATTGATGGCTTATTTCTACAGTTCTCTTTTTCACCCACCTGCGGTGTCTTCTTGTAACACTTATGGGATAGGAGCTGTTTCCCCGGAGTTTGGAAGGCTCCCGGTGCAGGAGGGCTGCTAATCTTGATCGGAGCCCATAGGCACTAATGTCTGTGGAGCGGGAGGCAGCTACGGTAAGGACTGGGATGAAAGCAGGGCACTTTACGAACCCTCCCTATCTCATGTGCCAGCCATGCCCAAGAGACCCGGGGCCTCCCTATCACCTCTTCTCATTTCTCCTACCTCAATAGTCCCCCCCAATGAGAGAGGTTCCGTGTACTGCAAATTAGCCACAATACTTTGATGGTTGGTATCCCACTGTGGAGAAGGTTATCCTGTTCTCACTGATAATGGAAGAGTATTCTCTGTCTTCCCTTTAATTCACACTGAGAAGGAGGCATTTTTCAGTCTAACAACTTAAATGAAAAGGCAGTGATCTTGGAGCTTACAGCGCTTAAAATATAGCTCTGGTTCTGCCAGTGACTCACTCTGTGGCCCTAAATACGCCCCAGACTCCAGCTTCCTCCTCTGTCAAAAGGGGAGATGAATACTTACTTGTGTTTAATTGCAGTGATGATGCAAGACTTAATTAGCTATGTTTGTTGAGAGCTCTGAAAATGTGGAAATGTCACTGCTCTTGATCATCTTGAATCGCCGATGGCTTGGCTTGTCGATGTATTACTGTCGGGTCCCCTCTTCAGAAGTGAATGGGACACATGAAATCCCCTGGGTTTGTTTTTCTGCCTTGGCTGGCCTCGGCGCACAGCTGGAGCTTGGTCGAGGCTTTAGATGTCTAAGTAGGTGAACAGAAACTCGGTGGTTTCAGAAGGGAGGGTCACATCCCACCTGCTCCTGGGCACGCCAGTTCCAGGTGTCCTCTGGGGCCATGTTAGAGAAGGTGCTACGAGCGGCTGCCTCCTTAGCCTCAGGTTACATCTGCCTGCTCTACAACTACATTTTCTCATCTTCTGTTTTGTTAACACGACAGCTCATTGGTGGAGGCTATTAAGAAATTATGGCTCCTCTGGCAGGGCTCCGGCAGCAGCTGTACCAGCGGAGAGCTGCCTAAACTTATAAAGACAAACCAGAGAGGAATGCCATCAGAGGAGAAGATCTTCCCTGCCACTGACCAGGATCTTTCGAAGTATAAGTTTTTCAAACCTTTTTTTTGAAATGAGGCTGCTCACCCAATATCTGTGGGTGCGGCTTAATCTGAGCTCCCTCTTCCTTGGGATGAACAACCCTTGGGGAAAACCCTTGCTCAGGGCCGGAGGGTTAGGCAGGCTGCGGAAGGAGGAGGACTCACTTCCCCGAGCTTGTCCTACCATGCTGCAGTCAAGTTTCGTACACCCAGGCTGTAAAAAGATTCTTGCTGAATTATTAGGCCCAAACATGGTCAGTTCTTCCTACAGATCTACAGGAAGGAAGGAGCTAGAAATCTCAGTTTCGGATGCAGCCGTAGATCTTGGCATTTCTTCATTATACAAGAGCCTATATACCATTTTTATTAGCTCATATTTCACATAGCCTATGCATTTCACATGTGTCCCATGCAGTATATATATGCAGTTCATGCATTGCCCACAGCTTTAGTATTGTTCATTAGTACAAGGTTAAAGTCAGGCTCATTAGCAGAACAGGTGGAGTAAGTCTGTGCAAGTTACAGGGGCTTTCAGTAGCTTTAAGTTTGTCGTCCATGGACCTCTGAGGTGCTCCCACTAAGAAGTAGCAAGTAAAAAAAGCCACTTATTGTCAATAGGCTTCAAATTTTTATGGAAGGGTCAAAAGACCCATTGATACTTTTTTTGGAGGTCTACATACTGAAAAGGATTGAAACCACTAAACATAAGTTACCCTTAAGAAAGGTAAATGAACTGTGGGTATCACACTATCAAGCACAGATGGTCCACAAAGAGAAACGCCCAAGCAAGATGAAACAGTTACAACCTAAAATTAATCTTTCTGTAGTTAAGCTCATGTAATTTTGTGGTCATTGAATTACAGAAGAGAAAGAAATGAGGAAAATGCCTGGGGACAAAGTACAATTTTGGTGATAAGAGATTTGGGGCTAATAATAAAAAAAAAAGGTTAGCGTGGCCACTTAAATATAGGTTGAGAAAATTAAATTTATTGTCTATTACATATATTTTGACAAAGTTAGAAGTACATACTCATAATTAACTGTCTTGGAGGTTTTATTTAAGTGACAATAATGAGACCTGCTATTTTGTAGCTTTTCTTTTAAGTTGTATCAGCATGTCTGTACTTGAAAAATGTTAACAGTTTGGTTGAAAAATCTTGCTATGATTGGCCAACTTTTTATAAGCTGCAACCTGATATCCAGTTTGAACATCTAGATAAATATTAACCACACTCAGGCAGTAAATCAATATTGTTTTGGGGTTTCCTTTTTTCCCCTCTGTGACTAGCCTGCCACAGGTAGTCACTCGACCCTTCTTACCCATCTCTAAAATATACCTTCTCTCAACAGTTCACAAAACAAAGACTTTATACGGTGACCTGGCAATTCCTCCAAGGCGCAGCGCTACGTGGCACGCACGAACGTCCATCTCCCAGCCACTGTGAAAGAACAGAACGGTTTTTCTTTCACAGAACAAATCATCATTACTCAATTTTGTTTTTACAAGACTGCAATACTGTTGCTGCTACTTCTCTTCCCTCCGCCCCAGCAGGCTGCCATTTATCTCTACTTTGCTGAAAATGAACTTTCCATTTCCACCTTCCCTGTATCGCCTCGACACTCTCTGGCGGCCCCCGGCCCCCCTCTGAGCTCACTCGCAGGCAGCGGTTGTGGTGGGCGGTCGTATTATTTCAAGCTCCTCAAGCTGGAAAACTTTGCCAGAGTGAATCACTTTGCTTTCTTATTACTGCAGTTAGATGCAAGCCGAAACTTGCCATTCGCAAGGTAACTTTCATTTTGTTCCCCGCATTGTTTCTTTGCCCTTGGCTTCCAGAGCTGAGGTTTTTTTTCTCTTCTGCCAGCTCTGCTTGGATCCAAAAATGGGCTGAGTGAAGTAGTTACTTGTCTTTTAAACTAACCTGAAAGCTGCCTGAATTCAGGTTACTGCTTAGGATATTTACTATTTGCAGAGTTATCTATATTTTAAACTTGCTGGACTCTTCTGGTTGACATGAACAGTCAAGTTCAGTGCTGTGGGTTATTCCACGGTCTGATGAGAAACTGGTGACGAAATCAGGTGTGTCTGTGGTACAGTCCTGTTTATTTATAATCAAAGCCTTGTTTTCCATTAGTATAGGGTAGATCTTAAGCAGCAGCAGTTTCTCAGATCTAAATCCTATTTCAGGCTCACTCAAGACTATTTGTGAGGCTTTTTCTCAGGGTCATACATTTTTATGTTCTTCTGTCGCTTGTTCTCTCAGCTTCATGAACTTCCCATCCCTCTGTTAGACACATCAGACATCGCAAAATAATACTAAGGAAACTAATACTTTTATACAGGTCTCTGTTTTGGGTGGTGACATACGTAATGGAAGCTGCTGGTCACAAAGTGGAGTTGCAGCTCCTCTTCGTATTCAGCCCACTTGATTACAGATGTTAACATGGTCAGATGGGAAATCATCCCAGTGCCAGGGAGAGGTGGGAGCAGGCAGGTAGGAGATACAAGGGGAGACCAAAATCTGTGTTCATGTTGCTTTTGACAGAAGAGCTTTGGCCAAAGATACAGACATCAAGAGGAAGAAGAAAACTGGTCCTGTCAGCCTCAGGGATCACTGTTGTTCTCTGGATTGCAGGAGAAAAAGGAGATACTTGAGATAATAGATTGGGATTTTGGGCAGGGAGGCGTTCTGCGGTATTTTCTCAAGGAGAGCTGTGCTTTACAAGGTCTCTTTCATCATCAGGTGAGAATAAAACAGAGAAAAGCTTCTATAAAATGACTGTTGAGAAAGTCTGCGGTGGTGGAAGTTGGAAGCGTGGACGGGATTAGGCAGCTCTGGGAACAAAGCGCTGGACTCCAGAGGAAGGTCTGCCCCCAGGGAGGGCAGGACTGCCTGGATCTGTTAGTTACTCCTCGGTAGGCAGAGCAGATATTCAAATATGAATATGAGCCTGAGCCCGAGCCTCATGACTTGGTGACAGTGAGCCAAATTTTCCTGCAGCGTGAAGGCCGATCAGGCTCACAACGGATCCATTCCGTTCCACTGTAGACACTAAAGCTCAGCTGGAAATGTTATATCACTGTTCAAGCTCTCTTATAAGCCAAGGGTGTTGGACTGAAGGCTTTGTCCTGGGCATACCTTTACCGAAAATGACCACCAACGTCGTCTGCTATGACTGATGAAACCAGTAGCTCTGAAATGTCTTATATTTCACATAAGGAAAGCTTTGACTGACAATCCCAAATAGAGCCAACGACTGGGCGTTGTTGTTTGACCAGTGGAAGCTCCAGAGCACAATAACAATATATTCTCCTTCTGCCCTTGAATAAAGTCCACAGAGTTCAATGAAATAAAAAAATACTGCATTTCATGTATTTGTTGTAGGATTTCACTACAATTGTTAAAATATTGTGGGGCAAGCCAAGTTTTAAATAACTGTCACGTGTCTGGTTAGTAAGATAACACAATATGCATTTTTTCCTAAGCATTTCCAGAGTCCATAAATACTAAAAAATGTGTATTTATTTGTCTCCGAGGAAGTACAGCACAGGACTGTTCAGAGCTGAGTGTGTTTGTGCAGTGCTCTCCAATAAGAAATTAATGGCTTCCCTGGTTTGATGCATAAGAAAGCTTGTTAATTTGCTTCGTTGCGGTACCAAAGATATATTGAATAATTTTGCATACATGGAAGTGCTGACTCCACAGCAGAATAGGCAGACACCAGCAAAATGACGCTGTTAATCCTTCTGCCTATACAGTACCTGTTCTGTGAAGAGAAAACTTTGCCTAGTCATTAGTGCTGTAAAACAAGCGCGCTAACGATTATTAAATCAAAACTCCCCAGTCAAACCAGCAATGTTGTTTTACAGTGAGTTAGCGTAGGTATAAAGCACTACACAAGCGAAATCTAGAGCAACATCTTCCATGTCTGATAAGTCTGGCACCTTTCACCATCACTAAAATTACCTCCAGCCTCCCACGCACTAAGACAGTGCTTTACAATTAGTTCCACCAGCGCTGGTGAGAAAAAGTCTCATGATGATGCTGACAACTGCAGCCAAGTTTATCCTTCAGTATTTACAGAGACAAGGGTCAAATCCTGCCTGCTCCCACCTGTGCAGCCTCAGGGAAAGCCCTCGCTCAACCCATGCATTTGGATATTCGGTTTTGTGTCCCTTCTGCGGGCACTGTGATTAAAGGGGAGCTTTACCTTTTCTTTAGTGGCTGAAGAAATCTGAGACCAAGGGGGACTGTGGCTTGCTGCAGGGATGGTTATTTCTCAGCTCCGGTGATTAGTTGCAAGAAACATTTTGAGAGGAGAAAACTGCCAGAGGAGAAAAAGGCTGCGTTAAAGAAGATGAACAGAAAGAGAAATCATGGTAGGGATGGGAAGACAGAGAGGCAACATTAGCAAAAAGAAGCTCCTTCAAGGGCTTTACATACAGAGCTCTCACATCCCTTAGTTGGGCATGTGTTTGTCTTTGCACTAGGATGAAAAGATTTTTTTAGTAAGCAGCTGTGAATTATTGAAGATATCATGGCTCAGTATACGCAAAGAGGAAACGCAAAAATAGAAAAAGAAAGGAATATCAATATTACATAAGCAATTCAGAAAATCTGAAAAAAAGTCAAAGGGAATAGAGGAAATTAAGATCTGATGAAACAGAGAAACATGCAACTAGAAAAGTTAGAAAAAGTCATCATATCCTAAAAGCTTGAGACACTAAAAAAAGCAAGGAAGTGTATTCATTGTATGAGAATTAAGAATGCAAGAAGATGCTATAAATACGAAGCTGTCCTGTAAAGATGGGCAGAATATATAAAACATTTTTATGATGAACTGCAGGAATCCAAAGTCGCAGTCACCACAAGAGAAGCACAAGGTCAGGTAATTGCTCTGTGCAAAACAGAGTGCCTGGAAGTACAGAAGGGCGAGACCTACACATGGTGGCTGTTTCTTGTCTGAAAACTAGGTGCATCAGTACAAAAGTCTGGACTAAGATGGAGAGGATGAGGTCAAACTGAAATTTCTCAGAAAAAATCCCTCCCTGCACACAGCTTTCTGCTGAGGCTGTTTATTTACTAGGCTGCAAAAATGATACTGGCCGAGCAGTGGGCCTCGCGGTAGGCATATAATTCAAAGCAAATATTAGGAGGTTAAGTACTGACATAAATCACATAGAATCATAGAATCATTTAGGTTGGAAAAGACTTTTAAGATCATCTAGTCCAACTGTAAACCTACCACTGCCAAGTCCCACTAAACCACGTCCCTAGGTGTCACATCTACACCTCCAGGGATGGTGACTTGACCACTTCCCTGGGCAGCCTGTTCTAATGCTTGATAACCCTTTCAGTGAAAAAATTTTTCCTAATATCAAATCTAAACCTCCCCTGGAGCAACCTGAGGCTCATACATAACGCAACTCATACATAATGCATGAGCAGTCACATTGGCTATCTTACCCTTATGATTTTGCCCATGTGCATATACAGGCATTCAAATTAACCAGTTTGCTGTGAATTTTAAAACTTATGTGACTGAGCTAAGTGTATTCAGTTCAATTTTTTTGTTTAAAAATATCAAATTATGTGGTAAATCTGTATCATAAATGCTTTGCCAATTTTTTGATACCTCCTAGGTGCTCCAAGCACAGGTAAGGGTCTCAGTGTGTGAAAACATGCAGAGATAGTCCTTTCCTTGAATGAGTACATTGTAAAAACATTTAAGCCCCTTACAGAACATTGCTAATAGAAAAAAAGATATGAAATTGTCCAAATTTTTTGTTACAATCATTCACTCAGCAAAAAATAGAGGAAACCTCAGAGAATAGGCAAAGGCAGAGGTCAAGAATACATTAACAAAATATGCTAAAAATTCCTACTATATCTAAACCAGGCTGAGATCTACAGATGGTAGGTGGTGAGAATCTAGTGTTTCAGAAAATTTGGATAGATGACTCTCAGGCATTTTTAACACCTTCTCTTTTGCCCGAACCATGCAGCTGAAAGTTGTGTGGAAAGCTCCAGCCCGAACAGAGTCTGTGTAATGGCTCCCCGTACCACTGAAATGAGCAGGGCTAAATATCAAAGCTATTAATCTCGGAAAACAAAACCAGACAGCCCTCACAGACAGGAGGGTCACTCACAAAACAGGCAGCCCAAAGCTGTAACCAGCGACCGCTGTCTGTCCTGCCATGGACAAGGACAACTCGGCAACACGAAAAAGCAGCTCTTGAACTGCTACGGTTTATAGGCCAGTATTTTGAAGTACGTTGGTCATTTCAGGTTGCCTTCGGACACCGTGATCTAAACTGCAGTGATTCAGAGTGTGTCATCTGGCCATTTGCGACATGAGGTCAGCAACCTCCAGGAGCGAGGTGGAGAAAACCCCTGAGCAGAGTAAACTGTCTCCAGCTTTAATGTACTTCGCAACAGTAAGAGCTGGAAAACATGGACTCTGTCCACTGCTCAATAGTTTTAGACTTTAAAATCTTTTTCAGGTGGAAAAAGTATAGAGAAAGCAGCATTCAGTGCACTCTCATTTTGAGCTGTGAGCTGGAGTAGGTATTGAATTCTGTAAGAAAAAAAATCAGA
This sequence comes from Calonectris borealis, assembly GCF_964195595.1. NCBI lineage: Eukaryota > Metazoa > Chordata > Aves > Procellariiformes > Procellariidae > Calonectris > Calonectris borealis. The sequence goes on along the minus strand of NC_134313.1, from coordinate 156,254,482 downwards.
AAACTTCAGCAGTGTATTGATAAATCTTGCAAGGAAGATAATGCATTTGCAAAACCATGTGCCAAATGAATCACCTCTATCTACTATGTTATCAGTTTAACAGGTTAGCAAGAAATTGTTTTCCCTTATAGAAAATAGTTGTTTGACCCTGGTAGATTTTAATTATTGAACTCTTGCAACAGCCTATCTGTAATTAAAGTCTTTGTCAGCTTCCCTGGATTTCAAGTGAGGTTGTGCATTTGTAATTTCTGTGGTGTTGGAAAGACAGCCAATTTTTCATTCCTTGAAAGTGGTTATAGTTTCTTCAGTTATAACGCACATGCATACCAATATTCCATGTTTTATTTCCACTCTCTTTCTGTATTAAACAATATCCTGTACTAGTGATTCACTGCACTTAAACTCATCAACTTGCCATATAATTTAATTCTGAAAAACTTATTAGTAAGAAGTGGCGGTTTTTTGTCCGTTTTTTTTTTTCCAAAAGAGAAAATAAAGTGTAGAAAATATTACTGAGCGATATATAATGCACATTTACCTCCATGTGAGGGAATAGCTATTAAACCTGGGATACACTGAAATCCCAGAACAGATGTCATGATGGATGTAACTGCAGTGTCAGCTGGATTACAGTGGAGCCACAGCGTGAACTTTTGGCAAATTAGAAGGCTCCTGAGTTGGTAATTCCCTGGCAGCAGGAAGATCGGTAGAGATAATCTTGCCTGTCTGATCTATCTGTTTTGGTTTGGGTGCGTGAGTTAATCTGCTCTAAATTCTTCTCTCAAATCTAAACGCACAGCTCCTGCAGAAGGCAGCAGGACCTGTGCTCAGGTATGGTCCTGAAGAAGACCATTCTGTAATTTTAATGTGTAAGAAATCCTGCTTTTAAAATATGCTGCTAAGTGTTTCCTTGGGTCCTGGAATGTCAGTCGCTGAAGGGCCTGTGTAGAGGATGTCTTTTTGCTCAGTGAAACAAGATGAGACCTGAGTGAACACTTTTTTTGGCAGTGGCTCTCAAGCTGCTCTGCTGCTGCTCTCCACAGAGACGCTCCTGCGGTGTGCTGTAGTCCATGCATTGGCGTAGTCAACAACAGATTAAAAAACAAAAGGTGATCTTATCAAGTGATTTTGTTGCCACTGATTTCAGCTCTTCTTGCCTGTTGCACTTCAATGGACTTGATGTCCTACCTGTGCCAAGGCTAGTCGGCTTTGTATTGGAGAAGACAACTCGGTTTCAATTACAGATTTTAAATCTTTGCAGACCAACTTAAGCTGTTTGGCTTCTTCTGTGAAGAATTAAAACATCCTTATGTTGTAAAACACTGCACTGAATTTTGGAAAACTTACTCATTTACTGTCATCATGTTTTCAGTCTTGAATAAAACAGATTACTGGCAGTATGTGACAATCTGTCATATATTTTAGCTCATGGGGATTCTCCTATTTCATTTGAGTCTTCTTTTCACTGATTTCAGCATCTGCAAATGGATTTTAAGGAAGTCAAGAGGAAGGGAAGGCAATAAAAGGATGTGAGATGAAAGGAGAAGTGGGACTGGGTATGGAAAAGAGAATAAAGTAAAGAGAGGAGGAGAAGAAAGAAGATTTTGAGGTTCATAAAGGAACATGGGAGAAAGCAAGGAGTGAAACAGATCATGTGTCACCTCTCTCTGATTATTTTTTTCTTATTTCATCTTCTCTAAGTAAGTCAAGAACAATCTTAAAAGCAATGTCCAAATTTCAGCTGTCTGCTTTTGCCCCTTTCCTCTTCAAAGGGAGCTACAGATGCTCAGAAGTACTCAAGTCTGGTCATAGCGTGTATCCGGAATTTTTTGGAAGTTGTCAGAATAGTTTTGCAGAGTAGTGAAGGTGACCGTGTGTATCCTGGTCACACTCCCTGCAAGGAATCGTGTAATTCATTCCCTGCTGGCCCTTCATGCTTTGACACTTGTCTACTGGCCTGTGCGCCAGAAAAGGCGTTTTGCAGGTGGTATGGGACTTTGCTTGGGAGCAAATATTTATAAAGGAGTGACAGACAGCGTGTGTTTTCAGCATGAGTAGCAGGAGTGCATTTAACTCCATGTGTACCAGGGATGAATGTGTTCCAGGTGCATGTCTGTATTTATACACCTCTAAGTTCCTCTGCAAATTGGAAAGACTCTGGTGCAATATCCTTACCCCATGCAATCTCCCCTGTTACCATCGACACAGGGAGAAGCTGAGGAAATTATGTATTTCCCTTCATGCTTTATCGATATTTTCCTGCAATCGTCAAGTAACTTGTTATTGGAAGCTGCATCACTATCCCATTCCCTTTCAGCCTAACAAGGATGAGAACAGGGTGAGAAATTAAACAGGGATCCCTAAAGAGGAACACCAGCTGAGAAATATATTCTTAATACGTTTATAAACCACATGAATAATTGGTATGGTGGAATATATGCACTATCATGTTTTGTTAGGCCTTTTGACTAACATACCCTGTGGGTGTTCCTCTTCATGTCACAGGAAGGTATTTTTTCAGGAATGCTCATCAATAGATAAAACCTGATTGTGGCAAATAATTTGGCATAGCTTCTCTTCAGCAAATGGGTTCCTCTGACAGTATCTGAATTAGTTCCAGCTCTGGCAAGTACTTGACAAACAGAGCCCAGTACTGTAGCTCTGTGTTGATATTGTTTATTCATTATTTCAGTAGGGTAGATAAGGCCCTAGGGCCTGATCTAAAGCCCACAGAAGTCAGTGAAAAGACTCCACAAGCCTTTTTGGTCACTGGAATCCTGTATGCTGTTTCAGAGTTTGGAAATCTGTGCCAGGAACTTCATCAATAACTGAAAGGCTGGAAGAAAAGCAAAGAGCAAACTTCTGGATGGGCAGAAAGAAGGAAAGGAGAATAAAAACATCCAATAAATTCTCAGCAGAGACAAAATGTCTCCAAGTAGCTTTTGTAGATGAAGACTGAAAAGATAAGTAACCTCTGATATTTTTAGGAAAGCACCAAGTTTCTAAAAGCCTTAAGATAAAATTAAAATGAACATCCTAGGGTCTTAAAATAATTTATTCTACAAGTACCCTGTAGTTCAGTCTTCTGTTAATCACATTAAATTAATCACATTCACCTTTATTTCTTGTGGTAGTCATAAATCCCTCAAGTTCTACTATTTTTATCAGCTTTATTTTTACAGTTTTTAATGATAATTGCTGGTAATTGAAAAGTTGCTAAAAACTAATTTTACTAATGATATGTTTATATGTTTCTGTTCATTATTATAGGGATAGGCAGCAATGACTCCTCTATTTAGATTATCTAGTATTTTCCATGCTGAAAAATATTGTGATTATTTTTTGATTTGATTGCTGTTGTTGGGAAGCTCTGATGACTGAATGTCTGGAGCTGCCTTTTGAAATTGGTCAGGGATAAAATTCCAAACCTGTAAAAGTGCTCTTTCTTTGTCCTGTGAAATTCTGTTGGGATTTTCTGGTCTCAGCTGCTGACATTCACTATTGCCCTTCTTCCTTTTCCTTTCCTCTGGAAAGCTTGCTGAAACTATAACTGATGGTGGACTTTGGGGATAACTGGGCTCACATCTCCAAAGCAAACGCATCGGTCACACTAGCGCAGCTGGAGTCTGCAGAACAGCTTCAGTGGAAGGCCATGGGAGAAGGTGGCAGATCATTCTCCTCCCAGCGCAATCCCTGTGGTGGCTCTTCGTCACTACAGGCACAGAGCTGCAGACTCTCAATGGCCCTAAGGGCAAATAAAGAATGGCCAGCTCCAACATCTGACTTAGATACATGTTTGCAGTACGGGACATTCAGAACTTTACCTGTATCACTATGTGAATATAATTCTGTTCAGTCCATTGCATAAATACAGCATGTGGTACGAGAGCTGGGGCTGGGGAAAGATAGTTGCGTGAATGTTTTCCTTACAACAACTCATAGCGTAGACAAAGAGTGTTCGGGTATCCCCTGGCAATGCCCCCTTCTGTGCTCTGGACACCCGCAGTATCTTCATTCCTTCCGTATAGGTCATGTTTTTCACTTTTTAGACCTCTAACGATTCTGCCTGAGGTACAGGTTGGAACCGTGGAAAGGTCAATAGGCTTTTCCTCAAAATCGTGGATTCTTCTTTGCTACAATTTCTTCCTTCTATTATACCACAAAGAAAGTTCTTGTCTTTCCAAACTTTGTGCATCTGCGTCTCCTAAGTCTGACATTACACCTGCGTGATTCTATAATTACTTTTTAATGATTCGAGGACTTGTCATTCCCCAAATCCCAGCCTCTTTTGAGAAGTCATAGAAAAGAATTTTTTATCCAGCCTCAATTTTTTTCCAGGCCAGAGCTAGCCACAATTACTTAATAAGCTTTAATGATTGCCTCATTCATAAAACAAGGTGTTAGGAACCATTGCCTTGCTCCTTTGTGGAAGTACCATAAGTATGTAGGAAAACATCACAAAAATATAACGGCAGAGAATTCAACCCACTCCTGTAGTTAAAACGTTATCCATAGAAAGATCTCAAATAGTCACAGGCATGTTTGATTTTCCAAGATTAGAGACTCAGAGTAAAATATAAATGATTTAGAACTTTAAAAGTCAGATTTCTGAAGGTATGAAAAACAAGGCTTTACCTTTAACTGAGCAGGAGGAGAGTTACAGCAGGTTGGTATCTTAAATCATCGAAACCTAGTAGTGTTTGGCATATTCCCTAAGTCATTTTTGCAAATGGCACTTTGAACTCATATCACGTGCAAGAGTTTAATTTTTTTTGTCTGCTTCATATAACTTAGCTACCCCAATTTTTTTTTCAACTTTGACTTCTATATGATTTTGATAACTTTTTTTTAACTTCAGTTCTTTGAGGAATAACACTGCTCTTCAGTTTGACACTGGTCCTTCCACAGTTCTGAATTAACTCTACTTGGCTTAAGGAAACATCTATATTTAAAATTGCATGAACTTCAAACATTCTGTACGTTGAATCAGTGTTTTCTTTTCAGACCAGGGAATATCTATATGCCATGAACAGATTACTAAACCTGAACACATACAGAATTATTCCAGAACCATTCTTCCATCTAGAGTACAAAGGCAGGATAAACTGTGGAATAATTCTTGAAATCAGCAACGTTCCACTGCCTGAATAGTTTTAACATTCGGATAAAACTGACTTTTGGTAATCTGCATTAGGTTGCAAGATTTTCACTCCTTGCGGGTTTGCAGTGTCTACGCAGAGGATTTCAACCTGGTGGCCATTTTGAATGGAACTGGAGTATTAATGCAAGATCTGGTTCTCTCCTGCCAGAAAGATAATTGCCTCTTCATGGAAATCTTCTAACAATGTACTGGTTAATAAACGAATTGTCAGGGTCTACGGTATATTAGCCCAGAAAAGCTCAACATCCAGAACTATATACATGCCACCCATATTGCAACATGGTGTCCTCTCATTAAGCACATAGTAAGTAGTTGTAATTTTTGTAAACTAGCAACTCTTGCCAATTTTTCTCCTGATTAGTATAATCCTTTTCTCATAATCTCTTATAATAATGTTTTATACTTCATTTACCTTACATAATTAGATCTTGGACAATCTCACAGGCTTGCTACTTTCATTTGTTAAAGTTCATTCTTCATTCTAAGACATCAACAAACACTATACTTGCTAAATTGTATCCAAAATGTTTTCAGAATGAGGTATGTATAACTCCTGTGTGAATCTAGTGTGAAAGAAATGTGAATCTCAGAGGTTAGTGCTATCACTATTCATGCATGAGTCTTTAAGTTTTGGCCTTAAATCAGATCCTAGGATAAACTTGTTTTCTTTGTACTTCACTTTGTTTCCCGTTTTACACATTTAATAGAAAAACTGTCAATATTTCTTTCTAAACTGTTTTATGTTTTTTTTCCAGGAGACTGTTAGAACAGCTGGGAAAACTGCCAAGAAACTTGCTAAAGACAGTAAGTGCAGGAATTAAATCACAGAAAAACATGAAAAACCTGTAGCAGTGTCTGAACAGTGAAATAATTACTGTCGACCAGCAACTGTACCTAATAGTAAGTTTTATAGCAGTGTGGTAAAGTTCCTGATATGCAACATTTGTGTTTCAGCAGATAAATGCAAATGACAACTGAAGTATAATGTTGAACATTACAAAGTCAATGCCACTGTAAAATTGCTTGTTAAAGATAGTCTTGGAAGACTTTCTATTGACTTCACATTTTTACAGCTGTTTCTGCAAGTTTCTCAGGTGATATCTATTAAACCAAGGATTTATACCTCTTTCATCCTCTCAGTATGTTTCCAGCAGCTCTTATGATCACCTAGAAAGTACAGAAACAGCAAGTTAATGGAAATTTTCAACATTTTCCAACAATAAATTTGATGAGCTATGGCCATAAAAATGTTGAGTGTGCTCAGTTGTCTCAGTTATGGGCTGTAAACTGTTTACTCCAGTTTTATTTTATTTCTACCCTTCTGAACTCCTGCATGCTACCTTTCTATTCCACACAAGTGAACACTGGGGATATGATAAAATATTATAACAGGGCAGGTATGCTTGTTTCCTGTTTTAAGACAGATGTATTGTTTCTCATACAGAATTCAGATCCTCATCTATATTATTAGTTCAGGTAACTCAGGCAGGTAGTGGTAATAAAATTAACATCTAAGCTTAGCATTATCTGTAGGTCAACGGGTGGACTTTTTCATCTTTGATCTTGTGAGTGTCCCAAAGCTTTCCAAAACTGCAATTAGTGGAAAAAATTCTATGGATTTCGGTGAAATTGGACCAGATACTGATGGGGCCAAACTAATATAATATGACTTCTCCATTTTCTTCACTGGAAACTGCTAATTAGAATCCAAAGGGTTGGGGATGCCATTCTCACCTTACCCTTGACTTAACTGGGCAATAATTTCACCTTTGATGTTTTAAGAATATCATTAATTCTGCTTCTTAACTGTGTACCTGCTAAACGGCAGATAGCTTTGCCATTTGCACCAGGTTTGAAGTTCTTTTAAAATTGCTACTACTATTGCTATGGGAACAAGAGTGGATTGCCAGCTGAGACAGCTGCCGGGCTGGGAGCACCAGAGGACACGTGCTGAGGTGCCCTGGGTAGTAGTAGAAGGATGTTGATGTTGTGTGCTACAAAGCTTACTTGAACTTCATGTCTCCAGTACCGTGTATAAGCTCAGGGGAGGGGAAAAAAAAAAAGCTTTTCCCCCCCTGCCTTCCCGTCCTCCAAACTCTGCCTTCACTCTGCAGTTAATTTGAATTGTTTCACAATTTCTACCCAAAAGAAATACCTTGTCAGGCCACATTGAATGCCCAGTGAACTGTGCAACTCCATGGTCCTCAGTGAAATCCATGAAGAAATGTGAGTGATACCTGTAAAACCCTTTGATTTCTGATGGCTTTGAGTAGGAGATTGCTCAGCGACTGCACTGGTGCTGATGTGAGTGATGATGCACCGGTTTTCGCTCTGTGTTGGTTCTGTTCCGTTAGCAGAAACCCAAAGGACCACGAAGACAGTCTGATCTCGTCTGCGTACGGTGGCCCTCGCCAAACACCGGGAGAAAGATGCTGTTGCCGCCAGCGCACATTCTCTCTGGTTGAATGTCTCGCTTTCCTCGTACTCACGTATTCGAGGAGGAGCGGCAGCAGGCAGCGCCCCGAGAAGGAGCAGCAAGCGGTGCCCGTCCATCCCCCGAGCGCACCAACCGGGGGTCAGGGCCGAGGATTTTGCGGGGCTCTTTCTGCCGGTTCGGCCCCGGGTCCGCGGCCAGGGGCCCCGGCAGGGCAGAGCGAGGCGGAGGCCGCCGCACCCGCCAAGGCTCGGTCCGGGCACCCCCCGCCCCCCTGCGACCAAGCGCCGGGCAGGTCGTGCTGCCGCCGGGTGCCGAGCCCCGGCAGCCTCCGGCGACTCCTCCCGCCCCGTCCGCGCTGCCCGGCCCCCCGCGGAGCCGGCCGGCTGCCCCCGCCCCGCTGCACCGCCCCGCGCCTCCGGAGCGGGGAGGCAGCGCCGCCACCGCCCCGCCCGCCGCCGCTGCGCGCCGGGGCAGGCGCCGAGCAGGTGGCCGCAGGCAGCGGGCAGCGCCGCGGCATGTGAGCGGCCCCCGGCTCGCCGCTCGGCCGCGCTCCCCCGGGCAGGCAGCACCGGCCCCCTTGCCCTGCCCTGCCCTCCCCTCGCCGGGCCGGCCGCGGAGGCAGGGCGCCCGCAGCGGCAGCCCGGCGGCGGCCGAGGGCTGAGCGCCGCGCCCCGCCGGGGGGCGGCCGTGGCGGAGGGCGGAGAGGAGGAGGAGGAGGAGGAGGAGGAAGGCTGCGCGGGGCCGGAGGGACGCGGGAGCCCCCCGGCCGCGCAGGATGAAAGTCACCGTGTGCTTCGGGAGGACGCGGGTGGTCGTGCCCTGCGGGGACGGGAACATGAAAGTTTTCAGCCTGATCCAGCAAGCGGTGACCCGGTACAAGAAGGCGATCGCCAAGGTGAGGGGCGCGGGGAGCGGCGCCCGCGATCAATATGGCGCTTCCCGGAGCGGGCAGGGAAGCGAGGGGGAAAGTCCGGGCTGCCCCGCCGGGGCGGCGGGAGCGGGGCCGAGGGCGGCCGGCGGCGGCGGAGCCCTCCGGGGAGCGTGTGCCCGGCGCCGCCGAGGGGAGCCGGGCGGGCGGCGGGGTGGGGTGGGGGGCGGCCGCTCCGCGGCGGCCAGCGCGGCTCCCCGCGGCCGCGGGCGCCTGGCGGGCCTCGGCCCTTTGTTCGCCGGTGCCTGGCGGCGAGGTGGCGGCCCCCGGGGGTGTCGGTGCGGGGGGCGCCCGAGCCCGGCCGGGAAGAGGGCGCGGGGGCCGGCGGTGCCGGGTCTGCCCCGGGGCGGGCGGCGGGGCCGAGGCGCCGCGGGCCGGGCGGGAGTCGCCGCGGAGGGTTGGAAATCCAGCCCCAGGCTTCCCGGCCCTCCAGGCCCGGCGGGGAGGGCGGTGGGAGGGGAGCCCGCCGCAGGGGCGTCCGGCGGCGCCCCGCGGGCCGCCCCCCCGCGCCGCCGGAGCAGGGTCCGGGGGGGCCCCGCAGCGGCGCGGCCGCCCGCGCAGCCTCCGCGCCTGCCCCGCTCCCGGGGGGTTGCGAGGGGAAGGCTCCGCCTGTGCGTGAGGCATCCGCGGTGCCCCGGGGTGCAGGGAGCGCCGGCCCGGCCCGCGGCGGGGCTGATCCCGAGTGCCGCCTGCGCTCCCTCAGCCCCATGTTGAAATCCCTGGCTGTGGGTGTGCAGGCAGTTGCACCCCTGGCTTTCCCTCCATAGGCGACTTGTTGGGCTTTGGTTTTTTTCTTTCCTCTTTTTTTCTTTTTTTTCTTCCCCCCCCCCGTACTTTCTTCTTGTTGCTGCAAACTTCTTTTTAATCAACTGGTTTGTTGGGACAATATGATCATCGTCGGCTGAGAACTCGAGCAGCGCTCTTCCCCTTTGCTCTGCCTGATCCATCCAAGCAGTTGAGTGCGCTTTTTTCCCTTAGTCCTTCTGACACGCTTTACACTTCTGAACCTGGAAGTTTTGTTTTGGCAAATGCTGACTCGCAGGCTCTCTGAAACCTGCAGCGGAAGGAATAGTGTGGACAGTACATTGATTGGTTTTAAGTGACTCCCAAGAAAATTTTTAAGATCAGTTTTCTCAGAGAGAATTACAGTTGCTGGGAGGAGAAAAGTAACTGACGTTCCCATCATCTCCCCACTTGATTCCTGAAGAACTTGGTTTTGGAGAGAACAAATGCATTCTCCCTGTATTTTTATTATTCCTCTTGTAACAGTTCTGATTCTGGCTGGAAAAAGAGTAAAATGATTCACTAGGATATGGCTGTGGCTGCATACCGGCTGTTATTTGTATACAGCAGTTAATGCACATGGCAATCTACCTGCATGTAGGAGGCAGTGGCCGAAAGTACCTTTCTGGTTAAGGTAAACCAGTGGACAGTAAAGTGTGTCCCTTGGAGGAGCACCCAATGCCTCATTGGGCCATTTGGATGAGAAGTGTTTGCAGAATTTTGTTAATCAGTGTTACAACATCAATAAAATGAATTATTGTTGTGTTCAAAACTGTGGCCCATGTAACTCATGTGGCACTGGACTGCGTCCTGGTTTCCAACTGTTAAATTGCATTAAGGGATGGTAATTACGTTCTGCAGTATAATGTTAAGCCTGGAAGTGATTGCAGTAGCGAGCACAGAAGAAACATGCAGTCACCAGGAAGAGGTTATGTGATTGTAAATGGTGTGGGTTTGTTCAGGAAAGAAGTGGCCCACCTGTGGAAACTCTTCTTCAAATATGCTGATGCATTTACTAAAAAGACAGTTTGCAGACATGCAGCCAGACTTTGACTGGCCCCTAGTCCCCAAAGCTTCCAGTTCTGGGTTTAAAATGACACAGTGGTTTTATTTATTAGTATTTATATGGTGGTTATGCTATATGCCACTGGTGCGGACTTGAGGTAGCCATAATTACTGAGATTGTTTCCATTATATGGAAATACTGTGGTTGAAAACACAGTAGCAGAGCCCATGGGCTTTCTCTGAGTGTTTTATGCAGTCACCATCAAACCTTACTTTTAACTTAAATTCGCTGAAGATTTTTGACGGCGATGTTTAGGTAGCAAGGAGGTGGATCCTCAGTGTCTCGTAAGTAAATGTATAGTGCTGTGTGCTGTGCTCGCCAAAGAGTAACATAGTAATTTTATGGTTTCAATGGCAGAATTTCATAGATTACTGTCTTTTTATAGCAGTTAGGTGGTTTTTTTCTGTGCTAGTGTAGCAGATGACCAAATCTTTACTTCAGAAAAAGGCAAGAGAGGAGACAAATAATTCCTAAACTGAGAGGATGAAAGTATGTGTGCACATATGAACGTATGATCTGGCAGCTGGTATCAAGCTGACACTGAAATCTGCTTCACCACCACTGTGCTGTTATAGAAAAAAAACATATCTGGTGAAAGATTATTCAAAATATTTGAATTAAATTTATGGTTTTCATACTTACAGGAAAACCAGAATTTCTCATCCTGCAAAAATGTGTGTGTCTGCTGTATGCAGCAGCTCCTTCAGGAGAACTACTTGAAGCCTCTGAGAACTGAGTTGTCAGCCCTTCTCAGATTACCTCCCGCTTTGTCATGGTTTCCAGGTTGTGATTAGCAGTAAGTGATCTGCATGGTGAGCACTTCTGACATACCTGTGCAATCGTGGTGAGGCAGCCTGGCATCGTGCTTGCGGAGTGCCAGGAGCGAGTAACTTCAAAATTTGACCTCAGCTTGAATTTTTCTGACTTTGTATTATTTGGGTTGAATAGACATGGTGAGAATGAAAAAAATACTTATGAAAAATAATCCAGATAATAGTAAGGTTCTCCTTTCTGTAAAATTTTAAGACTTAAAAAGCATATGGATAACACAGCTACTTATAGCAGTTAGTTCTGGATGCAATTATCTTTGATTAGGATTTGTAAATCTCAAAAAATTCATTATGGATTAACACTGCTGTCAATACTAAATTTTTAAGTGTGGAATAAGTTATTAATATGACAGGCTGTGCTTGAAGGTTGGTCTGTGTAGCGTTTATAGGAAATCTTTCTGTTCCTTTGCTTTTATTCCAAAAGAAGCTTTGGGTCTGAAATGTGATCCATTTTTCTGCAAGTTGTGTTTGTGGTGAACAAACAAGTGCATGATAAGAGACGTTTGCAAAGCCCACCTTGCCCAGGGCAACTGGAGTCGGCAATAATTGACCACGCTTATTGAAACCTTGTTTGCATGGTGGCATGCTAATGATGCTCTGTTTGTGTGGCTGGACTGGCGCAGCCTCTGGCACAAATTCTGAGTGAGTGCTAGACAAGTACGGTTTGGGCAGGGGGCAACTGGCCTGCTGGTCAGGGGCTGTGCAGGTTTTGTGTTGATGTAGTTCTGCTCATGGCTTCCTAGCAATTAATTTGATGATAAAAAAATGCTGGTGAGAAGGTAAGAGGCATTTTGAGGAGGAGAAAGTCAGCCACATCTGACGTTAACGTTAATGGCAAGAGATGATGGGCTGCCCCAAAAGGGACCAGACAGAAAGGCAGTTGAGGTGAAATGTGTTTATCAAATGGTTGGCTATAACCTAGTGTTAAAAAGTGAAAAACTTTCATAAAGATGATGTATCAAGTAACCTTTTATCAAAAGGAATTGATTGTGCATCCTGTACCTTTGGTTTGATCTGGTTGTAGCCAGAGACCCTTCTGACTTTTTTTGGTGACTTTCGACTGTCACCACAATCTTTGTGTGCTTTGGATTTTTTGGGATATCGTAAGCATTTCACCTTTTATCTTCTTTTTCTTGCAGATATAACTAAGCATGCATAGGTAATGCGTAGGTATAATATTTTTTCTAATTTTTAGCATTACTATGTTGTCTTTGAGTGATGTAAATGAGCATGGTAAACAAGAATATGAAATAGGAAATCATACATTTACAGGAGTTGTTCAGTCTCGTGTTCAATCCCTATAGGGATAGTTGAGGCTCTAAGATAGTTCAATCTGATGTCCTGCGTATCATGTGCTTCCTAGACCCTGTATATAACCCTGATTTTCTAGCTAAAATAAGTAAATTAACAGTTTTCCTGCTGAATCAAAAAGATTTCAGGAGGACTTTTTTGAGACACCTTTCCCTTCCCCCTCACCAAATCCTGTGGGAGTGTTCAGGGGTTTGTGATGTTGTATGTAACAATGCTTGAATTGTTAATTTAAAAACTGCGGTACATCAATATTTGTGAAAAGAAATTATAATCTGCTCTTTGATAGCATTTGAAGGCAGTTGCTGATAAGAGACCAGTACTCAAGGAAAGTTGGCTTTGTAAGCAAAGGTAACAGGTGTCAAATGACCATATTCTCACTTAATTTGTACATCGGAAGCTTAGGCCACCCAGAACTTAAAGTTCCACTTCTTTGGTAGGTCTGACATTCATCAGCAGGGAAGCATGAGAGGGGAAGGTTGTAGTTTCAGTGAATATGTGAAGCTTTTTTTTCTGTTTTTGATTCCCCCCCCCCCAGTGCCAGCTGACTGGGACTTCTCAGAGTATTTGCTTAAAAGTCAGCTCCCAAACAGCAGGTTGTCTTCGAGGTACACAACGGCGACTTTGATGCTTTTTATGTTCTGCAGAGCAAACAGTTTCACAGTTGCTTGTGAGTGTGTCACTGGAGCATCGTTTATAGGCCTAGTACACAGGGGTGGGTCGATATGAAAATCTGCTGATTTTACTTGGGTTTTGTATTAGTTTTGGCACATTCCCTGCTCGAGCCTGGCCGCTGGGTTTTGGGCACAGGCTTAGCTTAGCTCCACGCTGCCCATGCAGAGATCCCTTCAGAATTGTAATGAAAACACTCATGGGCAATAGTACCTAAATTTAGCATAAAAAAGATTAAAATTTTTTTTCAGAATTAGATTTCATTTTGGTATCTGTGTAGATCTTGAGCCTGTTTTAAGTAGAAATAAGTCTTATGGGCTGTTTTCAGAATGTGCAGGAACCTTCTCCACCCCAAAAAAGAACCGTAAACCCAAAAAATCCCTCTCACCCCTGCTGCTCAGTTGACTGTCGGTTTATGTCCAGCTGACATCACCAGGATGAAGTCTCTGGGCTCTGCATTTAGTATTGGCTGGGTAGTATTTCAGTAATTTACCTGAGGTGAGCCAGGAGAAGCCAGATTCCCTGGGGCTGCCAGTACTTTTCTCAAGCTGTCTCTTGACCTCTTTGCTGATGTTGAGCTCCCAACAGCGGCAGTGAAACCCAGCTGATTGGCAACGTCACTCTGCTGCAGCTTGGTGAAAGCTATGAACAGCAGTGGAGAGCTGCTAATTTAAGGAAGAAAAGTACTGAAATGGGTCACGGTCGCTTTGTGTTTAGAAAGCGGTTGTGTGATCCTGCAGGCTTGGGAGTTGATGGGGGAAACACAAGGCTACGTCTTGCATATAGTGACTTAATTCCCTCCACTCACTACAGAAAACTTCCTTTTCACCATTTCTCGCCAACTCCCCCTGTGTTTTCAGCCGAATGAGTGTTTTCCTGTCGTTGTCCTCATCCGTTTGTACAGGTGACCCTCACACATTGCACGAGAAGTTGCAGGGTGAAGGTAGGAATGAACCTTTGGATCCAGCGTGGCAGCGGCTGTGGAGGTCCCTTGCAGGGGGACCTTGCTGTTCCGCAGTACTGTGCCCGAGGGGACCTGTGGCTCGGGAGGCCGGAGCTGCACAAGCTGTGCCCTGCCCTGGGCAGGGCTTTGCTGCAGCCCCTCTCGGCCAGGTCCTGCCTGTGTTCAGCCATCCGTGGTACGAGGGAGGAGGCTTGTCTTCGGGAGGCCCGAGGGCCACGCTGGGGCTGTACCCCTGTTGTTTGAGCAAGCAGGGTAAATGCGTTTGGGATTATTGAGGGCTAATAAAGAGGAAGACCGAATTCTGTAGTGCTTATGAAGAGGGACATAAAAAGTGGACAGCATGCAAGCCCTTCAGCTTTGAAGGTGTTTTCGGTAAAGGGTATGTGTGGTACTGCCGTGGTTGGCTGATGGGAGCAGTACCTATTTTCAGCTGGATGGGATACATCATTGCTTTCAGTTGGCGTTATGTGGTTTCTCAGTATTTCAGCGTTACTTAACGGTGATCGAAGTGAAGTGTGTGTTTGTGGAAGAGTGGCTTGAGAGTGATTTCCCTTTGAGCAAACACAATGTTTGGCTGCTGTGAGCAATCCCTGTAGCTCTGAGGGGATGACTGTGGAGGAGCCTGTGAAAGTGCTCAGCGCGTCAGGAGAACAGGTCCTGGAGGCAATTTGGGGTTTAGGGAGTTGCCAGCCTTTCTTCTCCTGGGCGATAGCCTTCCACCAGTGGAAAACCATCTGATTCTCATAGCTTTTTACACTTTAACTTTGGTTATAATCGCAGATGTTTTAGTTCTGTTATAAAAACACCACTGGAAGTAACACTTTCTCAGTTGTACCAGACTATGACATCTTTTGGTTGTGGCACATTCAGTCTGGTAAAATAAGATGGAGTAAATGGGGAAGAAACGCTGGTGATGTTAGTTATACAGAATACGGTTCATGTAGCTTTAAAACAATTTCCTGGTTCTTCAAAGGAAAACAAACCTTTTCATCCAAGTATAAATTGAATGGATAAAACATGCAACAACGCTGAACCAATGCTTATGTATATTGAAAATAAAGTGGAATTCTTCTAACATCAATCCAGAGTATAGCACAGATGTTCTCACTCAGAAATATTTTGTGAGCAGTAAGAAAATAAAAAGTGGAGCAAAAAGTATTACAAAATTCTGCAAGATACTTTAGGGCATCTGTGCTTCCCCCCCCCCCTCCTTTTTAATATACATATTTTCCTTGTTTCTTTGAGGTCATTTTACTGTAATGCTCAGCAAGTCTGGTACTGGAAGATAGATAAAAAACCACCAAAAACCCAAACTGCCTTTGAGCTAAGTTACATAATCCAGTGGTGCTGTTTAAAAAAATGAGAAAGAAAAAAAGAATACAGCAGCGCAGACGTACATTATACTTGTCAAAATGACTAATGTTACTAGTGAAAGAGAAATGAGTCAAATTCTAAATTGGGGAAAAAATGATTTTAAATTAACTGTGAACATTAAGGCCTTTTTGTTTTTGAGATAATCACATTAATTTTACTTGTTACAATACTTTAGCAATGTCAGATTTTTTCCTACTGGTAGCCTTAGTTATTTTTTCAAATTGGTTCCAGATATTTGTTAAATCAGAAACAATTTTAATAACTAGTTTGTTGCAATATTTGCTGCTGTTCTTTTTTAATCAGGTAGCAGGTACACGTCAGTAACTTATTTTCTACTTCAGCTTCTTATTGTAAAGTGATACACAGTAATAACCTATTTAGTCCCAAACAAAAGAAGAAATCTATCCCTACTAAAAACTCTGGGACTAGATCCCACATGCTACACCTCGGGGCTGGGGTCTCCAGTGGTGAGGAAGAGTAACAAAGGCCAAGCATGTTTCTGTGCGAGGGGGTGCGACTCTTGCTGCCCAGGAGCAGAGATGAGCATCCCATGGAGCTGGGCCCTGGATGCTGCTGTGTTCCTGCCAGGCACCATGCTCTGGTGCTGGAGCTCTGGTGCTGGAGCAGTTGGCTGGAGTTGCCTCCTGGATCGTTGTGTCTCCAGCTCGACTTTTGTGGTAAGAGAGACAGGGCTGGCAGAAGGGAAGTAACTGTGGGGAGAAGGGTGGTCTTCTGTAGGGAGGAAAAAAGGATGGGATGTCCTTGGAGGCTGGCGAAAGGAAACGCTTTTGGGGTAATGATAAAAGGATGTAACTCCTGGTGCCTTTTCTTTCATATGAGAGGGAAACGGGAGTTTGCGTGGAAGCAAGACAGTGATGTAGTAAATTAAGTACTGACAAATATAAAGAGCTGAAGATGGGAAGAAACTGATTAACTTGGTGCCCTGGAGGTAAGTGGTCAATTTAGGAAGAGGATGAAAAATTGACCTCAATAGCACAACAGATGTCACCCAAAAGGCTTTCTTTTTAAAAAGAAACCTGTGGAATTTGTTATAGGAAGCTTCCCTTTTTGGGCAATAAGCTTACTGAAAGTAGTGAATCTCTGATTTTGTAGGCAAAATAGATACTATTTTGGAAAAGCGATGTCACATTTTTGGCCATACTTTCCACATTCTCGCACACTCAGCCTGCTGCTGATGCAGTGAGATTTTGAATCCTTTGCAGGAGGAGCGAGCTGGTACATCATTAGCAGTTTTCTTTTTAAGTGGCCATGTTTATAGGATTTTTGTTCCGGGTATGCATGTCTTTACAGACTCAGAATGGCAATTTAAAATATTTCTGGTGTTCATGTTGTATTACTAATAGGAGAAAAAAAAGTTACGTGGGTATAAAATGTTTTAAATGGAGATAGGACTTTTGGGAGTGCCTGTACGTTTGCGTGCGCACCCGTTTAGGTGTTTTCATTTATTTGAAGAAATGAGCCACACTTACTAAATGAAAAAGTAGTTTCACCTTACCCCATCTTTTTTGCATGTGCTTTCAAAGTTGTTGAGTTACTCTATCTTCCCCCTAGGCAAAGGCCACATAATGTTTTTTTCCTTCTCTATTAAATGTCAGAAGCAATATCCTACTTGTGAGAAACTTGCAGAGATACACCTCTTTGTGCGTATAATGAGAAGAACGACTTTGTTCCAGGTTCTCGGAGTCCTTCTGAACAGGAAGGAGCAGGAGCAGAATTTAATGAAATATGGAAAAATTACTTCTAGGGATGCTGGAGAGACATTGGTCTCTGAGACCAAGTAGCCTGAAAGTTTTGTTGCTATAACAACTTAAATGACAGTTTAAAAAAAAAAGAATAAATTGGAAGCTTCAGAACCTTTACCTTCTTTAATAAACCGCTAAGTGGAATAACAAGGCTTGATTTAATTTGGTCTCTCCAAGAACCTGTTGTACCAAACATTATTTGCATTTTTTTAAGTGTGCATTTGTTTGTGCTGTCAGTTTTTCCCCTCTGCCTTCCTGTGAAGACTGCTTGCCTGCAGCTGCGAGCGCTGGGAAGGCGGCCAGCTTCCAAGTACCAAAAGAAGAAGAATTTAGGCAGCCGGGCTGTGGTGGCCGGGCTGTGGTGGCCAGCCGTTCCTGGTGAATGAGCCTCTGGCCTCGGCGCTGCGTGCAGCCTGTGAAGATGAAGAGGGAAAGGATTTTATCCCCCTTGAATTTGTCTCCTTCTTTTGGCAGTACCAGGCTGCTGGAAGACTGCTAGCCTGAAGTGTTAGGCTTTGCTGAGAGGTAAAAATATTGTGCAATTGTAATAATTTAGCCAGTTGGAGAGTAGTCATCTCCACACATCTCACTTGTTCTGCTAGATGTTTCTGCCTGTCGTTATAGAGAGATGAGCGCTGGGTGAGAGGAGTAATGCTGCTGCTTTCTGAGGGAGACGAGAGGAGCCCGGCCCGGCCGCGGATGCGGCTCTCCCGGGCTGAGCTGCCCGCTTCCGCAGGGCTCCTGCGAGGGGGCTCGGTGCTCAGGTGGCAGCTCGGGTTTGGATCAAGGTGAGGGTGGTGTGTCCGAGTTAATTGTTTATTGCTGATGAAGATGCTGCTTCTGTTGCTGCACTGTAGGTCCGAGACAGCTGGGGGCAGGGGAAAGGAAAGGCCTCAGCACAGAGACTCCTGCGCTGCCCTCACTCAGCCAAACAGAGCCCTGTCTTCTGGGCATGGTGCAAGTCCAGAGCGTCATTTCCAAATCCTGTATTAAACATTTTTTTCTGGCATTAAGAGTACTAATTTGAGAAGATAGGTTTCATGTTTTCTGCCCTCACTGAGTTTCCTTAACAGCAGCTTTTATTGCTTTTTCTGTTTTTTCTTCAAGTGAAAAATAGCACAAATAAATGTGCTGTGCAATAATTCTGGAAAATTTGAAGTCTGAACTAAGAAATTGCAATAAAAAGTGGACTGGATGAAATAAGAGCTTTTAAATTTGGAATTGTCTGTTAGCGTAGGCTCTGTGTTGTAAAACAGCCATGGTTTTAAATGTCTATAACTGCGTGTATGCAAAATATTTGTATGTTTAAGTGCTGCCATTTGTTTAAAGAGAAAACCTTCTATATTTTCTAGACTTAGCTAACCTGGTCTAAAAAGAAAATGTTATGCTCTGTATGTAAAACAGTGTATTTAACTTGTGGTTATATTAGGCAACAGAGTAGTCTCACCCCGTGCCCAGCAATCACTCAAGAACATAACGCTTTGGTAAACTAAAACCAGATGTTAATATGCATGAAATGTTACTGTAATCAGTGTCTTATAAATCTCTCCTTTATCAGTATCATTGTTTGAAGTAAATTCCTGATGACCCTTTTGTTGCTTTGGTGTTGCCACAAAATAGCTATCGTTAGCTTGAAGCCCCCCTGCTAAATTGATAGCCACAGATCATGAGTATCCAATATTGTATCTTCTGGAGATAAAATATAAAATATTTAGCTGAAAAGGCTCCTGGTCCTCATCCTGTCTTTGTGGAGGTAAGAAGTTTTCCTTTGCTGGTGCAATTCCCTCTCTGGGGAATGGGAGCTAGCTTGTACGAAAAGCTAATTTGTGCCTAGTTAAATATTCTTTTGATATTTGAATATGAAGTAATTAGCTTGGATGTACTGCTGTTTACCTTTTAGGATTTGGAGAAGTCTAAACAAGCTGCTGAAGGGAACTGTATCGTAAATCTACTTCTGAAATATTTTTTAAGGATTGCATATTTCAGACTGAGAATAAATCTGCTTTTTGTGGTGTTCTTTTTCTGGTGGTCAGTGACTGGTGGGAGAAGTGCTGAGCTAAGTGGTTAAGAAAAGGTTTGGGCAGTGGTCTGGTGTCTTCCTGCGGGCCGTATGGGGTGATCAGATAGACCCATGTGGGAATCCCCTTTCTAAAAATGCTCTCAAGGTGGCTGTGTAATTGTTTACACATGGATGCTATTCTTCTGACTTTTAAAAAAATATGTAGTTCAATATTTATTGTAGCCATCTACTGTACTTGAGCCCAATTTTTAGGAAATGGTCTATTTTGTTCTAAATTACTTCAGTTTCACAATTCAGTACTTGCTTGATCTTACAGTGGAACAAAATAAAAAAGAGGATTTTCTTTCTTTGTTTTATGTGGAAGTTATTAAACTGTTTTGAATCTGTAAATCATAATAGCTAATTTTGTAAAATGTATGTCCTGTTTTACGGGTGGTCTGTGTTTCCCGTTATTAGACCATGTATTGTGTCTCTGATTAGACAGTGTGTAAAGACTGCTCTAGCTCTAGCTGCCTTCACAAGTTGCTTCTGATTCAGTGTGCCAGTGTTCTGTTGCCTTCTGAAAGGCTTTGTTTCCAAAGGTTGGTGAATGCCAAAGACATTGTGAATAGAGATCCATTTTAAGACACAATGACTACACATTTTTTCTTGATCACTTTTGGAGATTAAAGTTGTGTGTGATACCGAAATTAAAAAAAAGGTAGTTTTTCTGTAATTAGTTAATGTTTTAGAAGGATGCCGTTTTTCATCTAGAATTTTCTTGTTGCTTTTTCAAAAAAGTGTGGTGTTCCTTTCTGAACTCAAGTGCAGAGTGTAATAAGCCACTTTGTGTTTTGTGTTATTGGGCAGTGTAAGCTACAAGCTGAGATAGGGAGCAGAGGTCTGAAATCAGTTTATAATAAACAGCCCTTTGCAGCCTGCCTTTCACCTGATGCGCTAAGCAGAAAGCTGGCCTTTGGTGAAGACCACATGGCTTCAGATTTGTAAACTGTGCCTAGATGCAATAAATTAGAGGGTCTGTTCTTTGCAATTGCAAATTGTGGCTTTCTCAGCATCAACAGCAAATGGGAGTCAGCCCGGTGCTGCTCACCTGCTTGCTTTGCAGTGTGTGGGGACCTGTAAAGTCACTGAGCTCAAAGATGCCGAGATTTATCTATTTTAACTTTGTAGCTCCTCTCTCCTTTCCTCTGAATAAGTAGGCCTACAATTCCAACATGATATGTGAAAGAAAAGTTGTGGAGTTCTCCCCCCCACACCTCTATGCATCTTTATATATGGTTTGTTCTGCAGACGAGATCGTCACACGTGCTACCAGCCTCCTTCAGAGAGCAGATTGCAGCCTTGCAATTAAGTGCTCCTAACATCTGTTGGTGATATGCCAGCAGCAGGACCAAGGCTTTTAGCTTCGATCGGCTCTGCTGGTTTGGGAATGTTGTTAAATGGAGGAGGGAGAAACAAAATATCAGAATAATTTTGAAATAAATGTAAAGTAAATATGCAGAAGCAAAAAGGGGTACTAATAAAATTTACCACTTTATTTTTTTTTAAAGCATGGATTTTAATGCATATTATGCTCAGTATAGGAGAACTCCACTAATTAAAACTAGATCTGTGTTTTATTATTTCTTAGGTCACTTTAATGGTGATGATATGAGCGCTTGCTAAATAGTATCACTTTTCAAGTAATTTTTATAGCTGTATACTGTCTGTTTGCGACCTGTCTGTTTGGGAAGCCTTTGGAAATCAGCTAATAAAATCCACTTGAAATGCTAATGTTTAAAAGCATGGAGACTTTTCCTCTTTGTGTCTTTACCTACACCATTGCCGTGGTCATTGCCGTGGACTTGAACTTCTAGAGCTGTATCCAGACTTGCTGCTGCTGAGCTGTGCTTGCTCTGTGCCATACAGGCACCAGCTCTGTTACTGCAAGGTGAGCGGAGGCTCTGATTTGAAACGTGGTTGGGCTGCCATGGCGTATTCCTCTCTAGTGGATTAATGTTTTTTATAGCTTGCTTTTGTTATAGGATGAAATACTTCAAATTGCTTTTATTTTTAACACGGAGGTAAGATTATGCATACAGGTTGTATAAGATTTTAGTAAAACCCAAATTTTTTGTGTCCCTACACAGTTAAAAGAGTCACTAACTCAGCTGTAATTCAGAAATCAGAGTGTCTTCAGAGAAGTTTAATGTGACTTCAGTAATATATTGTAAAAAAATTACTGAGAGGTACTTTTTTTGTGACAACTATTCCTTACTCCATTTTAACAAATTTCCAAGTGCACAGGAACCTGAGATATGGAAAGAGGTATATGTAGAAATGAATAGGGGAGACTATAAATCTGTGGTTAGGATTTAAGAAAACGGTTGCAGTGTCTTTCGGTTCCTTTCAGAAATGTTGGCTGAATCCTGTGATGAAGATGCAGGAAATATCTAGTTAGTTTTGCTTCACTGATGATGTGATTTGAGAAGGGAAATGTATCTGTCAATGCCCTGCTTTTTCAGGTGTGAAATAGGGGCATAGAGTAGGAATGGGCTCCATTTAATCACTGCTCTCCCAGTGCAGCCCTGCATTAACTGGGAAGCCCTAAAGGTTTATTCCAAATACAGATGTGAGCACCTGGGAGCAGCGTCGTGTATTCCTGTGGCTCATTCTCTGCGAGGACCTCGTTAACTGCGTTTCACAACAGCATGATGTTAATTGCAGCGAGCGGGTACTTGCATAAAATCCTTCTGTGGTTTTTCTCTGCATCTTTGTGTTACCTTAGGAAAGAGAAAAGTACTTTGCTGTACCGGTCATCTGTGCTGCAGCAAAGCTGTGATGCACCCATCAGTTGTAACAGCGTGCAACACCCAAACTAGGAGCAAGGAGGTGGCTCTCCAGCACCTTCTCCTCTTAATTTGGTAATTTCCTTCTGTGCTTCACCACCTTCTCCCTTCAAAAACCAAATCCGCAAACAAAAGTCATAGTATGAGTTTGGCAAGTATATAATTATCCCCATGGAGCGTGTGGAGAAGGGAGGCACAGGAGGTCCTGGCTGGTCCAGGACCACACAAGCAGTTCGGCACTGAGCTGGAAATAAAGTGCCGACCTGCTGACTCCTTAACTGCAAGACTATCTTTCCCCTCTAGTAAGGATGTGGTAAAATATCGCTGTATTTAATCCTTCTGCTCTCCTGTAGCTCAGCTTCTATATGAAAAGGCATGCCACGCTTCGCCAAGTTGAAAAGGGAATATTTTGTGGTAATTGGCTGTTGAAAAGAAAGTCTCTTCCTCATAGAAAAGTGTGTGGACTCTGTCATGTTAAACTGCTTAATAATTTCTGTTTCTTATGTAATTTTTTTCAATTTACTCATACTGTGGTTGAAACTTTTATATAGTAATCCGTACTTGGCAGTAAGGATGTTGATTCCAATATTGCATACTTGTTTAAATGTTTATGGCAGAATGAAAGCAAAGGAAATGCTTATGTTTGACTTTAGTATAGCTATCTAAAGTGATTTATTAACAGTGATTTTTTTTTTTTTTTTAAAGCTTAGTGATACACTGAAGCCAGAAGGAGATCTGTCAGTGATGTATTTGGCTTAAATATGAGAAATTTAGAGAAGGGAGAATATTGATCCATGCTAGTGGAATTTAAATCTTCTTTTTTTTTTTTCCTTCTCATTAAAGTGCTGTAATTTTCTTCTAATACGGAAGTGTTGTAAGTAAGATGGTCATGGGCAAAAAAAATCAGGTAGTCAGTAAGTGCTCTAATAGTGTTCAGCTGATGCTGGTAAGAAAGAGTTGTCTGCATGCGTACACGTTCGTTTTAGATTGATGGGGTTAATTGCCTTGGTCTCAACTTTACTTGTGGACTACTGTGCCACTGATACTGATTTAAAAGGAACTCAATCTACCAAAACTTTTTAATCCCTTCTGCATGCAGTGCTGAAGAAAGCGTGTTTTCCCCTTGTAGATGTAAGCTTTCATGATTATAATGTCATATTCAGGATCTCTGTATTAGGGATAAGGAAACATGCAGAGCTGGAGGGCTCAGCAGTAGGGCTGGAGAGGGCAAGGAGTGCTTGCTATAGTACATATTAAATAATAATCATAATACTAAGCCCTGAAAATTGGGATATTGCAAATTATAATTTCACCTCTAACCAGCTTTTTAAATGACTGGTTTGAGTTTAGTAAGTGGTGATTTATTCTTCTGTGTTTTAAAAAACATGCTACAGAACAACTGCAGTTTATTATTATCACTTTTGTTGAAACCTTCAGGTTCTGTTAACAGCTGTCATAGTCGTCATGTTATCTCCAGGATTTTGCAAAAATGCAACTGGTGGACTGTGCAAATGGAAGCATTTACTAAATAATTTTAGATGACTTTATAACCATTGTTCATCTTTTGCCTCTAGAGTTTATGTTTTCAAGTGACTCTGTATGCTTTTGACAAACACGCTGTTATTAGGCATGAAGACATAGTAATGCAAAGTAATTTCTTGAAACTGCATAGCCTGAGAGAATTCAACGAAAACTAGTAACAAAATAAAATGATTTACATGCACTGATATCTCTAATGATTTACATGCACTATTTTGTGTCTCTTCCTTGCTGTGGCATATCCCTCTTACTCTAGACATCTCTCTTCATTAGAAAGCCCCTGGGAAAATAAAAGCAGCGTGTATTTAGATTGAACCATCCTGAAGTTAACAGCGATGATGCTTTGCTTCCTCTGCTGCCTCTGGAAACAGAGCTGTTTCTGACCTGTTCAGTGGCATCAGTGTTCCTGGCTTTTTTATCAAAATTAATTCTGTTCTATGGGTTCCTAGCCTCTACTATTTCTTCTGGTGCAGTTTCCGATTCTTGTAATTGATTTTTGCACGACAATGTCTCCTTCCCTCGTACACACTATATGCATGTTGAAGGCTCTGTTTTAGAAGGTTTACTGGTTCTCGTGCATTTCTGAGTTACATAATGATGCTATGGGAAGAAATCATGGAGAAAGTAGTACCTCAGTTGTGGTCATTGCCTCATCTACTGTCCTGCAGTAGAAGAAAGGAGGAGATGGTTTGCAAGTGCTTATAAATGGTGTATAAACTTCTCTTCCTTTACTCTGTCACATACATGTACAGGGTGGTGTGTGTTTTTTTTTTTTTTTTTTTTTAATGCTGTCTTTTGGGCTTCTTTTTTGCTGTCTTAAAACCAGGCGATTCACTATACCAAAACAGTAATCAAGGAATTCTGTACTGTCCTATTAATCTTGCATCCTGATTACATGAGCTGTTCCTTAAGGTATGCAATAAAAGGGGTGGCTGGTGTGCAGGAATGATTACAGCAGCGTGTTTTCTGTCCGGACTCTGTCATGCTCTTACGTGTTGCACTGTTCTCATACGCCTGAACTCGCCGTGTGAGGAGGATGCAGATGGACAGATTTTTCAGCTACCAGCAGTAGTCATGGGAATCCTGCAAATGCTACTGCGTCAGGAGTTTTAACAAAAAGTTGACTTTATTGAAAGCAATTGAACTGCAATGCATAGTGAAGAATGAATACGTGGTGATAGGACTCTGCCAGTTCCGATGTTGCTTCTTTTCTGTTTGCCCTGTAGTTTGTAAGTGGGATATGTTTCCAAATTGAGATTGTTCTGATAATGATTTAAAGGGATATTTCTGTGTCTGTTCTATCCCGGGATATATTTATATTGAATTTGTACACCATTAAATAACTTTAAACTCATGTGTGTGCTTTTTAACAGCTAGTGAAACTTTTTCTCCTGTAAACACTTTCACTAATGTTAAGAGGATGTATAGTCAGCATTTCAGTAACAACAGACGGAAAATGCATCGGATGAGCTTATCGCCAAGCAAGCTGGATATAGAAATCAATATTAGGGAAAAAAAACCCGAATGATCAATGTGAAGGAGGGGAAATAATTTAGTTAAAAATGTAAGTAGATAATTGTCTGTATTATACAACTAGATACTTTTCACTGAAGTACAAAGCCTATAAAATCAGGTACGTTCGCTGACTTACTGGTTGCTCAAACATGACTGTGATCTGAGTCAACTGAACTTCTTTCGTAAGAGAAAGCGGCATACCCTGAGGATCAGAAGCACTGAAGGACACTCCTTTTTTGAATCTTATGTTTCCGGATGGAAAGGGAAATGTTCTCATTTTTCTCCTTCTTCCTTCTCCCACCCCCTGCCGTCCTGGAATTGATTGTAGCTGTAGAGCTAACAAGGGTAGACTGTCTGCTTTCACAAACCAAGCACGCTTCCGTACAATTGTGCTATTTGCTTGCTGCTTTATCAGTCCAGGGCAAACTGTTCAATCAATGTTTTTTTAGAACACCTCCTTTTTATTACACTTGTACAGAGCACGGGCTTGGTTGTTAACATTCAGCTGGATTGTGTACAAAAAAAAAATAGGAGTCATCCCAGCTCTATTGGCCATTGAAATACCTTACCTGCTTTTCTGTTTTAAAAAGCCAATTTGCATTTTTTCCCGTATCTCATCTGCAAAGAATAAAAACTTCGCAAACATCCTACAGTTTGTGCTGTATGAATGAATTGAGAAAATAGTCTGTTATGTGTCTGGAATTTGATATTTACATATCGCATCTGAAAAGTAGAGCATCGGAAAGAGAAAACAAAACCACTTTTGAGTCTTGGGATGAGCATATATGGGACCGGTCCCCTACAGGAAAATGATTGCTCTGTTGTGGCCTGTTACATGATCAGGGTCACATTTAGTTAGAAACTTGGTAGAAACATGATGAAATCAGCAGAATTGTGTCCGGGCAGAGGGATCTGCCAGTAAAGCTGTCAAATTCTGGGACTAAACTCTTAATGGTATACATTTAGCATTATATGACTTGCAGTTTCTTCAGGCAGCAGCCCTGCAGTTGGATTCACATCATGTCATGAAATCTGTGCAGTGCAACTCTCCACCATGAGCAGAGGTGGCCTTGATCCCAAGGGTGACCCTGTCCAGTTCCCAGCTCTGAGCAAGGCTGGTGTTTTGGGTATGGCTGGATCACTGGGGATTACTGGTGTGCAGAGGCAGCAGGCAGTGGGGGTGGGAAGGAGAGACAGAAGGATGTATTTGTACTAAGCCGTTATGTGGACTGTCTGTGTCTGCAAGCCTGCTCTTTGGAGGTGGTGAATGTCACTGATGTCACTCTACAGTGAGGGAGATGCTACCCGTAGAGGGAGATGCTACATGGGTCATTGTGACATCCAAGGCCAGAGGGGACCTTATGCTTTGTTAGCCTGACTGCATGTCATTACCCTTCCCGGAGTACCTGTGGGGTGACGTGCCTGAGTGAGCGACAGCCCCTCCTGATTGTCTGTCAAAGAAGTTTCCTAGAGATGGCTCTGCTGTGGTTTGAAGGACCTCTAATGAAGTTGAAGCCAATGCATTTCTAGGTAAATACCCTGGTGAGTGATTTTCTTGCTACTGAGAACGTTCAGCATATTCCCAGTCTGTTTTCAGCCTTGTATTAAGTCTTGTGTTGAAGCCAGCGTGGTGGGTCTTTGGTCTTCAGGAGTGGATTCTGTTTGAAGTTTTCTGGTGGCACTGGAGGTCCCCATGAATCAAATTCTGTGCCTGTGGATACTTGCAGGTTCTGATGATGTTCATCCTTCCTCTTCTGGATAAATGGTTTAAACCAAGTATCCTCAATATGGAAAACTGAAAAGGGTAATGTGAGAAGAGACTACATGTGATCTTGCAATGGCTTCTCTTCAAATGCAGTCTCACTGTCTTTTTCTGGGATCTGGATAATCACAAGATTGAATTTCATTGGATTTCAGTTACAGGAACAGAGTTCATAATTAAGGACTAAAGTAAACGGTCCTGAGGATCAGGTTACTAATGTGTTGAGGAGTTACTTAAGTGACTCTGCTTAATTTTTTGTTCAAGGGTTGAACTTTTGCGGGCTTTTATTAATTCTAGAATGTGTTTGGAGTGGCCCACTAAAACGTGTATTAAAGCTTTTCTGTGATGGAGAGACTCCATACGAGTGCTGTTTCTCTTCAGGGTGGAGGAGTGGTGGTGCATGGAAATGCTCAGTTATTCAGAAGTCTGGCTGCTCTACTGTAACAGGTTGGGTTGAGCACGCAGTTTGGTCTTAGGGTGAGTTGGTGCTACTGGCATCAGCTGCTGTAGATAACCTGCTTCCCCTCATGGGTGAGGGTTGAGATTTCAGCCTTCCTGCTGGTCCGGGTGATGTGGTCCCTGTAAGAGGGCTGCTCTTCAATTGCTGATGAATTGCATGAGTGTAAGGATCCTCAGGACGGCTACCTCCTTTCTAGAGAAAGAAATCCTCAATGATGTAAACCAGTAAATTTTCTTCTAAATTTTATTTTCCGCAGTTCTGCTGAATCGCTGTTCATGCTCATGAGCAATGCACATGCCTTCGCAGCTTTGTTCCTACAAATGTTAAAACTCTTTCTCTTTGAGAGAAGCCTGTTCACTGGTAAAGGGAGTCAGCGATTCAGATAGCTGTTTGCAAGGGCAAAAGAAAAACCAGAAAATCTGAGCACGATTTTGTGGTATTTGGCAATCAGCTTTCACACAAGAAATGAAGCTTTTTTAGCATTCACAAGCATTGGTGTCTTTAGGCTCTCACAAATGTGCAACACTTGCTGCTTTAGCAATACACATCTCTTGAGCAAGTGGTTCAGGGAATGGAGCCAGCTGGCCCTGCGTTCGGGATGAGAAATCTAAGAAATCACGTCTCATAACTCCACACGCTCAAGAGCCAATGCAATGGTTACTTTAGCACATTTATCCATTTTATATTTAGGATTATGAGCAGCAAGTTCTTAAGATTTGCATTCACGTAGCCTTGTGTATTGACAGCTGTCCTTCAGTACTGACTGTCTCTAGAAACATATACTCTATCTCATTGCCTGGAAGCCACCTCAGATACACAAGTTGCACTCACTCATTTTCTGCACAGAAGTGCTGTAGTAATGGTAATAGAACAAGCTTTGAGATATTTGATTGTAATCAAGTACTGGCATATCTCATGCTCTTTACTGGATATATATTCCCTCCCCCCCCCCAATATATGATTTAGCTTAAAATTTTTCCATTTGCAGCAGTAAACATGGTTCTGAAGACTAAACAAAATATTCATTTTAACATGGGATATCTTATGTTTCCTGGACTGAGTCTTGTTAGAGAACATCCGGACTCCTCCTGCTATTGCTATTTCACAAAATTAATATTAATCCCCCCAAAAGTCAGTATTTTTGATAATCTTAATAATAAAAAATCCCAAAACTTTACTATCTTGTGATGCATAGTATCTCTTTTTATTTAATGAAATGATGCCAGGCACCTGGTGAGTGCTCTGAACTTACGTAATACAAAATGTGAATCATTGTGAAAGAAACCAAACCCAGTATCATTGCTGAGGGTAAATGCACTGCTGGTTAAAGGTGTATCTTTACAATCGGAAGCCAACAATAAATGAAATAAATAGCTAATCAGCTAGCACAATAAATGAGTCAGGCAGCCAACCCTGTTTGTGTGAGGGAGTGCGTGTGTGGACTCTCAGCACAACAGGGCTGTGTTGAAACTGCAGGTATGTATTGAGAGAATATGTTGAACTTACCAAGGTGTCTGTGGGAAGGAACAAAAAGGTCACATTCTCTTCCAACAGGGAGAATGAAGATGTTGAATTTTTCATTGCAAAGGCTCGTATTTGTCAGAATTTAGCCATAGAGAGTATTTGCCACTATTAGGTCTAACGTCAGAGTGTGTGATCACATCACATGATGTGCGCACTGCCATCACCAAAATCCTTACCCTTGTTTTTGTTCCATATTCCATACTGAGAATTAAAACCCAGTTTGGAAGAGTTTGGAAGAGTTACCCAGGTTGGTCTGTGTAACTATCAGCTTCTCTTGGATAGTTTAAGATACTTCTGTAGCACAGTTTCTTATATTAAATGCTGTTGCTGCACACAGGGGCTCTGCACAAAGCTCTAATTGCAGTTCTTATTGATGTTGCAAATCAATATCCTCATGCTGAGATAGGTTATCTTCACCTCCCTGACCCCAGCTAAGTTTGATGTGTAGAGCAGAGTTCATGTAGCCTAACTGTTAATCTACCAGGCTGGTGGCTACAGCTGATCTGGGCGCCACAGGCTCTGTTCAGAGGCGGTGCAGAGAAATACATCATTTTAAGATGTGATTCACCTTGTTCTGAAGTAGCCATGAAGTAGCTCAGTTTTTAGAGTTTGGGAGCTGGCTGCAGCATGCCTGCAATCACTTAGGCACACACCCTTCCAGTGCAACTGTTCATGTTGCTCCAGTGGATCCTGTCCATTATGTATGTCCTCTTGTCACAGGTCCCCTTTTACACCAGCATGTGATCTTGCTGAGTGGCTGCTTGCTAGAAGTAAGCATATGTATGGAAAAAACCCAAGTTACCTCCCCAAAAATTTCTGCTGCTAGCTCATTGTGTGGCCATAGGTAGACTGCACTTTTTCTTTACTTTGGATAAAAATGTTTGCGCCTTGCAGGATGGTGTGAGGGCTGGAGGACGTCTGTATGACATTGTACTTCTCAACTCATTGCTGAAGTACAGACTTCTCTGTACTCTGGGCAGTACTCAACTCCATGGAGCTGAACCATGTTGAGAAAGGCTTCTTTGCGTCTGTTCTTGGGAGGAGGGATGGGGACTCCCTGGCTCCTCCCACTTGAGGCATTTACTCTTATTTCATGAATAATTTGACTTTTTTTTTTTTTTTAAGATCAGCCACTCATGAATCAAAATGTTTAGAAAAATCATACATATATTTTTCTAAATAAGCTCAAATAAACTTTCCAAACCCAACAGGTATTAGTTAGGTTTAAAAAAGGAGCATAATAACCTGTTCATATCTATCATCTTTTTTTTTTTTGTCTTTGCTGCTTCCTAGTTGGATAAAACTTAACACTGACTTTGTTACAAATGGTAGAGGAAATAATTTAAAATTACTTATTTCAACCAAATAATGCACTGAACTGAAATGGGTTTCAAGATCTGCATCCCTGCTCTTTCCACAGCTTTGAAACCAGATAGCTAAGTGGTGACGGGGTAGAGGCAAAAGGCAAAGGACATGCCTTACTCTTACATGAGATGTGATAAATACATATTGAGAGCCCTGGAAGAAAGTGCAAGAGAAGTACCAGGGTTGTATAACCATTTCTGTGTAGTGAAAAGTAGTGTCAATCAGATACGTAGGCATGTTGCAGCAGATCTAGAAGCTGTTTGAAAAGAAAATCAGGGCAATTGTTCCTTCTAATGTAAACATTTTGTAACTGTAATTAAAAGGTATAAGAAGAAAACAGTTGTTCTTGCAAGTAGGGAGTTTTATGTAGTGTGTTGGGGGAAACAAACTGTATTGTTTTGCAATTTATATAATATAATTTTAAAAATCAAGTTGTTCTTAGTGGAATGCCCTTATGGATGTAGTCAGTGTCAGGTAACCCTGATCTACAGACAACCTGTTACAAAGAAAAGCAGGTCTATAAAGTTGCAGGCTGTTACTTGCACTGTTTTGGAGTAAAGTTGAAGCTAACAACCTGGCAGTATTGGTAAATTTGGTAGTAAAACTTTTTACAGTTCTTTATAAGAGTTTAAGAAGGAAATCTTTCATTATATCCATAATGTCGTGGCAAAAATACTATCACACACAGTCAAGTTGTCACCGTTTATTGAATTCAAAAGTACTGGGAGGTGAAATACTCACTTGCAGTCTTGAAGTGTAGTGTTTCCAGTTCAGGATGGACAGGCATCGGGAGTTTTGTACCACTGCTGGTGTTATTCTTGAACTGAGATTTTTGTAATCCCTATTGTTATAATATTTATTGCTTGCCATTGCTCAGCAAAATACTGAGAATTGTTTCAGGGCTGCGAACCTGTCCCTTTCCAAGCATGCAGTTTAACACTGAAACAAAATTTTAACTGCCAGAGCTGTATTGTGTTGAAGTTACAGAGTCTGAAAGATGAAAATAGATTTCTGTTGGTTGCTTTGCAAGCCATGTTTTCATTCATGTGAGTAACAAAAAACCGTACTGCAACCTGGTGCTTGTTAACCTAGTGATCATAAAATCCTTTTAGAAAGCCTTTTTTTTTTTTTTTTTTTAAGAAAACCCCCACAAAACCCACCTTCTTTTTCAAGACTGGGTATTGGTGTGTCTATCAGGGAGCTTTCTCTTTGGTTCTGCACTGCTTCTCATAGTAATCCTTCATAATCCCCCCCTGTGCATCACTGGTTTATTATTATTATTATTTTTCCCAGTGTGGGTCTTACCCAGTGTTTTTCCCCACGGGATTTAAGTGTGTGTTTGTCTGTTGGATTAGCAGATGAAGTGTGTGCGCTGGTGGGCACTGGGCACTTGGGAACACAGCTGATATTTTAAAGCATTTCTTTTCCTCAGTGCGGACAGTCCCTGTGTTCTTTACCTTTCTTCCTCCATTGCCATTTGGCTTTGTAATCCTACTCTGTCCTGGTGAACACTGATGGTTATGGTGGCATGTACTGAAATTAATTTATAGCATTGTTACTACAGTCAGTGAATATATACATGAATTACTGAAATTCATGTATGGTATTGTTACTGTGAAGCCAGAGGAGCTGCTTAAGTGATGCTGACAGCATGGGTTTTTGAACTCGGAGCTGTTTGTGTCCTTAAAAAAGATGTTTCATAGCTGCGAGATCTTGTTTCTGTGGATCCATCAAATAAAAGTGCCGAAGCAAAGGTGACAAATCTGAATTTACAGCATTTTTCCTCTGGGTAGTGTGAACAAATACAAAGTACCATGAATGGCAGTTACTGTGAAACAGTAAATCTGGATGTAGGGGGTTAGTGATCAAGTGCCAGAGAACCCATTGGTACGGCTAAATGCTGTTGAAGGGTGAAAGATGCTGTGCCATCTGCAGTGACCTGTGAAGCAGTCTGGATGGCGCGTTGGGTGTTCAGGGTAAAAACCAAGCGCCTTACCGGTGCGTAAAACTTGCCTGGTCAGGCCTTGCTAGCGTGAAAGTTCACACCAGGTAAATCCTAAAATTCTGAGTTTAATACTCACTTCCTTGAAGTTTTTAATTTCTCAGATTATTCACTTCAGACATTTGCACAAATTTGAGGTTCTTGGAACTCTTACTGTGCCAACGTTGCCAGGCCAATACAAGTGGGCTTTGAACGTCTTGAAGTTAATAGTGGTTTGAAATGAAGTATTCAAATTAGCAACTCCCAGCCTTAAAACCGACTGCTCTAAAATTTTTTATGTTCTGTGTGGTGGATGTTCAACATAGAATTTATTATGAATTATTTAGGATGTCTCTGCTCATTAGGTGCTGGTATCCGAGTGAAAGGAATATTACTATCTAGCATTGTAAAAAATATATACCAGTATCAATGCTGGAAGGAAATCTTCCTTCCAGGGACGATTTATTAGGCGTATGTCTTTCAATTACATTGCATTCAGATGTTGCTTATTTTTCTGTAAGTTTATGGGGGGGAAAAAACTGACGTGGGGAAAGCCTCAAAAACTGTTAGGAGAATTGCATACTTCATCAGGGAGGTTGGTGTACAGTTGCCTGCCATGATTGTACGCTTCGGCTTTCTCATTTCCACCATTTCCTCTTAATTCGGAGTGGTCCTCTGCCCTCTCGGCCCTCTCGACTGGGTTTTGAACTGTGGTTTAAGAACACTTCTAAGAACTGCCATTACATTGTAAAATGAAGTATTCTTTCAGAACCGGTAGGTAGTTGGGGTGGGGGATCCTCCAACTTTCAGGGTTTTGGGTTTTTTTTTTGATACCATCACTGGTAGTGAAATCAATAGCAGGTCCAGGCTCTATGCATTTGTCATCCTAAGGGTGTATTTTGATCTTAAAACATGAAATGCGTTGATTTTCACCTGCACCAGGAGCCTATTGCAGGTCGACATGCTGACTCTCGTAGAAGTAGCAGCGCTGCCGTCCTTGGTACAAGGGAAATGGGGAGGAAAGCTGTGCGCGGCTCTCCCCGTGGGGCTGCAGGGACATTGCTTGTGGAGAGTCTTCTGCTGAGAATGGGTTGGAGCCAAAATGGAGGAAGGTTTTTTTGGGGTGAGGTGAGCAAGTGGTCGCTCTAGGAGAAGCTTTGGAAAATGTCAGCAGCGGCAGGAATGGGAAAGAACCTGACGAGCAAGTAGGGTAGGTCCCAAATGGAGAAGGGTAGGATGTTGTAGCCAGAGGCAGGGAATAATAAGGCCAAGAAGGATAATCATCCCTCCAGTAACACCTGTGCTGAACAGGGAAGCACGTTCAGTTATGGCCCTGCCAGCAACGCTTTGAAGTGGACCAGAAACTCCTGTAGCCTTTGGACAAAATTTGTGAGAAAAAAAATTATGAAAGAATTTTTTTTTTTGCGTAAAAGTTCATTGGACAGGTCTGGGAGAGGGGAAGGGAGAGCAGTCTGCCTGCAAGGAGCAGGACCATAGAAGCATTTGTGCTGTGTATGGAAAAAAAAAGACAGCAACCAAGAAGGGAAATGTTTGGAAATGGCAAGTTTGTGTGTCATCATGGAAGAGCTGGAGGGAAGCGAAAGTTGCCTGAGTGTACACCAGGATGACTTGGAGTTAAAGTCAACATGCGGTCAATTTAATGTCCTCCCTGAGCTTGTGACGGGGTCACCATGCTGATGCTGCCATGACCGTGAATAACCCAAAAAACCACCCAACTCGGAAAGCCAACTCCCACTAGGAAAGACTATCCTTCCCTGCAGCTTTTTGTTTCATTTGGTTCATGTTCTAGTAGTTAGGGCATTAATAATACCAAATGCATGCAGGCAACACCTTTTTATCTTTAAATGCTTGCACACTTTTTTCCCTTCCCCTATTTAATAGGAATGCTTGATATTCACGTTCCTCTTTCTACACCACGGAAAAACTGGGGCAGCAGGATGTTGGGACTCTATTTCAAATACTGTGCAACTACAGATCCCAGTGAAATCAATAGGAGGAATATGTAGAGGTTTTTCCAAGTCTGAACTGTGAGTTACTCATCTGTAATTATTTTAAGAAACATTGGATCTGGAGGAAGAATTCCTGCTCTTTGGCCATCATTGTCTTCTGCCTCTCTGCAGCACAGAAGCTAGCAGGTCTTCCCCCCCCATCATTTATGCTCATGTCTACTCCTTTATAAATTAGTGGCATGTTCTCTAGTTAATTCTTTGATGACAACAAAAAGAAGCTTGTATCTCATTTCAGTAGACAGCAATTTCCCTGGACTGCATATCTCATTGCTTTTGCATTTGCTGCATTGTCTTAGTTTCCATGATCCCTGCTTCTTGCTTTGTAAATCGATTTTAAAAATAAAAATAAAATAAAATATGAAGGACAGAAGCAAAATATTTATTTCTGTTCCAGGCATTATGTTTTCTGAATGATACAGCTGAGAACAGAAGGAGGAGGACTGGAGGTATCTGCTTTTAAGGAAGGAGTGGAAGGGTTAAAAGTAGGACTGGTTTAAAGGATAACAAATAGGATGGATATAATTCAAGTGAGGTAGAAGATGGTCGTATCTGCTTTGGGGAGGGGATGCCCTTACGATGATGATAGCAAACTGATTACTAGCCTTGATTTTGAGTGGTGGTGGTGATTTTACTGAAGTTTAGTTAATAAGCATGCACCCTTGGTTTTGCCGTTGAGCTACTGTAGTAGGCAGGGATGGGCTGGAGCCCCAGTGTTAAGCAAGACAGGGATAGTGAGGTAAAGGAGAAGCAGAAAGACCTGAGCTAAGTGAATCTGCTCATCTTGAATTGTGTCTTCGTGCTGCATCAGAATGTGGAAGTCCTGATCTATTTGAGAGACACACTGTTTTTCTTAACAGTGTGACCAAACTACTACACCGACTCTAGAGTGATAGGTGGTAGGGTGCATATATACTGATATTTTTTACCTTTAACTGAGATTTCTGTCTACATGAGCTGAACTCTGTCCCTGACTAAGATACCTGGAGACAGAGGATGAGACAGTGAGATGTGCGACTGCAGAAACCAAACTCTTCCACTGGGGTTTGTTTATGCTGCTGTCTGCCAACCTCAGCAAATGACACCAAAACCTGTCATTGCTGGATCTGCAAATAGGTCTGCTGTGATGTAAAAATCTGCTATTTTTTCTGGTGGGTGGGTACCCACCTCTGCAGCCGATGCCTGGTAGTGTCACTGCCCCTCTCAAAGGGAAGAAATGGGGTTTCATTGCGTTGCCCCACTGAAATGCATACACAGCGTCTGGAAGGTGGGGGCTCTCCCCGTCCTGTCCTGGTACTGTCGTGCTTTGCTTTCCTCTCAATTGATTGCTCAAGCATTTATTAACTTTATTTATTGATTTATTTCTTTATTAGCAGAGGTATTTAAGTGTGAACAATTACATTAAGTTTCAGTGTTACTTTTTTTTGGAGGCAGTCTCGCTCTTTGTCTAATGACCTGCAGGGTTTTCCACTGTTGATGAAAAATTTCCAATTCAAGATCTTGCTAAAAAAATATTTTAGTATAAAATCAATTGTTGTTGTAAAAGGGAAGAAGACACTACTTGGTGTGACTTTGTTCCTTTTCCAATGAAACTGTGAATTCTGTAGCAACCTCAGGCTGTGGAGAGACTGCTATTTCAACCACTGAAAAACTTGAGGAGACACTTCTGAAAATAAACAAAAATTGGTAAATGCTTTCCATGGAGTAGTAAGGTTTGTTTACCAGAAGTTTTATTGTATGTCAAGGTTTGCAGTTAATTTCAGAAGTCCATTTAAATCCTGACGAGGCAGATGATGATAGCATTAAGGTTACCTTCGCATGTGTTTCATTGCTTCGTTATGGGCTCCTTGATTGAGAGGCCTGTGCCTGCAGCCTCGTGCTTCTTACCGTAGTACCGCCCGTTTCTGTTAACCGCTGGGCTTGCCCTAGTCCTGAAGCAGGTTATGAAGGAAGCTTTACCGACCGACAAAGAACTGTATTGCAAAGTAGATGCTTGTAGAGGTTCAAATTTACTGAGGAAGCTTGGTAAGTGGTGCATCGTCTTCTCTGGGGTCCTCTGTTCCTGCAGTAGGTCTTTCCTTTGGCATTGACCCCTCCGGCTTCCCTGGGCACAGTGTGTTGGTCAGTCATGGCCCCAGCGGCGCCTTCTCTTTTGCCCCGTCCCTCCTGTCCCCGCTCCAGCCTCCCGAGCTGGGCATACCGGTTGTTGGAAGGCTTCGAAGTGCTGCCACCCTACCTGCGTTTGCAGGTGTGTTTGACATTTGTGGCACTGGGAGCAGCTCCCCACACTGCCATGCTGCCGTAAGTCACGTGCAGCACTTAGGAGTATTTGTGGCAAGTGGTATAGGTGCCCATTTAAAGTTTGTAATGTGTTGTGAGCATTGCTTGTGCTTTTTCACTGGTGCAGTATCTGGTAAACATAACCATTTAATTAACAGAGAAGAGATACAGTATTTACAAGAATGCATAATATTGGAAGCTTTTGTAAGCTTATGGAAGGCACAGGATTTCATGAAAATTTACTTTTTTTGTGATATTTTACTTATACTGCAAAATTCTTCTCACTTGAGGTTATAAAAGTGAGAGTATTGCTCCAAATTTTCCAGTAGGAGCATTCCCATCAGATGCTGTGACAACAGAAGGCACTAAGCATCCTGCCCGTTTTGTTAGAACAGAGTCCTCTAGAGTTCTTGAGAGGCAATTCTTACTATATTTACACAGCATTATGTTAAATGTACTTTGAAATGAAAAGCAGGTATTCCCAAGTCTACTGCTCAAGTACTGTTCTTTCAGTGAAATTATGGTTTCCTCCTAAATCTTCTGACACCTGAGGATAGCTGTGAAGTTAAAATAATAATAGTGATAAGAAAACAGGTGAAAAACAACACAACAAAAAACAACACCTGAAAGCAAAACCAAAACCCCAAGCATGTATTCCCCAAACACTCCTCCACTCTCTCTGCTCCCACTGTATCCCTATTCCCCCCCACTCCTCAGTAAAGGAGGGAGAGACAAGGTTCTTTCCAGACAAGGTGGGAGAGACTTGCCCATAATTTTTCTTTCAGATTTTAAAAATATGAACTTCTTTCAGTCTAAATCAATGAAAAAATGTAATAATGAAAAAGCAAATTGCTTGCATGTACTTAAAAGTTTCTAGCAAGTAAATAGTGTGTTTTTAATGGAGGCAGGAATTTGCAGAAAATGGAAGAGACTGCAGAATATACGTGGCTGTTGCAGAGTCCTTTTTGCCGTGCATCATAGAAGGTTCCTGGCACCAATTCTGAACACAGTCTGTCTGCGTTTCGCAGTGAGATTCCTTTCTTAAAGCTCTGCGCTGGAGATAAATGATACAGTGGCGAGTACAAATGTGCACTGAGAGACACTGGGAAGGGAAGCCTGAGCCCACTTAAGTGGAATGCACATCATTGGTTCCTGCAAGAAGAATTGATTAATCGTAAGCATTTTAAAAAAAAAAAAAAAAAGGTGAGCTTGTTTAGAATACAAACTAGTAAAAACAAAACCGGGTCAGGATGCAGTACAAAGCCCATAAACGTAAGTGTATGATACATGGATGCACCAGACTTTTAATCAAAGGAGTAATTTTACTCTAAAAAAAAAAAGCATCTGTGGGGAACAGAGAACAGAAGGAAATTGGAAGAACAGAGGTGGCACTTCACTGTCGCCCATCTTGATGTTTCCTTTACCCATCCTCGCTGGCATACTTCCAACTGCATTTGCAGTGAGGTGTTTATGTTCACAGTCCTGTGACTCTGCGTGTGGATATTTACTGGGGTTTTCTTTACTTTTGTAGTAGGTCCTCTTTACTTCTGGTTTTTAAGTTCTAGATAAAAGAAATCAAAGATATGAGATAGAAGAAATGAGATACTGTGCTGGTTTTGGCTGGAATAGAGTTAATTTTCTTCATAGTAGCTAGTGTGAGGCTACCTTTTGGATTTGTGCTGAAAACAGTGTTGATAACACAGGGATGGTTTCGTTACTGCTGAGCAGGGCTTACACAGAGCCAAGGCCTTTTCTGCTCCTCACCCCACCCTACCAGCGAGCAGGCTGGGGGTGCACAAGAAGTTGGGAGGGGACACGGCTGGGACAGCTGACCCCAACTGGCCAAAGGGATATTCCATACCATATGACGTCATGCTCAGCATATATATCTGGGGGAAGAAGAAGGAAGGGGGGGACATTCGGCGTGATGGCATTTGTCTTCCCAAGTGACCGTTACGCGTGATGGAGCCCTGCTTTCCTGGAGGTGGCTGAACACCTGCCTGCCGGTGGGAAGTAGTGAATGAATTCCTTGGTTTGCTTTGCTTGTGTGCACAGCTTTTGCTTCCCT
The DNA here is from genome assembly GCF_964195595.1 of Calonectris borealis. Classification (NCBI taxonomy): domain Eukaryota; kingdom Metazoa; phylum Chordata; class Aves; order Procellariiformes; family Procellariidae; genus Calonectris; species Calonectris borealis. The sequence goes on along the minus strand of NC_134313.1, from coordinate 156,215,827 downwards.
ATTAAACTGTCTTTATCTCAACCCACGAGTTTTCTCACTTTTACTCTTCTTATTCTCTCTCCCATCCCAGCAGGGGGGAGTGAGTGAGCGGCTGTGTGGTGCTTAGTTGCCGGCTGGGGTTAAACCATGACAGATACCCAGGCTGGTTATTTAAAAAGTATATGTGAAAAAAAATAAAATGAAGTCTACAGGAGTTTTTAAGACCAGACATCCATAATGCCAGAAGCCAAAGCGCAGGCTGGGTGCTTTTGTACGTGGTTCATGCGGAGGCGAGCAGCGCCCCGGCCCCGCTGGGTTTGTTGTTCGTTTTGAGTGACTGGACTAGGATGAAATCTGTGAAATACTGCTGAAGGCAAAACCCAGTTTGCTATAAATATGATTTTCTTTGTCTTACCTAGTGAACTCAGCTAATTGAGGAAGCTAGCTTACATTTGTTTTGGTTCTTATCATTTTTGTCGTGGTTTCTGTATTACATGATGTAGCAGCTAAATTCTTGGGTATGGAACAGCTTTCTACACTATGTAGCAGTAGCTGCATTTTAATGCACCCATAGCTACATTTCTCCAGCTAACCTTTGTTATTTTAAAGACTCCAATAAATCAGATTTTTTTTTGGTAAGCATTTTTGGAATGTAATTAGCTTTAAAACTTGTGTACACAGCAAAAGCCACATTAATAATACTCTGAGAGTATATAATACTCTAATAATACTCCAAGAGTTGGAGCAAAGCAGACAAAATATTTTATTTGTTTTGTCCACAGATTCGCTTCCCGTCATTGTGGAATACTTGCTTAATTTCCTGTGAAATCTTAATTTGATAGAGCCTGTCATCTGACCGTTGATTTCGCTGCTTTCTGACACCTTTAAAAAAAAAAAAATTCCCTCCAGTGATGTGTGCTACAAACCCCTCTGTTTTTTTGGGGACAAATGCATCTTTTTCAGGAAGTGTCTGCTATTTCTGATTTTGTTATATTTTGATTTATTTTAATATTTAAGATGTTGCAATATCAACAAAGCAAGTTACCAGGGCAGTTTAGTGTTCTCCTGCAAGATCTCTTGCAAAATATGTAGGGTTTTTTTTTTGTCAAGGCACGTTTGCCAGATGATCAAGGCTTCATCAGAACCAGACAGCATTTGAAGGACTCTGTGTGAAGTGACACAGATGCTGGAGCTCCTTTGGTACGTGCGTGGTGAATGCCAAAAGGCTGCTGCATGTGTGACTGGCTTGGGCACGTGGCGTTGGCAGGAGAGGGAACGTTGGAGCTCGGGTGGTTGGGGAATGCTTCGTCTTAAGGATCATTGAAATAACTGGGTGCATGTGGGTGCTAGGTGAACTTCCTTACCCTGCAGGAGGACTCCCTTCCTCCTCTGCATTTTGTGCCTTCCAGTAATGATATGTAAGGGCTGGTCGTGGACGTGGATTCGTGCTACAAGCCTCAACAGTGCAGTTTGTTGGGAATGACTCCTGTTGTTCTCTAATAAGCAGCAGGGATGCAGTGTGTAAAAAGCTCAGCAGCAATGTAGTATTTGGGCAGTATATTTCTGAGTATATTAAAGACCATTTGTGGCCTGATTATCTATGGTCAACTGGTTTATGGTGGCTGCAGCATATGGGTTTTTTCCTCCCCCAGAGATAGGTAGCACGCACCCATTATTTCTGCTACGGTATCTTTTCCTTGATCTGCATGGTTGTACTCCTTGCTTGGCAGAGGGCTTGGAAAACCCTACATAACTTAGACTTTTTTTTTTTTTTTAATAGGAGAGGGGAGGAAGTTGGGAAGGGTCTTGTTGCCCTTTGCCAACCTACGGTGAATTTGTTCACTGAGCCTCCCATCCTCCCTTACTTGTATGTTCTGTGATAAGCCTGTGACAAAACGGAGGAGGCCTCCCTCCATGCCTTGTTTTTGTTCACCCTCGGTCCCAGGATGCTGGCTCTGGTGAGAGGAATAGCAGTTGTCATCCAGCAGACCGAGGGCTGTTGGCCAAAGTGCCCATCGGTTCAATCTGAGGCTACTTTATAGCTGTGGAAGCCGAGGTGAGCTGGTGCTACTGCTGGCGTTGCTCTCCTCACCCCGTTTTCCCCCCTGTGCTTCACTTTGCTGCAGAGGCAACGTTCGGGAACCGCTTACCTGCAGGGCACGTGAAAGCCAAGAAAGAGCAAAAAGACAGACCCAGGTCGTACTGAGGGATGCGGGAGCAGAGCTCGGGGAGGCCTGGGGACGTGAGCTTGCTTAATGTGCTTGTACTGCTGGGGCCACCCATCACAGCACCCCTAGGGAAAAGCTGCATTGGCTGCTGGTCAGCGTTAGATGTGCAGGGAGCCGCGTCCCATCCAGTGGGATCTCTGGGTTGTGATTTGAGCCTTGCTGATGCTGTGCTGTCCTGAGGGGAATGTGCTTCCCGGTCTGGCCTGTCAGGCACCTCCGCCTCCCCTCCATCCCCTCTGGCTTGCGGCAGCCCTGTTGCTGTTCCTCTTCCCCGTCCCTACAGTCATCCGTGCCGCCCGCTCCAGGAGGCCAGGCTTCCGCAGGTGGTGGGGCATAAGTAAATTACCCCAAGTATATCAGTGTTAGCATTTTGTTTTGAAGACTGAACAGGTAAATACTACATTCTTAAGTGTTCCTCAGTTCTCCATCCTGCTTTCCAAAAGCAGCTGGAAAAAATCTGTATTGTGAATTACAAAATAATTTTAGTCTAGGTTTTCTTTTTTCTTTTTGAAAACAAAGTAGTATTAATTAAACCACAGTAATCAAAACACTTTTATCAGTATGAACAGGAACAGAATAACCAACAAAAATATATATAAAGAAAAATGAATGGGTTAGTGGCTCAGACCTTTGCAGTGGTGTTTTTCCAGGGGCAGGCAGTACTGTTGTGCTGGGGAACATCATATATGACCTCCAGTTTTTTCTGTCCTGCATGTTGTAGCTGACCAAAACTTGTAATAATATTACACTGAAATTCTTTAATTTATCCCTGCTGTCCCTGAAGTCATGTGTGGTATGTCTGAGAGTTTCTGTTTAGTTGTCCTCTGATGTAAACCGAATCTGCACTCATCTGGTGAAGGGGCAAGTTATATAAACTAATGGGCTGGCTGTTATATAGACATCTTATGTATAATGACACACTTTCATTACTTATTCATATGTGCCAACTGCCCTGTATCACAGCACAGTACCTGCTTTATAGCAAAATGACAATTTTCCTCTTTACTCATCCCATGGGTTAGGAATCAAATGTATTTCTGAACTTCGTTTATTTACTTTGCTTCCTGAGTGCTTCTTGTGTACTTGGAGTTCAAAATTTTGCAAATGTTTGTTACATTGACCCGTTGTAAAGACATAGCATGCAAGAATTTCACTAGAATAAAACATGGTCCTCTATGCGAAGTTAAAATGCTTTCTGAGGGTGAGCAAGAAAAACAATGGAGATGTGCTATACACATGTCTTGGCAGAAGACAAGGGCTCTTTATGGTGTACCTACCATCACTGCCTGAGCCTGGCAAAACATTCCTGTAGCATATGTATATGGCTTTTCAGGCAAACAGTGAACAGAGTTTAATGTGGCGTTCAAGCACAGGCTGAATCTCTCTGGAGCTGGGGACACTTTCTCCTGACTTCAGTGCCACGAGCCAGACCAATTATGTGGTTGCACGTTTATCTTGGCCTTTCATGGTAGTCTCTTTTGGATTTAGTCTGTAATCAAAAGAGAATGTAAGAAACAGAAGTCTCGAGTAACCTCTCTCTGATCCCCTTTCGCCTTTAAGATTTGAAACAGGAGAGACTTATGTAGACAGAAATATTCTAAAGCTAAATACAAGTTAATTGCACAAAACTCTACTCTTATCTCCTCTGTGTCTGAGCTGCATTGTGAAAATTTGAGCTGTGAATTGTAGTCCAAAGACAAACTATATTTTTCAGAGTTCGACTGAAATGATGATGAGTTTTTCTTTTAAAGGACGGAGATCTGTTAGTAATGACAAATTCTGTTTTGGTTTTTTTTTTTCCTTTCTCTTCTTTTTTTCCTGCGACACTTCTGTGCTGTGCTTAGAGCTGCTTCTGCACATCTTCAAAAGATGGCTGAACATCACCCACTGAACTGCATCCTCTGCCCTCCCTCCTGCTTGCCCCAGCTAAGCCATGTCTCATCCATATAATTTAGACTCTTAAGGCTTCTTGGTGTGGGATAAAACCCCTGAGTCTCTGAAGGGACTGCAGTGGCAGTGGTTTGTGTAATTTCCACAAACTCTGCTGCTGCTGGTTAGAATATAGTAATGTTTACTTCTGGTCTGAAGCCCTCTTTTCTTTTCTTCTTTTGGCTTCAGAGGCAGCCAGGAGAGCAGAGGAAGAGAGAGGCGAGGTGGGAGAGCCCTTCTCCCATGCAGTGCAAGCAGTGTAATAGGCATGAAGGCTGTACTTCAGCCCCATCAGAGAAGTGGAAAGTGTTTCTCGTTTCATTGAGCTTGCACCAAAATAGGCTGCAGATATGCCTGTGCCAGAATTAAAAGTAGCTAACTTTGCATTGACAGGTTGCGGGCACCTCTTACTTGTGGGACACCCCTGTCCATGCACAATCTTCTCTGGAAATAATAAAACGAGTTTTAGGAAGTTCAATTAGGTATGTCAGTATAATTTCAAATAGATACCTAGGAGCTGTAAGTTTTCCGAGGCAGATGCTCCATCTCTGGGAAAGCAGGACTCTGGTCCTGCTGAAATCTCTAGCTGCTGTGGTAATGTCAGTAATACGCTGGGGGTGGAGGAGGAGGAGGACATCTCGCTGAGCTTCTCCTCTGCGTCACTGGACCGCCATGGGCAGCATTACCCGCACTGTCCGTGCCACTGCTCAGCTGCAGTTCTGCTGCCTGCACCCCTCCGGAGCTGAGCTGGGGGTGCTCCGTGCACCCCGCCTTAATTCTGTTTCAGTTAAGCATTTTCAATAATTACCCATAGCCTCGCCTGTTTTTGATGCACACAAAAAAGGTGAGCTCAAAGTAAAGCTTTGCATCTAAATGTCTTTGGATTTTGAGGTGTGAAAATCCTAAAGCAAAAGTAATTGTGTTTTTTTTAATCCTTTTCGATCACGATGGTGTTGTGAATCAAAATACAGGCATCTCTTCAGTTGTGACCGAGGTCCAAATTTTGCATCCTGAATATCTCTATACAGAGTCATATATGCAGACATAATTACTTATGGGACTATTTCTGATGTCTGTCATTGGTATATTAATCTTAATTGTTTCAGTGTAACATTTGAGCGCATGTGAGTATGAAAGCTTAAGCACAATTTTGTTTGTTTGTTTGTTTGATGTTTGGAAGAGTAGCTATTTTAAAGACGTGCCCTTTTTCCTGTGAACCTTGAAAGAGGTGTGTAGCATATCAAAGGCCATGTAGTGGACTACTAAAAATTTCAAGGATGTCTTTTCTTTTTAAATTTCTTTGAAATGTCTTTAAGTCAGCCATCCAGGTAAGACTGATTTAAAATTCAAAGTATAAAAATTTTTATTAGATTTACTGTATATGAGGATATAAATTATCACTTTAAAACATCAGTCTGTTAAATTCTAATTGATTTGTTTCATTTTACAAAATATGCCATGTTCTGAATTAACAGCATAAACACGTCTGCTTTTACTTTTACTTTACACACCAGCGCAGAGAACAGCTTGAATATGTTCTATTGTATTGCGCGATGAGATTGTACTTCTCATAGAAAGCATGAAAAATTCGAGAGTTCAAGAGAATGTGTATTCCACCCCCCCACCCCCCCCCCGGCCTTTATAATTTAGGAGAATGTTTGACTGTCACAGTATTACTTTTGATCTCATCTGATGTAGATACTCAGTCTGAAAAGAATGTTTTGTATGAGCTTGAGGGGTCTTAAAAGTTTTGAGTCCAAGGCAGTTTAAAATAATTCTTTTTTTTTTTTGCTAAAGCTAGGTAAGTTTTGAAACAACCATGGTTTTAAATAATAGAACTAGCTAGGGAACAAATTTTCTGTTGTGTGAAAATAAGTAAGGTTTTAGGTTTTTTACAGCATTTCAATGGAATGTAAAAACTGTTTCCTAAAATGCATGAGAGGGCTGTTCCAGCGAGGGGGTCTCCATGGGGCAGGACGCTCAGCCGGGAGGTGGGAGGTCCAGCAGCAAGGCCGTACTCTGCAGTGCGCGCACGCCACAAACCTGCATCTCTGTCAACCCCGACGTCGGATGTCTTAATCACTGACAGTGGTGCCTCTTCCAGAAAATCTTCGTATCAAATGAAAGCTTTGCCAAAACTGACATTTTTACTTCAAGTTTGGTTTTCAAGAAACTTGCATTTAAGAAAACTTTCTCCTGAGGGTGAGGATTCCTAGTATCTCTAAGCTGTCTAAAATATTTCTCTTTTTTCAAATGGCAAAATTTTACTTCATTGCTAATTTTTGTGTTGTACTTTGTCTTTCTAGGAAGGAAGGGAACTGCATTCCTAGTGTAACAACCTGCATGCTATGTAAAAGAACAGAGTGAAATGAAATCAGCCTTTTAGAAAATAGGAAGGGTAGAAGAGGTACGAGTCATCCAGCAAAATAAAATGTTATTAGGGCTAAATTCTACTGTTCAGTGCAAACCTCCTGATGAAATCCATGCATGTGAACTTGGAACAGAAATTTGGCCTGGCCGAGGATGTTGCTGTGAGTCAGCGTCTGATTGACGACAGCCGGGAGAGTGTAATCCCTCCTCCTGCATTACCGTGTGTTTGTGTCCCCCCCCACAACTACTCATATAAACAGTCTGGTTTTTAAATTGAGGACTAAATGAATAGGTTTCTTGCCTCTCCCTTTTGTTCAGCAGTGGTGCATAAAAATCCAGAAAACTTTGATTTCCTCCCCCTCTCCCTTTTATTTTGAAGGGGTTTGGGGCTGTGAATTGGAAACGCTGCCTACTTGGAAGGCAGCAGAGGCCCCCGGCCAGCTTTATCTGTAGCTTGCAGCCGGTAGAGCTTGCTCTGTGTCTTCCCGAAGTAAGAAAGTTCATGACCTCTCCATATCTGAACAGCTCGCTATATATAGGCTAGGATCTTCCCTGGGAATTCTCGCAGCAGCCTGTCTCCTACAGCCATGGAGCAGCTCAGTCCCCCGGTGACGATGTAAGTGTTGTGTATAACTGACTTGTGCGCGTAGTTGGCTTGTCCCGCGTGCACTGGGGCACGCAGGGCTTGCCTGTAGAAGAAGCATGTAAAAGCAGCTGTAAGACTTTCTGCTGAGTTAAAAGAATTCTCCGCTAGAAAGCAAGGCCCCGTACCTGGAAAATGAAAATGCATGTTCAGGCTCTTGAAAATGATTTTCTTTCACTTAATTTTTTAAATTGTGTAAACATACATATGTACAGTAAGCAGTTTTTTCTCTTTAGTGGAGCCCAAGACACTACCTTAATGTATGTAATGACAGCATTGGTTATGCACTGATCATTCACACTTAGCAAGAAATCCTAGCACCTTCTTATATCTGTGTTTTGGTGTGGCACCAATTGGAGATATCCCAGGTGAATAATATAAACAGGTTTTCTGAAAAAAGATTTGTATAGTTTCTAAGAACCTGTTTTTTTTCTGTAGCTCATTAGGCAGGGTTTGCTGCTTGATCTAAATCTCAAATATACTGTATTTGTTTTAAAGGAGTTAGTTACAGAGAATGAAGTTGCAGTACTTAAAGAAATACTACTTTTCTGTGAACATATGCATGTAAATGAATAATAGGGGGGGGTTTGAATTATTTTTGTTTTTAATCAATCCTATGTGATTTTAATCAATCCTATCCTATTTTTGCCATTAGTTATGAAGTATTCTCAGATTCTGTATATATATATGTGTATGTTTATATATATATACTGTTATATTGAACACATTTTCAATAAAGTCAGTTTCTCAAAGCACATAAAGAAACAGAAACTGGAGATTTCAAACTCAGGTTTGACCAAGTAGAGGATATTCTCTAATTTGTCTAGCAGAAGTGAAGAAAGGTAATTATTTGGGTTTTACAGGGCTTGAAGGTATAATTCTAGGTGGAATATTATGGTGCATTTGAGTATATTTCTAACATAGTTACTCTGCATGCAATTGCAGTCATTTATCTGTATCTTCTCCCAAGGTTGACTTTGTTACAAAGATGGGAGTTTCTGATTTAGACCACATTATAAGTTATGACTGAGAATACCAAAGTGTCGCATCATTCTTGTATTAATCAAAACTTCTAGAGATACAAATTGCGGTGCCCTGAGCTGGAAAAATTAAGCACTTTTTACAGTTTCCTATATGATATACTCACAGCTCAGTTGAGAAGACTTAAAGGTTTACCTTTTGTTCGAAATAGGGCTTGGCATTGCTTCACTGGTTTTAATGGTTATTTTTCATTGCTTTCTTTTCTGGTCAAGAAGACTAGCTGGTTTTGCTTCTCTCTTAATCGAGTCTTCTGCTTTAATTTTGACGAGTGCAGACATGCTGTTAGAGATTTAAGCAATTTTGAAAGATGCGTAATGGGTTAGAGTTCAGTGTGCTGCTGTTAGCTGCTCCCTATCGCTGGAGGTGACAAGGGAGAAGATAACTAAGGAAGTGAAAGGAGATTTTTAATACTAACCCCTGTCGTCCTGCATTAGTGGATTCATTTTCGGGGCTTAACATGACAAGCTTTGTTTATGTTGATGGCCACTAATGCAGCTAGGTCTGTGAGGGTATTGCAATGTCAAGTTGGAAGGAATACCGGTGTAGTAAATGGAAGGGGCACTCTTTTAAATAAATTTTTTCCAATAGTTGTCTGTGTTTGCTGTAATATCTTGGAAGTGCTCTCTATTTCTGCTCCTGGCCAGGTATGGAAGTGATGGTGAGCCATAAATAGATGTGGATGATGGAGGAGAAGGGTGGATTTTGAGAAGCTGGAGGAAGAAGCAAGGTTGTGGTGCACCCGGCAGCTGCGGGGGCCAGGCGATTTTGGTGTAAATGGCATTCTGGAACTGTAACTGAGATTGAGGGAGGAGTTTGAAAGTGAGGAGAGTCACTGGTAATGTGAGGGTTCAGGGCAAGGAGAGGAGTTAGGGTTTTCGTCTTATGAACTCGCTTCACTACTCAGAGGGTGGGAGTGGGATTCTGGTTTCTTCTGGTTAAACTGGGACTAGCCTCAAGCTTAGACCAGACATGAGCTTAGTTATTGATTTGAAAAAGAGGATTGCGGATTTGTGAGGAGGAACCGTAACTGATGACCTCTGAACAAAACATGGATGCAAATTGAAATAGCAGGAGAAGTAAAACGCAGAGTTGGTAGCACTCAGCATTAGTTCTGTCTTTTTTTTCCTGGTGAGGTCTCCAGCCTGCTATGGTGCTAATTGCATTTCATCTTAAACATGGTAATACCCTGCAGCACGGTCAGACAGGAGGAGTACAGCCATGGTAAACCTAAGCTTACCTTAGGGTCAATTTTTTAAAAAAGTCTTTATCTTTAGAAGTTATGAATACATTTGAAAACAAACCAAATAATCCTTGAGATTACTATTTTCAAGAGTTTGGTTTTGAAGTATTTTCCCTCCTTCACCCTGATGTGGAGCGCTGCATTGCAGTTCCTGCTCTGGATTAGCAGCAATCAGAACCCTCAATTCAAAGAGACTGACAGATCTGTTTTATTTAACCTTATAAAATAATCATGATTATAGTAGTTGAATTTATATGGTGATTGTTCTCAACGTTTCAGACAAATGCTGGGCATGTTTAGAAATGAGTGACTACACACTTAAATCAGTACCACAAGAAGGTATTGAAATTACACTGCTTCAAAAAGATTGGACAGTTTGGAAAAGTAATAGCTAAATATTGTTCCTAAAAATTGTTCCCCAGAGATGAAAAGAAGGCCTGTTTTGGTTAAAATATCTTGAAAAGTATTCAACAGATAAATTAACATGCTACTATGATTATTTCCACATTGCTTTTGCAGATGCTAACTGGAAACCAATTTTCCTTGGTGGGTTTGACCCGGAGGCACGTGCGTGTGTGTGCACAGGTGTATGTTAAACAGAGATACTGTTCCACGGGTGTCTGATCCTTACGGGTGGGGCGGCAGAGCGGTGGTGTGCGGGGTCCTCCGGCCTCACGTCAGCATACTTAGCCAACGTAGAAAGCTTTCTGTATGAGCTATAATGTACACGTAGGTGTAGAGAACAAAGGAAGGAAATACAGTTATAGTCTTGGGAGCACTTTTATAGGGCACAGTGGAAACTTCTGAATCTTTCAGTCCCCCACTATTAGCAGGATTTCCCTGCAACACAAATCAGTAGAAATCCTCCGCATATCTATTCTGGGTCCTAGGACCCAGTGTTGATCTGTAGGTTTTTTTCAGCATATGTTAGTTTGTCACTCTTTATTTGTTCTATGTGCTGGCTTGATCCAACAGACGTAGGTGACACTTTGCTTCTCCTCTGAACCGGACAGGGAATTACTGTGCAGGCAGCAGGTGGTGCCCAAGCAACCTGCTGCTGTTGTGTGCTGCGGTGCTGCGGTGCAGGGAGCGTGGGCGATCTGTTCCCACATGCACCCCGCTTGCAGCAACTGCACGGGGGCAGGGAGAGCTCGTGGGTGCCCCTGTGCACGGTTGACTGGGTGGCAGGGGAGAGCAAGGCGTCTGGGATGCTAAAACTCTAAATCCTATCAGAAACGTAAGATATCATAGCCAACCTAAATAGAGATAAACTTTCCTGTGATTCACATAACTTGTGCATTCCTTCCACGTGGTTCAGCAAAGCTGTTTATATTGCAAAGTCCTACTCACCAAGCCTTGAATTTGAAGCTCCCAGAGGAATAATACAGTCATCAGAACAGAGTGGGCCATTTCATATTTTTCATGAACTTCATACTTTACAGGGTGTCGGAAATGTGGGGCACTGTATATAATAATGTTTTGTAACTCTCTCTGTATATTAATCATTGTTTAGAGTTCACATACTACCAGATTAATTGACTATGCCCACCTGGGCGCATGTATCAAAACTGGTTGTTTCCATCTTTCACGGCGCTTGATATTAATGGCCCCCAAATGGAAATCTTATTTCCAGTACATTTCTGAAATAAATTAGGCTCTTTATCTCATGTTGGGTGTCACTAGGGTAGACAACTGTATTTCCACCCTCCTGTATCTTCCTTTGAAACATTTTGCCAGACTTGCAATTTTTTGTGTTTAATCAAAATAGATCAATCATACATGTCAGTCTACAATATAGATGTCTGTATATACAGACATACACATGTGGATGGTTATTCCAGTAAAATCCATTATTCTAAATCTAGTACTGAATTTGAAGAGCTATTGTAGTGGCTGAAAAAGCATGGTAAACGCCTAAATCTAAGCAATGCTATAATGATGGGTGGAGTTAAGAGATAAGCTCTTGGAAGAAACAGAAAGCAATTCTGTCTTTCGTCGAATTCACTCATGGTTGAATTGTTGAGCTGCAATCCAAAGACGACGTTCATTTCTTCAGCATCGTTGCCCTAATTCTGATGTCCCTGGATAGAAGATTGTGCACCATTACACCCAGCGCATTCACTGCATATTCATGAGCTCTGGACTTGATTACTGTAATTCATATCTGTCATCTGGGGTTAATACTAATAATTACAAATTGTAATCGATAAACTATTTTGTTGCATTGTTTATTGTATTTAAAGCAGATTATGGAGTAAGCTCTGTGTTATAGCAAAATAATCTAAAAAGGGCACATTTTTCTTATCTTACTTGTGGATTTAGCACACCTGGAGTTTGTGGCAGTGCTTGGGTAGATGTCTAGGATTTTGCTACAGAGGAATAAATTCCACGGAAAAGTTTTATTTTGCAGTTTGGGCAGGACAGTGTTATTCAGTGCTCACAGCATGGACGTGAGGGAGTTTAGAGGTACAGCATCACTCCAATCAATATATTTTTTTCAAATATTTGATTTTCCTCTCCCTAGCAAACAGAACATAATTGTGCACAGCATAAACAATCAGTAGTCATGGTGAAAATGTGTTAATCTTTCATAGACAAATGTAGAGCTTTATTCTTTGTTTATTAATTTGCAAAGTTGGTTGCCATGTGCATTCTACTGGCAGCACAAAATAACTTTTACTTTTTTTGTGTTTGCCTGACTTGACGCTAATAGCAGAGTCCAGGCGTTGGCGGGGTGCTCAGGAGCCTGGACCTGCCCTTTGGTGGTGGCACCTCCTAGTGGTTAGAGGACTGTGTGCTGTGAAAATATGTCACTGAAGTCATTGGTTTTGACAATGAGCAATGTTTTCAGTACAATATTTTTAGAATAGGCCGCCAGGAGCCATGTGAAATGCAGCCAGGACCCCAGGACCTGCGGGTGCTGATTGACAGCGGCTGAACATGAGCCGGCAGTGTGCCCAGGTGGCCAAGAAGGCCAACGGCATCCTGGCCTGTATCAGAAATAGTGTGGCCAGCAGGAGCAGGGAGGTGATCGTGCCCCTGTACTCGGCACTGGTGAGGCCGCACCTCGAATCCTGTGTTCAGTTTTGGGCCCCTCACTACAAGAAGGACGTGGAGGTGCTGGAGCGTGTCCAGAGAAGGGCAACGAAGCTGGTGAAGGGCCTGGAGCACAAGTCTTGTGAGGAGCGGCTGAGGGAACTGGGACTGGAGCAGAGGAGGCTGAGGGGAGACCTCACAGTGCTCTACAACCACCTGAAAGGAGGTTGTAGCGAGGTGGGGGTTGGTCTCTTCTACAGGACGAGAGGAAATGGCCTCACGTTGCTCCAGGGGAGGTTTAGATTGGATATTAGGAAAAATTTCTTCACTGAAAGGGTTATCAGGCCTTGGAACAGGCTGCCCGGGGAAGTGGTTGAGTCACCATCCCTGGAGGTATTTAAAAGATGTGTAGATGTAGCACTTAGGGACATGGTTTAGTGGTGGACTTGGCAGTGCTATGTTAACGGTCGGACTTGATGATCTTAAGGGTCTTTTCCAACCTAAATGATTCTATGATTCTATGCCCAGTCCTGCACTGGGGAAGGAGGAGCCTCGTGCAGTGACAAAGGCTGGGGCTGGAGCTGCCCTAGGGCTGGGGGCAGCGAGTGGGCAGGAGCCAGCCCTGCACCCTGGCACTGGGTCAGCAGGGCACGGCCAGGAGACAGAGGAAGGGATCATCTCCCTCTGCTCAGCATGCGTTGGTCCACGTCCGTTTCTGGGATGTCCTGAGGTCCCTTGCAACCTGAATTATTCCATGATGTTAGGTTATTGGGGTATATGGAGATGATGTGCTATTTAATAGGTATCGGAAATATGCAGCACGTAGGAAAGTTGATTTAAATTAATTAGTGATATGATTTCGTGTGGATTGGTATAGATTGGTATAGATTGCTTCTAGGTAAAGTGGATGAGTTAAAAAAAAAAAAATAAATCAAGACTTCCATGATGCACGGAGGTAACTCATTAATGGGAAGAACTTGCATATCCTAAGACACAGTATTTTGTCTAGAAAATGGTAGGGTAGGAAAACAGGAAGGGTAGCTCTAGAGTACATCTCAGACTACTTTCCTTACGGATTTAGGAAACCACCATTTCTTTCCAGAAGAGCAAGAAATTCATATATATATTTGAAAGTTTATGCAAACTGGGTAGTGGCTAACAGCCAAGTAAATTTACCATTTCTAATACCAACCTTTTGCTGTTTAAAGCAAGATCCAGTAGTTCCTTGATGCTTTTTTTGTACTCCAGTGGTAATGCAGCACACCTTGATATGTAGTAGTGTTCCAGTGGTTTACTGACCATATTATTTCAATTTAGTGGATTTTAGGAGACATTTAATTGCTAAAGTGGATGACTAATTGGCTCATTTTTTTGGCTATCAGACTTCTATGCTGAGGACTGAAACTGATAGTGTAATGTGATCAATTTTTAAGTAAATCACTGTTATTGTTGAAAGTGCACATGCAGGATGCATGCAAAACCTAACATGACTTTTTTTTTACTTTGTAAACACCCTTTCCAACGTTTTAGTGTCTCAGGCAGAGTGATATTGGCCAGATGTTCAGATTTTGTCTGGATTTCTGGTAAGTTAAAGCCCTTTTAGTGTGGCTGGGAAAGCATTGGTGAGTGTGAAAGTGGAACAAGATGCTTCAGTGATCGGACTTGCATGTTTTTCTCTTTTCCATAACTGATTCGTATTTGGGATCAGTATATACACCTTGGTTGAAGACATTGTATGTACACTTGCTTGTTTGAAAAAATTGAATCCCTGACCAAACCCTCTTCTAAAGGCATGATTTGTAACCTTCCTGTGTATCTCTTTCTTGGTAATACAAAATACCAAGAAATTAACTTCAGCATGATATATCCCCAGTCCAAAAAGCAGTTTTACAGGTTAAGAAACAAGAAGATGAAAGGCGCACGGGGCTTATTTTCTACTGTACAGCTTTCAGCTATTTTCTGTAGTCCTCTGTAGCCCTGTTTTTCTTGACTTCATGGGGCACATGGCAAGGTAAACGTGCTCTAAAATTGGTATGAGGGGAGCGATTGCAGATGGAGTGTGGTCAGAAATGGGACGGGTAACTGTCCTTTCAACTCATCACCTGGTAACTGAAGAGTTGTTACAGGTATCAGTTGCTTTCTTAGGTCTCCTGGGCTACTTCCATTAATGTTAAGTATTTTGCCAGCTTGTGCCCTTGCAGAGGTGGTGAACGTCCTTAACGTTGTACCATTATTGCCAGCTGTCCATGGGGCAGTATCAATGTATGTAAGAGAGTGCAATGGTCTTTGAAGCTGTTTTTTCCCCACCCCTTGCTGCTGCCGTGTGTTACACAGCAGGTCTTTGTGCCTGAAATTCGAGGAGACAGGCGATGGGAGGGAGATGCAATTCAAACCCCGGGACTTGCTCTTGCCGGCTTGTCGGGCTGTGGAACGTAACTGGAATCTAGCTGACATTGCGAGCGTTCGTGGCTTCCCTTTGGCACCTGACTGCTTGTTTTGACGGTTCCTCCTGCAGCACAGAGCTAGACAGGGAAATGAATGGATTCACTGGCAAATTTTCAGATATGTTAGTTTTTTATTATCCATTATTTTCCTTTCAGCCTGTGTTAACACGCCCAAGTGCCATATGCTGCTGAACAGACAAGTCCGGTGCACACCCCAGCCTGATGATTTAGTTGGTTTCGATCTGTGTGTACTCTTTTGCCACAAAGGCTTTATCTGTTGTCAAAATACTCAAAACAGTGACGATAGCCGCACACATGGCCATGTAATCTTAAATTTCAGATGGTTTTAAGCAGAAACTAAAAATATGTACTTACTTTCCCTTTATCTCCTCATTTATAAATGAGAAGTTATATTGACACACTTGGATCTGCTTCTGTGCTTTCATTTGTCCTGGTGGCGAGTCCATTTTCCTTTGAGAGTTACACTGAAATACCTCTGCACGACTGTCCAGTTGACAGTGTTTTTTAAAAATCATTTAAGGATCTATGTACTGAAAAAGATCTTAAAGCAAAAAGCTATAAATGATATCTAAATTTAAATAATTTCAATTTTAGAAAGATGATCTCCGATAGGCACAGAGAGCCTTGGTGAGCTCAGCTTGGCAAAACCAATCTGTTTCCCCAGATACTGCTCTGTGGTGAGAAATACTCTTCCTATTTTGGCCTGAACAGATTAGAAAATATAGGTCTGTGTGGGGAGAAGAATCTGATTTGCTTGATTTCAAGATGTGTAACAAATTGTAGTGCAACTACAGTTGGTCTGCACCCCGCTGAAAGCTGCAGTTGGGAAACCTGACTTGTTACAGTCCAAGGTAAGAAGTACAAAAACCTCTCGGGAGCGCTTGCTGTCCTCCCCCAGCAGTGCTCTCTGGGTGGGCTTCAAACCAGACACAAGAAATCACCCCCCCACATCCCAGCCCCAGCTACCTAATCGTAGCCATGCAGATAAAATAGTCTTTTTGATGCTTCGGGACATCCTGCTGGTGGGCAGGTGAGATTGAATCACAGCAGTGGGATAATTTGTAAACAGTAAGCATTGTAAGGCAGGCTTTTTAGGAGCCTGATTTTCTGCTTTGTCTTAAATAGATCGCTACTTCTGACTAAGAAGCTTGTGGTGTTCTCTTCTTGTACAACATGGAGAAAATATTTCAAAGAATAATTTTATTTATTCTAACTTTTTATGTTAAACACTGCTATACTTTTTTTGGAAAGGATACATTTACAAAAACCAAAACACCTATTTGGAACTAAAGGAATAAGAAATCTTCCTATACCATTTAATAAGAACACATTGCAGTTTCCATTCCTGTTTCTAGATATTGTTTTCCACATATGGTCCTTGTTTCCATTATGTGGGAACATAAAATTGTTAGCTACAGAATATTGAATGATATTACTTAAAGGAATGGTTTTCTCAGTTTTTCCTTTGTGCTTTTTAGAATTCATGTTGTATGGAATAAATAGAATATGAATGGCTGCATTCTTACTGCCTTTGTAATGTGCTCTTGCTTCTACTCTCAGTACTGGTGTTCACTTAGCAAATATTTATCTTCCATTATAGAGGACTTTGGAGCAGAAAATGTAGTGCTCATGAGTTTAAATTATAAGTACCTTTATAATCATAGTCAAGTAGAATAGTTAAATGGGTGTACACAGGAAACAGGAGATCTGGCTTGCTTAGACTTGAGCTGAGTGATGCAATATTTAAATGAAGATATTATAAATCAGGTTTAGCATTACTTCTATCCTTGTATTCAATGAAGTGAACTTGCTAGTTCTTCTGCATGAACTGGTGACAAAGGCATCTCTACAGCTTTTACAAAATAATTGCACATTGCTAATTTACACATTGGTGGAGCAGTGTAGCTAATGAGTTTTCTATCAAAGTGTGTTTTTATATCTCAAAATGCATTGCAGATTTGGAGAATACAGTATCCTTTTACAAAGTCATAACAGTGAAAGGATATAAATGTGGCTTTGTTTTGTTGACAAAATGTGAAAATTTAATTGTAATATACAAATTCAAATTTTGAAACAATAGCAAAGCATCCGACTCTGGGATGTCTGGAACTCATGAAGTTCAACAAGGCCAAGTGCAAGGTCCTGCACATGGGTCGGGGCGATCCCAAGCACAAATACAGGCTGGGCAGAGAATGGATTGAGAGCAGCCCTAAGGAGAAGGACTTGGGGGTGTTGCTTGATGAGAAGCTCAACATGACCCGGCAATGTGTGCTTCCAGCCCAGAAAGCCAACCGTATCCTGGGCCGCATCAAAAGAAGCGTGGCCAGCAGATCAAGGGAGGTGATTGTCCCCCTCTACTCTGCTCTGGTGAGACCCCACCTGGAGTACTGCGTCCAGCTCTGGGGGCCCCAACCTGTTGGAGCGAGTCCAGAGGAGGGCCAAGAAGATGATCAGAGGGCTGGAGCACCTCTCCTATGAAGGCAGGCTGAGAGAGTTGGGGTTGTTCAGCCTGGAGAAGAGAAGGCTCCGGGGAGACCTAATAGCAGCCTTCTAGTGCCTGAAGGGAGCCTACAAGAAAGCTGGAGAGGGACTTTTTACAAGCGCATGTAGTGATAGGACAAGGGGTAATGGCTTTAAACTGAAAGGGGGTAGATTTAGATTAGATGTAAGGAAGAAATTCTTCATTATGAGGGTGGTGAGACACTGGAACAGGTTGTCCAGAGAAGTTGTGGATGCCCCGTCCCTGGAAGTGTTCAAGGCCAGGGGCTTTGAGCAGCCTGGGCTAATGGAAGGTGTCCCTGCCTATGGCAGGGGGGTTGGTACTAGATGATCTTAAAGGTCCCTTCCAACCCAAACCATTCTACGATTCTATGTTTTCTTAAACCAGAACAACTCTGAAGCAGGTTTCTTGAAAAGCTTTTTTGAAAAGTAATTTTAAAGATTTTGTTTAGTATTTTTTTTCATCTTTACAGAAGCTGACTTTTGTAGACTCAGAATACTTCGCACTTTTCTTGTTTTGTAACTAGAAGACATTTTCCTTTTCACCCCGTTGCACGTGCCCTGAGCAGGCCATCTCTCTCTGGGTTAGTTCTGGAGCAAGTTCCTAATTTGTGAGATCTCACTTGAGAGCTCTGCGCTGCCACCAGGAAAGGATGACCCTGAAGGTGTTCTGGATGTCCTGAAGGAGTGATTGGACCAGTTTACCCCACAGATGAAGTTGTGTAGACTCCAGTAAACTCTGGTAATTGCTGATTTCCACTTTATGACTCAGTAACTGGTCTAAGCCAAAACAGTATTTTTCACTGCTTCAGAAGATGCTTGAAGACTGTATTACTGCTATTGCATAGGGAATTATGAATATCTGTTTACTGGCTGCGATGGAAAAATACAACTTGACCAAGCTGTGAATGTAGATACCCTTGTAACGTTGACATA
Source organism: Calonectris borealis (assembly GCF_964195595.1). Lineage (NCBI taxonomy): Eukaryota > Metazoa > Chordata > Aves > Procellariiformes > Procellariidae > Calonectris > Calonectris borealis. The sequence continues at coordinate 156,197,461 of NC_134313.1, read as the reverse complement.
GTAGTACTTGAATTCAAATCAGTGTTAAGTTTGGTCCAGTTTCTTTTGTATTTAGCTGACTCTTATACAACATATGTTCATCGTAGACAGAACACAGAATAGGAATTTAAATGTGAACATTTATGCAGTTTGAGTGTTTCCGTGTCGTTTGGTTAGTTAGTACATAGAATTATTTGTTAAAATTTGGAACCATAAATCGTTGTGGATTTTCTTAACTCAGTAAAATCACTAGCTTCAATGTTTTTGGGTTTGTTTTTTTTGTTGGTGTCCTCTCCCCTCCCCCGCTGTTGTTGTGGAGTTGTTTGTTTTTTTTTTTTTTTAGTATGGTGTAACTAATCTCTACAAAATGTGAATACTCCCCTCCCAGTTAGACCTCTCTTTCCTCCCAAGCTTCCCCCACCAAATCTTTGATTTATGTGAAACCTTTAATAGAGTAAGAGGGCCTCAAGAGAAGGACTGCTCTGTGAAGTTTGGAGAGGGCTTTAATGAAAAGTTTCACTGTTATTTCATATTTACTTACCAAATCCTGCCAGAGTAAATTCTTGCCAAACTAGTTTTATATATTTCTTGTCTGGTCTTGCTAACGTATTGTTTTGTATCAGGACCTTGTCTGACAGGAAAAGCGACCAGAGCAGTTCAGGCTATGGCACAACAAATAGGTGATGGAGGAAAAACGAAGTCTATCTAAAACTTCTTATGCAATATTGAGAAACTTTTAAAGGAACTAATTAGCAAAAGTGATGCAGCTTATATATCAAAGCTATTTTTAATGTAGATTGTACACACTGAAAGAGCACAGTAGTGCTTTAGAAGTGGGCGTTTCTACTATTGATTCTGTAATCGTGTGTGTTTTCTTACATTTGCCTTGGAGGTGGGAAAAACTTGTGGTAGGAAGGAAAAAAAATAAGGATACAGGAATATTGAAGTTGTAGTTTCAGTTTTGGTGCTGTTTGTTTTGATGGATGTAGTCAAGTCACTGAGCCAGTATTGCAATTATCTGTTTTTAATGTTTCCATCTTCAGTAAGAAGATTAAGTGATGCAAACAAAAATGGGGAAGTGTGTGACATATGAGGGATCAGACTCTCTTAAAGCCTGAACTAGTTTTTCCATTTCTGATTTTGCAGTGAAGCCTGGCTTATGGATCAATTCTGACTTGGTTTTGAGATGGAGTAATTAGCAGAGGAAACCTGAATCAAGTCCTTTAGGAGTGCAGGATGCTTCCTGGCTCGTCAGTTTGGTTATGTCTTCAAAGCCTGGGTTTTCCCAACTGTGTTTCAGTCTCTGGTGTACACACGAGAGGCAGAGGAAATTTTTGTAATCTTTCCTTTTAGTTTGAGAGCAGAGTTTACAAAGGCACCTCTTCACTGGACTTCCCTTTAGAACTTGCTCATTAAGGAACTTTGAAGGATTTCTAGTTTACACAGGCGGCTTTTTCCAGCCCTGTCTATAAGTGTTAGGGGAGTATTCAAACGTAACAAAAAGTTTATCCTAGTATTTGCATTAGGTACCTTTTTACAGAGTAAATTTCTGTAATATGTAGCTATGTGTGCACCTCTGTATGCATGACAATGTGAATAACGTAGTACTTTTTTTAATTACTCCTGAATTGTTACTTAAAAACAATGAATGCTGAATTACCTCCTATAATGTGCTACAACAGTAAGTGCAGTTTGGGGAAAAGCCACGTATTAGGAAAATCAGTTAATTGTGTAATAAATACTTGCTTAAAAGAAATGTAAGGTAATGGTATTTAATACTTAGAGAAATTAGAGAAAAAATCTGTAATTTAATTTCTGAAATGACTAGCCTAATGACTGTAAAACGTAATTCTGAAATCTGATCATCTGATGATGATGATTTACAGCAGTATTTAAGATGGATGTACTTATACAAACAATGAAGTTAGTTTCATGGTTATCAAATTTCTCCAAAATCTTTGACCTATGCAAATAAAAAGAGTTCTAGGATATTGAAAACAAAACAAATATCCCTTGATGTTCTTTCATGCAGTGTGCTTTCCAAGATTTCTTCCAGCATGTCCTGTCAAGATTTAAAAACAGATATGGATTTAGAGGAATTCTGGTGGTCCCATTTCTTGAACTGTTCCATCCTTTTTGAAATCAAATGATTTTCAAGTTCTTTAAGGGTGGAGGTTTTTTTGCTTTTTTTGAGTTTGTTTGGTTTGGTTTTGGGGTCTTTTTTTTTTTTAATTGTATTTATTTTATTTTATTTCTAGACACTGATACCTGAAAAGACTTGGATGCTAATTGCTATGTTTAGGAAGTCAGGCACTTTGCAAGATGTTGCAAGTTCGGAGGGCCTCAAATTAGTCACTTTCTGCAGTCGTGCCTGCTCAGTGAAAAGCAGGGAAGCTCTCTGACTGCTAGACACTTAACAACAGCCCGGGGCATTGGCACTGTTATGGGGGAGTATCTGAGAAGCAAGAAAAGATTATGTATCATGTTCAGGTTGTGTGTTTATAGTACAACTTTCCCCTGATAGAAAACAAACTTTTTAAGAATAGCACGTTGAGTACTAAACAGCACTCAGGTCATATAGCGATATGTAGAAGACACTTTGTGGACACAACCTTACTCTGTCAGTAATGGTTTCCTTTTGTATCAAAAGTAATAACGAAGACTATAAAGCCAGTCTTCCCAGTTACTGGTAGATACATTTATACACACAAAATGGTAGACACATATATACACATATACATGTGTGTGTATGTATGTGTGTGTATATGTATCTTTTTTTAATGAAAATGTGGAAAGTATTCTTTGTGTAAGATTTAGATATCCCATCTACCAATTCTACCAAAGCACAAGTAGAAAGCCCTTTGATATCATTTAAATATTGGTTTGTACCCTTTATAGCTGTCCTGTAAAAAACGCCACACTTTACAGCTGTCCTGTAACGTTTTGTGCCTGTTGACCACTCTCTGAGATACTTTATTTTGAGGACGATGTATTTTCCTTTTATGTAGTGCATATATTCATAACACTGGGAATGCTGTTCCCCTGTGTGTTAGTGATGGGACTGTGACTCATGCAGAGCTGATAAAAGTGGCAAGAGTATGTATCTAATCTAGGGCAACGTAAAAAAAGAACTTTGGCTTTACATCTCAATTTACATTTATTTACAGGAATATGACCTAAATGGATGTTGTAATGTCGAGCATTTGTAGGACTGCAATATTGGCTATGTGGCGGAATAACCTTTTTCTGATGGTATGCGATATCTGATATTATTTTCTTCTTCTTTTATGCAGGATCCAAACTACTGGATACAAGTACATCGGCTGGAGCATGGGGATGGTGGGATCTTAGATCTCGATGACATTCTTTGTGATGTAGCCGATGACAAAGACCGTGTAAGTACAAATAGCTATGAAAGCAGCTCAGTGTGCACTGCACGTCGGCATATCAGCATTCTGTGTTTTCTGCACGTATCCAAAAGTGGGAGTCAATACAGAGGTTTTAGGTTTTCTTATATAGTTTGCTTGACAGATGTGTGAAGACTGTTACTGTTAGGTTTTTCAAAAAGTACCGGAAATCTTTTATTGAAATGATGGGTTTTCCATCCTTTTTGGTTCTTCAGAAGTTCAAGTAAGAAAAGGAAGCTGCAAGAATAAAAAAACCTCATACTATAATGCAAAAAAATTGAATCTGTAAGTTAAGATTTTAGCTTCATGTTACCAGTTGAATATGTGAAAAATACATGCTGTTTTTAAACTGTGGAGGGTTGGTGGATTGTTTTTCAAAAATCTTTTTAGGATGAATTGCTGGTTACACAGAGCTTGAGAAAATAATTATACACTGCTGTGTCTTGAGTGCTTTTACTCTTTTTTTTTTTTTTTTTTTTTTTTTTTTTTAAGTAGAGAATTAGATCGCAGTCAGCTAAGAGGTTTTTGGTTATTGGCTGTTTGTTTGAGGTTATAGATACTCATATCTTTGAATCACATGTTCAAAAAGGGTAAGGTAAGAAACACTGGCAAACTGTAAAGTCATATGTGAATACGCCACTTTTCTCTGCAAGCCGCATGTGTTTGCTGAAGTTTTTGAGAGTGTCTGAGCCTGATACAGACTTCAGTCTGGAAATGTGTTTCAGGACCCCGCTCCCTTCACAGACAGAATCCTTAATTGCCTCTGTTGGAAGCAACAGGCACTCTGGAGGCTCCTTGAAAACTGGCCAAATGATGACTGTTAGGCTAATTTTTCAGAAATAAATACTTTGCCTGAAGTTATTTCTTGTGACAAAATTTAATTGACATGGTTATTTCAACTGGGACTTTATAAAGAAAAATTATGTGAGGAGTCTTGGGACATGGAGACTCCTCGCCGTCTGAAATGTTGGGATTACTCAAGCTGTATAGAGTAACAGTGCTGAGTTTTCAGGAATTTCTTCCATAAAAATAGTGCCCAGCTAAGATTTCACAAAAAGCTAATTAAAACCTCTAGTTAGTTATCTCATATTGAAGTGCTCAGCTGCATGATTAGTTTAGCTTTTGCTTACAGGCCTCAAGGAGGCCGGTGCAAGTTGTCACTGTATGTGTGTATATATATATATAATTTTCTTTTTTTAAACTTATTTGTATCATGCACTTCTTAGCTCCTCACATGCTTCTTCCTTCAGAAGTTGTCTGAATTCTGGTGACTTCAAGACCTCATTCTTTGGCTGTTACCTTGCCTTGCCACCTTCAAGTGGGGTAATTCCTCACAGTGAAACTCTGTGGGTGTTTTTATGTGCGTGACTAATAGATGAAAAACTCTGACTGCAACTGAAACAGGCAAAGTCATTATTACAATATTGTTTTTGTGTATAGATGGACAAGATACCTAGTAATTAGTAGTATTTATTTCTGTGTTTGCCAAGCTCGTATCCTCTGATTCTGTGAATCTGGCACATCTCTACTGATAGCACTTATCAGTTAAATTTCCTTTTTTTAAAGGACCTTGTAGCATTGATTAGGAAGGTGGAATATAAACATGTTACTGTGCTATACTGCTTTATATCCTTGAATTAATCATTCTCACTGGACCTTCACATTTGATTCTTTTCAAGCATTTCAGTCATTAGTCATTGTTCTTCAGTTTCCTGTTACATTTTACAGCTGACCTTCCTGGTTCCCTTTAGTTTTGGATTCTTAGCTTTGCATTTGATGCTTCCTCCATAGCAAGTATATCTACTAGTTCTTTGTTAGCAGAACCTGATACAGGTCTCATTAATGCAAGGTTCTGAATATATCTCCAGTTAGTGATATTTTATATATATACACTTAAGCATATCTTGTTAAAAAGCATTTAAACAGATGAAGTCTAAACATTTAATTAAATTATAACTGAGGTCTGTAGGATTAGTTAGGCTCAAAATTAAACATTAGCCTTTTTTTTTTTTATTTATTAACTGGGACAAAAATATCTAGGATATTGCAAAACTGAACACAATATCTTTGTGTTCATTTTCACAAGGAAGTTCTTCACATTCTTGAAGACAAGTTCATTGTGCTGTTCACTACCTATCATCTGTACTTTCGAAAATCAGTTTGCTCTTTTCATGGTTCTTTAGATGTAAGGATCATTCCCACAGAGATAAATGCAATTTTTGTCTTTTTCATGTTGCTTTTATGCCATAATTATTTGTACAGTGTCATATAAGCACAATACAGAATGCGAAGCAGCTAAGGGCCAGCTTGTCCTCTTGATGAATTTATTGCTCTGTATAGTCAACTATATTAGTAAAATAAAACTCTAAGTAATGTGAAGAATATATTTACTCCTATTCCACTGTCTCCATGGAGAAAATGTTCTATCCTATAACAAATAAAAAGACCCTTAGAGACAGCAGCTGTTCTGAATGGAATAAGAGAAGTATCTTTGTTATGGTGTCCTTCACATTAAAATGCAGCATGGTAGGGTGACTTTATTTAGTTCTTCAGTCCCTACATTTTGCTATTCTCTTGTCACTTACTAAAACAGAATGGATGAGTAAGGGTTAACCGGTTGCTTTCTGGAATAATTTGTGATGTTCAATGTTGTTCCCCCTTAAAAAAAAAAAGGAGAAAAACATGAAACAAACTACATGGAAAAACTGTTTTTGCTAAGCTCTTTGTTCCTTTCTGAAACAGCTTTTCTTAAGCCCTTTAACATAGTTCATTGAGAAAGTGCATAATGCATTCTAACCTAGCTGGCATGCAACTTCGACATTCATATTACACAATATCACTACACATGAAGTTGCTGATGAAAACTTGGTTAATGCAATTAATGGTAGTAACAGTATTAAAACAAAAAATAATAAATGCTCATCTGGATAATTTTTTTCTTGGAAAACTTTTTTGTGATTGATTGAAGTGCAAATTTTGTCCAGATTTTATTATGGAAAGATAGTTTTCAATAGAATTATATAAATGTTTTTTATATTTATCTGTCTCTCTCTCTGTATACATGAATACAAATGGATTGTCTTGTCTTTGTTGTTTTTGAAAAATATTTGGCTACAACAAGAATCTGTTTTCAACTAGTGGCATCCATTCCAGTTCTAAGTATGAGCATGTTTGGTACTGTTTGAAGAAACTCATTGACAAGCTTGTGCAGATGAATGTCCAATATCCCTTTTCCAGAAATAAGGAGAAATAACTCTTTTTAACTTGCTTTTAGTCAACTGCATAACCTATTTTTGTTATTTTAAAAAAATAGGTTTCTTGTGCATTTAGTGATTAAAACAATATTTTAAAGATAGGTTAACAAACTGTTTTTTTTAGATTTCTGTTACTTGTAAAAGTAGCCCTTCATTTGAAGGCTCTCAAAAAACATATGTCACCTTGACAAGTTTCCAGCTTGATGATAACGTACTCGATGACCTCAGTTCAGTTCTTAGTAGGCAGACATTCTCAACAGCAAAAAAACCCAACCAACTGAACAAAAAAAACCCCTCAACCATCCTTAACAATGGTTTCTCCTGGCAGGCTAAAGGACATAGACACTTCAGTGATCCTCATACTTTGGGTGTAATATGAAAGTACTTACTCAAGGATCTCATACGCCCTTGTTTATCCATGGGAAAAAATATTCAGGAAATTGTTGTGTAATCTCCCATTTTAAAAGGATGTGTATGAATATAACTTGCTTCCGCTTGAATTCTCATTGAAATAGTCACTTGTATTTTGCACAATTTAAAAAAAATATTTCGTGTTCAATTTTATGTAATTTTTTCCTGCATAGTAATGCTCAGGCTGTTGCTCAGTGAAAAGCTTTGGAGATCAAAATGTCTGTGTTTGGTGTAGCTACATTTCTGAAAAATTAGAGGCTTTCCTTCCCAAGAGAACGACAAGGGTCTGCCATTAACAGCCACTGGTTTTGGTGAGCAGTTGGGCAAATAGAGCTAGTTTGAAACATTGTAGGGTATGAACCTAATGGTAATTATTCATAAATTCATTTGCCCAAATGTATCAGGTTTTTGGTAGCTTAGGATTAGCAACCTGTAAATGTAAAAGCATCAGCATCTTATAATTTCCTTCATCACTGTCCTAATAAATTCAACACTTGAGTTCTCAAAAATAACAACTGTATTTTGGTGTTTGCTTAGAGTTACAACCTGGATTTTATTCTCTAAACTAAGGAATGGGCTTTCTTTGCTTGACTTACTGTTTTCAAATACTCAGTAGCTCTTCACTGTGGATAATTCATACTTACACCCACTGAGTGCAGAGATAGAAAACAGAGGAATATGGTTTGGTATTGTCTGGAGTGAAGTTTCATGCTTACCACAGTGTTTGTGTGCGTGGTGTTAGTATCCGGCCCAGGTCACTGTAAGATCGAAGCGATGTTGGTGCTTACTGCTGGTTAAGACGTACTTTGTACCTCCTAGAAAGATGCACGAGAAGTTGCTGTTTTGAGTGGGATACTGTTGGTGAGAATAGGATGGAGATTAATTTCATAGATCTGTGCACAAACGGAGTTTGTAAACATTCATGATCTAGAGTTAACTATGTTAAGTAATAAAATTGCTGCTGAAATTCAGTGAGATCAGTCGCACTTCATTTGCATCCACTTTTAGAGACCTACAGAGACTCTATTAATATTATTATGAATTCAATGCCTGCTTACTTCTAGTCTTTGAGCAGCTTCTTCACATAATATGAAGGCATATTAGGAGCTTTTCCCAGCGTAGCGGAAAGGAAATGAACTTTTGGTTTTTGTGTTAAACATATGGTCAATTCTAAATAATACTGTTGTTTTGTTTACTTCCTCTTGGAAAGCACTGTTGAGTTAGAGAGGCATGTGATACACAAAATGTGGGTTTGGAAAGGATGACTGTATTTTGTTTGCAACAAATGTTAACTTGAAACCAACACAAAAATAAGTCTATTTTGAGCAAATGCATTATGATGCTAAGGTTAAAGTTTGTTTCTGCCATTAACAGATTAAAACCCTGGAGTGAATGAAAGAATGTCTAGGTCCAGTGCCGCAAATCTGACAGCAAAACCTAAAAATGCCAAAAAATTACTCAAAAATATGATTCTTCGTATTTACAATACCATGACTGGTATGCCCTTCTTCCTTTTTCCTCAGAACTTTTCCATCAAATTAAATTTCAACTACTGCCGTGATTATCTCTGCCACAGAGTGCAGCTTCTCTCTTCTTGTTCTGTGACTGCCTTCCCTGTATCCCAGGAAAACAGGATGACCTTGAAACAATTTGTTGTTACTCATAAGTGACTTGGCAAAACACATTTTGAGCATAAGGCATTCTTTTCTTGTAACAGCTTAAAATAACTACTTGAGCCACTGAGCTTGGGAAAGTATTGATACTGGGAAAGAAACCCTTCGTGTAACAATTCCATGATTATTTTCTGTTGAAAATTCAAAAACTTCAGTTTAACAATGACCTCTTGATGTCATCTAGTATTCTGCAGTGTTTTTTATTTTAATTACATTTTTAGAGATTGACAATTTGATATTAACCAAAGTTCTGACAAATTGGTAAAACCAGAATGTCTCTGTTTTAATCAGGTTTTCTTGCATTAACACTATTGACTCATTATTACTGGGATGGCCACATGATTTTTAGGTCCATCTTGCTGATGGATTTGAAGTAGAAAATCAAAGTTTTTACGGAGTCTTTATTCCCAGCTGCTATTTAATGAAGACATATTTGGAAATAACATACTCCAAATATAAATATTATCTTCTGTCAAAGAAGGGAATTAAAATGCTTGTAGTATTTCTAATAAACTAAGTTTTAACTTCGCAATGTTTATGGATGAGACTAAAACCCATGGAAGCGAGGAAATACTGGGCATAATATATTAATATTGAAACGTGTATTTTCCAATCACTAAGACATACTAGATGTAACTAAATGTTGTCTCCCATTTGTAGCTCTTAGTTTTCCATCTCTTTCAGCACTGTTCTCCAAATTATTAATCTCATCATCATTTACTTTTTCTAGCTCTGTGAAGACAGCATTTCCGTTCATGATTTGTTGTTTATTTTTGGGATAAACTGCAATATCCCAGTTCCTTTCCTGTATTACTGAAGTAGTTGTATCGATGCCCTAAGAATTCCCAGGTAGGAGAGGAGTGACATTTGTAAATTTGTAAATTAGTTTCCATGGAGATCTGAAGAGCTGCAGTTAAATCTGACTTCTGAAAATTGAATAATTTGGTAAAAACTGTTCTCTGAGGAATAGCAGGCTGATGCATGAATATGATATACAGGGGAAGACCACGACAGTGTTGTGAAGAAAGTCATGCCTCACAAACCTTCCTGTATTCTCAGCAAAAAGAGAGACCTGAGCAAGAGTGACTGGGTTAGTACAGTTAAAAACCCCACAAACTTGCCATGGGATAAGAGGAGGAGTCTTATGGGTACGTAACTGATTGGAAGATGGAAAATAGACCATGTGTTGTTCAATATATTTGCAATTGTTCTGAAAAAAGGGAAGTGGGATTTGAATACTGGAGTGACAAATTCCATTATTGTGTGTGAAACCGAACGTTGATGGTAAACGGTGGTCATGAAGGGTTGCAGAAGCATCCTGTGATACAGAGGGAGTAGATAACAACATGGTGGATGAAATATCATTTTGGCAAATGTTTTCAGAGAGAGACTCCTTTAACTGACTGCACAAAATAATGAGTTCTGAGCTAGCTATGACATTTGGCAAAATGTTTTTGATTTTGTAATAGACTTCTCGAAACATAGACTTACACTGCAAAGTACAGTTCTGTGAGACGTAATAAGATCTAAGAAGGCTTCCAGCAGCTTGCCCTTGTGTCTGCCTCTTCCCACGTTGTCATCCCTGTCCTGCTGCTTACCTCGTGCAGGCTCTGGCACTCTTTGGACCCCGTCTCTTAGCAGATTTATTCACTAAAACATCAGAAGACTCCTCCTTGCAAAAATAACTGAATGTTTTTCTGCTATTTCATGAGCATCGTCAGTTCACCGAAGGATCTGGCAAGCTGAGGAGGAAAGTCAGAGGACTTACTGCTGGCAGTGGTTGAGGTGTGAAGGAAGAAGTAAGAAGAGGGAGGGTGGGAACATGAGTGGGCTGAGACCTTCCCTTTCAGTTCAGCAAGGCTGCCGGTGGCTGTGGAGTTGCCAGAGTGGTCCCTGTGGTGAAGCAAGGGGTAGAGAGGGGAGCGGGTGATGGGAACTTGCTGCTGTACGTGCTGGTGGTGAGCCCTCTGCTTCCTCCAGCCATAAACCAAGCAACCAAAAAAGATTTTGTAGAAATAGCAAAAGCACAGTGGAAATGCCAACCTTGATTCCAGGTATAGATTAAAGGCTTCTCTACCAGCAGTCTCTAAATGGAACAGGACTCTCAGCCTTGGAAAGAGGATGGAAGAAGCAAACTGCAGATGACTGTAAAATCAGAGGTGACATTGCGGAATCGTTCTTTGTCTTTTTCAGTGCAAGATCTAGGGGCATCAAATGAAACTGATGTTTTCATTAGCAAAGCAAATACTACCTTTTGTTTTCAGATTTGATTTTTTGAGTATCTTTTTCTGTATCTTTAAAGATTTTAAGGATCTCTGTCCTTTTCCGTTTCCTTCATAATTTACTTTCTCGTGTTCGGAAATCCTTTCATTATCTCTGCTCATTCTTGTTGCATTTCTTGCACCTCTTTTAGGTCTAATGTGTTTTTTATTGAAGTGAAACGATCAGGACTGTACCTGATATTTGATACAACGTCAGATGCATTTTGATGGATTTTTGAAGTTTATTTGTGCCTTTGTCAGTCTTAATGGCTAATATTTATTTTTGTGCAAATAGGCATGATTAGAGTATGTCATAAGAGTAGCTATCTGCAAAAGGCTTTCACACTTTCCTTGACCTTAGTTTTTATGATATATCAGAATACTTGTGATTTTTATCAAATGTTGCAGATGCTTCAAGGAGTTTTGGAGGACTTTTTTTTTTCTTGAGACCTCATGGTTTAAAAGCATGCATAATGCTGAATTATCTGCTTATTTTTACTCTTCAAAAAGATGATGCTTGTAAATCATGGGAACTGGTAATTTAAGTAGGGTCTCTGTGAGACTCTCTTTAATCTAAACCTTGGTGAAAACCACAGAGAGTGTTGAAATGATGATGGTCTCACAGTGTCTAATGTTAGTAACACTGAAGGTCAATATGTGGCTATGGATAATGAATGCCACAGTATTACAAACCTGTCACAATTAAGAGATACTTTGAACTAAAAATATTTAATAATGGATTTTTTCTGTGTCCTGTAATAATTACAGATTCACTACTTAGATGTAGTTGTAGATAATATGAAGCAGTGCTTTCTAATTCTTCACAGTGTAAATCTCCACAGAAATCTGCAGTGAATCTAGAATTAGGCCATTATGGCTAATAAATGCATGATGTTCTGATAGCTTTTCATTAATTTTAGCAATATCACTTTGTCCTAGAGGTATATTATTCATCCTACAACATAGGAAGAAATTGCAGAAAAGGTTGGTTACGGGAATTCATTAACACTACCCTCTTACTCCTTGGTATCAGCAGGTCTTAAAAGAAATGCTGTTCCAACTTCACAGATATTTCCTAACAGAGGTGGTGAGACTCATACACTAGAGGACTGACCCATATAAAAGCTTAATTATAGTAATGGATAATCCTGCAAGTATAAATTATTCACAGTTGTTTCGTATGCGAAGTAGCATCATGAATAAATTAAGGAAAAGTTTCTGGAAAAGACCCTGGACAATGGCATAAGTTTGTCAAAAGATAGTTTTCCTCCTTATCTTTTAACCCAGATTTAAATCTGACAGTGTTAGGTTTGCAGGCGCATTCCCATATGCACAGCTTTGCGCTTTGGATATGTTTTGCTTAATGGAAATCAATAGCAGCAAGTCTTGGGGCTCTACACCCTTGTAGTGTTCCTTGACTAATACGTTATGCAAGGGAAACATTCCTACCTAAACACAGTCCTGGTACAAAAGTTGCAATCTCAGCTGTCTGATAAGATTCCCACACTGTCACTAGGATGAGAATTCATTAGCATTACCCTCTTATCCCTTGATACTGACAGGTCTTAAGAGAGTGCTGTAACTTCATAGTTATTTCCCAGGAAGGGTCGTAAGATTCATACATAGGCTTGGACTTTGTTTTCCTGTTGGCTTAGTAGATAAAGTAAGTTTGTAGTGTGAATAGTCTTTCTGACAAAGAGAGAAAAGGGAGTATTTGAATTAGGTTAAAACAGGACCCCTAATGAATGGGGCAGCTACCTTATGCTAAAGGTTCCTTCCGCAAGTGCCTTGCATCCAAGAGAAGAAAATAATGCTGTCTTTTTTGGGGAACTTTCACCAGTCTGACTTTTCTGATACTTCCTAGCAGTAGCCCAGAAAGCAAGGAGTTAAGAAGATGCTTTGAACCCAAAGTCTTCTGCTTCATCCCCACACCCTGTTGGTGTACTTCCACACCCTGTTGGTGTGCAGGGAACTACCTTCCGTTCACCTTTAGCGTGCTCAGCAGGATAGTCACTACATTTTTCAGATTAGCATCACTGCTGAAGCCTGTTTGAGTTTATACAGCAAGAAGGAGTTCTGCCTGCTCTTCGGTGACATACAGCACTGCAGAACCATCGCTTTTTTCATTTGTACAACCTGTTGGAAGAACTGAAACTGTTCTTAGATGGGCTCCGTTCCTTGTGGGTTGCTCCACTTCCTATAGGATTGAAGACACTTCTCTGGAAGCTTGATGGTACTGAGTTTTTATTTTCTTGGGACACTGTTTGCTTGAAAGTAACCATACTTTGGTGGATGAAATGGCAGACACACCTAAGAGGAAAATTACAAAGAAGTCATCGTCTTTTTCATATGATCGCCGAAGAGATTCAGTGAAAGTTAGGAGACAGTCCAAGTCTCTTAGCTTTAAGTCAGCTACGCTGGGTGCTCAAAAAAGGCAGACACAGAAGAAGCAGGTTTGTATTTGGATATTTCTCAAAAAAATATCCTTACTTCCTAAATTCTTAAAAAGGTTGTAAAACTTTCTGTGTTAATACGAAGCGGAAGACAATCTCTGCTGATTTGCAATCTGTATGTGAGTACGTATGTGTATACATACAAGCTTGTGTGTAGATAAAGCTGGATATTTTTGCTATAAGATTTCTTAAGAGCTAGCTAAACTTGTGGTGTTAATTTTATTGCAAGAAAAGTCTGCATCTTCTCTGCTTTTAAGATGTGATTTATGATTTCTGTTTTGCCTCAAGGAGTTGCTCCTATAGTGTAGTGCGCGCCCTGTGAGATTTTGGTAGCGTGTTGTCTGTTGTGCCGAAAAACATGATGGATGCTGAAACTTTTGAAATTATTATTCAGATTACAACTGTTTCACTGCTCTTCATTATTATTATTATTATTTTTTTAATGTTGAAATGTACCAGACTGAGAGCTTTAGGGAGTGAAATATTTTACTTATTCCAGAACAGGTAATGCAAGTCAGCAGCAGCACCTGTTCTGGTGGGACCAGTTCTTAGGGTTAGAGGGCAGCTTAATGCCTTGGCAGTGCTGCACTGCCATAGTAGAAGACTTTCATGCACTTTATCTTTTGTAGGTGGGATCTAATTAAATGAAATTTCTCCAAAGAGAAGATGTAGTGTGCGCTGTAGTAAATGGAATAACAAGAAGTGAGTCAGTTCATGAAATGTCTTTGTGTACTGATCTCCAATTTAATCTAATATGAAAGGAGCACAGGATCACTGACTGTCAGCCGCCTCTCGCTCTGCATTTGCGTGCACAGGGTGCCTTTTTGAAGGGCTTAAAGGAACTTTCCAGAGAATTTTGAATTACCTGTGTAGAAGATAAAGTATTTTAATACTTTGCAAATAGTGTTTCCACAAATGCTTTAAAATAGATTAGATTTTCATTAGCAGTACAAGTGAATTTCTCACGAGCAAGTAGTTTTCAGGCCCTGACCACCACATCTGCTCCTGAATTTTGAGGGCAGTATATCCGTTCAGATTTAAGAGAATTTAAGTCATTGTGCCCAGCGTAAACTTCGGTATTAGCTTAAAAATGCAATGAATTTGATGTGTGTGGGTTCATATTTGTTTTTATTACTATTTCTGTTGTTTTTGAAAGCTTAAAATGTCTATTTAAATAGCAAAATATTGACTAGTAGAATACTAGGATATTCCAGCTTTAGTGTGCTTCTTCAGTGTTAATTATAGTCATAGCTGAAGCCCCTTTGCTTGAATCGAAGTTCCGGAAGTTTTAAATGAGGAAATATTTGAAGAAATCAGGAACACCTTCAAGAGGGCACCAAGCTCTGACTATTTTTTTCCCCCTCTATTATCAGATGTAATTTGAGAAGTAAAAATCATAAATCTAAATTTTACAGAGATGTAAAATACCAAATGACATCTGTGAGCATTCATGTTCATTGGATCTTTTGTGGAAATGCAAAGACTCATCGAATTAATTTAATAATTTCATTTGTAGGTGCAAATCAGTGAGTACCCCTTTATTTTAGTTTCCCCAGACCTTAAGGTTCTTGAGGCCTCTCATCTTTTGGATAGCTGCCATGGTTACTGTGTGACCTCTAGTGGTTAATGAAAAATGTGCTCAATTACCGAACTCAAGCTGATGCTTGAAAAAGTCCCGAATGTGTATTCTTATTGGTTTAATTATTTAATCCTCTAAATTCTATTTTTATTGAAAAGAAAAAAAATGCATCTGCTTCAACTTAATCTTTTATGGTGTCCAGAAAAAGTGTTTTGCTAAAGTCATTATTCACATGGATGTGTGTCTGAATTTCAGTACTCATAGATGCAGAATTATAAGAGTAGTTTTAAGAAACTTTTACTACTTTGGCTTGCTTACAATATGTTAGTGGGTGAAACAGCTGAAACGAAGCACTCTGGACAAAGCCCTGTTTTGATCAACTTGTGTATTGGATGGATCTGAAGAAGGTCTTTTCTGCCTCAAGAATGTATTTTTTTCCCCTCTAAATGCTCCAGTTAACTGTAAAAAAATGTTAATTTTTCCTACAAGCTTGGTCTTGTTTCAATCTTTAGATCATTATAATTAGGTGAGACAAACCCATCCTTACCTCCTCCGTGCTCCCCCCACCCTGCAACGGCAACTGCTGCTATGCACGTTGGAAATGCTACTGAACACAAAACACGACTGCTTTTGTTACTGTTCAACTTTTAAAATACCAAAGAAAATTATGGGTTTGAATTTATCAGAATCTGATGGGTTTTTAGCCAGTCAGACCGAACTCTGCTCAGAACAGTGTAACTTCTGTGATGACGCAGGCTCGTTCCAGGCCCGAGTTAGTGAGTGAGCAGCAGTTCAGTTACTGCAGCAGGAGAAATGTTACTTAAAAATTCTTGTTCTGTTGCTTGAGTCTCTTTCTCCTTTTTTCTTTCTTTCTTTTTTTTAAACATTTTTCTAATGGATGTTTGACATCTGAGAATATTTAAAACTGTGCTTTGGTCTTTGCTGTTTTAGGAGACAATAGTAGACTTTGCTGCTCACAATATATGCGGTTTTACTTGGGTAGTTCCCTAGAGGAACAAGACTCTGCCTCTGCTTACACAGGCAGGCAAGCCAAAATTAGTTTTCTAAATGTTTTGGTAGATATCAGTCAAAGTCTGTTAAAATCATAATACTCTACAAAATCCTTTTCTGCTTCCTTGGCCTTTGTATCACTGACCTCCCTTTTTTTGCAGAGTTTGATTTCTTTTTTCCTTTTTTGTGGTAAAATTTCCATTTCGATCTTTTTTTCATAAAACATTAAGATTCTTGAATCACTGGTAAAATGAGAATCTGAGAACATTTTAAAACGGCATTTGTCACAGTTTCTGAATTACAATGATATGGCTGTGTTTAAGGCAAATTGCTGCACTTCTCTTGCTTTTCTGGGTTCTTTCGTTAGCTTAGCTAATTTACTAGACATTGAAAATCATACAGTGTTCAAACACAGCAATTTCAAATATCCCATCTAATGTGAAAATGAACCTCTTCCAAGATAATCTTTCCATCAAGTTATTTATTACTACAGATCACTTTTTTTATTCTGTTGATTTCCCTAGACCTGTCTATTCTGATGTAGAAAATCTGATGTTAATTACTTTCCCTGGCTGCTGATATTGTCGTATTAGTTGATCTGGATGGAAAACCACATTACAGAAATATGTAGGCGGTAACTTCTCAGGTGTACGAGTATTATGCAACATAATCTCTGAAATGTTTGATAGTTTTAGGAGAAGTTGCCTCTTTTTAGGTTTTGAATGAAGAACAAATTCAGTTACATGAAGTAGAATCTATAAATAAGTTTCAAGAAAATTTGAGATCAAGATCCTTATGTGCAAGGGAACATAAAAAAGAGATCCGGTACTATTTTTAGCTGGTTTGTGAGAGCCTCTCAAGTCCTATTTCTCTCTGTCATCGCCAGCTGACTGATTACCATGACATGGGCTGGGGCCTCAGTGGATTAATTAAGATCTGAAACTGTTTTCCTGATAACTACTTATGTTTTGGATACAAGGTTTTGGAACTTGGCAGGGTTTCAGGCTCATGCAAGAGTATAAAGAGCTTGCATAGACTGCAGATTCGTGGTTTGTTCCCGTATATTCCTATTTTTTTCCAATAGTGCTATAGAATTGAGCTGACTAACTTTTTTTTCTTTTCTTTTCTTTTCTTTTCAACTCCATAATCCCAGAACCGTGTGGGATGCACTGTCCGCTATCCCAGATGCAGAACAATATGTACAAAGAGAGTGTTGTTAGAAAACCTCCAAATCCCTGCGTTTAAATATGACTCATTAATAGGAGTGCTTCAGATCCCTTGTTATGAGCATCTGAGAGCAGACAAAGGCTATGAGTTACGCTTTCTGCTTTCTTATTAGAAGGAAACACTGTGTGGAAGAATGGCACTGGGAAGGTTGGGGATGTGAGGGAAGGGGGCCACTCAGAGAGGGCAACGGTTTGTAACGTTGCACTCTGTAGTAGGGAACGTATACAGTGATGTGCCAGGTGCAGTGCTACTGGTGAGCAAAACCCACGGTACCAACACCAGCAAAGCAGATACCTAAGGAGTAAAGAAAAATTTGGAATGAAAGAAGAATTTCAAATAGTTAATTTTCGGACATTATTTTTGAAAGCCATGATCAATGATCACTTTTCTGCTATTGTTTTTCTTCCTATCTTTTGCAAGAGCTTGTTTTGAAGTCCCTTGGGAATCTTGAATGTCCTCTCTGGGAGAAGGAAGTTAGCTTTAAGTGCAAACCCTGAGGATTTGTTCCGAAAATCTGATCCTGTTTCTTTTAAAATGAAACCAGACAAGCATGTAAGGTGAAAAAGCATGTGATGTGTGTAATAGAGCCTAGGCGATAAGAGTGTGTGGGTTCCTCTGGGTTGTTAGAAGAAACTTGGCCTATCAAAACCCAGTCATTCTGGAGCATGGCCAGCTGTTAATCGTGGTGGTTAGCTATTATTCTTAAAACTGTGATCGTAGCAGGGCGAAGTGGGTCGTGGCTGGCGAAGTAGGCACACCTTGAGTTAAACACAGAGTAAAATCAGAGCAGAGTGGCACAGTAGTGAGAGGCTCGGCCGTCGTGAGCCTTGAGTTCCTGCTTTCCTTTTCTTACTGAGGTGTGTTTGTGGAGATTGTGGTAAATGTGTGCATTAGAGTGCTTCCTACAGCAGTATAAATCATCGTGCCTTGGCGGCATTCGCTGCGATGGTGTTGGTTAATGCCCTCCTCTGTGCTGATTTCCAGCGTGCTGAGGGAGAAGTTGCCCTCTCCCAGAGGCGGCAGGTTCCTTCCCTGGCACCTTGTCCTGGTGGTTAATATGGCACCACGTATGGTCATACCATCGTAGGAAATATTTCGTTGTGTTGAAATAACAGCACGTTGCCAGGAGCTTTTCAAATGTGGTTGGTGATTTCTTTAATGCAAGCAAAATATTAGGCTTTATTTTGACAATTTTATAAGTTCATCTGATCTAAACTGAGCTACTATTTTTAATTCTGAGTAATTGTTGTTATAGCTAATGTAAGAGTAACACAATTAATCACGCTTTTGGATTTCTAAAGGTGTAGCTTCGTGACAGGTTTTAGCTGATCTAAGGCTGTGGTGCTGCGAAAGGGGGTGGCCTCGTTCCCCCCGGCCATGGCTGTGCTTCCCACCCCTGCCGGGCACTGGCAGCAGAAGTTGTCAGCTGTGCCGAGTGGGATCAGCATGCTGATGGGGCTGAAAACTAACCCTGCCGGAAAAAAAGGACAGTGGTCATGGAAAAAGGGGTAGAGACAAAGGTCTCTGCTGCGAGGAGCAGGCTGGAGGCTGGGAGCAGCTTCGCTGTCGCCAGAGCCATGGACGTTACGGCAGAGCATGAGTCTCCCTCAGCAAAGCTGGGTGGGAATGGCCTTCAGGGGTCCAACCCTGCCAGCCGAGGGGGCAAAATGGCAGATTGGGTGTCTGATCTGGCAGTGTACAACGGCACCCAATGCAGAGCGGGAAGGAGATGCAAAAGAAGGCAGGTCCTTGTGCCCACAAAGGGCTGGTGGTGACCCAGAGGAGACTGGGTTAAGTTTGGCCAAATGCAGTGTGCTGAGCTGATAGGTTCTGCCTGTCTTCACCAAACTCCACAGCTGGAAATACCCACTCTGCCTTGGTTGATGCTTTTGATCTGCTGTTGAAATGTAAGCACGCACCAAGGAGAGTGAGAAATGAAACAGTCACAGAATTGCAGAAAGATTGAGGCTGGAAGGGACCTCTGGAGTCGTCTAGTCCAACCCCCTGCTCCACACAGGGCCAGTTCGCCTGTGCAGTCTGGATCTGAGCATCTTCAGGGGTGGAGATTGCACAGCCTCTCTGGGCACCTGTTTCAGTGTTTGCTGCTGGGGTGAAAAAGTGTTTCCAAAGCCTAATCTGAATTCCCGGTGTTGCAACTAGTGTCAATGTTGCTTCTCCTCCCACTACCAGTCACTTCCCAGAAGATCCCAGCTCTGTTTTCTCTCTGCCCTCCTGTTAGGCCATAGAAGACAACAAGAAGTTTCTCTTTTAGCCTCCTCTTAAAACTGAACAAGCCCAGCTCTCTTGGCGTCTTCTCGTATATCCTGTGGTCCAGCCTCCACCATGCTGGTGGCCGTCGCTGGACATGCCAGCTGCACTCGTAGACGGTCACAGCCTGGCCTGCAGGCCGCTGCCTTCACCGCGAGGGCACACTCCTGACTCGCCTTCCAAGCGCTGTCCCGGAGGGAGCTGCCCATCATTTCCTGCAAACCTGCTCAGCACCCAGCTGGCACCCAGCCAGTACTGCTGCACACTGATTATTCATTTAAAATTCTTGGTGGCATTCCAGGATTAGCAAGGAAGCAACAGGCTTTTATCAATAAAATCCCCGCCTGACTTCTGTCTTTTGTATGTATTTTTCTTGCTGCTTATTTGCTATATGTGCAGGATTATATCCTCATTTTGAGGATGATGCATTTCAAAAGACACCGTTGTCAGCTGCAATATTGCCTTTCTAGGTTTAGCCATTCTATTCCAATTAAGGGGAGAAAAACTCCCAAAATACAAAGTAGGTGGGGGGAAAAAAAAGAAAAAAAAAAGGAATGATTTCTGGACATGCCTACTGGTAACACTCCACTTTCAAATGCTCATGTTCCCAGCACTTTGGCAGAAACAGAAAACTAGTGTTTTAGTACCCCTCAGTACTTAAAAGTACCTTTTAAGTGCTCTGCTACTGTTCTTGTTGAACGATGACACTTGCATGGCTTAAAATTTGCATTATTTTGTGCTAAATAAGCAATATTTTGACATGTATTTTGAAGAGTTACTGAAGTTCTGAGTGCATGGTCTTTGCTTTCATTTTAATACTATTAGAAAAAGTTATGGTTTAATGTTACAGAATTTGCTGATTGAAAATGATTTTATCTCATTGCCAACTGATGAGTTTGTCACTTTTGTAATAACAACAAAGTTTTGCCCCCCGTTATGCTGTGCAAGAGAGAGCATTTTGTTTTACAGCAGGTTGACTTTAATATTTCTTGACAAAAAGGAAGGAAAATTAATTTTAATTATCTAAAAATACGTCCCCTGGCCCAAAGTATAGTTCTCCGATAGAAAGCAAGCAATGTTTTGCTTTCTCGGCAATTTCTGTCACTTGAAGTGTGACTTGATCATGGAGGTAATAGCACATGGGGAAAATCTAGTGGGAGCTGTCTGATTTCATATGTGTTTCAGTTCAGGCACTTACGTTCTTTTGATTTGTGGACTCTAATTTTCACTGACAGTATTAGCAGCTTTTAGAAGAACAGCCCTTGACAGATGACATCCATCTAACCAGCTGCTGCCTAATCTGACTCCAGGCTGCTGATTGCATTATCTGACTGATTTGAAATACAGTAAATATTAATGACTGTTCATCTGTTATTTAAAATAAATAGAAAGTAGTGAGAGAGTGATGGTCACATTTCATGCTTCTGCTGTAACTAGCTTCCTGTCATCTGTTGTGATAGTATCAACTTTCATGACTGATAGCTTTTCTTCTAAGGTAATTTCTTTGGGAAAACTGAACATTGTTTTAATTTTCTTTTTTTCTCCACAGCCTTTATTACTCTAGTTTTCAGTTTGGTCAGAAATAGTGAGATGTCTCATGTGGTGTAAGTTTAAAACTGAAAAATCAAAACCTTAGTTTCATTGCCAATCTTATGAAAATTACCTTTCAAATGAATTAGGTGTAGTCGAGAAATGATTAATGAAGTTAAGAAAATAACAAAAATAGTATATAACAGGTTTATCTTAAAGCAGAGCCAGAACTTCTTGTAGGAATATGATGGTTTCAAAAACCTTTCCTGGAGCAGTTTCTGAAGCACAAGATAGAATTTATGACCAGAAGTTGGAAAGAAGTTAAAGAAGTGCAGAACTGGATGGTGGTTATGGTTCTTCTAATGATCAGAAAAAAATTTGCACAGGGGTTTGAACTTATAACTGCCATATGCATTAAAATAGATGGTTAGAAAGCTTACTGTAAACTTAAAAACTCTACTTATTTCTGTGCTGATCATCTTTAGGATGAGTTATGGAAAGTTTTCATAATACAGTTTTCTACTTCATCTGTTAATACTTTAAAAAAACCCACAAAACAAAATCCCCACAAAACCAAAGAAACCCCACACAATTGTTTCCTGTTTCCTGAAAAGAAAGCCCAAGAAAATTGAGGTAGCAATGACTCTATCATTTATTTGTCTTTCATTGCTTTCATTATGGTTTTATTGAGAGCAAGATCAAACATGAAGTATCATAACTTTGTGCTTGTGAGAATTGCAGTGTCCCACAGTCTGTCACTCTTGAAGTCAATTTGTTCATTAAGGACTGTTCCAATTTTTAAAATACTGTAAACTTGAAACATTCCTATTAATCTTCCTTAGATTCTCTTCTACAATCTTTGCTTTACTGAATTATGTTCTCTTCCTCTATTAGTACTTTGGCATGTTAAGGCAGACTTCATTGATTTCTTTGTTTTGAATATTAAGTCATTCTTGTTGCACATTTTTCATCAAAATAGCTGTCATAAATCTGTCAGCTGTCAGAAGTAGAAGTCAGCTTTGAAAACTTTTTAAATATTGCAATGCATTTTCATTAAAACAAGTTGTCAGCAGAGAACATTTCTTTTCTTGACACTGTCATACTGCATTGATGAATGACACCGGGCAGTGGTGTTTCACTTCATGGCATCAGTCGAGTACGATACCAGTGTGGCAGATGCAGGACTGAGACATCCGTCTCTTCCCTGTCAGCCTGCTGCGCCTGTTAGCTTCGCGGGCAGGCGATGGAGCGCTGACACCGGCAGTTGCTCGCGGACAGGGATAGATTTGCATTGGGGGAAACAGTTGCAGAGTGGCGGTGTAGTAGTTTCTTGTCTTCTTAGAATGGCAGTGATTTCCTGCATCATTAAAAATGTTGATGCTTGCTGTTGTAAAACAATTCACTGAGCTGTTTAGTACTGTGCATGTAAAAATATGTTCACTTACTGAACTATAATGTATTCCTTTTTCTTCCTCCTTCCATGCTCTGTCAGAAGTTAGGTGGGCTGAATATAGACGCTTACACTGATGCAGATGAATTAAATAACTTGAGCATTGCCTTTGGCTTAATGTCTCGGAGTTAGATGACTTTTTAGTAGTTAGATACCTGAACAGCTACATTTGGATTACAGAACAGGGACTTAATTTTTTTTTTCCTTTCCTGTCATACATCTTAAAAGAATAGTAGCTAACATCTACTAATTAGTAAAAACCCAAGAGTTTAGTCCTTCTAGATGATAAAGTGGTGGTTTAGTAAGCAAATAAACTCTATAGTAAACTATTTCATTCTTTGCGTATGTAGCCATCTTTGTTGTTTAAATAGCTTGCAAGTTAAAGGCTTGTGACTGTAGGCAACAGGGTCCAACCAGACTTGAGTAGGTCTTCAGGGCAGTTCTATCTAGCCCTTTGCCTCTTGGCTCTCTAGTCTCCATTCAGATACTCAGTCTTTTGAGTGGCCATCAAATGCAAAATAGTGGGGGTATTTGCTAATAATTTAAACGATTATTCTGTAAAGACGTTACGGAGCTGGTGTATGATGCTTAGTGGTGCAAAGATCAGGATGACCATCTTGATGTACCCGCTCATCCCTTTCCCCACTCCTTTCCTTTTTATGGCTGCCAAAAAGCAACTATATTTTCATCTGCCAAAATAAGAAAAAAAGGCTATTATGTGTACGCTTACTTTACTTTTATTGGGAGGAAAAGTGCTTGACTAACCCCTCTGAAGGTATTGCATTTATTTTATGGAAAGGTCAATGTTTCCCTCAGATTTCCGTAGGACCTCTTAGATATCATATGGATATTGAATCCAGGTTAAACAAATATTTGGAACTGCTCTTACCTGTTCTTAATCATTTCCAAATGTAACGGCCTGGCGATCTGGAGCCCAGATAGGCTACTTTTAAATCGCTTCCGAAGTTGATAGGTATGTATTGATGTACTCAGTGAATTTATGTGTTGGTAACTTTGCAGAGATTAACACATTAATCTTTTGCTGCATTTTAGTAAACACTTCATTATTCTCATACCCTGAAATTGAAAACCTGTTGCAGATTTGGACCTAGCTTGTCTTAACATTCATACTGTTTAGATCAGCGTTTGGGTTGGACTCATAAAATGTAGCAGCTGTATCTCATGCTTTGATCAACCAAAAAAAAAAAATCTTTAGATTTATGGATTTTGTTTCAAGTTTCTCTGTTATAATCCTAAAATTGTACCATAGGAATCATAATCTGAAGGAAAAAATGTCCCTTTTAAAAAATATTAGTTATATTAATTTCTGAAATGGAGCCTGAATTTTTAAGTAATTTTTTCTTTCAATTTGTTTTCAAGTTTATCTTTCCATCACTGCTTATTTTCTTAATTCTGCTGCTAGAAAAGCTGGTTTTACAGAGAGAATGAAGTGAAAAGGCATATGGCTTTTTATTGCTGTTGCAGGAATTATTCTTGAAGCCATGACAAAATTAGTGGGGGAGGGGAGCAATAGGGTTTTTTTGTTGGTTTTACCTTCTGCTTCATGATGTGTTTAGTTCAGTAGATAAATCAATAGCAACATCTGTAAGAGTGAATTAATTTAATGGAAGAAGTTTGGAAGCAGTAAATTAGTGACATGGCAGCAAGCTTCAGTGTAGACAGAATTAAGGTAGCACCTTTTAAATTTTTTTTTTTTAATAAAACCTTTTAAGGTGATAGATGATTAAAGAAATTAAGAAATAATTTCTAAATTTTGAAAAAAGAGAATTCCAGTACAGGATATAAGCATAATTTACAGAAATCCCAGTGATCTAACTGTGGTAAGCTGTTCATACTTTGCAAGTCCAAACATAATTTTTATTCAATTTGGAAGGTAAATCTCATCTATGTAAAAGCAGTTATATTTAATTATCATATTCTGGTTAACAAAAATAGACATTGTGTGGAAGAAAACGAGTAAACGAATCCTTAGATTTTTTTAAGTTGCAAATAGTCCTTTCAAAGAGCAGCAGACTGGTGTTCAACGGGAGACGTGGCATATCGTAGCCTGGCTTGTTCAATAAATCCCTTTTTGAAGAAGAAAGCAGAGCAATTTTAAGAGTGAAGTGTGAGTCAGGAGTATTTGAAGGAGAGAGGATAGACAAATTTCTCTCCTGGAAGTCAGTGGAACAGCCGGAGGACCTCTGGGGAAAAGTGGTGTTTCACCCCCTCTGTGGCTGGCTGTGTTTTGGCTCTGTCACAAGCATCCTGTGTGACTGTGGGCAAGTCTGTTTTGGAGAAATTGTTGGTATGACACACATCGGTAATGAGGAGAAGGAATGTGGTATGGCCAGCTCCGATTTTGTTATACAACACAACTGCATGTAAGCAGGAGCGGGGTCTGAGTTGGCAAGGAACAACCATGAAGGAAGACTTTCCAACTGATTGCTCTTCTTACGTGCTGATGTTTTTATGAATCCGATCTTGTGGGGAGGGGTTGACATGTTTTCTATCTCATAAGATATGTTTGTTAATATAAGTCATATCTCACAAATCTGTTGGGGTTCTTCTGGTGGGATTAGGATGATCCATTTGATATTTTTTGCTTGGATTTCTGAAAGGTGTTTGACAACGTCTGTCTCCAAAATCTCTAAAGAAGACTTAACAGCCATGATATAAGAGAGAAAGTTTGTCTATAGATAAGGAAAAAAAAACTGGAAGTAGGAAATAGAGGGGAAGGGTAAATACCAAGGTTTTATTGTCAACAGTAGAAGGTCACCAGCAGCTTTTTTCAGAGAAGGCTGCTCGAGACTTGTGCGCTTAAACAGAACTATAAATGAGCTATAGAGGGAAGCAGGAGATGGCAAAACTGAGGGATGATCCTGTTTAGAGTGGTAGAGACTGGGTCTGCCACAGTCTGTCATGTTTGGTCCTCAGATTTGAGTGATGGGCATTACAATGATAGATGAAAGTGAGTCCAGCTAAATGTTGAGGGTAGGGTTTTTTCTCCCCTTTCCAATATTATGTGTGAAGTAATGAGCTTTGAGATAGCCGGTACAACTAAGGACTGAGATCTTGTACTTACAGTTGATAGCTTAACAAAAATACCTCTGTGCTCAGTAGCATAGATTTTTTTTTTTTTTTACATCACAGATTGATGCTTTGTAATATTGACTTCTTTGTCAGCATTACAGCATCAATAGATGAAAACAAATTATATGTTTATCTTTAAAAATGTAAATTTTACTTTCTACTTTTCTAAGATTGTACTTCTAACTGCCTATAACTAGGGATTTTAAATGCTACAATAAAGATGTTACTTGTTTCTGGATTTACAGTATAGGACAATATTAATCATACTTTTATTAAGTGACTAGTTTATGCAGTACTTTTTAATTTATATAAATATTTACAATGGTGTGAATTTTTTCATACCAATTATAAATTTTTTTTTCTAATTGTATTGCAATCATAATTGTTATCGATAAGATGGAGAGATGTTCCTACTGTTTAGTGATGTAGCAGCATGGAAATGTATTCACTGAGTGTAAACATGAGCACTTGTTTGTATTCTGTCTATAACCTAATAGGCGGAGTATTTCTTTAGGATATTTATAGTGAGGACTAAATGAATAATAAAAGAGGACTACAGTAATTCAGTTTTATTTTCTTAAAACCTAGAAAGATCTGAAGTAGGCTAGGGAATGTTATTGCAGTAATTGCATTGGCGACCCAATGAGAAGTACCTCCCTGTTCTTGCTGTCCATTTTGAACCCAGCAGTTGTAATATGCCTCATCTGTAGTAATCAAAACAATTCTTAATATTCATCATTAAATTCTGTTAAAACCTTTTCAGAAAGCCTGTTTTGCCTTGTTCGTGCACTCGCAAATGGGTCGGTAACTTGTCGTCTGAGAAGTCCCTCCCTGAAGGCTAACTTCAGCTAGCGCGAGGCTCCTCTCCCCGCTCCCTGGTGACAGGTTTCGGCTTTGAATCCTCCCGGAGGAGCAGCCGTAATTTGGCCCCCCTGAGCCCTGCTTTGGTGGAACCACTCTCTGATTGTCGACTGCTGCGGGAGCGTAAGCAGATTAGTGAGCGGAGCTAAAGTTAGCTGCTGCGAAAGCCTCTGCAGCCTTGTTTCCAGATGCTGTCGAAGGTCCAATTTAAAGAAGTGTCTTGGGTGCCTAAATGCCTAAATCCCTTGAGTTTGACAGAGTCCAGACATCCTACCCAGTGCTGCGAATGTGTTTCCCAGAAATGATTAAATTGTGGGAGCATGCTTGTTATCTGCGTGGCCGATTCTCTCTCACACCCCTTTCTGGTAGTAAGCCTGGCCTCAGCGTGCTGTCCCGGCTGCTCCTCTCGCTCGCCTTCGTCCCCGTTGGCAAAGGCGCCCGAGGAGCCCGTGCATTTCATGAACAGCATGCAATTAAGTGGGGGATGATGCAGGTCCTGGATTAGGGCTCCTGTCCCTCTGGGCCTTTTCTGTTGGCTCTCCAGTCAGGTTGCCTGTGTTCTGTTTTGCTTGAGTTCAGGCCAAAATAAAATGGTATCCAGCTGCCCTAGTTGATATTTAATCTCCTTTGGTGCTTCAGCGTGTACGTGCTCCAGGATTGGATTCATCCGGTTTGTCTTGTCAAATAAACGTCAGCTTTTAATGAGGTTAGGTGGGTAAGAGTATTGGCTGAATTACCTGCTTCTCCATGTTAACTGTATGGCAGTTCGCATGGGTAGTGCCGAAACTGTCGCAGGTACCACTCAATTAAAGTGGGAAAATTATATTTCTCATTGAGTGGGTACAGCTATGTTGAAACTTGAGTGTGTTGAGCTGCTTAGGTTAAATATTTCACTAAATCTACTGAAGTTGTTTAAATAAAAATTGTTGGAATGAATCATTGCTTCAGATGTTTTTAACAGCAACTGAAATGGGTACATGAAAAAAGTAAAATGTAGACTACAACAAATTTACAAATTACGAAAGGGATGCCCGTTTATCTTATTCTTTGCCCTTTAAAATTTTAATATTGGCATATTTTTGTGTGGAGTTAATGAGCCCTGAAAGGAAATCAGAATTGAAACTTCAGGTCATACTTATTTTTATTTTTGTTTTCAGTAAACATTGGGAACTAGTATAGTTTTAATTGCATTTATATGTTTCTCAAGAACATGGTACAAAGTTAAGTGGCATGGGATTTTTATCTCAAAATATGCACTTATAGTGTATTTTTTCCTCTTTTATGTTTCAGTATTTGCCCTTTTAAGGGAATATACATGTATAGCTATGGTTTCTTCTGCTTTGGTAAATTTTATACTGTAGAAATCTCATGCAGAGTTCACTGCATACCATGCATTAAATGCTTTTGTACAGATAGTTTGCTTTTCAGCATAAAACATTAAGTGCTTTGAGATCTATTACGAAAAGCTCTGTGAGGGAACTGGGTACTGATACGACAGTAAGATTTGATTTGTTACGGCACTGAATATTACACATTACAGAAGCACTTGGCAAAATCTCCCTCACTCCCATTTGTTCCAAAAGAAATCTCTTGTTGATAAAAATAGCTTTTATTCAAAGCACAGAGTTTTACACAGTCCTTAGCACTGGTTTTGTGGTAAATATTAACTGGTAATGTTTATGTTTAGTGCATTCATTCATTTGAGGAATGTTAGCTAGAACTCGGATCCTGCCATTGCAGGGGCATGCCTGCTGTAATGATGCAACCTGAAGAACAGATCCTAATTTGAAATTTATGTATGTATGTTTGTGCATGTCTGTATACACATACAGGAGAATGTTGCATCTTATTTGAGTAGAGAGTGCTTCAATTTGCTAAGTGTTTGTGAGAGATTCCTTGTCCGAAGTTCACCTGCAGCTGTATGTTGGTTGAGTTAAGAACTGCACCTGTGATGTTAACATACCGACTTTTTTTGTTAGTATTACAAAATACAAAATGTCATTTTTGCAAGATCTTGGGCATTATTTTCTGGTGCTTTGGGGTTTAAAGAACAGGTAATGCATACAAATTGTACGAAAATTAGCGTGGTTTATATTTTTAGACAAGCCTAGAAGTTCTTTGTAAAAGCCCCTTTTTCGCTGCATATTTCTTTTGGGCAGGGCTCTCACAGCTGTTCTGTAGCATCTGGCTTGAAACTTGAGCATGTGCCGGCTGCCAGGGAGCGAGCAGTCAGTGCGGCGGGGAGCTGCTCTGGCCGTTTCTTCTGCAGCCCGGAGTTGTTGTTCATAATGAATATTCTCTTTCTGTTTTCAGCATAATTAATGGGAGAAACTATTTGAGAACGAACTACAGACAGGTACAGGTCATCATAGCCAGGTGTTTAATTATTGTCATTAGGAAGCATTTGGAAGTTCCTGGTGCGCACTTTTAGAAACATAACAGTGACTGAATCCCTTTGGATTTTGATGGATTTGTCCATTGTATTAAAGGATGATTAAAATGATTAGATGCACAGTTTGAAGCATTAATTTTCTGAACATCTTGATCAAGAAGAGCTAATAATTATAGTCTACTTGATATGTTATACACATCATACTCCTTTTGCTGATTTTTTTTTCTGCAACTGCCAGATTTTAATTAACATACTTGAAAACAAGTATGAAAACTTGTGCATTTATAATTATACCTTCAGTAGCA
The DNA here is from genome assembly GCF_964195595.1 of Calonectris borealis. Taxonomy (NCBI): domain Eukaryota; kingdom Metazoa; phylum Chordata; class Aves; order Procellariiformes; family Procellariidae; genus Calonectris; species Calonectris borealis. The sequence goes on along the minus strand of NC_134313.1, from coordinate 156,168,307 downwards.
ATATTATTGTGCTTTCAAAAAGTATATTTATCATACAAAAAGGGCCTAGAATTAGGGTCAGTTATAATCACCCTCAAGAAAATCCTGGGTTTATGTGTGAGACAGATGGAATTCCTTTTTATTGGGGGAAAAAAGAAGCAGCCTGGATGAAAATAAACTTTTCTGTGTTGACTCAGGGCTTTGTTATGAAATGACTCAGAGTGAACAAGGTACTTTCCATGGAGGTACAATCGGAATAACCCACTCGTCGCTTTCTATGAATGCTTTGAGCCAGAAAACTTTCATTTTTCCATCTCGTTTTTAAAAACACATTTTTCCTTGTGGCCATTTATTTGCCATTCTGTTCTCTTTCCTGTTTCAGAGTAGTATGTAAGAACATGGAGACACTAGCTACCTCTTGTGTTGAATCTCTTTAATTACACTCATGAACTTTTTCTGATACCTCCCCCCCCAAAAAAAAAAAAAGGTAGCAGCAGGGTGTTGCTATTATGCAGAAAGGTAGATGAAACAGTACTTCTACCTGTATGTCTTTTAGTGATACTCATTTTTTTTTTGAAGACCTAGCTATGGAAGAGCCGGTCTTTATTTTGTGTTAATGAAAATTAGTAAATGTTAAGGAAATAAAAGATCTGAATTCACTAACCTTTTTTTTGAATTTCTATTAAAATGTTGCAAAATCTGTAACTTATTTAGAGATATGTGGGTCACTATAAATGAAGGTGGATAAAATAACCATAGGTGCAGTTTTGTGGCATGCATTTTTTAGTGTTTGTTCAATAGATAATAAAAAGTGTATTGCAAATGCAAACCAATGACTGTGACTGTTGGATCTTTTTTTTTCATTTGGGAAATCTCTGTTATATTTAAACTATGTTTAGGGAGAATGTGGCCTGCTAATTTGTAATACTAGTGTATCTGTTTTGTCTTAAAGGATTCAAATACGATTAACTTCTGTAGAAGGAACACATACTATAATGCTACAAGCTTTTACAACATATTACAGTATGATTGAAGCTGTTGAAATCAGATCATTACTTGAAAATTCAAAGTTCTATTTTCTCTTTAGGAAGATGCTGTTACAGGGTAGGGCTCTTCAGCCTTCTTGATTTGTGGACTCCTAGACATTTTCCAGTGGAGGCTCGATATCCTTGATTAATTTCTGAATTGCTTCTTTCTATTCCCCACTTATTCCAACCATTGGAGACATATCAGATGTTTGAATCTGTTTTGAATCTGAAATTAAGAAAAAAAGAATTAGAATTTTTATAATTTTTGGAGGGCAAAGACTACTAATTGTGAATGATTTGGGGTGAGAACAGTATCATTGCAAAGGTAATTCTGTACTGTGTTTATCTCGTTAATCAGCCAGTTTAAAAAGAAAAAGTACTGCTTTATTCGTAAATTAGTTGTCTGCAGAACAGCAAGGTACAGGAGCGTGACTGGCGTCAAGTGCAAGTTTATTGCTTGAATTCCAACATTGTACTGGGTGCAAACCAGTAAAGCTGCAGACTTGTGAAAGTTTAAAAATAAATATCTGTGAGTATGGTGGTGTGACATGGTACTTCCCCCTGCAACTGTACAGTAACACATCACAGAAAGGGGGAGACATTCTGATGTTTGTGTAAGTGTTGTGTTTGGGGATTTCTATTACACACATCCACATGCGTGTAAACATGAAGATAGGCTCTCTGTAACTCAGTTTTTTTCAGCGGATATCTAGTGTCAATTTTAAGTGGCAACGCATGATATTAACAATGTGCAGGAAATGCCACAAGTATAGGGACTTTTGAGTGCTTGACTGCCGTCTCCTCCTTAACTTTTTAATATTTTTGAACACAACGGTTCCTGTTTGTATGCGAGATGGACTTCTCAGATGTCCTTATCAATCATTTGATTCCCCCTTTATCCTTGAATTTCTTTTTGATCTTGGATGCTTTTGCTTTCTTGTTATTGACAGGTAGCTGAAGAAGATTTTTCATTCTCTTAGTAGTTCAGTTGAGCCATGAAATGTTTTTGTTATCTACGGTGTAGCAGAAATGTAGTGCAAAATATTTCTGCTGAATCTTCTCTGTCTGTGCATTTTAAAACACCAGAGATGCTTGTGGAGAGACACAAGGAATAGTTTGTTTCCCATTTCACTAAATTGTGTTCCATTAAGCGCAGTTTTTACTTTTAAGGAATCTCCCTCCTAGAGCTTTATTTCTTACAGCATTTTATGTGTTTCACAGATTTATACCATCATGAAGACTTGTATGTGTTTCACACTGCCTTGGAATATGCTTTAAGTGCTATTATTTTTCTAAATACAAATGCGTTTTTCTTCCTTATGTTATCACAACAGCTAGTGAACCCAGATGCCATTCTTCGGTATTTTTGATTTTCTGGTAGTTTGTATCCTTGGCTCGTATTGCACAGTTGGGCTGAGGCTGCCAAGCGGTTGAGCTGTCTCACTTGTTAGGTTTGCCTGGATACAGTTTGCTTATGGGTTTCCCACGATTTGTCTGATGTGTGCAAGTTTTGCAGTTTATTTGTACACAAAATCCAGTGCAGATCCCTTATGAGACTTGTGTGTGGACATTTATTTAGATGAGAGGAAAATGGCTTAACACTTATTTTCAGGTGGGATGTGGAAGCAGCGTGCTTCCCTCTGGTGCTCTTCTCTGAGCTCTGGCAGGGCAGGACAGAGATGCCTCAAGGACTGACCAGATCATGCAACTGCTGATATTAATACTGTTAAATGACACCAGTTTTGCAAAGTACACATTTTCAAATATATACATTTTCAAATTTTTGTTCACAGTGAACAGTTTATGCTTGGACATAGTTAGGTGTTTGTTTAAATACACTGCGTGGCAGCCGTAGTGTTTTTCTTCATTTAAGAAATTCACTCAGGTTTTATTTTGCTATGTGTATCTTGGTCTGAGTTTAAGGGAGTGAAGTGCGTGTCTGCTGTGTGCACGTGGCTCTGGTAGGAAGGCTCAGAGACAGCATTTATGCTCCTATGAATCTGGCTATCTCCAGTAAATGCTGCTCATCTCAAAGCAATATCTTTCCCTGGAAGACAGTGCTTTTACTGCTGGGCAAGTAGGTAAAGTCACTTCAAAGGGGGGAAAAACATTTCACTCTTGTTTTATGTATTTAGGAAGCTACTGCTGCTTTTTTCACTTCTCCCACTTTAAACTGTTTTACCTAATTCACGATATTTCAAGTTATTATTCTAGACAGTCACTTAAATAAAAATAAACAATTTAAAATACATCATTAAAAAGTATGTTGTGCCCAAAATGGAGTCAGTGATGTATCCCACAAGACCAGAAAATGAACCTTACAATATTATGGACAATTTAAAATGGGCAAATTTAATTATAGCAGGAGCGTGCAATTACTGAATGAGGTATGAGAGACATGGGAAATGTTCCCATCTAAATAATGACCAGAATGTGCTTGTTCTAATAATGTTCCATAACACATTTAGGGCCCTAGGATTACAACACTTTCGGGTTATTAGAAGACGATGATAATAGTGTGTTTTATTACCAAATTACTACCATACTCTCTGAGGTATGAAGTGATATTAATGACCATTTTCAATAAGGAATAACATTTTGCAACATCAGTAGCATTTAACCATATTAAAATATGTTGTGTTGTGCAGTAAAGCCCTGGGGTACAGAGATGAAAACTAAAGAGTTTCATTTTGAGATGCAATTGGGAAATTATTTGGATATTCAGAAAAGCTTTAGGGAAAAAATACATTAATGAAGTAAGTTTTTTAACTATTTGCCATAAATAAAAAGATGCATGTATATTACCTGGCTGTAATTTTGGCTTATAAAAATGTTAAAATCGGTGCATGACCTACATTCTGTTTAGTGTGCTATATAAAATTTCAATTATCTAAGGGTCTGTTAAATCTAGAAATGAACCAATAAAAGAGAAAATTAGTACATATATATAAATGAATGCTGGCTGGAATGCATATTAAAAATATTTTTCACAATGGCGGCATCTTTATAGAATAGGTGACAAGATAACATTCAGTTTCTCTGGTAACATATTCTTTTAATGAGGAGCTCTGTGTTCATCCAATTTACCAACAGCCATTCTTTACAGATTTGTCTGCCTCTTTTTCTGTAAATATTGCAATGTTTGTTTTGCCAAGGTCAGATGCTCAGACTGGGTGGCATTATTGTCATTGATCTAATCAACTGTAACTCTCATACCATCTGGTTAAGTTATTATGTTAATTCCAAGTAAATAAGTTAATTCCAGTCACTCAGAACTGCCAAAGAGGAAATTTTATGATGTCAAAATATGTCTCTGAAGCTAAATAAACCCTCTGTACATATTGTATGTTATGGAATGTTGTAAAAACTAAAGATGCGTTTTCCTGTGGGAGCCTCACTTTTATTTGTTCAAAGCAAATCTGAGTTTTATTTAGAGCCATAAAAATATGGAAATCAAATTGTGGTTTTATAGTAACTGTAAAATACCGTAAAATATTGGTAAGTTACAGTCTTACTGTTGAGTCAGCAATTGGAAAATTGCATACGATATACATACTAATTGTATATGATATCATTTTATATTATACAAGAATTGTTAAAGGGGCGCAATAGGATACATTAAGGATTGGTTTGCAGCCACGACCTTGTATTTAATGTCAGATGTGGAAGTGTCAGAATAGCAAAGCTTGCCATGGGTCTGTACAGAAATAATGGGAGGAACTTGCTATCTGTTGACTTAGAGCCTTAGTTCTCCTTAAAGATATGAAAATTAAATCTATTCTTTAATTCTGTGCTGGATCATGGGAGCTTCAGTTCTGCTCTCCCTTAATGTTCAAAGATCCTGATTTGAGTGCTGAAAATTCAAGAGGTTACTTTTTAAAAATCCTTGAGAATGTTGGGTCACAAGAATGATATTCTCGTGGTACTGCATGAGATCGCGTTTTCAAAAATTGAAGCATTTTGGGTTTAAGCAAAACCCAGTGTCATGAAACCCTGGATTAAAATTACAAGAGTTGGGTGAAATTTTAAAGCCTGAAAAACTGAAGTTTTAGTTAGGATTTGAATGAGTCCTGGTTCAGCTCTTATGATGTGTATCCTTTTTTTGCCATACCTTTTTGAAATGTGTGAGTTTGTGGCTCTTCCGCAACTTGGGACTACTCCAGCCACCACTCTTTTGCTTATCTCAAAAGTATTCTAGTATTTAAGATTAAAATAAAAAGTCCTAAAAAGAAACTTTGCTAGACTATGTCTAATAAAATCCAGAGTCCCACGAGTCTTCATGGCTTAGAGCTGTAGGGCACAGAAGAGGTGATGTCTGGTGGCTTTGATATTGTAGCATGGCCTTGGGAGCAGTTGTGTCTAAATGAACAGAGTGATTTGAAAGTCTCTCAGGAAAGGATTAGTGTTTGGTGGCACAATATGCAAATTCCTTGCTTGGTAACATGATGTGCAATGCAATTTGAGATGGAGTTTTAACTAGCCCAGTTTTATGCATGTAAACTTAAAAGCAATATAGAGACTTAAATATTAAGCTATTTATGTTGTTCTCATGGTTTAATATAGTGTATTTGACTGGATATTGTTAAATAAAATCAAGGTGGCATATGGAAGTGCACATTTGGATTAAATGGCTCTTGTAAGCACTGATAAAAACTTGTTATTGGTAATCATTGATAAATCCAAAATGTGTGTTGTTTTCTGGTGGCAGAAACTGAACAAGTGAGCTCTTTCTTCCAGTTCTGCATTCAGAAGAAGTGCAGTCGCCTGCCGTGCTGTACACAGGAGGGAGGTGTGGGCCCCTTCTCCTTGCCAGCTGATGGGCCATGCTCAGCTGGGATCACTCCCTGGTGGGGATGTCCGAGTTTTTGATGTCCTCTAATGGCACAAGGAAAGTTCTGAGCTGTGGTGATTGTGGAGTGCAAAGTACTGTTTGTTTTGTAGACCGGCAGTTGATGGCAAAATGGTCAATGCATGCTATGTTTTCCTTCATTAATGGCTTATAGAAATGGTATCAAGTTTGATTTATCATTTTGTAGTGATACGTCAAATAAGAGCCTCGATGATCATTTAGGAATGCTCTGTGAATGCACAGGCAGTTATGTATGTATATGTATGTGTGTATGTATATGTATTTATATATCCATGTTTATATAGAGATTTGTAATGTATTCACTAGGACAGATCTGCTCTGTGCTTATGTGCGTTCTAGCCTTGCTTAAACTCTTGCTCTGTCGTGTCTTCAAACTCTCGCGCTTTCCAAGGGTCTAAATCCATCAGTGATTCAGGTGCAGATTTCTAAAGGACAATACTGTCAATTTGAAAATCACATTTAAATTTAAAAGATTGTAAGTGTGTAAAGAATGAAGAGTATTAAAAATTATTTAAGCTAGAAGAATATTTTGAATGTATTTAGTTTGACTGGCTTTGAATAAAATGCATCATGTCTCTGTGTACATGTTCTTCTCCATATTTCGTATAAAAGAAGGGTAGTAACAAAGCCACTGTTTATTTAAACCGAAATAGTTGAACCATAGCTCAACTGTGTGAGGCAGGGATGAAGGTAGTTGATTGCGTCTAGACCTTTCTAAGGGTTTTTATGATGATCCCCCGCTTTAGGAGGGAGCTCCAGTATCTTCACAGGACATTTTTTTTTTTTTTTTTTTAAACTTCACGCAGAGAGGAACCACTTTTTCTGTAGTCTTGTATGGGCTGAGTGCACTGAGACCCCACCTCTGTTCTTTCTGGGTCCTGGAGAAAATGCTCTAGGATATTGTGGATTTGGCCAGAGTGTCTCAGCTATTTGTAACAGGAAAAGAAAGATGATGGACTTAAATCTGCGTCGAAAAAAGGAGTCTGCCAGCAGGAGAAGATGGTTGCTGTGCATAGTGACAGGAAGAAAATGGGAGCTATAGAGGGAAAAGGGGCTGAAGAGGTATTACTCCTACCCAACCTCAGAAACAGAGACCAGAAACAATTTGAAGAGTTCTTCATTTTTTTGGACTTGTTCTTTTTATCCCTTGCCCCTGGACAGACAGAGCTGTGGCTTGAAGTTGTGGTTGGGCTTCCCCCACATAACAGACAGTGTGGGAGATTGCGTAGGGAGAAGGTGAGAGAGGCAATCCCCTTCCCATGGTCACTGCCGTGCACCGTGGAGACCTGGCTGATGCCAGGACACCCAGGGCAGCTCTCTGCTCGCCCTGCTCTGCTGGAGGTCACAGCTGGAGAGAAGCAGCAGTCCAGTGTTGCCGAGGCTGGTCTGGACAACTATATGTATCCTAGAAAAAGGATTTTGAGAAATGGAAATATTTGCTATAGTCTTAAAAGCATGCCAGACAGAGATTTCTGAATTTTCTCGTTTATAAAATCTAAGTATTCTTAGTTGTACTGCAACCAGTGCTGCTCTCACCACAGTCATTATTCAGACCCTGGGAGCACAAGCAGCCTGTTGTTTAATTTACTGGAATAAGTGTAATTCTTTAGTGAATAGTTGAAATTACTAGGTGTAGCCAATTGCATTAGATAGCTCACAAAGTGACATATAAAGCTTTGGTCCAAAGCTTATCTTTTTGCTTTGGGTTATCAGAAAATTCCTCCTGATATTCTGCATAAAATTTTATTTGTTTAATATCAAATAGAGCTCTGGGTTTTGTAGCTTAAACGGTGACAGTCTTTTCAAATACTGCTTGTGCGGCTGATTTTCAAGTTCTGGGTTTGGCACTTGCATTTGCAGTCTATGTGGAAGATGCACTAACTGTTCAGCAGAGGTCACTGTAGGTTTGTGGTTGAGACATTTTAATGCTACTTATCAAAATGTAGTACTGAAAATATTAATATTATGACTAGGAAATTCTTGTGCCTGCATTAGCTTTGAAATTAAACATTATGAATTTTAAGGAAGATCTTTTTTGTGGAAGTAGAAAGTGGAGGTGATTGTAAGATTTCAAGGAAACTTGAATAGCCTTAAGAAATGTGGCATATACCCAGAATTTCATCATTTTTAGTATTACTCGTCAAGATTTATGACTTGTAGAAATACCTCCTCCTCCTTCCACAATGTGTCATTCCTCCCTTCCCCCAAAAGCCAGGTGTGTCAGTGGTCTTCCCTAGCGCAAATGCTTACACCTTCCCAGAGTCTACTTGTCCTGCACTTAAAGGCCACAAAAGGAAGAAAGGAAGGAGCGTGGCTTTTCTGTTTGTTTTGTGCCTTGCTAAAGGCAGCACTGAAATCTTTCTCCTTCATAATGCAGTGACTGAATTAATTTCTAAATGCATTTGCCGTTCTAAAAGCAATGTTGATCTTCTGCAACTACTTTTTGGGTGAAACAGAAGTTTATTCTTCCAGGGACAATTAAGAATCCATGTTCTGGACTGCTGCCGTAGTAGTCATCTTGCAGAGAGGTGATGCATGCTCCTGGATGTGCAATATTGTGATGTCTCCAGCAAAGGGGCCAGCTGCAGATGAACAGGACACCTTTCTCCCCATCTATATTAATCCTACCTCTATTCTCAAAACTGAATCTGATGCGAGAGCTTCGGTTCTCTGAAGTTACTGTCTTATCACAACTATTTGTCCCACCTGGATCCCTCATGGTGCTGCTTATATTTGCCATAAACCATGTATTTTCTAGCAAAGACGACAGGTGTGAGCTCCATCTATTTTCCAAACTCTGTATGTTTTGTCTTGTTCCCTTCATCATCGCAGTAAGCTTTTTAAGCTGTATGGCAGCAAAATAACGTTTTGCTGCTGTTTTCCGCCTGGACTGTATGCCTTTTACCCTGCCATTGTGTTGGGGGGATCAGTAGCAGTCCTCATCATCTGCTGTTTGAGAATGTTTGTCCATTTTCAAACAAACTAAACCAGCCATAGACCTTCTGAGAAATGCTGGTTTAAAGCTTTTTGTTTTCCTGCTACCAATTATAGCCATGAAAAGTAGTCCTTGAGAGAAATCTCAAAAGTCACCCTTCTTCTAAAGACAACTTCCAATTTTGATTAACCAGGAAGTTAATGAGGCTTTCGAGTCTTTTGGATTTTTTACTTGATCTTAGTTCTTCAAGGGCTTGTGTAATCTTATTATGGAAATAGTGCCAACAGATGTTTGCAATTTTGCATCCGCTGCAGATCTATCACTGCATAGGCATGGGAGACTCGGGAAGTTGATTAGCGGAGAAAAGCAGGTGGAGTTAGATTGTTGCTAGGTGTTTGGATGGAACAAGGAGGAGCTCCAATTTAATTCAGGAAAATATAGGAAGGAGGAGTTGATTTAAGTAAGGGCATTGCATGGTGGAAATCATGTTTGTGAAGTTTACACTAGGAGTCTTTTGTTAGACCAGCAAACAGAGCCTTGTCCAAACATATATTCTCATTTTCTGCTGTCCCTTTATCAGTTTGCAAATGGTTTCTGTGGTTGCACTGAGGTGAGACTGAGGTAAAGGAAACTGGAAATCCGGCATGGTGAACCTTGCAATAAATCATGCGTCTATTTGTGACTTTGGAAACAGCCAGTTTTGGCAGCTGCCAGAAACGGGAACAGTGTTGTTAGTTATGTGCTTCTGTATGGTCCTGTGTCTCTTCAGCTGTATTCCAGTTCAGTCGTGATTCACACTACCATATTCTGAAAGCCAGAAAACCTCCCCAGAGTGCACTAGGGCTGGAGTGACACACAGTGGTCAATGGCATTTGTGTGTTCCTCCTCCATGCCGTGGTGAAGTCTTTTGAGTATGCCTCACTCCCAAAGAAGCATCTGGGACAAAGGTGGGTGGCGAAGGGGTCGGTCTGCCCCACAGGAGAAAGAATTGTGGCTCCGGCTTTGACAAGGGCTCGGGAATCCAGGCACAACCTGCAGTTACAAGCAACCTGCTTGGGTGGGGCCCTGGTGGCAGGATGGGAGGTTGTAGCCAGCAAAGTTGGAGATGTAAGTCTCAAGCCCCCTCTCGTATTGAAGGAAACAGGTACCGACAGGCAGGTGTGTACAGCTGCAATCAGAGCAGGGGTACTGACGCTTCAAAATATGGGTTTTGAAAATAGCACTGTTTGTGTGAAGTTGATGTTCTCTTTGTTCCTTTCTCTGCATGGTAACGAGGCAAAGTCAAAGAGGCCGAAGTGCAACAGAAGTACTGGGTTAAAGTGTGTAAAACTTGTAGTCAAATTTCAAAAATATGCAGCAGCAGACTGTAAGTTTTTCCCCCAGTGTTTCTTCTCTGCAACTGTAGTTTCTCTAAACTGTTATGTCCCATATGAATATTGCATGCTCCCTTCCAGTTGGGTCTTCTGAAGATGAGCTGTATTAATTAGGCTAACATTAAGATAGTAACTACATATAAGTCAGTAAGAGCAAATTTTTGCTGCTAGACTGCACCTTATAACAAAATTCCCTTTTAATGGGATACAAATATAATTTTTGAGTTGTCAGCTTGAAACATTCATGATTGTTTCTGTAAAGATGAGGTGACTGAGGTGATGCATTTATGGAGTCTGCATGGATAGAGGAAGACTTTACGCAAAGCATTGATTACATACAAGGGTTTGCTATCCGTAAGAGTGTCATTCTGTGGTGGGCCCATGCTGAAGTATTCTTCAGTTTGTAATGTTTCAGGTGTTGCTGTGCAGATGCAGTTTGGGATTCCTGGCGCAGGTATTTGTGAAGTAAATAACTGCTGCTAAGCAGTTACGAACAGCTGATCTTCCTCATAGTGAACTGACACAAATTGCAGGGCTTATGGCTTCTTTCTGTTAAAGAATTTAGTGCCTGTTGGATCGTCTTGGTGTCTTCAGAACTGAAAGACTTCGGTCTGGCTGTCATGTTTGGGTTTTTTTTTTTTGTTTGTTTGTTTGTTTTTTAAATCACCCTCCCCCCAAAACCCAAAGCAAATGTTGGTATTGCCTCCAAGAGTGGTTTTGTGCATGGTGGAGAAAAGTGTGCACATATGATGGGCTGACTTAGGGATCTTGAAAATGAAAAGGCAAGTGCTTTTTCATTACAGAGCCTTAGTTCTCCGGTCAAAACTTAAAATAAAGGGGCATAAAGATTGGAAACGGGCAGCAGCTCATCCTACAGTCTGAGCAATGCTAACTGACATTGCACTGCGTGGCATGAGTGGCTCATGTAGAGGAGATGCTCCTTTCAGTTATTTCCTTTCAGCCTTTATCAGTAATCAGAACATTTTCAAATAGTGAAACAGAAATTGCCAACTCATCCTCAACTTGGTGATATAACTTCTTGTATCAGTTTTCTGGTCTGATTCCTGAATTTGGTAAACAAGAGAGCCCCCACTTGTGCTGTATTTATCGAAAGTGGCCACGGTGTTGGGTTTTTCCCAATAAGGTTGATGAGAGATCGTATTAGTTTAACCTTTTCATGCTAAGGGGTGGATGAGAACATTGTGGCAGGAATATAATTTTAACACCTACTGTTGGGAAAATAAATTGAAAATGTTTAATACATGACACTGGTGGTAAATAGCATTCTGCTTGTTAGAACTAATACCTATTGTGTGTGTTTTAGATACGTACAAGATAGCAATGTGTTTTATAGAAAAACAGCTTGTTACTATCTTATTGAAATGTATTTCGTATAACTATTAATGCTGTGGTGCGATTCTGCAGTCTTTTCAGAGAATATCCATAGTTCTAAGATAGATATGTAAGTAACAATAAAGGAAAACTTTGAAATTCAGCAATAGCTATGTACTTCAAAACACAATCCTATGGTTCATTATCCAAATAGGTGAATCCTTTTCCAAAGCTTGGGTCCCCCAGGGACCTCAACTGTTGCTTGCTGTCTTTTAACATGGGTAAGGCAGAGCGCAGCTGAAGCTGAAGCTCAGTCTCTCAGACTTTGTCAAAATTCACGTCGTCGGCAGGCTTCACAGGGAGATGTCCAGTGGCTTCCAGCTGCTGCTGTTTGCACTGGTACATGATAAGTTGTTCCTAATCCCTTTCTCCTCCTCTCCATCTCCTTGTAGAGAGTAATTCATTATTATTGATATATGTTTATTCTCACTTTACTTAAAAATAGACTATGAAGGGTCTATCACCCCAAGTATGCAATGTCCAGGTGCTGCCCAGGATTCAGCTGAAGTGCAATTGGAAAAGATGATGAAGCTGCTTCCAAAGGAGGGAGACCTAATCCGCATGCTTCCTTCCTTAAATCCCCCTCTCTAGCAAACTGAATGTTTCTTTCAAAATAGCTCATTTAGTGGCCTGTGATATGGCAAAGTATTGAAATGGCGATGAGCAGTGAAATCTTTCATTTTATTTCTACTTTGATTAGTTATTGACATTTTGGTTCTTTGTGACCCTCCCCATATTAACATTTAATATGCAAAAGGATAGGGTATGTGAGATCTATGCAAACCTTCAGACTTCTTCCCAGCAATAATCTTGCTTAAGAAGACATATTGACCAGTTCGCTAGGACGAGTAAAGGGGCAGCTTCTCTGGAGACCTGCTCCTTATACCTCAGGTTAGGTTGTTTTAGTTCTTTGTAGGTCAAGTTCCATCTTGGTGATACCACTGAGTGCTTTCTATACCATTTCAAATGTAGATACTGAACTGGCGAGCAAGTTAAGCGCCAAGCAATTACGTATACTCCTTTTACAACATTGCTTTTGTTGCTGCTGTTTTGGAAGTGTGTCTTTGTGTATTTAAATGTATATATAAGGATTTTGTAGCAGTTTGCAAGCAATGTTTCAGCTTGTATTTTGTAGCCAATTATGATCTTTTCTGAAATAGTCTACGGAAAGAAGTTTTGGAGGTAGCAAGTAGTTAGCTAATTTGGACAGAATTAGGAATTTTTTTTTTGTCCAAATTGGGTGGGTGAAAACTCTGCTTCCCAGCTCAGAGTGTCACTAATCCCATTTGTTGATTTAAAAGATAAGATTGCTTGACTGTAAATTTAATCTAGGCAGCGTCACTGGGAAAATTTGGAATCGGCTAAGCTGAGCAAAGGAGAAATGTCTTTTTGCAGAACACAGGCTCTATCTGCTGAAATTAAGTTTCTCAGTGGAGAAGGCAACAGTTTTATTTCTTTATTTCTTTTCTCTCACTTTCTCTTCTGAGGTTTGTTACGTTACTGCATGTATCTTGAAGCTTTCAAAACCATCGTAACAGAAAAGTGGAGGTTCTTCTGAAAACCTTATGCTCTACGAGAAAACTGGCTGATGTTACTGAGTGATTAATGTGCAATTAAAATTAAGGTAATAAGTAGCTCGGTATCTAGGCTGGCTTGGGCCATGTAGTATACTGTGGCAGCATTCTCTAAAAAACCAACAAAATCCTCTTTGGTAAAAAATCACTTTCTCTGAGAAAGCTAGACAATTTATGAAAGTGTCTGTCACTGTAGAAAATGTACATAGTCTTGGTGTATTTGGTAGTACTAAATGGATTTGCTCTTAAATGAGCTAGCATATTTGCAGCCAAACTTGTTTGTCCTCCTGCTGGCTCCTGTAATCAGACGTCATAAGTATGACTGTATAGCCTCATAAACTTTTTGACAGTAACGAGTTGACTACTGCATTTCCTTTGACACCTAGGGTCTTGAAGCCGTTAGTTACATCAATGTAACAGACCGTCTGCTCTAGCCTTGGTGGGACCCATGTCTCTGAGCCTTCAGCAGAAGGTGGAGATTCATGTTCCTCCTTTGATTCTGCTGAGGCGCAGCAGTAGCCACATGTCCTATGGCATTTCCTCCAGTCTGGGAAACACATACACCAGGAGTGATACAACATTTTGGAGGTGTTTACAAAAATAACTAAGGAGCATAATTCAACATAAGGACTGAATTAATGGAGGTGAGAGCTGAGCAGATGGCTTAATACTAAGATTTATGAGTCATCTCAGATGCTGAACATTAAATACATGCGTATTTCTTCCTATTCTTGGGGACCTGCAAGTTTTTCATTCCTCTGGTATCCTTATTTGGTGCCATCTGGCCTTTTGTGATATGTATTTTTAGAGTAACCCAATCGGGTAATAAAATATTTTTGTTGTAGGTTTACAGCTGGAGAGCTAATGAAAGGTCACTGAAGAAACTCCTTTCATTTGTGTTATTACTGCTCTTTAGGAAATTACTAACTCTGTTAATACCCTGGCTAGCAGAAGAAGTCGTATAAGGACTTACCTGCTTCAGTGCAAAGCCAGCCAGCCTCAGTGCTGATCATGGGTGTTTGAACCAACCTGGATGCCAAGGATCAAGGTCTGCAAATCACACTCCAAAACTCATGACCTTACTGCACTCTTAAGTGCCAATTTAGCTTCCTAGGTGTTGGGCCATCCTTTTTTTCAACTATAAGATTTATTAATAACTTTCTGCTTTATATTTATATTGATAGCTTCCATTTTTAGAAAACATTAAATTGACTTTAACAGAATCTTAATTTAAAAGAAAAATTACTAGTTTTCTGGGTTTTTTTTTCTTTCTTCTTGTTTTCTATGTCATGACTTGTTGTGGTGTGGCTATATTTTCATTTCACTTGGCTGTGTGCCGTTCCCACCCAGCCACATGAACAAGAGGGAACATCTTTCAATTCAGAAGTTGGCAAAAATAATGGAGCAGCAAAATTCCACCTTTGGGAAAAGGTTAGGCATTCTTTTAAGAATGTGAGAAAAGCAGCAGTTTTTGCCTTAAGGTACCAGGATGAAAATTGGTGTCTTTGCACGAGATCTTTCATTAACACATGGAAGAACACAGAGGACACATGGGAAGATGTACTGAAAAGTGCTACTACTCAGAGAGAATATCAGCTTTTCTTTACTAGGGATTTGGGGCATTTTGGATATTCCTTATGTATATTCACCTGGAGTTTTGTAGCTGGTACTGCATAGTGTTTCTAGTTTTCTAAAACTCACTTTTCATCTTTACTACCTTTGTTCAGAAGCAGTGACATCACTAAGAAAAATGGTTTCAGTCCAGTATAGTTTAAATTGAAAAATTATTGATCAGTACTGTATATATCTGAGGAGGCGTATAAACAACATGTATTGGAATAGATTCCTATTTTCATATTTCAAGAATAAACAAAAGAGGGTAAATGATTCAATTATGAAGGATCAGAGAAGTTTTAGTCTTGATCGGGGGTGCAGTGATTTATGCCATTAACCAATTCTTGATGGTAGTCAGCACCAGATACTTGACTTGAATTTGTCACAGATCTGTTGTGGCAGCTGGAGGATCCCAAGGGATAATTTCCTGCAACTCAGTAGGAGCTAAAATGTAGTTTGCGGTGAGATGGGCAGCAGCAGGAGAGTAACATGGGGAGCAATAAGAGGAATATGAGCAGCAGTCTTACATGCTGCGTTTTGGAGCAACATGGGTTTTTAGCAGTGTGGATCAAATTAATATTAAAGTTAGTGCTTCTGTTGCAAACTTTCTATTTGGCTGCAGTCTTTTACAAAGCATGTAAGACAAGGAAGTCTTGTCTGTGCGTGTTTGCAGATCTTGAATTCAAGTTTGACGTGAAGAAAAGTTTTTCTTTCAAAACATCCATTGTGAAATTTCTTAGTTTAGCAGACTGGGAGCTGTGGTAATAGTAGTTGTATTAGTCCTAAGTGCCTGTGTCTGTATAGCTACGTAACACAGTGTGGAGAACTGCTGTCAGGCTGTCTCTGACAATATCACGTACTTCAACTGTAATTTTTACATTGTTTTCTAGTTTGTTGATTGGAGATTGTGTAGGTTGCACTAGTGGGAAATCCCGGTAAGTGCAGCAGAGGTTGAAAAATGGTAGCTTGACTGCTAGGAAAAAGAAATCTTCTGTGTTATTACAGAGGTCACCGAGGTTTGTAAAAATGTATGAAGTGGCTGCTTTATGGAGGGTGTGTTTTTTGCAATATTTGGGATGTAATATACTGGCTGTGATATTTAAATTCCCAGAAGAGTACAGTATTCTGGTGTTCTAATGTCACTGTTCATAGTCAAGCTCTGTCATTATCATTTATAGGGCACAGTCAATGACATCAGCACTTTACAGAAATGAAGTTCCTGATCAGAGGATTTTTCATTCTAATTATGTAATTAACATGAATTAATTTATTAACTTGCAGATGAATGAGGATTAGCAGAATGATAAAAAGTGAATAAACTATTAAACTCTTCTATATTGTGGTTTCTTTTTTTGTATGCACAAACCTGGACTATACCATCTAATGGAACAGTCGTTTCCCTGCAAGAATTTGTATTTACACACGGAGTTTCCTATGTGGATAAAACTGTTCTTCGTGGTAGGATGCAAGTCAAAAAAGTTCTAAAAATGAAGCAAAGCTAAATGACACACTGTGACTGGATAAATTTATGAAAATGAAATGTCAGGAAATGTACATAATGTCTAATGCATATATTGGTAAAACATTTAACATCTGGTTTATATTACTGGCAGTGACACCACTACAGTAGTTTCTTGAGGAACTTGAAATTGCTAACACAGTTACACAGCTTTAAGTTACCAGGCTGCTTGGGTCTTAATTCTGGCTTTATTGAACATCTGTGGAGCAATTGTTTTTCTGTGATTTTTAATTCTTTCCCTGTTTCCTTATGTGGTTGTTTGGGGTTTTTTTTTGTTTGTTTTTTTTTCATAGTGACAGTTGTAGTTAGCTGCCTAATTGCAGAGTCATTGCAAATCTTCCTTCTTCAGAGGCTTGCTAATGGCAGTAATTAATTAACGAGAAGCCGTGTTAAGGTGTCATTATATAACCACTGAAATATTTCTTTCCATTTCATGGTCAGTGGCTCTCGTTGACCCCACTGGTTAGATCATAAATGCAGAAATGTCCTCCTGAAGTTCTGAGGTTCAGCTGGGGGCAGGAAAGAAGATGATTTTCATACTGTTTCATTGTCAGGCCATGTTCAAAACTAATACAGAATTTTATTGATGCATTTCACAACTAGGATATAAATTGTTCTTGGGGAAAATACTGCTCACAAAGGTAATTTGGAATATAGGCACAAAAGAATATAGATCATTCAATATTTATTCTCTGATTTCAAGAACAGGTATTTCTACTTATCTTTCATAATACATGACGTATATGTATAGATGTGTATATACACTTGAAAACTTCAGACTTTGGCAAAATTAGTCTTTCACTTTTGATTTTATTGTTTGTTTGCCTCCTTCACACAGTCTGAACAGTCTCTACCTGCATGTGTAAATAATCCATAGATGCTCGTGTAGAATGTTAATAATTACAAAATACGATTAAAATAATAATTAAGTAACCAAATGAAGCACTTTCCATGAAGCAATGCTGGAATTAAAGCTCTCTATGTACATTTTTAATTTCCATATAGTAGTTTATAAGTCTTTTTCTCCTTGAGTGTAATTTCTTGTGGCTGTGAAATGCAAACTGGAAACCACATTTGGCTTCAGCTGATTATTGAGAGTTTAGTTCTGCTGCCCAAACCTCTGCTAACGCCGTAACGCATAGAAGTAGGGTATTTCCCTCAATCTCACTTTGCATGCAGTTAACCAGGAGATAATCCACATATTTAACCAGTGCGTAAGTTTTCAGTTATTGACTATAGGAGAGCATGGGTGTTGGCTGATGAAGAGTTCTCTACCACTTTCTACTGAATTGCATGTATTTCACTTGCTCCCTTCCAGCCTCTTCCATCTCGCCTTGCTTTTGTCTTGGTTCTTTTATCTGTATAGTTCCAGTTCCTCGTTCTTCTTGCCCAGGACCTTTTATTACCCAGTCCTAGCCTCTGCCCTCCCTTCCTCTCCTTTGAAAAGATTTCTTTCTTTTTTCTGCCCTGCTGTCATGAGCATCAATTTGAGCCATTATTAGTAAAAGTGTCTGCTGTGCTTGGCATAAGAGGCAAGTAATACGAACATGCCCCTAATAAACTGATGATCCTTAGGGGAAAGTTTATAACCTAAATTAAACAGGGTGCTAAAACTTGCTGTTCTCTATAAAGAATCCATTTCTATAGGTTCCTTCGATGCAGGTAGTTTATGGCAGCTAGTTGATCATAGCATTTTTGTTTGTGTTCATTTTAGCGGAGGATTTACTCTGAAATACTTACCTGTTTCAAACTTAATTTTTCAAAAAATGTAAAAATCAAAACCCCTGCAAGATAAATCTGTTTGGTCTTCGTGGCTTTTCTGCAGTCAAAGTCAAATGCATTCAGGTTGGCTGGTTCCTGTGTTGCCATCTTGCCTAAACTTTCTTCCGGGCTAGAAAATTGGTAAGTATCTGATAACCGCTGTGGAGACAAAACAGAAACATAAAGATCATATGTTGTGTAATCATCCTGATTACTCTGAGCAGTACTATGCTGCAGGTTTCGCTAATCAAGATTAATTGTGATCTAGGCTACGTGAACTGCCATATAGAGTGGATTGTAATTAAATAAAAATATAATCATTTTAACATTGTGCCACTAATATGTATTTACAATAGGTAGTACTTTTGAGAAGACTCTTATTCCCTACAGTGATTAGGAAGCTGAGTTATATTTTCTAACTGCACAGATGTTGTTAAAAGCTCATATTTCAGGCCATAAAGACTTATTATATTTGAGGTTGTACAGCAATAGAAAAATGGTTTGTGCATCTGTCTATTGTGCGAGATATTAAAACTAAAAAAATCTGGAACAGCAGAGATTATGGAAAACCTAACTTGTGTGTATATATGTGTTTTAAATATGTGGTAGGTAATTTATAGTAGAGTATTGCTAACAAAAAAAATTGCTTTGACAGGTCTTTACAACTCAGAGGAAGAAAATATTTAATACAGTGTGTAATAAGAGAATCGCCTCTGTTTCAGCTTTCTCAGCATGAGTTGACAGGTCTTAACTTGACTTCTTTCACATGGTATCTTTGAATTTTTATCTAGAATGGATTGTACAAACGCTTCTCTTTGAGGCTTAATGAACCAAAACGTTTTGGGGTATGTAGTCAGGTTGTTTTGTGTAGGGGCCTAAATCTATATTCCAGAATATTCTGTAGTGTAGTCTGACAACTAGAAGTGTAATAAGCTTAAATATTTCGTCTTTTAGTAAGCAAAAAGGAGTGCATCCTTGGCAACCATGGAAAAGCATAAAAAACTTAAGCATGTGAGTGGATTTCTGCCCACGTGCAGAATGGTTTTTTGGGTGAGTTTTCTCTCTGCTGCTACTGTTTGTGACTCTTGACTGTTGCCTTGATTAGAAACTGTGTAGATACTGTGTGTCTGTGCTTCCATCCTCCTGCCTCTCAGGGATAATGGTGTATACCTTGGAAGATCTTTAAATATGCCAGCCGGGTGGGTGCTCCGCTAACGAGGGCTCTGCTGCCCCACGGCTTCCTGCTCGGGCAGGATATTACTTAGAGAAGGCGGTTTATTGACCTTGCGTGGGTTTGGTGGCAGCCATGCTGGGGTTGGGAGAGTATCAGACACTTGCAGGGAGATGGTATTGATGTTGAGGGGGGAAAAAGCCGTGGTGTCATGAATAGAGCCATCTTGTGCGCTCGGCTGAGATTTTATCTGGGAGCACCAGATACAGTGGGCTTTTTCTAAATGTGATTTTCTTTTAGAAGATGTGCTTGTTAAAACCGAAGGAAATTAAATTCAAACGTGCTCTCAGATAATATTGAGTCAAGCAAATAAATGGATAAAAGCAAGGAGGCTCTGAGTAGCAGTGTCAGGGGTCTTCCCCCATCCGTCACAGGCTGGCCTGGCTGCCGCAGGCGCGGTGCCTTGCGCCTGGCCTGTAGGATCAGACCCTGCTCTGTGGTCTCCAGGCCTACCTTACTGGCCGTGCAAGCTTTGATTGAGCGACCCATGAGCAAAAACTTGGCTAGGAGTCCTGTTCTTCTGCTCGGAGGAAGCATTTCTGAGCCCAGTTCTCAACAGTTCCTGAGAGTGCCGCCACCCCAGCAGGCAGCGCCCGGGGTGGGTGCCGGGTGGCTCCCCGTGAACACCCGCTGCAGCCTCAGACGGGCCGCAGTACATCCAAGTTACTCTGTCACTTGAGTCCAGACAATGACATTACGTTTCCTAAATGGATTATCTCAGAAAATATTATTTTTTTACAAAAGCATCATCATAACTAAAAAACACAAAGCATGTGGATTTTTTTTTTTTTAACAATCATATCAAGAAAGACCGTATTTTTTTGCCTTTCTCAGGGCTGGAAACTGATAACAGAAACACTTTTTAAATGGGTCATTTTCATTTATTTGATGTCTGTATGAAAATGTAAATACCATTCTGTGTGTCAGGCAGTATCATACCTGCCACATGTCCCAGCTCTTCTCCTTGGGAGCCAGTAGCTTCACATGACCTCTGAAAGTGGTCAAAACGGTCTTATTTTGTGGCTGACTTTGAAGGAGAAGAGTCACTCTAAATTACTTGTGCCTCAAATGCTGCAGTGTCAGTAGCAGAGCTTGAACTAGGGGCAAATTTTTGGGTTTTTTTACCATTCCTGAGCCACCGAGTGGGTCAGAGGTGTGGGTCACACAACTGAGGGAGGTTGCAGTACAAGATGGAAACAAAAAATCATCGCTGTGTTTAAAAACATCATTTGTTCAACCTACAACCACGCAGTATCAGAAAATTGTCTTTTCTAAGCAAATGTGCAACGAATATTATTTATCCAACTGTGGTAAGTGAGGCACTGTTACTTGCCCAACTAAATATAATTAAAACGTATGTTATTAAGCCTTAGCAGCATTAGTTTTTCCCAAATCAACGAGACTGTGAACTTTATAACTGTAGTTTAGTATTATTATCTGACACTTAGGTCCTTCTATGGCTTCTATTTCTTATGTAATGGTGGACGCTTTTGGAGGATACCCCCGAACGATGGGCAGTTCCTGTGCTCGTGCAATCTCCTGCTGTCTTCTTTTTTTTCTTTATCCATAAAATAGGTGGTTTCCTCCCCTTACAAGTTCAGTAAGGAACTTGGACAGGGAACAGTTACATTCATTTCATTGTGACTATTTAAACTGAAATTTAACCTTGAATATTAAATGCTTTGCTGAGTCTGGGATTGAGTGGGATGAGATGATTGCAATAGGAAGCGGATCCTTCTTGGCACTTTCCCAGGCTTTCAGGCTTGTAGAGGTGTTGCTAATGTGTGCGGTTAGTTGTTGAGGATTTTGAAAAGGGAGGGAGTAAAGCCACCTTATCAGAAGATAAAATGCTTCTTTTTTCCATTTTTTCCTCACTGAAGAAGACCAGAAAGTTGAGGGATGTGTCTCAAACTCTTCTTAGCTCTACCTTATGTAAATTTTGGATTGTCAGGAAGTTATGGTATTACAAGTCAAAATAGTAATTTGACCAAGAACTCATTACCTATTGTTGCTGAATTCTAATTGTGGGCGGAAAGAAAAAAAAATTGTTTTCCAGCATCCTGTTGCAACCTTTGAGTTACTGATGTTTTTCATACATCTATTTAACTGTTTGGCATTACAAATGTCTGTATTCCACTTCCTTTTTATAAAATTTGATGGAAAAGAGCTTATCATTTCCTTATTCCTTATCTTTAAAGATGTTTTATGATTTTTTTTCCCAAATTGTTAATTTTGCCCTGTATTTGAACTTATACTGTCTGTTTCCTTTGGGGCTTTTGAAACTCTAAGGAAATCCTTGTTATTGCAAGAGCAGCCTTAACTGAGCTATGCAAATGTGTGTACAATGAAACCTCTTTTATATCATTCTGTTCCTACATACGTTACACAGTTTTCCCTTCATCTTTAAATAGGTGATAATAGTGCCTATATGACATGTACCTATATATTTTGTACATATATATACACACATAAACATGTATGTTCTAACTTATGCTATTGTCTCTTAAATTCTTACATGAACTGTCAGTCTTATTGTTCCCTGGAAGCTGATTTTCTTTTAAAGCTGAACCCTTTATAGGAGGTACAGTAAAACGAGATTACAGTTAGATTTCCACTAAGTAATCTATATGGATTGACTATTGCTGAAGGCAGTTTTATTTCCTGAACAAAAGAAATGTGACTTTTTCTGCTTGGGCTTATTACTTTAAAATTAATCTGACTAGTGTAAATCAGAAAGGCTTAGTATGCCAAACGCAGTGCAGCTATTCAAAATGATACTTAGATGAGACACACTGGAACAAATGGCAACAAGGCATTTTACAAAAGTAATCGTAATGCTGAAACCAAAAGTCTGTGTTGTCTCTTGGTTAGGCTTTGATTTTTATGACCAGAAGAGATATTATGGTCTTCAGAGATGATTATAATTTATTTAGAAAACTCATATGTGATCTGAGAGGGGGTCTCTATTTCAGCCGTGACTTGATTTTTACTGTCCCCTTCAGAGATGCTCTGCAACTTGCTATCAGTCCTTCTGGTACAGAGAATAGGCTAAGGAAGTAGGTGAAGAAACCTTCTAAGTTCAAAGAGGTAAACTGCAATAAACACTGCAGTCTGATCTTAGAGGGCTGAAAAAAAGAGACCAAATCCACAGAATTACGTATTAGGAGAAAAAATTGTGTTTTTAATAAAAAATGCTTTGTGGGAATTGTTCCCATTAAATTAAGCTTAAACAATTGGAATTTGAGTTTCTGTATTAACAGGCTACCAAAGGGGATTGGAGGAGGTCAGGTTTTAACAACAGCTCTATTGTCCAGATATTTATTTAGGCTGGAGACAACTGGCCAGTTTTAGCAATACAGGACATAAATTGTCACACCACTTTTTTCTACCAAGTGGCGTTGAAACAACAGATATGCTGGAACAAGGGTAGGAAGGAAAGTGGGCTGGCAGTCTTGGATGTATGTTTGACTAGGGAAGGAAATCGCTAATGAAAGAAGAAAAAAGACATGAAAGGAGGGAGCAGTGGAAGTAAACAATAATAGAAAGTTAAAAGAAATGAATCTTGGCTTTCTCACAGAGCAATAGGGTAATTTCACAAAAACCTTCATTTGCAAAGGTGGTTTTTTTTCTCCTCCCCTTTCTCTATTTAGAGTGATAACCTTATTCAAACTAGCAAATTTGGATGAAAGTTATCATTTATGAATCTTTGGCTTACCTATTAATTTTCCTGTAATGGAAAACAAACAGACAAACTCTCAGATTCCTGCTACTGCAGGTCTTCTAAGCCCTCTACAACTACGGAAAATGGTAGACTTGTTTCTTATCGAAATAATTTATAAGGGAATGGCTCTTAGCCAAGGAGTTGGCGAAGAAAGCAGTGAATCACAAAGAATTGTTTTTACTAGTAATCCTTCTATCAGTACATTTTTGACAAGGGTCTGATTGAACAGAAGTACATATTTCCATCAAGGGCATTTCAGGTACAAACTTCTTGACCTGGGGAGGGCTTGGTGTTCAGAAGGAATCTAGTAGCATACCTCAGTTTATTGGTTTTTTGAGTTGTGACCTGTAATGCTGGCACGTTACAAGGGCAAAAGAGATGCTTCCTTCCGTGTTTAGTAGAGGTCTTAACTTTTCAAAAAAGTGTCTTGCAGCGAAACACTAGAACCTAGTTGATTAAAATGTAATTCATAGCTGAGTAAACCATTTCAACCAGATCTATCTCAGATTAGAAAATGCGAAGAAGTGAAAATCCAAGTTTTCTCACCAATTTGTGATAGCAATTAGTCAAACTTGCTGTTAATTAACACAGTCAAACCTAACTTTGTTTCCTCTACCAGTTCCCCCTAAGCTTTCTTAAGTAGTCCTTTGGAGAAGGAATTTTAGAAGCAGGAAGATCAACTCAGCTGTAGTGTTGTTTTAAAGGGGAAAATGATTTCCGTGATTATTCTGTCTCCTAGTTGATTTTTCTTTTCTACAAAGGTCTTTTGCACTATATATGAAATCTTTTTGTTGAGAACAATTCACTTTTTGCTTTAGAGAAGTGACAAGATTTAATCTCTAATTCCATTGAGGGGAGAAAAAGTTAGTAGAAATTTTACTGAAAACTCAGCACAGCTAAAAATAATGGCAGTTTTAGGCGAACACAAAACTAGACAAAGCCCATTCTGTACTTGAATGTAAAGAAATCCTTCTGCGGGGAGAGAAAATGCATGTTAAAATTTACTGCGGATTTTGAAGAGATATTTATACACAGGTAATATAGACACAAGCTGCTCATATGTGAGAAATTAATGATAAAAATCTTCTAGATATGACTTTATTTTTGTTTCTTTTTCTTCAGGAAAAATATTGACAGATAATTTTGGGATAATACATAATTTATTGCTAAAGAAAATTCAATTTTCTTTTTGAAGCAGAGAAGGAAGAGAGCATTTTTAATTTAAACAAAATACACTTTTTCATTTCATAGTCTTATCCATCACCTTTACATGATATTGTTATCATGTTTTCTCTCTTTATATGCATTATACATATATATTTATCTATATTTGCCTTAAATGGACTAATTGGTAGTCTGTTTAGTTATAAAGATGGATCCTCCATAGTGTATTCTAAAGTTTGGGAAACAGCCACCACTTGCATCATTGTTAGATGCTTTACTGAGGCTTGTAGCAAATGATGATTAGCTCTTTGGAAATGTCTTGTTCCTCTTCAGGTGGCTTACTTCAGAGTTTACAGATTTTAGTTTTTTTTAATCTTGTGATATCGCTTACCTTCCTATTTTTGCATGTTTAAATTTTGCCTCTTCCCTCCAAGTAAAATCCACTGTTTGTGACACCTGACTATTCATTATGTTCTCTCTATGATGGCCATGTTATCATCCACTGTACAGCTTATACACTGTACACTGTATCTAAATACAACTTTTAGGAAAGGTCAAATGAAGATACTAGAGATCAGAAGATGTAGATGATATTCTGATCTTTGCTTTACTGCCTTTTTCAGTCACTTACCATGACTGTAATTGTCCCCAGGCCTGGGGTACTGATACCTCACTTCTTCTGTATTAAAATGCTGCTTTTTCACCTTGTTGTAGCAGGTGCCTGGACAGAAAGGTCTGACATGCTCTTCTGTGCAACCTTACTCTTGAATGTGGAACATTAACAGGAATAGTCCCACTATTTGACTTAATTGTTTTTATTCTTACATTAAGAGTATGAGTACAAAGTAAATGGAGAACACTGCCTAGGAGTGCTTTGAGTCACCTCTTCCAAAAGTTCATCTGAAAGCAGAGGGAGCCTTGGTTCAGACACCTGAATTAAATGCATACATTTCAGTTACGCTGATATCAATTACGAGTGAATTTTTCCCTGGCACAAGTGTGTTCTGACTGTTACGGAGTAGTGGCTGGCAATACCTTGCATCGACCACCAAATATTGAGCCTGCTAGCTTGCAGACTTAATTAGAAATCCATGGTTTACTTTTGCAATCTGTTGTGCTCAACAGTGCTGGGACTGGTGATAAGTCTATCAGGTTTGACTTGGTCACTAACACAGTACCAGCATTAAATTCTAAATGGCAGCCTCTGTGTTCGCTGTCTGTGCTATCTCTGATAAAACATTAATAATTTCAAAGTTCCATTCAAACCCATTGATAGAAATTGTGAAATGTAATTTAGCTTTGAGAATAGAATTAATGTTTTCTAATAGCTCTAAGCTATTCTATGATTTATTGGTTCCACTGCTTGAGGGTTTTTATAGTCTAAATTGGTGATTACAGATGATACACAACATTGTGTATCATAAATAGGAATTATGTGTCTGGTGAAAACGATAATGGGGTTTTGTACCTTGTATGTATATTAGTACATTCAGTAGTATATTAAAGCCTATTTTAGAACCAGAAGGTAATTTTGCCCATATATAGATCTTCTCAGCTCATTCAGTCAGTGAATCTGCTACTATTTACTGGTTTTCCTCTAATTTGATAAATATGTATTGCATCAGAACAGTGTAAAATTAAAGGTACACCTGTGGAATCTCATTATCTATGATATGCTCTTCTTTATGGCATGCTGCTTATTTTTTGCTTATTTTTGAGGAGGCAATTAATACTCTAATACTGTTTATGATTTCTGAGAGAATTTTAGTCCAATGATTGATTGGTGATGAATGTATCTAACAGTTGTGTCTGGGAGAATTATTTTTGCATAGCCAAGTCCACTGTTGGAAGACACCTTTGTAAACATGGAGAAGATGAA
Organism: Calonectris borealis; assembly: GCF_964195595.1. Taxonomy (NCBI): domain Eukaryota; kingdom Metazoa; phylum Chordata; class Aves; order Procellariiformes; family Procellariidae; genus Calonectris; species Calonectris borealis. The sequence continues at coordinate 156,142,267 of NC_134313.1, read as the reverse complement.
GTGAACATCTTTGTGGATAGTGGAAGTTTTATATACTTTTACTAAAGTTTTAATATATGCTGTTATTTTTCTTTCCTGATCCGAATTTCCCGAATTTCTGCCTGGGAGCGTAGATGGACAGTATTGGGCTGCTCTTTCTGTCATTACTGGATTGGTAGGCTTCCATAATCATTCTCAACAACCAGTGGTTTTGAAAGGCTCTTGCTGCTGTAGAAATTTAAAATCTATTGTGACAGAACAAAATCATAGAATCATAGAATGGTTTGGGTTGGAAGGGACCTTCAAAGATCATCTAGTCCAACCCCCTGCCATGGGCAGGGACGTCTTTCACTAAATCAGGTTGCTCAAAGCCCCATTGAACCTGACTTTGAACAGCTCCAATGATGAAGCATCCACAACTTCTCTGTTGCCAGAAAATGGATGAGGTATCCATAACTTCTCTGAAAGTAAGTGTGACTGCTTTGGGAAGTTATCTGGAACAACTGGCTGGTAATAGTGATATGTAAATTCTTTTTCTAAGCCTTCACTGATTTATTGAAATTTAAATCTTAGAAAGAACAGATGTTAAAATACCCCAAATAGTGCTTGTTTTTCCTTTTGTTCTTCATAATGTGAGGATATGCAATAAAAGTAAATGTCAAATTTAAGTAGAATTAATGATATAGTGTTTTTTGATGGAAATGAATTATACTGTGAAACAAGGTATTTCTTATCAAACAGTGCAAATCAGTGTGTATTTCTTATTTATGGTGTATACATCTAATTATAGAGAAACTCACTTTAGACAAGGCTTTAAATGAAACAAGGAAGTCATTTATTACATTCCTTTTAGAATTTGTAAGGCACTCAGCTTTCATGGTGATGACCATTTATTTTTATATTTATTATAGAAATACTTAGATAAAGAGAAATGGGTGCCAGCAGTGAATTGAGTAAAAAACCCAATTGATCAATAACTCAATTTAGTTTAGAATTTCTTTAGAAAATGTAGTGGTATTAATCAGGAGAGAATGCTTCAAGTATAAAATTTGATTTTCTTAGCAGAAAATCAGTTTGCTTTATCAAAATCTTAAAGTCCCTTTCCCTCTTTCTCTCCCCATTGTACAATTCTCCTTTTGCAGTAAGGCTAAATCAGATTTGTCTGAAGCAATAATTAGTGATTATCTCCTAACTGCAAGATATAGTTGAGCCTCTTAGGTTAATCCTATCTTGCTTGCCATCTATAGTGAGTCAGAGTAAGGCAAGAAAGAGAGAGGAGTTGAAATGTGATTTCTAAGAGCATTTTTCTTACGAGGTGTAATTATGTCCAAGAGCTCTGTAAATTGTGGAGAGAATGGCAATTGGACCTTGGCAAAGAGACGTGAAATGGTTGGGGTGGAGAACGACTTCCTGCCTCGGTGTAAATGCGCGTTTCTATGGCAAGGCAGGAGGGATCCCACATTGTGGTTTTTTAGTGTGGAAAAGTAGAAACCCTTGTGGAAAAGTTTTTATTGTTATGTAAGCTTTCTTGTGCGCTCTTGCATAATGTGTTCATTATTTGGACTAATGAAGTGTTACAGGATGAAATTTACCTAATGGAAAAAAACCCTACTTTATTCTATATGGAAATTTAAAATGAGAAGTGAGGATTATTTATGCTTGCGCAATGTTCTACATTCTAGTAGAAGCCTGGGTTTTGCTTCACACTTGGGGAAGGGTTTATGTTCACCAAAAACTTTCGTTACACCCCCCACCCCCCCCCCCCCCCCCCCCGTAACTGGGTCGGCTAATAAAAGTTACCTATCTCTCACTTGAAATCCTGACTTGCTTGTTTTATTCATGCTTCTTAGCATCACTTTGTCAAAGATGACACAGTTTCTGTAGAAGTAAGGCTCTTCTGAGAGATGCTGAGGACCTTTCAAGTGACCTCTGTTGAAGCCAAGAGGATGATTTATAATTTTATTAGCAAAGTCTTCTCCTAGAGACAGCTTCATTAGATGTTTTATGGGAAAAGAAAGGTTTTAGAAGACCAGCCACTAGTTTGTTCTTTCACTTTTATATACCAGGAAACCTCACTGCATCCTTAGTGCCAGGTTCTTGGCTCCTTGGGCAGAGTCCCCATTACTGTCAGAGCAATTCTATGCAGTGTGGGAAGAGAACAGCAAAATGGTAATGAGATTGTAATTTCACAGTTTATGAATTCATTATGCATTCTCTCTATACCTAGTCTGTATTGCTTTCAATTTTGGAGAGCAGATCGATATGATAACTTAGATATCAATCTCTAGGTAATGTTGCATAAAACTAACAACTGTAAAGGAACTTTTTTATAAATTACTGGTATTTATGCCTTGTGTTCTTATAAAGTATTTTGTACAGTATTTTGATTTACTCTTTAGTGATACTATGGTGGAAGGAAGATTTTTTTCTATGTGAATAAGTCTTTCATATATAATTTTGTTAGTGAAAATATGTATATAAGCTTCTTCTAGAGCTTTCCTGTTTTCAATTTGCCATACATTTAAAATGATGTTTTCGTATTCTTACATCAGCAGAACGCTTTGCCATCCTACATTCTATTGTAGAAAATGTACCAAAAATCTCTGCTACCTGATAAAAATCTATTAGCTCTTCCAAAAAAGTAGCTTGACAGTATTAAGACTGTATCTCTTACGTTTGTATAACATAGTAGACTGAATTTTCAGGCCATTGGCAAATCTTGTGTATGCAAAATCCATTTTTAGCTACTTTGTGGCTGTCCTTAAATCCTTTCTCTTAAGATGTCAGTTGGGCAAAAGCAAAGCCTCTAAAAAAGCTGTAGCATGACATCTGTGATTTCAAAAAATCTTGTGCTTCGTATGTTTGGTGTATTGCCTAAGAGTGTCTGGGATGCAGCCAGATTCAAAGACTCTAGGTCTGCAAGGTTAGCATAGAAACATTCACATCATTGAAGTTACATTAAACAGAAAACACTTAAGGGAGGTTGTGGAAAAAAAATTGTATTTTTGGTTTAGAAAAATGTCAGAGACTCTTTTATTATAGTATTAAAATCACAATTTAATCTGTTAATAATTGTTATTAACATTTTAAAACTAAGTAACTTTATATTCATTTTTTCCCCTGTTCTTGAGATCAGCCAATATATAGTTAGATGTATGATATACTGGACATCCTTACAACTCTTAAGAACCTAAGCAGTTTTTGCACATAAAATTGTGGTCAGTACTTATATTACTAAGTTTACATTAGCATTCACTAAAGTAATCATAATTTTGAATTACAGTCAGAATTTCACAAGTGAAAACACCAATGCAAAATCATTTTTAACAAGGATTTCTGCTGGGTTTTTTTGGCTGCGAGGTGGATTATGCCAACAGTTGCAAGAGGATTCATTAACTTTTGTTGTCCATTCCTAAAATATGAAAGGTGTAACTGAACAAAGGATACAGGAACAGTGCATGCAGGATGGGTGCTTGCTTTAGCAGGTATTTTAATTTCATAATTTTCTGAACTATATTTGGGAGCAAAGATGGTTAAAGCTAAATACACAAGGGTTAACATCTCAATCTGTTCACACTTTCCTCTCAAAGTGAAGATCTTGCTTTTAGCCGTGTATTTGGTGGTGGCAAGCAGCCGTCAGCCCATTGTATTGGATGGTACAGCAGCGTGAGCACTGACCTAATGCATGAGATTCTCTGACTAATGCTTGCACCTAATCGGCTCTGGTCAACCCTGTGTGCACCGTGGTGTTCTGGCATAGGAATGAAAAATGAGTCTGTGTGTCCTTAATTTTCATATTCTTGTCTTGTACTTCTTGCTTTCTATACTTAGCAGTAAGATTTCAAATTCCTTTTTAGAAAGTGCTTTAGCTACTGATGGTTTGCAATTTGTTTTCATTTTGTCTTGGACAAATTGCAGTAGTAGAGAGGAGACTGTAACTTAGGTACAGGGATTAAACACAGGGATTTTATCCTTAAAAGACAAAATATTAATAATCGATACATCTTGTTTAGGCCAAGAGGCTATGACAGTAGTCATAATTTTTTCTAATTTCTAGTAAGCAGGAAACCGTCAAAGCTTGCTTTATTTTCTGGAAAAATATTCTCTTTCTCAGGAGACATTTTTAGTGCCTAAGCAATATAATTAACGCTTCTCTAAGGAATGAGTTTTTGTTTTGTTGAATTGTTAATTGAGTAGTTGTGCTGAGAATTGGTATATGTGTAATCCCCCCCCAACCACACAACATATGATTGTAAAAAGACACGTGGTTCCCCCCCGTCCTTACATGTTTCTTATGTATTAGACAAAATTTGGAGTCGATGAAGAAGGAATAGTAGGCAAACTTCTGACCTGTTACTCTATCTTGTAGTTCCTGCAAGGCTGTCAAAATGAAATTTCTGAAAATGAGTAACCATTATATAACTTCAAGCTAATTTTTGGGGTAGAATAGCAGTATGCTGCTTTCAGCATTTCCATTTCCAATACTATTGTGTGATGATGCATGATGCATCTGGCTGGTGAGGTCAAAGCAACTAGTTTTCTGCTGATGTGGGTTGTGGGTTGGCTATTCAGAAGTGATAGCAGGATTAAAGTAAGTTCTCTGGCCAAGAAATGTTGCCATCTCTAGTTGTGTGCTTGCAGATTTTGGGAATGGATACGTTCGTGGATATTTTGTGCTGCGGAAGAGATGCATATGAAAAAAACAATTACTTGATTTGGTTGTTTGAAATCTGCATTCTTATTTCTTACATAGTTACTGAAGATACGCTTAAATTTAATTGTTTGAATTTTCAGTTTAATGTAATACATGTTTAAGTTTTTTGTAATTGTGGTTTCTTTATGTTCTATTCAGAAATCAATGATGAGATGCCCTTTTTTTTTTTTTTTTTTGGTTAGTCATTAGTATTCACAGCTCTATCAGACTGCAGTTCAAACTCTTCACTTGTTTTTGTCACAGAAGATGGTGGAGCAAGGTTGCTTAGAAACACTTAGCCACACTCGCAGTGGGAGTTATCAATCTGTTCTGTGTATTCACCTGCACATGCAGGGGAGAAAATCTAGTTTCTTTACTGATTATGTTAATTCATTGTAAGTTTGTTTTAGCAGTAGTATGCTTAAACATACATAAACATGCATTTTCTTTCATTAGATATAGTGAGAAAATGTAGAGTAAAATATCGACTCTTTTAAAAACAGTGATTTCAAAGTATGAGAGGTCTAATTTGCTTGTATGCCTTCCAAAAAGGAAGTTTTACTATTGTTGGCTGAGTTAATCAAGGAATTGTTTTTTATCGACAAGTTGCATAAATTGGAGATTATTTCATGATCTCTTTAAAATAATTTTTTTATAAGTTCCTAGCTTTAGTGTTCAGTTCAAGAAAATATGTTTGTTTGACTACCAACAGCAATTATATTTTTCCCTGATCTAGTGAAATTCTTGATCTTTTTAAGACTGGCCTAAAAATAAACCTAGTCACTCACGTTACTCAATTTTTGATCTTTTCAGCTATGAATGACTTGGCCTATTTTTAGGCCAGCTGTAATAGTACACTAATGTGCTGGAAAAGATAAATGTAGCTTTTTATCACCCTAACTTCTAAGCACTCCAATTATTACACTTATTAAATATGCTGGAAATGCATATATTTCCTCCTGTGAGTCTGGAATAGACTTCAGTATCTTTTCAAGAGACTTAAGTATTTCATATCGCTGAGGTCCTACCACTCTCTTCAACACACAAGCTGTTGTATGGTGCGTCGTTGACATGTGACCCTGCTTTATCTTCCTTATTTTACGCTGAACTCATCCTCTTACATCCCAAAGAGCAAGAAGTCATGTTAAAAGTAAAAGCTGCACAACAAAGTGCTTCTGTAAAGCTATAAAATGCTTACGGCTAGTTTATACAATAAACCAATAGAAAATAATTCCTATAACTGTAGCGGTGTCAGTCTAGTAACAGACCAATAAAATGGCCATTGTGAATAAGCAGGAAATAATTTAATTATCACTTTAGTTTTCACTAAGATTTTAATAAAAATCAGAATCAATTAATATAATTTATTAAAGCATATTCCATGTTGCTAATGAGTGAATTATTCTGGTGCCTGTAGACTTAGATATCTTTAAACTGTATCCTTGTGTCTGAATTTGTTGCATGCTTAAAGTAATTGAATTGGATTTTTCACATAAAAGATAGATATTGGGGAAAAAAACCAAACCAAAACAACACCCAAAACACCACAGTAACTTAATATGGAATACATCCTTTGGAGTTGTTACTGGAAAATGTTTGGCAAAGCTTCTTTTTTTTATTTATTATGAACATATCATAGAACTAAAGAGGAAATGGTATCCCTAGTACTTTAACTTTATGGTGCCGCCCTTGTCTCCTGTAGCTTCTCTTTAGATTAGGTGTGGGTCACAAGAAGAAATGAAGATACCAGAACTGTGGTCTTTGTCTTTTTGCATTTCTGGTTTTTCCCCCACATTGTAGTATCCCAATCCCTTTTATATTTTGTGTTGAACACTACTTCACATTGTGAAACAAGGTTTGTTATATTCTTTTTAGTTTGACTATACATTGCTTTCCTAGTCTGTACAGTTGGTTTCCTTTCTCTTCTCTTGCCGCTGTCTGGTCGTTGTTGCAGCAGGTGGCTGTATATTTTGAACACAGCTATGGACCAGGTGTGCTTAGTCTTCACAGCCCTCTTAATGGCCAAAATATGCCAGCATGTGTATTCTGATATCTGCAGATATCCCGGCAGTTTTCAGTCCCTTAGTTTCTTATTAAGAAATACTATTTATAAAATATATGCTTATAAGTCTACAAAGTCAAAACACTATCAAGTCAACCAGGTCACTTGGAAATGGTAAGGAGCCAATGCTTTCCTGAAAGAAACAGCCTGGAGAAGAGGTTGCAGGGAGGCAGGTAGGATATACTCCTGTGGTAAGAATAGATGAGCCTATTACAATGGCAAAGTAAAATATGCATTCTTAGTAACATCCTTATGGTGAAATGAAGGTATTTGTAGCAGGCAGGGGGTATATGCTTTGTCAGTAAAAACAGCTCATCTATTGAGTTGTAACTCACTTGCCTGCAGTAGTCCAATTGTGCCCATAGCTTATGTGGTCCTTTCTGTGGCTGGTGAGAAATGTTTGAGGGAAAAATGTGAGATTTCTTCTTTTCACTCTTTAGTTTTGCAAATATGCAAGTTATCTTTGTGCTTAGCAACAAATGCTCCTTTTGAACTGAATTTCAGTTAGTTCCCTGCTTATCAGGTCAGCTGACTCCTTGCTACTTGCTGGGCTACTTTGGATTCAGAGATGCAAAGTTTTTCAGTGTTTGTAGTACTTAGATCCTCCCAGAGCAGGAGGACAATTGCCTTATAGAAAAGAAATAAGAATTAAAAATAATAGTAATTAATTCTTAATAGTATGCCTTAATATCAAGTATTTGTTCCAAATTAAAATGGAGCTAAATTGCAAATTACTAACCTTCTCTGCAGAAAGGAGACCTTAACCTAGCTCTTTGCCTGTTAAAAGGAAGTGTATTTTATAGCTGTTAAACATCTTGAGATAAATTCCTATGTCTTTTTCAGTAGAGAACTTTTTTAGGTTGTTCAGATTGTGTATGAAAACAATCCAGGATTAAAAACATCCATGTCACTAACTGCTAATAAAAATTCACTTCTAAGTTGTGTTCTGAGTGAGATCCCAGCAGAAAATACAAAACCTCCTACACGTATTAATAAGAGAAATTCTCGAGGGAGAGCCTGTGCATCAGGTAACACACAGACATGGGGAAGCAGAATCAAAAATATTCTCAAGAGTAAAACCGAGAGGGAAGCAAGTGGATAACTCTCTCATTTTCTTCTGACTTTGTCTGTTTGTCTCCGTTTCTTTCTTCTGGTTCTGAGATGAGTCCCACCATTTCCCTGCAGAAGAGCAACAGCATTTTGTGAGAGCGGAGTGTGGTGCCCAAACCTCTGCCCGCTACCTTCGGGCTGCGTGTCCTTCTGCAGTGTTTGCCACGAGCTGTTGGCATCATTTCAGAGCATTTGACACCGGATCTTAAGATCATGTATTGCAGGTTGATTGTTGGGGTGGTAGGGGGAAGGATGGGATTGACACGCTGTACTAATTAAAATGGAGTTGGCTGTTAGAGATTACAGGCTCCTCTTGTTTACTTGCTTGCTAAGGTGCAAGTAAAGTTGCAGAGGGAACATTTGGATGACCTATGAATGACGGCTGCTGTTCTTACTGCCCTTTACTCACTGTAATATCTATTTGGAGCTTCAACCATCCAGAATTAGGCTTTCTATTCATATTTCATAGCTCTAAGAAGTAGGTATCTTGCTTGCTTCTTGTGGACTCCTTTACTGCTGCCCCTCAAAAAAAATCTAAGATGCTCAACACCGGGTACAGAATTCAGTTTTTGGTACGACAGAGAGTGATAACCAAGTTGCAGGAGCATTTTTGATATACTTTTGGTATGCATTTGGTTTTGCTTGGTCTCAGTTTTGAAAAGTTAATACTTTGTTGCGGGTCTATGTGTGTTGCTTCTCGTGGCTAGAAGGCTGACATATAATAAAGGCCTAATTTAATTCTAATGCTGACTTCTGGGGTGGTTTTAGGGAAGATAATTTTGGGGCTTTTCCTTGTACTAAAATCAGAAGGTAGGAATTTTTAGAGTCATGGGGGGAGTTCTGTGTCAGTTAGGAATGAGGAGAAGGGTCCATTAATGAGAACTCAAGAAACACTTTGCAGTAGGAAACTTGTCTGTAGAGACTGTGTTTCTCTCTCTTGCTGAAGATTAGAAATCAAAGGAATCAGTATTTAAGGTGGAAAGATTTTAAGGTCTTAAAAAAATTTTGGAACGGTTTAACAGATTTTAATGAATGTTTCCCTTGCAGAGACTGTATAACTAGAAGAAAGCATTATAATGTTTAAATCTAGGGGGCTTTATATTTTTAGGCAGAGACATTCACTGTTTTGAGCCCTCAAATCTTGTGTTTGTGCTAGAGAACCTCCCATTATCATGTGCACAGTAATACCATCTTTTTTCTTTTTCTCTAATGCACGTGTTAGTTCACAAATGGAGCTTCTTTTAAATGTGCAAATTTGGTGTCATTATCAGTCAATATACCACTCTGAACTAGCTTGTATATCAGTGCTAATTGGGAGCTTTTGCTGTAATTAAGGCAGTGGTCTATGCCTCTATGTAAAACACGTACATCTTTTACTGCCAAAGAAAGTTATTTAATTCACTTTGTGTTTTGTGACATTTTTACACATTGTTTTTGAGGAAAACCAATCTTTGTTTCTAAAACAATACATTGTTGCTGTTTTTTTGCAACATTATATGTTTTTTTCTTACCCTACATGTCTAGGAGAGTGGTAAACCTATAAAGTTTGCTGAAAAATTCCTCATGACATGGGAAAAGGAATAATAACTTGTACATTTTCCTCTTGCATACATTTTTCATTAGAAGGAAGATTTATGATTGGTAATACGACCCTGTGAGTTGAGCCACTTGCTGCAGAGCATGATTTCAGCACCTAAAGCAGTAGGAATGACTGGAATGCATGTTTTGCATTTTGATTTCCATCCTATAATGTTGACCTTTAGTTTCTCTTCATTTTTGTCATGTTTGCCTTTCTTTGTGCTTAATGGGTATCGGTGTTGCTTTTTCTTCATATTTATAATGGTATTCAGTAACTTCTGTCTTTGTTCACTGGGAGAGTTAAGTGGTTTAAACCTTGATTAAATGCCATGTTAGATGTTGAATTATTATTAATAAACCCGCTGCTCTAAAATCATGCTTAAATCTCAGTGTATTCTCTATGTTCCTCAGGTACCGTTGACTGCATTCGGTATGCATTTCTGGTGCTGCTTTGATTGCATGAGTGAGGTGGAAAACATGGTGAAAAGAGGGAATATTGATTTTTCTTCTACTTAAGCAATGGTTTTCCAAGTAATAGAGCTCAATTATATTATACTGGTTATAGGACTATTTAACATATGCCTTTTTAGTGAAGTGATTCTGGCCAGTAATGTCCTGTATCTTAATTAAACCAATATTGTGAGGGCAGTTGGATAGAACATACATTTGAAAATGTAAATGTCAGGTATATTGTACCAAGGCTTATCTGTTAAATACTGCGAGGTTACAGCCCGGGTGAGGCTGCCGGGAGTAATAACAATTGTTCAGCCTTTTCTTCTTCTTCTGTTGCTGTGTAATTAGATCATGACGTTGCCCGTTTGATAACTACTGGAAAGTGCAAATTAGAGTAAGTTGGAAGTGAATGTATGAACATGGTATTTACATTTTTAATTACTGAGTTGGAGTAGGTGCTCCGCGTGAGGTCAGCCTGCAGGCCTCTCGCAGAAACATTGTCAGAAAATTCCACTTAATGTTAAGAAAAATACTGAGAGAGAAGAAATGTGTTTTGAACAGCAAAGACAGCTCAGTCATTGAAAGGCATTAAAAGCACTTTTTAAAATAGGTGAGAAGCTGGCAGTATGCAATGCAGGCATGGTTTGCCTTTATGTAGAGTTCGTGCTCTGTATACGCTTACTTCATATTTTGAAGTATCCTGCCCTTGCTCTGTGTGGGCATATGGGTCTGTGTGTGTGTGGAGGGAATCGCAGATTCACCCAGGCACTAAGTCATGATACGTTCATTCACGGCCTGTTTGGGAAGCACCGTATAGATTTAGTTAGGTGGGTTGCAGTTTCTACATGGATCTAAACCCATTGCAAATAAAAATAAAATTAAAATTAATGGCAATAGGATCTCATTAACCTTGTGTTTCTGCATTGATTTATACATGTTACAAGCTCTAACATGCAGTTTGGGTCTTTTGCTTCCAGCTCTTTCTTTCCTTCCCTCATCCCCAAGTAGCCATCAGTACTACCAGTGCCAGGTACTATAAAGCAAGTGTACGTAAAGAGAAAAACAATCATTACTATCAACTGTATCTATGCAATGCAGACATGTTTCTCTATAGTGGGAAATATTTTAATAGTTTGGTAAGAATATTCTTTTTCAGTTTGCATGTTTCTGCTTCCATTAAAAAATGAGGGTGGTTCTGAGTTTTAAAAACTGATTAGGACAGTGCTTCATGCTAAAGGTGCCATAGGGATGGTTTACAACTTCTTTCAGAAATATTTTCAGATTAGAAAATGGTATGGTGTGCTATGCTAGTATAGTGTAACAGTGCAATAGAAATAGCGTGCATCTTACACAGTAGCACAGTTTTGTGTTCCACTTGTTTTTTCTACCTTAGTGTAGACTATTTGAACAATTCTTAAATGTAGAAGATGAAAAATTTAAATCTCTTTGAAGTTATCAGAAGAAAGCAACTTCTCTATAGTTGAGCAATCAAGGTAAAAATATGACATGCTTTGTTTGAGGGCGAAGTGGCTGTCCTGTTATCTCAGCTCTTCTATGTTGTTTTGCAGGATGTGACCTTTCTGTTCTGCGAGCACATGATAAGGGTATCTGTAGCTGTGATTCTTTCTTAAAATAATGCATAAAGACTAGGGAGAAGAACAAAAACAAAAGGCTTTGCCTTGTAAAGTTTGATATTTACCTTCACGATAGCAATACTTGATTGATAGTGTACGTGTGTATGCCATGGCTGCCAAATACTGATGCATTTCTCTTTCGGCTACTGCGCAGATTTGACACAGTTTGGACTTGTAAGGTTTTTGTTCTGGGTTGGTGAAACCTGTCAGCTGGGGGAAGCTTGTTGAGTGATCACGTGGACTGAGTGTAAACTTTCTGTTTTAGAAAAAGGTTAAGAAAACAAGCAAAAGCCACTGCACCTTACTTCATGAAGTTATTTGAGATCTTTCAAGAATTTCTGTTCTATTCTACATTAAAACAAAATAGTGTTTCCAAGCAGGTTAAAAAGAGGAACAAGCACGACTGTCCTACCTCGGAAAGATTAAGTAAGGCCCTGGAATTTTTGAACTTTTCGTGATCTTTCTTGAGTTCCTGGTTTTTTTTGACAACTTAAGGGTCTTAGAAATAAAGGCAAAAAGTAATGTAGTTCCACAAGATTATTGTGGTTTTATGATCATTCTTCTAAGAAAATACACCCAAATTTTTGACCCTTACTTAACCTAGGATATAAAGATATGTCCTTTCTGTCTTAAAAATGTGATTAAGATCTATTTTAAGTATTTTTATCTTACTTAATAAATATAACTGAATGTCTTATAAACATGTACAGTTTCAATATTCACAAAATAGAGAAGATAGAGGCCAGTTTAATTACAACCAAGATTTTTTTTTTTTTTTTTTTTTTTTTTTTTGCAGAGTGCCATCAATATGGACATTGTAAGAGCATGTGCTTCCCATACAGCTATATGAGCCACTGTGGATGGAATAGCGTTGCTTATGCTCTAACAACTTTATGATTTGTAATCTGCTTTGCTGTCTTTGAGTTAACAGAGCATCCTCTCCTAAGCAAGATTCCCACCGATGTCTTGCTACTCCATGTGCACTTTGCACTGAAGATGCAGCTTTGTGGAGGGAATATTTCTGCACAGACAGCGTTACGTGAAAGACATGTACGAAAAGTAACCTTTTAGTCTGTGGACTGACATGATGCTATCCCATATGAAGCACAGACCCCAACTTTGTTGACCTTTTTGAATGTCAGGAGCTACCTGAGCTAGGTGTCCTACTGAACTTAGGTGAATTTTCTGCATACATAGTATTCTACATGCCCACATACGTTGGAAGTGTTGGCTTACTTTCTTGTGTGAGTCATACCATGCACGGCTGAGTCTTCTTCCCAAGAGGGAGTAATTTTCAGATTTTGAACTGGACATTGGATTCTGATAAGCTAATATTCCCACCATAATTGAAGTCTGAAAGACATGTCTTCTGTAACTTGATAGCCCTGGCAGCCGTGGTGGTCTTTGTTATCTAGAAGCTCCTTTAACGCTTGATAACTGAAGGCAAGAAATATTATTACCATAATTCTTGGTTATTTTTTTCCTGTTTTGTTGTAGTTGCCAACCTTGGCTAGATCCTTCTTGCCCATATCCTGCTAAGTTCATGTCTTAAGGACTCCAGCAGTCACCGTCTCTGGGGCAGAAGGCTGGTGCGTGGCCTGGAAGGTTGTGGGGACCGAGGCAAGGGAGGGTGGGAAGGGTGTGGGTCCATACGTGTCCCTGTCGGTGTGGGAGGGGAGAGGTGTTGGGCAGCATATGGAGAGCTGGAACGAGTCAGGAGAAACAGCAGAGTGAGTTGCTCAATATGTTTTTCTTGGATATATTTCTTCTCATCTGCAATTTTTGTTTTGCCTGAGCATTAGTGAGGATACCGGACTTCTATTTCTGAAAATATTACAATGTTTGTTGGGCCTTTAAATTACAGTAGTTTACTTTTAATCTTAACATTAAGGAAATTTTCTCTCTAGGGAGATTTTTGGATAGTGGGAGTAAAGAACTAGTAAAGCTAAAACTCACATCTTTGTTGATATATGGGGATTAATGCCCTGTCTGGAAAATTATAAAACCATAATCTATTATAAAGAGCTTGAGGGACGTGATTTAGACTTAGCTATTCAAGAAAATTCAGACTTAAGGTGGAAGCAGTGTTCAGCCCTATTATGTTCTGTATTAAAGTAAAAAGTACGTCTCAGTCCATGAGCTGTTGGGCAGTATGCCCCAATGTTGGTGTTGGCTCCTATCTATAAATATTCTTGTCTTGGCTGTACATGGGATTTAACTGGGAGATGTTTGGTCATTGTTTAGTCGGCACGCAAGTGTGGAAACCAGCCAGTTCGAGTAAAATACGCTTGTTAGGGCCAACTAGAAATGTGCCAAGCCTCGTGTCTGATGGCGTCAGAAAGGCAGTCGTTTCAGCTGCCATTCACTGGTGATCTTGCTGAAAAATTATGTAGAGAGTGTTTCCAAATCAGGGTATGGTCTTCAGGAGAGGCCAGCGTTTGGGAAACTTGTACCCGTGCTTTTTGTCTGGTATTCATTTTGTGATTATATGAGTGCATATTACTAGAAACAGTGTTTTTTATTTTTCAGGCGGAGTGCTAGAATTTGGGATAACCGTGTCCCACAGTCAGTCTTCATCTCTGTGGTACTGTTCTTGTTCAGACAAATGCCTGGCTTACCTGTGTCTTACTTCTCTATTCTATGAACCCTGGGCGATACCTTCTAGCCCACGAAAAATACCATGAGGCTGGCTGGCTCTTCATTATCTGTAACGCGTATTAACCGCATTTTACATATAAAACCATCTTTGCATACATTTGGCCAACAGAACAGTTTATTTCTGAAAAACAGCTTAGCCGTTACTGGTACTTGCTGGTTCTCACCTGGGAAGTCTTGTCCAGACCCAAATTAGAGTTTCTTTACGCTTGTTTGTGCCTGTGACATCACTTACGCAGACTGTAGGCTTCACTATAATGCCAAGTATGAAACAGCATCTTGCTAAGCATTATTTTTGCATGGCTAATTATAACATTACCAGTAAAAAACATTTTGTATTTATTTTCAGTGTACTCTTCTTTGAAGTTTCACATCTGTTAAATTTCATTTTATACGCATATCAGCCCTGAGATTAAATAATTTCTAAAACTATATTAATGCAACTTCTGAAAAATTCTTTTTGGTTTTTGTTTCCCCTGTTCATATGATGTTTATATTGTGATGATGATGTCAGGCACTTTTTCATCTATTTACAAACTTCTGCTGGATGGGAACTCTGAAGAATTGTTTTGGAGACACGTTATGCTTTATTCTGGTTAATATGACCTAAGAAACTGTATTTTTTCCTCACTATCTTAAAAGAGGCCTTATAAATTATTTGTCAAATACCTCTTTGTTAACCTTTTTGAAAGGTTGTCTGCTTGAAATTAGCAGTGAATAAAATACATTGACTTGGAGATGATGACTCAAGTTCTTCTGTACTTTTTCTTTAATGCACTTTGTAGGTATCCTATGAAATTTGAATTCAGCGAGCATTACTGGCAACTTGAAGATTGAAATGTTTGCACAGGATAAGAAATGTGGGGACGACATTTTTGACATGCTTGGGGTGCTGGTGTTGGAGTTTTGTTTTTCAAGTTGTGGTTTTAGGAATGTGAAAGGTGATGTCCCCACTGAATAAAATGTAGGACTGGAACTGAAGAATCCAGGTTTCTGTGCTAGCTTTTACAGATTTCTGGAGTTACTTGCATGGGCTTTTAGTCTTAATAGCCTGTTACAGGCACTATCTTCCATCACGAAACATTGGGTTGCCTTGGAATGCTAAATAATATAAATTTGAACATCTGTGTGGAGATGCAAACATCCTATCAAATAACTTTATAGTAAAGCTTATCTGTCTGAGACAGTGGGTAGATGGAACAGATATTTTAGTGGCTTCTCGGTCTCTGCCTAGCTTTCTGTCAATAGCAATTCACATCTGTGTCCCGTTAGTACTGGGGTGAAGTTGCAGAGTTACACTAGTGTGACAGCAGTTACGATTACTGGGGAGCAAAAATAATTGTATTTGAGATATCTTCATTTATAAGTTGAGTTGCAATGTGTTCTGCCAGGATTTGCCATGTTATGTTATTCACTGAAAATTGGTAGAAGACTAGGTAAATGATTTTTTTTTTTTTTTTTAAAAAAAAAAAGGTGGTGATGCAAACACAAATACCGAGTTGCAGGGCCTTTCTATACAAGCATTTTTTCTTGGACTTTTAGAACATTTGTCCGCTTTCCTTGATTTGCAGAGACCTTTGGAGTGTTGTAGTGAAAATGCAGACCTCTTGGCAGTGAATTTATGCACGTTAACACTGCTTGATTTTCATAGCTCCTTTTTGTGGGCTTGTTTAGGAGGGGTTCACAGACCACCAGGTGGTCCAGGGCTGGAGGTGAAAGCCCATTGTTTTAGACAGTTTTTCTCGAGTAGTTGAGTGTTTCTGTAGTTTTGCTAAAGCCAACAACGTCTGAAATTTTGCTATGGAGAGAACGGGGTATGTGAAAGGAGAAAATAGGGTGCTATCTTAGTATGTTGTTATAAGATGATCAGCATACACATGTATGTCAAGTGCAAGGATTTTAAAAAGTGTTTGATCATTACAATATTGAAAAGGTCATAACATAGCAGTGTGCAAACATGTAGCAAATCATGTGCTCATGCCAAAATGTATTGCTGCAGATTTCCAGGTACTAGATTTATTCTTAGAGAAGGTGGACTTAGAATGAACTCTGAAAGATGCCTTACGGGAGGAAGCCAAATACTTGAGAACTTTCAGAAGCACAGGACGAAGCTAGTCTTCTGCTACACACATAAAGTTCAAAGTCCTGTTCTCGAAGATGTTATATTCTTTTGACTGTTTTATTTTTTATGTTATTGACAGAGAGCATAGAATGGTATTTATTGATGGAAAAGTTAAAAAATTCTTTCATAAATTCACTATAGCATTTTTCATGAATGTGCCAGTGTTTGACACTTGCATAATTTGTTTTCCTTGAATTTTTGACTAAAAAAAAGTAAATCTGGCATTAGGATTGAGTATACCTAGTAAAATGTTCGAAGTATGTCATCCAAGTCCTATTTTCTCCTCTTTGGCATCTTAAAATAAAAAAAAATCATGCACGATTTACATAAAAGTGATACCAGAAATGGAGTAATTAAAGGCTTTTTATTTCAGTTTTTATTCCAGAAGAATGATCAGGGTCCAATAAGTAGCCAGTAGGGAGAATTATAATGGAGGAGCGAGTAGAGGTATCACATTTAATTCTTTACATGTAGCAAATTCTAAAGTATTTCTTTTTTGAATACCCCTGAAGTCAATGTTTACCAACCTTCACCGGCTAGTCGGCAAAAGCTCTGAGCGGTTAACAGGCTGTGGACCACATCATACTTGGCTCTCCTTGTTTGCTTCAGTTTTAACTTCTTAACCTATAGCTCTAAAGATCTTTTGAAGGTCTCTTGAACAGTACATTGCTACAAGCTGTGCCTTGGGAAGCATAATGTGAATTACATGTTGTCATCTTGCATGGATTGAGGATAATTACACACTACTTTCCTACAGATGTGGAAGTTTTCTGGATGCTTTCCACCTCCCTTGCACCCTATGGTATATTTGTTGTTTAGCAATTGTGGATTTCAACTTTTGTTTTACAGCTCTTGGCATATTTTTTTTCTTTGTAGAGAAACCAAAGAACCATTGGTTTAATAAAAACATTTTCAATAATTATACACACTAATGCACTTCCTTTTATTGTGGTATTAATGATACATAACCCCTACTGAATTTGTCAGTTCCAGTCAACCATAAAGATAAACTGAGGAGCTGTGATTTTTAGCAGAACGTTTTGAAATATGAGCAAACTGAAAAATGACTGTTATTACAAATCAAGCTTCTCTGCAGAATTGGTATAAAACCCTACTTAAATCTAATACATAAAATCACATTGTGGATCATATGTGAACAATTCTAAATGGTATCCACATCTGTTGTGTTTTTCTACTAGCAACATTTACTTCAGAAGTGCTTTTTTGTTGTTCGTATGTGCACTTTTAGTTTCAGTAAGTGAGCAAAGTCAAATTATATTGCTGTTCTGGGAGTAATTTTTTTTAATCGTTTATCTGCGTTTTTTGGTGTATGAGTAAGTAACTCTATTAAAATACAGAATAACAGTTTAAAGTAAAGAGTGCAGTTCTTCTGTTACAAGAAGGAAGCATATCCTTCTTGTAAAAGGCACCTGCTAGGTATGTTGAGAGACTGTACTCGTTCCGTTGTTGAGCCATTTTCTTTCACAGGTATGCTGTGTTGGTGCTATATAATGAGCAGCAACCCTGTACTTCTCCCTCTTACACTAAACTGAAATACAACATGAACCTGGTTGCTGTGGGGTTTTTATTACTGCATTATTCCTTTTAGATCTTGGTCCATTAGAAGCAGTTGAGCATTAACCAGGCAATGGAACACGCCGAGACCGTTGGCTTCTGCCAAAGATTTGGACGTTTTTAATCTTGCTTTGGAATTGCCATAGTTATATGTTTTCCATAAATGTAGAACAACAGACTTACAAACTTGAGAGGAAAACCTTTTGTGTGGGTGACGGAAGCTATTGCTTGTGTAAAGCCTCCAGACACTACTGACTTCTGGAGGTCATGCCTGTTTTGCACCAGCATTGGAAGGTGTCTGGACCATTAACCCCCCCATCACGGTGCGTTGAAGCCACTTGCCCACCTATTGCCGTCTGGCCCGGCTGTTAGATGGTGGGTTTGAAGGCAACTAGGCTTCTCCTACTTGTCTCTCCCCGTTGTACTTGGCAGCACAGGGACTTGTTTGTGGTCCGGACAGTTCTGCGCATGTGCAGCTTGTTTGCTGGTGCAGATGTCGTCACTGTAGGAACCCGGGATGAGAGAGCACTGGATAATCCTGCAGTTGCAAGAAATGTTGTAGTTGTTTTGTTGAGGATGAACGGAATAGATAGTCCCTGTGCTAATGCATCACTTCCTAAGGTCTAATTTTAATGCAACTCATTAAAAATAAAATATGTTTTTATGTTAGTGGAAGACTGGTGAGGGAAGGGATGATGTGTCCAAAAGACATTCTGTCTTTTCTCAGAATGTTTGAATTGGCCTGTTAAGTATTTTACCTTTCTCTGTAAACCTTGTTTCTTTACATTTACATGAATTAAATACTCCCACACTATAGAGTGTCTTTTTCTGGTTTCTTTGGTTTGTCAGGAAGCATTTGTATCAACTTTTCTGTTTCTCAGTGCAAAATCGATTTACTTTTAGGGGAAATCAGTTGGGCCAGAGGTAAGCAAATGGGAGAAAAGTTTGATTTGGTGAGCTTTGATGCATATTGTATTGCTGTTCATGGCCTCAAGCAAACATCATTCAACTTAATAAGTCTCATTCAAGTGCATCAAGTGGGATGTGGTTCAGTTTCCTGTTTTGTTCTTTTAGAGACACACAGAGTTCAATATCTCGAATTACATCTAAATTTAGGGCAACACTCCTTGAATAAAAAGTATTTTTTTCCTTTGGACTTTCAAACATTTTATTTATCTTGCATTTGTCCTTTTCTCTTTTGCATTTTGTATATGTGGTGATTTAATCTGGCAGGCAGCCAAATACCACGCAGCCGCTCACTCACTCCCCCCGCCCCCCCAGTGGGACGGGGAGAGAATCGGAAGGGTAAGAGTGAGAAAAACCCATGGGCTGAGATAAAGACAGTTTAATAGAACAGAAAAGGGAAAATAATAATGATAATGATAGAATATACAAAATGAGTGATGCACAATGCAATTGCTCACCACCCGCGCTGACCGATAACCAAGTAGCGATCGCTACTTCCTGGAGCACACCTACCATTCCTATACTGAGCATGACGTATGGAATACCCTGTTGGCCAGCTGGGCTGGCTGTCCTGGCTGTGTTCCCTCCTGCCAGTTTAGCTTGGTAGCAGAGGGTAGTTGTCCTTGACAAGATACTTAGCAACAACTGAAAACATCAGTGTGTTATCAACATTCTTCTCATACTGAATCCAAAACACAGCACTAGGAAGAAATTTAACTCTATCCCAGCCGAAACCAGGACAGTATAATATGGTGCTTTCACCCTGGATTGCTTGGCAATTTTCTATTATTAAATCACAGCACTGAGATTAAAATTATTCTTTAACTGAAAGATATTTCTATCTGTGATACTTGTTTTGTATTTTAATGCAGCCCATAGTTTAAGATGAAAGAATAGTTGCTTTTTACCATATTAAAAAAGACCTAATAATACCAGAGTTGGTGATGTGTGGTGGTGTTAGTAACTGGCAAATAACATTTCAGCAGATACCGGAGTATCTGTGAATTGTGAAATGAAACACTTTCTTTTTAACAAAATGGCTGGATATATTATTTCCAGGGAGAGGGAGCAAAAAAGGGGGGAGGAAAGGTGTATTAGTAACTTATGAAAAGTCATAATTCATAGAAACATTACTATCTTTTATTGTGTATCACAATAAATAAATCAGATTTCTGTTTTCAGGCTTTTTATTCTGGCCATTTTGTCCTGTGTTTATCTGGAAATTGAAATCCTTCATCTAGGAAGGATGGATATGTGCAAAAGGACTGTGTGACTACTCTGCTTCAATGGGATTTCCCTTTGCTTTGCTTGCAGTGGAATACGGAACGCTTTTTCAATATTTTTCTTGAAGTTTCTGACTCTGTCTTATCTGTGATAAGACAGTTTTGCTTGTTTCCTTGCAGATCTGCAAAAGACAGTTTGACTAGCTAGAGGACAGTATGCCTAGAAACAACAGGAGAAAAACTGTTCTTTGCTGTTAGCTGAAAGATTTCATCAAAGTTGATGTTATTTAGCCAAAGTAGATTAGTTTTTCATTTATTTCAGCTGAATTTCTTTTGAAATTTCCTCTAAAAAATACGTACAGGGGACTTCTCTGCACATATATGTATTCCTGGTTATTTCTTACCTTCAAACATGTTTATTCTGGAACAGGATGGCTGCTTAGATTCTGTTTAACTTTATCTGTACAGTGGAAACCGTAAAATAAAAACAAAAGCAAATTATTTTTCTAGAGCAAATGTGTCACACAAAGAGCTATTTAGAAACTCCCGTTGAGCTTTAAATGGGCTCCTGTGTCAAATCTGAGCAATAAAGAGCTTGACTATAGATGAAGGTTCATCAGTTTTCTCCAAGTAAATGAAACTGTTTGGATGTTTTATTACTTTAGGATTGAAATATCAGATTGTTCTGATTTGGGGGTGGGGGTGGGCAGAAATTACATGCTCAAAATTGAGAGATTCTAGGATATGAAATACACAATGGGTCTGTTTCCAGGATTTTTTTTTTTTGGCTTATCTGAACAACTGTTTGCTACAAATTGAGTAGTTTTTGTTGTAAATTATAACCACCTTTTTTTTTTCTTATTTTGCCCTTCTCTATCCCTTCTCTCTCATTTCAAAAGTGTTTCCTGTAATATAGAAACAAACTCACATGCTGGCTTATGCATGTGATGGAAACTACTTTAACTTGTGCTATAAGGATGTATGCAACAAGTATTTCTTCAGTGTCACGGAAAACTGAAAAAAAATCAGAATGGATGTTCTTGCTTTGGTTGTCACTCCTGCCTGGTGTCAAGGCTTCTACTGGCATTGACAAAATCTGTATCAGGATACTCGTGGGTTTGGAAAGAAGTGGATTGCAGGGACTAAGACCACTCACATCTCAACATGGAGGAAGAATACCAAGGAAGTGTTGGGGGTTGGTGTAGTTGAAGACCTGTGCTCATTCGCCATACCTGGAAGATGAGTAGTGACAAGAAGAGTGTTGAAACCCTTAAACTTCACTGTCTGCCACATCCATGTCTCTCGTGCCGGTACAGAGAGGGAGGAAAGAAAGAGAATACAATGATTTTTTCCAGGCTGGTACCTTAATGGGTAGGGAATAATTTGGGGGAATTGCAGGGCAGAAGTAGATTATTGTTAAGATGTCACCCTCATGTTGCTCTACCCGTATTGCAAATCTCATGCTGTAGATATAAGAAAATTATTTAGGCCTTTGTGTGCATCCCTGTAGTGGTGTTTGCCTTAAACAGACACAGATTTCCATTTGCTGCATGGCTTTCAGTGGGACTGTTGTTTTTATGGAGACTACTTTACACTTCCAGCAAAGCTAACAGGATTATTTGACTACTGAACCTTCATTTTTTTGAAGAATTCAAGGATTCTTTCCGGTTCAAAACTGCTTAATCTGTAGAGTTTCATAGTCTAGTTTTGCATCTATTTAACCCTCTACACAAGTTAGATATTTCCTGAAAGGATAAGTACATCGTATTTAGCTCTCAGGCTGAAGACACTTGTCATTGTATTTTTTTAAGGAAAATTTTCCTTAGCATTTCAGAAAGGAAGGAGTGTGTAAGACGTGTGTTACTCAGGAAAACCAAACTTTCAGCTCAGGCAACCTTTGCTTCCTCACAGGGGACTTGTACACATTTGTGCCCTCCAGGTGACCAGTGAAGGAGACCCCTGCCTGGGGGGGGCTCCTTTGCCACCTGCCTTTTGAGCCCCCTCGTCCTGGGAGCTGCGAAAAGGAGTTGTTGCAAGGAGTGTACGATGCTATCAGTTCCTTCCTTGCGAATCATGTTTCTCATTGTCTTTACGCTGCTGTCCTTGCTCTGAAATAGCCAGAAGTCTCTTGTGGGGTACGGTGCTGGGTGACCACATGCTCTCGCTGCTCCTGCAGCCTCCGTGCACCGGTGGGAGCTGCATAGGCTGGCATGGTGGGGGCTCCACAGAGAAGTAGGTTGGCATTCAAAAACCCCTCTAGCTAGTATCTTCAGGTTGATCTTGCAAATAGAGCTAGCCTGTAAGGAAATGCAGGGCGGTCTTCCTGCTGGGTCTGCCAACCAGCCAAAGGCTTTTGAAAATCTTAATAGCATCATTACTTGCAGAGCTTTCTGAAAGCTGAAGACCTTTTTGAAACCAAACTCTCCCTCATGTTTCAGGTGAGAAACTTACTGGTGCCGATTCATTTACTTTACCATTAAACTGAGTGCATGAATCACCTCCCTGTCCTGAGGGCATGAGCAGGAGGCTAGGGAGCACCCAGGTATGGGGACCTCGCCTCAGCTGTAGGGGCAGCTTGGTGTTGTGTGGGCATCACTGTCTGCACAGAGGCTTCTCTTTGATACAAACCAATGACTGCTCTCATCCCCTCATATTTTTAATTAGATCTACCTTTAAGTATAATATTCTTTTGGTGGAAGGGACAAAAGAGGATATTTTATTAGGTTACAGCATAAAAGTGCCATCTATCATGCTGCTCTGCTAAGATAGAATTATCAAATTTTTAATGTTCCTGTGTCTGGCCTGTCTTCTGAAACACAGTATAGTTTTATAGACCCTGTTCTTGGTCACCGGGAGACTCCTTCTAGGTGCAGTGAGCATTCTTTGTAAATATAAGATAAATTTGAAACAAGTCAGTTTATTAATTGTACATTGGTATACGTGAAGTCACCCTCATAATAGTCTGGACTGGTAATGCCATACTCGTCTTGCTTTTTTGCTTTTCACGTGTCAGGTTTGGGGAAAAAACATGAATTTTAACTGGTTGTGAAAATAGATTTTTCTGTCTTTGCACTGAGTTCTACCTTTGAATCCGTCTTCCTTCAGTGTATGCTTTCATGCAGTGGCACTGTTTGTAGTTGCTAATTTTTTGGGGGGCTGAATGTTGCTTCTCCAGGTTCTTAATCTGCCCCCTTCTCTTCTTCCAAGAAGCCTGCAGTGGAGGAGGCTGGCGTAGCAGTGAGCATGCCGGTCCTGCACGAGAAGCATATGACTTCACCTGGGGATATGAGGAGGTCTGGAGATAAATGTTCTTATTTCCCCCCTTAGAACTTTAGGACCCAACACTATGTCATGTTCTGACTTCTGAACAGTAGGAGAGCTGGGTGCATAATGCAGAAGCAAAACCATTGTGTTTTAATGTGAAATCTGCTTAACTGAATCTTTCAAAAATATTTCTAGGAATCCTAGAGTAACATCTATGTTTCTAAGGAACTAACTGCATTTTTAAAATTATTATAAATGTGTAATTTCAAGGTAGTATTGGGGAAATATTGTTAACATCATTACTTAGGAGCTTCTGAGATCCAGTTTACGTTTCTTTAATTCAATTTGGATTTTCCTGACTTGGCTCATTAAAGTCCCTGAGAGAGATTTACATCAAAATTAATTATATCAATGGTTGAATTGCTTAAGTAACTTGCAAACTCAGTTTTGAATAGGTTGTAAGATGCTGTTTAGATAGTATGCTTATGTTTCATAAAACAAGATGTTATAAACCCTATAGATTCTCATTCAAGATGGCTTTCACAGAAGTAATGGCCTCTGACAAAGACCATGGAAATTACTATTGTACTTTATAATTGTCTTTTTGTAAATTTAGTTACTGAGTATTGGAAATTGTAAAAAAATTGTAGGTACTGTAGTAAAAACTTAATAGTCACAAATAGTGTTCTGTGGAAAGGGTTAATTTTTATGAAAAGAAAAAAATCGCAACTTAGTGGGACAAATAGTGATATTTCACCTTACTATGAAAGAACTGTTCAGAAAAGCTAATTCAAGTTCTACTTTTCCAATAGACTTAAAAATGTGTATATATCAGAACTAATACAGCTGTCAGGTGTTAAGGGTTTTGCTGAATCTGTGCTTTAGCAATTTTTACTTTGATCTTGGGTGAGAATTTCAGTTTTCCAAGACTCTGCTGTTGTGGTGGGAAAATAAAAAATACCTCTTTTTTTTTTTTTTCCCCCAACACCTTTGGTTACTTTTAGAGCGCATTTCTTGTACGTTTTTCACTTAAAATCACCATAAAGCCATAAATTTTGGGTTTGGGATTCTTATTCGATTCCTATCCCTCCCCCTTCCTTTTTGCGGTAATGTAGACCTGTAAAAATAGCAATTGTAATATATATGATGAAGTACCTGGTTTGAAAGGCATGATGCAATTACAATACCAGAACTTCTGGGTTTTATAGAGAGACTCCTAATCGTGTCATAGAAAGTGAACATGTAAACCTTATTTGCAAAGTACTTTGATGTATTTAAAAGGTTTTAAAATCTTATTTAGTTCTTTTTTTTCAGAAAGGAGTATAAATACAACATAATATGATTTAACATAATGAAAACCAGAATCACTTAGAAAACAGAACATAACAGTGTTGTGCTCCTGCTGTTTTATTTTTACTCTAAACAGTTAAGGGCTGAAAAACTATTTGTCACTTTGCAGATCAGGAGAAAATACTCAATGATCCTACCATTGCGTGACTGCAAAACTTACATTCTCACAGGAGGAGGTGCCTCCCTTCCTCCGAACGTGTCTTGAAGTTCAGAGGAACCCATCAAAGTTCAGAGCAGCTCTTTATTGCTTTTGTGAGTGTTTCCATTGCGCACTGAGTCTTTTCAGGAAGGCCAAGAGACTCTTCTTGGACAAGAGCGAACTGAATGCATTGCAAGCGACCTGCATTCTGGAGGTAACCAGACCTCTGAAAGAAACCTGTGTAATTAATCTGCATTAGGAGAAAATGAGGTTGGATATGAATTCTCTTGCATTGTTACAGAACCAGAACTGACTGTAGTAAAATGCGAATATTGTGAACTTGTAAGAAGTTCCTTCAAATGACTGTTGCACCTGGCTGATGATACCAGTTCTCACACTGTCAGAAGCTGTTATCCAGGATTCTTTCAGAGTTTCTGTAACCCAGAAAGGGCAGCAATGCGGTTTTAAAAATTACTTTAAAAATTATTTATTGTTATAAATAAATAGTCTTTAAATTTGAAAATAAATACAGAGAAGTCTTTAGAACTAAATAGGGCTCTTAAATAGAGAAGAAGTATCATTCCTGAGGTTATCACACGCGCTGGATATCCAGGCTCATTTGGAACGTATTTTGAGGTTTGTATGGATCAGCTTGATATAAATTGTTGTAGAAAAAATAGAGAACAACCTGTTAGGTTTGTAATTTGCAAGTTTTGCTTTGAAATGCAGTGCTTGAAAAGAATAGATCTGATCAGGTCTGAACAGGTGGCATAAAGAGCACTAAGTCCAAGAGTCTGGATTTAGATAATTTTCAAAATATTTGTATTATAAGTGTATATTTAATTTTGGCTTAAAGAGTCTAAACACAAAGATAGTGTGTGTGGTTTAGGATGTCCCTGAGCTGCAAATCGCTAGAGAATGGAGATAGGAAGTATTTTTGCCATGTTCTTTTGGCATCTGCTGTTGAAGGTTGTTAGAGGTAGAATACTGGGATGGACAGATCCAGTACAGCTGTGTGTTTTGGTGGGTGTCTGTTTTTTTGGGGTGTGTGGTGTGTGGGGTTTTTTTTTGTTTGTTTGGGGTTTTTTTGTTTTGTTTATTTGTTTTTGTTAAATGCCTGGTTTTCTAGAAACATTTGAGAATTGCTTTTCCACATGGACCTAATTGTATCTTTAATGTACATAGAAAGTATCAGTGGACTTATCTGCTCAAATGTCAAAAAGGCCTGCTGCTGAATGCTATTACATAGTTAGTTTGTTTTAATGCCATTTTTATGTGCATGCTTTCTAGGGATGTGATTTCATCACCGAACAGTATTGGTCCCTCTGGATGACTTTAGAAAGTAAGGATGCTCAGAGAAACTCTTTGGAGACAACTGTAATTTTGGCAGCTGCTGACTGCGACACGAGTGATAGGGGCTGCCTGGCACCAGTCCCTGGGGTCTGGTTACGGTGAGATTGGCGTCATACCATACTGGATGCTCTCCACCTCTGAAGTCATAAAAAGTACAATTTTCAGTGCAGTTCTTCTCCCACTAGTGTTCTGGGAGAGATGAGATCTCAATGCTCTTCAATTTCTATCTTTTACCACCACTTGAGCATGCAGGAAAACATTTCCCTTTTGTTTTCTTCACTGTTGCACTATGGTTTTATATTTCCCAATTATTATGCGGAGTAGATTGTTCTGTCTAATTATAGGCAAGCTTAGTATGTGAACATGTCAGCCATGGTGTTTTTTGTTATTGTTGGCTTTTTTTTTAACTGCAGCAGGAAAGAGATTTGAAAGGTGACTGCTTTTGTTTAGTGCTTCTAGGTTTATCTGTCATATCACAAATCTTACTTGCTGTGAATTTACTGTACACTAAATGACATTACCTGGTTGATTTAGTATGTATAATTTAAGATATAAAATTTAAGGTGATATTATAAAGTTTTTTCTAAGGAAAAAATAATTGCTCACTCATTTATCAGTATTTTGATTAAAAAATCATATCCTGTATCTCCTTAATGGAATAGTTAAGATATATTTCAACACAGGAAAAAAACTAACAACCCAAACCTAATTCAACAAGCAAAACAGGAACCCTGATTTTTCCACAAAAGCGTAGAAAAGTAGGGGAAATATTTTTCCTTCCCTTTTACATTTCTAGCTTGCCTTCTGAACATCAGGCTAATAACTTCTTGCCATGTTCAGAATATTTCATTTGAGTTCTGACAGTAATAACCATGTTTTATTTGGCTGTCAGGGGCCCTGTAAGATGGACAGATAATGGGTTCATTCTCTGTCCAGTGGGAAGAGAATACATTAACTGTCTAAAATGATATGAAAAGAATGAAAGGTAGTTAAGTTGATTTTAGGGAAAATAAAAGCAATATATTTATTTGCAGGGGTACATTGCAAGTTGTTGGTTAGACGGGCATTGGTAATTCCCTGTGGATTATATGAATGTCGTGGTTTAACCTGGCAGGTAGCCAAATACCACGCAGCCGCTCGCTCACTCCCCCCGCCCCCCCAGTGGGACGGGGAGAGAATCGGAAGGGTAAGAGTGAGAAAAACTCGTGGGTTGAGATAAAGACAGTTTAATAGAACAGAAAAGGGAGAATAATGATAATAAATAATGATAGAATATACAAAATGAGTGATGCACAATGCAATTGCTCACCACCCGCGCTGACCGATAACCAAGTAGCGATCGGCACTTCCTGGATCACGCCTACCGTTCATATACTGAGCATGACGTCACATGGTATGGAATACCCCATTGGCCAGCTGGGCTGGCTGTCCTGATTATGTTCCCTCCCACCTTGTGTACCTAGCTCAGTCAGTAGGCACGGGAGCTGTCCTTGGACTAGGAGGGCACTTAGCAACAACTGAAAACATCAGTGTGTTATCAACATTCTCCTCATACTAAATCCAAAACACAGCACTAGGAAGAAATTTAACCCTATCCCTGCCGAAACTAGGACAGTATCCACCCCTTATTCCATACCATTTACGTTATGCTTAGGTCTCACATTTTTCGATACCTTTCAATTAATCACCACTATCTTTTATATATATATACATATATAATACATATACATACATATATACATATAATACATATACATACATATATATACATAAATATATACAAATGTCCATTGAGTTCTTTTAGTCCACAACTTTGGGCTCCATCTGCCATAACAGTCTTTCAGGGCCAGAAGGATGGTGTGTGGTGTTGGGCTGTTGCATCCTGAAGCCAGTTCTCATTTCGGTACTGCTGCACTTGTTCAGTTCTATCATCGTTGCGCTTTGCTCGGTTTCATCGGAGTTAGTTCATTCTTCATTAATCTGGGTGATTTTCACTGCTACACCATTGATAGCAACGATAGAAATAATGATATACAATATCATATAACAATTGACATAATAAAATTCAGTTCATTGGCTATTTTCACCCAAAATCAAATCCCCTTGAGGTACACACCGGACTTCCCCATCCTTTCGCATCACCCACCAAGTGCACCCAGGTCCTTGAGCAAAAGCAATCCCATGGATGGGTTTTCCCTTGCCAGAGGCAGGAGTAACCCAGACTGTCTTCCCCAGCATATTTCTTATGTGCACGACAGGGACTTTATCTCCATCTACAGTACGTAAGAGTCTTGATTGGGCAGGGCCAGCTCGATTAACAGACCCCCTAGTGTTGACTAACCAGGTGGCTTTTGCTAAATGTGTATCCCAATGCTTGAATGTCCCACCACCCATTGCCCTCAGTGTTGTCTTTAGCAGCCCGTTGTATCGTTCGATTTTCCCGGAGGCTGGTGCGTGGTAGGGGATGTGATAGACCCACTCAATGCCATGCTCTTTGGCCCAGGTGTCTATGAGAGTGTTTCGGAAATGAGTCCCGTTGTCTGACTCAATTCTTTCTGGGGTGCCATGTCGCCACAGGACTTGCTTTTCAAGGCCCAGGATGGTGTTCCGGGCAGTGGCATGGGGCACAGGGTATGTTTCTAGCCAGCCGGTGGTTGCTTCCACCATGGTGAGCACATAGCGTTTGCCGTGCCGGGTTCGTGGGAGTGTGATATAATCAATCTGCCAGGCCTCCCCATATTTATATTTCAACCATCGTCCCCCATACCAAAGAGGCTTTACTCGCTTGGCTTGTTTGATTGCAGCACACGTTTCACATTCATGGATAACCTGTGCAATAGCGTCCATGGTTAAGTCCACCCCTCGATCACGAGCCCATCTATATGTTGCATCTCTTCCTTGATGGCCTGAGGCATCATGGGCCCACCGAGCTATAAATAATTCACCCTTATGTTGCCAGTCCAAATCCACCTGAGCCACTTCAATCTTAGCAGCCTGGTCCACCTGCTGGTTGTTTTGATGTTCTTCAGTGGCCCGACTCTTGGGCACGTGAGCATCTACGTGACGTACTTTTACAACCAGGTTCTCTACCCGGGCAGCAATATCTTGCCACAATGCGGCAGCCCAGATGGGTTTACCTCTGCGCTGCCAGTTGTTCTGCTTCCACTGCTGCAACCACCCCCACAGGGCATTTGCCACCATCCATGAGTCAGTATAGAGATAAAGTACTGGCCATTTTTCTCGTTCAGCAATGTCCAAGGCCAGCTGGATGGCTTTCACCTCTGCAAACTGGCTCGATTCACCTTCTCCTTCAGCAGTTTCTGCAACTTGGCGTATAGGACTCCATACAGCAGCTTTCCACCTCCGATGCTTTCCCACAAGGCGACAGGACCCATCAGTGAACAGGGCATATTGCTTCTCGTTTTCTGGTAGTTTATTATACAGTGGGGCTTCTTCAGCACGTGTCACCTCCTCCTCTGGGGATATTCCAAAATCTTTGCCTTCTGGCCAGTTCGTGATCACCTCCAAGATTCCTGGGCGACTTGGGTTTCCTATTCGGGCCCGTTGTGTGATCAGTGCGACCCACTTACTCCACGTAGCATCGGTTGCATGATGTGTAGAGGGGACGCTCCCTTTGAACATCCAGCCCAGCACCGGCAGTCGGGGTGCCAGGAGGAGCTGTGCTTCAGTGCCAACCACTTCCGAAGCAGCTCGAACCCCTTCATATGCTGCCAATATCTCCTTCTCAGTTGGAGTGTAGCGGGCCTCGGATCCTCTGTATGCCCGACTCCAGAACCCTAAGGGTCGACCTCGAGTCTCCCCTGGTGCTTTCTGCCAGAGGCTCCAGGTAGGACCATTCTCCCCGGCTGCAGTGTAGAGCACATTCTTCACATCTTGTCCTGCCCGGACTGGCCCAAGGGCTACTGCATGAACTATCTCCTGTTTAATTTGTTCAAAGGCTTGTTGTTGCTCAGGGCCCCATCTATCCAATACATTCTCATTACCCACCATCCCCCTTCCCATCCTTTGATATAATACACAGATATCATTCCCTTAGTCTATGGACCACCCCTGTAAAATGTCCATAAAATATCCATAAATGTACACAAAATTTCCACTGCGTTCATTTGCCTAGGCGATATATAACATCTTCCTTGAAGGGATACCTTTCCTTTACGCCTGACAGCAGTCGCCTCCAGAGGCTGAGGACCTGTGTCCCCTTTCCGATTGCTTTGTCAATACCCGCTTCCCTAGCAAGGGATCCCAGCTGTTTGGCCTCCTTCCCCTCTAATTCCAGGCTACTGGCCCCATTATCCCAGCATCGGAGCAGCCAGGTAACAATATGCTCGCCTGGACGACGGCCGAAATCTTTCCGCATATCTCGCAACTCATTCAGGGATAGGGATCGGGTGGTTTCCGTCTCGTTTATGAGTTCTTCCTCTTCCTCCTCCTCTCCTCGTGATGTCCCTGCTCTTTCATCATCCCTTTCTAAACGACCTGATCTCCGCTTCCAAGATTTCCTGTTCTGTACAGGGGCAACAGATACCAGCAAGGGTTGGTCCTCTGGTTCAGCTGTAGTGCCTGTTGCTGGGGTTTGGGTAGCTGCAGTGCCTGCCGCGGGGGTTGGAGTAACTGTAGTGCCTGTTGCCGGAGCTTGAGTGGCTGCAGTGCTTGTCGCAGGGGTTGGAGAAGCTACGGTGACTGTTGCCGGGGTTTGAGTAGCCACAGGGGTTGTCATGGGGGTTGGAGTAGCCGCAGTGCCTGTCGTGGGGTTTTGAGTAGCCACCGTGTCTGTAGCTGCCCCCGAGACGCGCCGCTCCGCCCGCCCCGATGAGGCACTGCTGCTTGCCCTCCCTCTTTTCTTGTTCCTGAGGGTTGATCTCTGGACAGTATTCCTGAATAGTTGTTTAACCCTAAACAAGGCCTGAACCACATTCAGGAGACATAGTAGCAATATGAACATGCTTGTTTGAACATCCCAAGGGTATTCAAAATTCTCAGGGAATATTGTGGACATCTTTGTGAAGAGGATAGAAGAAAAAGGAGTTTCTGACGATATGGAAGGGAAGATGAACAAGTGGGAGAGAGTGTCCCATCCCGTCTCCCCCTTAAATTCATTCTCCGAGGAGAAACAAATGCAATTACCAATAATTTCTAAGAGGTGGTTCCCGAGGTACAGAAATGACGGCAGTGCCGAGTACAGATACCAGATTAGACTTACAACCAATGATTTTATCACCTCATAAAACAGCAACAAAATGATAATCTTGGCCCAGTTCCGACTGATGATAAACAGCACAAAAGGGAACACATACTGCAAGCAAGGTATTACATGACCCAACATTGAGAGCCAGCCCCACAACTTTGACAGCCGATACATCAACATTGTGACCAATCAATATAATGGATGCTTATAACAATTTTGCCTTAACACACTTTGGTCAGATCTATCGTTATCTCAACCCTTCGAGCCCCACGTTGGGCGCCAAAAAAGGACTGTCGTGGTTTAACCTGGCAGGTAGCCAAATACCACGCAGCCGCTCGCTCACTCCCCCCGCCCCCCCAGTGGGACGGGGAGAGAATCGGAAGGGTAAGAGTGAGAAAAACTTGTGGGTTGAGATAAAGACAGTTTAATAGAACAGAAAAGGGAGAATAATGATAATAAATAATGATAGAATATACAAAATGAGTGATGCACAATGCAATTGCTCACCACCCGCGCTGACCGATAACCAAGTAGCGATCGGCACTTCCTGGATCACGCCTACCGTTCATATACTGAGCATGACGTCACATGGTATGGAATACCCCATTGGCCAGCTGGGCTGGCTGTCCTGATTATGTTCCCTCCCACCTTGTGTACCTAGCTCAGTCAGTAGGCACGGGAGCTGTCCTTGGACTAGGAGGGCACTTAGCAACAACTGAAAACATCTTTGTGTTATCAACATTCTCCTCATACTAAATCCAAAACACAGCACTAGGAAGAAATTTAACCCTATCCCTGCCGAAACTAGGACAATGAAACAAACCAAAACAAACACAACCATTTCTTTTTGTGAACACAGACATCCACTTGTTCTTGAGATGCCATCACTCGAGATGCTGTCTTGTTTCCTGTACTTTGAGAGGTCTGAACCTTTCTCCATCCATGTTACAAGCGATTTAAACTCTAATAAAAAGTCTGCAGTGAAGTACAGCCTTTAACAGGGAAATACACTTTTTGGGACATGTGGTGTAGGAAAACTGACTGATTCAAGCCCAACGTGGCGGGTAAGAAGTGGTAACTGCGTAGGCGTCCTAAGCCTGTTCAGCGTGCTGCAAGCTCTGAGGAGCCTGACTTGGGAATGAGGAATAATTCATCCCTGTGACTCCAGGAATATCTGGCATATGTGCGGAGGCGTGCAGAGACGCGAGCAGTTATGTTTCAAGGGATGTGGCTACATCTCCATCGTGGGCACAGCACTGTGGCAGTAAGGCAGATGTGTCCTTCTCAGTGCTCGCTGGGTTTGGCGTGTGGGGAGTGCAGTCTATGTTTGTTTACTCTAATTTTTCTTTCATTTTCTCGTTGTCCAGTTGCAGAATGTCAGAATATGTTCCTGATTTCTTGCCTCGTGGCAATGGCATGGGGAAAGGAGTTGCTGCCCATATATATTGCTTTGCTTCTTGTCACTCTCAGCTGCCTGAATCCCTTCTCCACCTCAATCACCTAATTAGTCTAATACTTTTGAATATAAGTCTTTAATGGAAAATAGCCTGTGCATGGGATTTCCAAGTGCTTGAAAAGGTTCGTATCTCACAAGAACAAAGTAGATGGATCATTAATAGTGGACGGGCAGATCTGGAATCCTAAATCTAAACAGCAACCTGCTTTTGCAGTCCCTTATGTCTCCCAAAGGCCTGGAGTGGCAGCTCTGCCCTAGTTAAGATAAGAAATTCTTTCCTGGTTGATTGTCAGAGCGTGACAGGGATACTGAGTGGGGTTATTCACTGAGGAAGGTAGTTATACTTGGTTGCATTATTAGGTTGTGTCTAAAATGACCTGCAAACGAAAACTGGGCTGTGTTCCTTGTAAATGCCCAGAAGCGGCAGTTTCGGCCAAGAGCAGTATGGGGCTCAATGGCTAAAAATCAAATAATCAATTTATTCTCTGCTTGGGGACAGTTTCAGGGAGACTGGGGCAGGCAGTCCCTTATTATTTTCAACTTTTGTCTAGACTGCATATCATTCCTGAGGGTTAGTACTCTGCGGCTCACACTAGGACCTGCAGGTGGTCAGTGATTACTGCTACACAC
Organism: Calonectris borealis; assembly: GCF_964195595.1. NCBI lineage: Eukaryota > Metazoa > Chordata > Aves > Procellariiformes > Procellariidae > Calonectris > Calonectris borealis. Next base: position 156,108,819 of record NC_134313.1, on the reverse strand, counting down.
GTCATGTGTGTGGTTTTGGTGATTATGAGAATTTTTAACAGGAATTTTTCCCAACTTGCTTTCATTGTTTTAATTAAAATGATGCTGTAGCTTTCCACATAGTCTCCTGTGTGACACCAATAAATGCTTGACTGATTGCCTGTGTGACTAATGCAGCTGGACAGTTGTCAAGATAATCTAAGATCTTTTCATGTATGCAAGAGTAAAGACGGCCGACCATCCAAATTTTTGTCTGTAGCCTATTCATTTTTTACTTGAGCACAACCAACTCTTGTTAGATTGCTGAATCAAAGATGCGAAAATGACCTATTGTGTCATTTTGATGCAGTTTGAACTACTGCTTCAAAGTAAAAATCAGATCATAGAATGCATAGTCTTATGAGCACTTCATAACCTTTGTTTCTGGCTTTCGGATTAGCTTTAAAACATTAGCCTTGGCCTGGAAAGAAACTGTTGGATACTGTATTAACAGCCACGTCAGTCTCATAAATTACATTTTTGTAGCCTTTTAGTCAATTGCTCCTTGATTTAGGCCACGTGGTTAAGATGACGCACAGCATGTAATGTTACTATCGTTGTTCCTCTTTGAACGTATGTTATGTAGATTTAATGTTTTGTATGTGTGGTAAATGATATTCGATGGCAGTTCTCATATTTGTTAACATCTAATAGTTGGAAGTACAGCTCTTTAGTGGAATTTTACAGCGTTCTTTTTTTTTTATCTGCTCCCCTCCATTTCTCAAATACCTCTGCAGTTGAGTAACACAGATGGGTATTTATGTTGCCTAATTTTAGGCACCTGATTTGTGCTGAAGTTAAGCAGCTATCCTCATGTCTATACAGCTAGTGAAAGACAGCTACACCCGCCAGAAAGCCATTCAGCATCGGGCATGCTGAATTCCCTGCCTCTGCGCAGAGACTGGCTTCTCAAAACAAGAATCTAAGATTGATGTCTGAAGTTAAGCAATGCTTCTCCAGGAAAAAATATTGCTGAAAGATGAAGTTCAGTCAATTTTTTTGTGGTTTAATCTTAAGGTCAATTTGCAAAGTTAGGTCTGCTGCATGACAGGATCTAAACGGAATGAGCTGAGTGTGTGAAAGACTGGTGCACAGGTTGTAGGGAGTATGTCTGGCTGCTGAATAGTGCTTTACTTGAGTGCCAGGCAATATAGTACTTGGTGCTCCTTGCTGGCTAGCCGTTCTGCTAACAGTCTTGTAAAATCCCAGACTTTGGGGTATCAGAAAAACATCTTACAGAATATTTGTGAAATGCCACTACATTAGGTTTAGCTGGCATTGATAACTGGCTTCTGGCAGGAGTGATTGATGTGTCTCGGTGAAGCAGTGTAGCCTGAATATAGTCACAACTTGTATCTTTAAAGCATATGAAACCTTTTAGTTTGTAACCACCAGTAGTCGGTGCCTATTGCAGATAAATGACTTAACACAGAAAGTAAAATTTTATGCATAGTTTCTATTTTCATGTTTGATGAATCAGACCTGGACAAAGAAGTATGAGCAGGAGCTTACAAAGGACCTCCATTTCCAACAGTAGCCTTTGGTCATATGTCCTACAGGTAGCCCTCCTCTCTTTCTCCTCCTGCGGTGCCCCTGCTGGTGTTGGCCATCTCTCCTTTCTTTGGTTTTGAAGGAAGCATGTGCTGCTGGAATTGGCAAATAAATGGCTGCACAGTGGAAATGTGTGAGTCTCCTGCCCTTCCCCTGGACAGTCAGGAGGCTCCTATCTGGCTAAGAAGCCCAGGCCAACAGCTGTGGCCAACTAGTATGCGTACGCTCTCAGATTAGGAGTTACCTGGTAGGCTCTGTGCTGCTCACTGGCTCCATATTGCATAGTCCTTCTCCAGGAGTGTTGCCCCATGCTGAGGTTCAGTGGTTATGGCGGAGGGAGTTGCAGTTCTGGATTTTTAACCACCCAATTCCCATGTTTTGGGGAGCAGAGCAGATGGATGATACATTGATCTGAAATCTTTCCTCTCAAATTTGATCATGGGTCTTAAAACATTTTATTACCAAAGGGTGCAGAAAAAGAGAGATGATCCAAGCTTTCCAAAGTCTATTTTGGGATTAGAGGAAGGAGGAAGCAGAAGCATCCCCTCAGGTTCCACCACCAAGTGCCTTTTGCCAACACTGAAACTTGTAGCTGTTTCCTTGTCTGACTGTGCTCTGCAGGTGAACCTTGCAAGAAGAATTTAGAAAACCGTAGTCTCTGTCAGCTCCGTTTGAGCTGTTTCTATGTGTCATACTTGCATGTAAGATATACTGGACTTTTTATGAACCGATTAAAAACCAAAAACCTTTCTTAGTTTGATGATGTAAAGTGAAAAAATTGCATGTAAGATATACTGGACTTTTTATGAACCGATTAAAAACCAAAAACCTTTCTTAGTTTGATGATGTAAAGTGAAAAAATTGGGTTGAATGTGTGTTTCTGATGATAATTAATTACAGCTTGAGTGCTTTAGTTGAGTGATTTATTTGTGTGGTTTTTTTTTGTCGTCTCAGCTTTTTGGATTATAAAATATATGGGAGTCTTATACTGAAGTGTTTTACGTCTGCTGTATTTATTTCAAGATTTATAAAAAAATTCAGGAGTCTGGGCAAGTCTGGCTAAATTAATTTTTTAATGCATTCTAATAGTTCTGTAGGCACTGGGTTTTGGGTGTTTTTTTTGATTCTTCTGTATTACTGGATTTCTAGGATCAAAGTGAACACAGTGAAAAGGCAAGCGTGCTGTTAAATATCCTGAATTATTTTGTCTCTCTCAATATAGTTTTATTTCGCAGAATTTAGAAACTGTTCGAAAACAGCATTGGAATTGTATCTGAACATGAAATCTCAAATTCAGGGCTTTCTCCTAGGAGAGGTTTGCTGGAAGGTGAATGGAAAAGTACTTTGGTTTTAAGTGGAATTTATAAGGATCAGCAAAGTGTAAATTAGATTCCAATGTACTTCCAATGCAGTATTTAGAGCAGCCTATATTGAACTGTTTATTGCTTTGCTCACAGGCCTCAAAAGTTATTTTTGCTTTGTTTTGGAGGGGCTTGGTGACTGATCCAAGCTGTTCTGTGCTTTCGAAAGATGAGCATGCTTTGCATTTCTTCACCCACCATTCCCTGTGGTTTTCCACTTCTGTGCAATCAGCCGAGGGAGGGCAACCTCCTCCTCATACAAACCGTACGTGTTCTTCTCACCTGGGCATGCACCATGGTCCCAGGACCTGTTTTGGGAAGCATCGAGCCTGTGTTGCATCGAGGTGCGTTGTGCCAGGATGTGCACTGTATTCTTGCTCAGAAGAGGAATGCAAAACACCAAATTGAGTTCTTAAAAACACTTGTCCTCTTGAGCACCTGGTGCTTCAGCTCTGCAGTGATTCACACCAGGGCCACAGTTTCTTCTCCAAGTTATGAGTAGCTTCACCTGCTGCTCCCTGATTGTAGGTGTTTGGATACTCAAGGAAGTCCCTTTACTGAGCCTTGAGTTTTAGGGATTGGAGTGAAATGGGACCCCCACATAAATAGCCCCAAGTGGAGCTAAAGTTTGCTTGTGGGAGGGAGTATTGGAAAACCAAAGTGATGGTACTCAGTTCTTTTCTCAGAGGATACTGCACATACCAAACCTTGATGGGATCTGCCTGGGCATCTTCAATATACAATTTGCTAAATTAGAACCGAAGGAATATAGCTGATAACAGACCCAAAATAAGCTCGTAAACTAAACTTCCTTCATGCGAGACAACGGATGAAGAGTGAACAGAAATGTGTATAAAGATGGCAGCTTTCTGGCAGTGGCAGGGGAGTGAGGGGGCAGTAGCCACAGTAGCTTTTTCAGGGGCAGGATTAAGTGGCCTCAGAAGAAACAACTGTCATGCCTGCTCCTCAGCAGAAGTCATTCCCCAAATTTCAGCTATAAATTAATGACTGGTAAATACACCGTGAAGGGGGAGGCCTGCTTTGTATGTGCTGACTCTGTGCTGTATCACTGTTCTCTTCTCTGTGCTGGTAGCACATGTGAATGCAAGCCTAAATGCCTTAATTCCAGCAGTGCAGCCGCTGCACGGGCCTCCCGAGCCGGTCCTGTAACCCTCTACTCCTGCGTCCTGTGGCTGTGAGTCTTCCCCTCGCCATGGCATCACTGCCTGTGCTGCTGCCTCCTGCTCCCACCCTGGAGCCCCTCGTTATCTTTTGAGGCCATCAATATACAAGCTTTCAGAGAAAAAAGTTCGTTACCTGTCTGCTGACTGGTGCATGGAGCCATGATATATCAGTGTTTAATACGAACGCTTATACTCTTCTTCCCTTATGTAAATGCACACGTGTGCTTATTTTCCACTCATCTCTGAGCAGTGTTGAGGATGCAGTCTTTGAATAGGCATCTGAGATGATAAAATGTCTGTATTGAACTATGCTAAGCTATCAGTGCCAAATTAGAAATGACATGTGTGATAAATCTTTTTACATAATCATGTTCCGGTACAGTGTAACTTCTCTTTCCCCTCTAGCTAGTTTTTTTTTCTCTTTTCCTCCTATCTCTCCATTATGTGTGAATGTGAAGGGATGGCTGAGACAGTCCAGGTGGCATTTGTCTTTCTGACAAAGTTATTTATCTATTCCGGGGGCCAAAACCATCCTCAAAAACACCCAGTGCCACCCTCCCCCACCTTCCCCACCTCAGAAATATCTGTAGCAAAACATCCAAAGTAGGGTGGTTAGTGGGAAAAAGAAGTGGTGAGAGTCTGTCTTTGGAGTGCAATGAAATAGTGCTCCAGTCGGTTATGATTTCTTCTCAAGTTCTAGTAGCGTTTCTACTTTCATGTCCTTAATATTATATACTTGTTTGTGGAGAAGTTTGGCATTTTAAGCTTTTTGCGCTTCTCTGCACATGGAATTTTAATTTTTGTTATTGAGTTTAGTTTTGAAAGACAGCTGTGTGGTTGGCAGCGAGCGCAGGCAGACTGGGCTGGGGGGACACACAGCCCCTCTTCTCTCTTCCTGTTGGTTTCTTTTCGCTTGCTGCTGCTTGCCTCTGCCAGGCTGAAGGAGCATTTGCTCTGGCATGTAGTGGGAACTGCATTTTTTCTTGTGTGATTTCTGATGGAATTTAGTAAAATTCCAGTTTGGACTGAGCTTTGATACCTGTGGCCACATGGTGCCATTAGCTGGCGCAAGCGCCCATGTGTGTCCTGGTACAAGCACAGCAGCGGGACAGATTTACATTTCTTGTTTGCATTTTTAGGCAGTTGCACAAGCCCAACTTTGAGGACTAATCTTCTTTTCTTCTGCATTAGTTATTCTGGAATTATGTATAAAATGGAACTATTACATGTTTGAAACTTGGGGATTTATCATTTGGAGTTTTAAGGGGCTTAGCATAGGATTTGAACCTCAAATACTCTAAGTAAACTAGCAGCATTTGAAATTTTGATTTAGATCAGCTTAAGGACAAAATGCTTTATCAGTGATCTGTAAATTGCATTAGCTACAACTCAAAATACTGGAAAACTTCCTTTTCAGCCCTTTGCCACTTCTCATAAGGAATTTCATAATATGGAATTGCCTAGTCCTCTGTTAACATTGTACAGTAGCAGGTCAGTGCTTTCAAACGTGTATGCCCAAAGTTAGGTCTAAGCAAAGTGTATTTCGGTGCCCTGTGGGGGTTTCTGTTTTAACGGGAGATGTTACAGCCATTCTGTATGTCTGAAACTTGGATCACTTTTAATAAGCCTGATCTTTACACTAGCCAAGTCAACAGTGTTTGACATTATAGACGATAAGAAGAATGTGTAATGAAATGACAGTTCATGTCCTCAAATTATTTTAGTATTTTGTTATATATAAACACGTAACGCTAGAACTAGTTAGCACCACTGTTTTCCAGAGAAAGACGTACGGTATCTTACTAGTGCATGCTGTGCCCCAGTACGTACAAAAAGGTGAATTTCAGATTATTAGAGCTGTCAGTGATGAATGGAAGAGAAAAAATGGAGAAAAATTACCTATCTTTTGCTATCTACCCTCCTCGCTGACCATGCAGTCTGTGACACCGGAGCGTAGCTCAGCAGCAGTGCTGCCCGCGCCCGGCTGCACTGCTGTAGGTGAGGAATAGGCTGCTCCATATGCTGCAGATTTGTAAGCTGGTGGTGCTGGAGTTTCATGATGAGGAGGCTTCCCCTCCCTTCCCCCCGCTTCTGGCAGCCCACTATTTCGCTATTATTCTTGCTTATCTGCTCCCATCAGACGTGTGCACGTCCTGCGCGTCGCCTCCCTCCGCTCTGTCACTGTGCACTTTGCATTTTTACATTATATCCCATTTTGCTCTGTGTTCTCCCCAGGACGTTCGAGGTTCCCATCTCAGGAATTTCTGCCAAGTTCTGATCCCAGCATCTGTTCCCGACATTATCCAGATGCTCTCATTTTGGGGCCTTTGAAGATGTGACTTTTCTGATCCTGTGTTTCTCTGAAACCCAAGTAACCTGAAGCACAGATACAATTGTGAAAGTGTTAATCTAATTGTTAAAGAATAGTAAAGTCGTTCTGGAAATGACACTTTGGACCACAAGAGTTTTTGTAGTAACTGGTATGTGCTGAATGTAAATTAATTCATTCTGCCTGGGATAAAGTTACTTTTGTGTAGCTGTGGCTAGATGGAGCTGTCAGAATGTGTAAGGCGGTTTGATTTATGTGCAAAGGCTACACACGTTCGACTTTCCTGGTATGCACTATTCATTTTAGCTACTTACAGGGTTCAGTGTTGATGCCCTTTTACTGTTTTAGCATAGATGATACAATGTTTGATAATTATTTTGGAAAGTAGAGAAATCATTTGGGATACAACAGTTAGGCACAGAGACTGTGAAATAAGGTTTGCTTTCAGTGAGGGGCAAGATTATTTTAAAGCAAGGACGTTTGAAAAAGTAATGAATGCATAAATGTTTCTGATTAAATATGGTGTTTTTTTGTACTTATGTGGGTAGAGTTGTTTTAATAAGTGAATGGTCTCCAGTGAGGGAGGTAGTTTAAAAGTGGTCTTGCACATCAGAAAAGGTGACCCCTGATGAAAAACATAAAAACTATTCTCTTTAGAAGCTATGCTCGCTCTCATTTTCAGTCTTTGCCTTTTAATATTAATTACTAGGATGTTTTAATTAAAAACAGATCTTGGAGGTATTATCTGCTTCCTCTGTTTAGTCCTTTTAAATGTTAATCACTTTTGACAGCATAATTTACCCAGCTACCTGTGTTAGCCTTATGCAGTGCATCTGCTTTGTGTGGTGCCAAACTACAAACTGCACCCCGAAAAGGTTTTCCAAAAGTTCATACAATTGCAGAGATTAAGTCTGGCAGGAGAAATACAAAGAAAGAAGAATTAAATGAAGACTTAATGAGCTAGTGAGTCAGAAAAGCTATTTCAAGATGGCTGGAGCTTTCCAAGAAATGATTCTTATGCTAGAGGTAACCAGACCAAATTCCCTTTTGTTTCTGCTAGAAGACACTTAGAGAGGAGTGGAAGGTAAGAGGCGAGATTGGAGGTAGCCTTGGAGCCTATGGAGAGTTTCCGTCAAGCAGGACTGTGAAGTGTGCATAGAAGAACACTTAAAAAGAGAGAAAAGGAAAAAAAAAAAATCTTTACACCACCAACCCCCATCCCCCCAAACTTAGAAAAAACCAACCAACCTTAACCCCTCCAGTTGCCCTAATACTCTCCATGGTATTGATATTATCCCCTCCGCCTTCCTCCTCCGCCCCCAGCTGTTTTCCCCTTCCCTCCAGAGCTGGCCATGCTTGTCCTTTGCCAGGCAAAGCAAAGCAAGCTTTCTCAAGCTGCGTTCAGCTGTGGCTGTGGTTATGTTTTGCTTAAAATATTTTTAAGCTGGAAATATTTTAAAGCAAAATAGTAATTTCTTTTTTAATAGTGAGAAATCAGCAGAGAATCACCAAATCTTACTCAAATGGATGTTAACTTAATGAAATATCTAACTATGCCGTAAGTGTAGAAGCAGAGCGAGTGCTCCTTTGATTTGCTTTGATTGTATTTTTCTGTGTAATTTACCAAGAAATGAAATTCAGCAAGAAAGTCCTTCCAAACACGTGCTGATTTTCAAGAACTTAGATAGCCATGCCTCTCCCAGCAATTGAAAAAGAAAAGCAACTTTTCTTTGTGCTGGGCCCTCAGAGACTTCCATTCTTTGTATTTTTGAGGGTGCTTGAAAGGGAATGTTGGGTTCTGAAAGATTTGGGGTTTTTTTGAATATATAATAGTAAAAATTAAAGGGAACGATAAATGAATCAGAACACCATTAGTTCAGTGAGCACTACTCAGAAGAATGTATTTGTTTGTAGGTTTAAAATAAATAATCTTCTGCTGCACAGGTCAAACAGCTTGTTTTGTGTGATGTTTCTGAATGGAGCCTTTGGTAATCAGATTCCACACACGCTTTAACCTTGTGTGAAATTTAATGAAAAATAGAGTTACTACTGAATATACTGTTTTGCCAGCTCAACAAAAGATGTTAAGTTCTGCATATTTTTGCATAATAAAGATGAGTGTTGACAGTGTAATGATCCATTTGGCACAGATAAAATCATGAATGATTTTAATAACCTTACAACAATATTTGAATTCACTATGAAATATAATATAGGCACTTCAAACAGAGACAGGCCTGCTGGCCTGGTATGGAGTGCCAGCTACTTATAACCTTAATTTTTCTAGGAGAGAAAAGAGGAGAAACAAAGAGGCTAGATCACCTAGAGGAGATGGAAGATATACAGGATGGAAGGGACCTGTTCCAAAGTTTTCAGTGCAGTCCTTGTCCACAGGTTGAAGCTGATGGGTTTTGGCAATGGTTGTATCTCCTTCCCTAGGCTGAGTGACATTTATATTATGTGTTGGAAAATGCCTTCAAAGATAGGGGGTGAGTCAAGGTAAAATGTAAGGATGATGTGTTCCCAAGTTTGGTAGCTTGAAATGATAGTGCATACAAATGTAACTTCTCTTTTGAGAGTTTCTTTTTTAAAAATGTGTTTTGGATTCATCTAAGTCATGTAGGTGCATCGGTCCCAGTTTCCACAGTGATTTAGGGAGTTAATTTTCAAAATGAGTTCTGAAAATAAAACTGGAGTCTTTGAAGCTTTCACACTAGATGATTTAGGAGTATAATTCCATCAGAAGTCCCTATTTATGCTCCTGTCTGTTTGGTTATAATGCTCGAGTGCTGCATCCCTACATAACGAGGGACGGTGGAGGCTTCTGCACCAAGTAGTCAAGAATCACTGACTGATGCAAACTATCGTTAGAGTGATATCAGTGTCGTGGTTTAACCCCAGCCAGCAACTAAGCACCACACAGCACGCATCCCAGTGGGGTGGGGGAGAGAATCGGAAGAGTAAAAGTGAGAAAACTCGTGGGTTGAAATAAAGACAGCTTAATAAATAAAGCAAAAGCTGCACATGCAAGCAAAGCAAAACAAGGAATTCATTCACTACTTCCCACCGGCAGGCAGGTGTTCAGCCACCTCCAGGAAAGCAGGGCTCCATCACGTGTAACGGTGACTTGGGAAGACAAACGCCATCACTCTGAATGTCCCCCCTTTCTTCTTCTTCCCCCAGCTTTATGTGCTGAGCATGACGTCATATGGTGTGGAATATCCCTTTGGTCAGTTGGGGTCAGCTGTCCCAGCCGTGTCCCCTCCCAACTTCTTGTGCACCCCCAGCCTGCTCGCTGGTGGGGTGGGGTGAGAAGCAGAAAAGGCCTTGGCTCTGTGTAAGCCCTGCTCAGCAATAACGAAACCATCCCTGTGTTATCAACACTGTTTCCAGCACAAATCCAAAACAGAGCCCCATACTAGCTACTGTGAAGAAAATTAACTCTATCCCAGCCAAAACCAAAACAATGAGAGATCTCTTTTGCTATTGAAACAAAAGCACTTGATGTCAAGTGAATGTGTTTTGAAGATGGATGTGATATTAACCAGCTAGTTTCCTTCTGAGGTCCTCCCTCCTTACTCTTCACATCTTCCTGCTGCTTTTTTTTTTCTGTTTGTGTTTGTTTTCATAATCATTTAGAGGTCAGATTTGAAAAGTCACCAGGCAGTTTTTAAAAGCAGAGTTTCAAAAATATCTTGGCATCTGATTTCTAATGATTTTATGGGGAGAAAATAAGTGAGATGCCTTTCTGCAACCTTATCTACCAAATTATTGTTGAAAATGTGGCTCCAGATAGTTTTGAAAATGATTTTGGCATTGGGAGCCTAGGTTTTAGTGAAAGTCCCTGGGGCTCAGTTACTCCGTCGTTTAACGTGGTGTTTTGTGGGAAATAAACAGGCCCTATCTCCTCCTAGCAGATTACAGTGTATGCTAGATGGGTATCTATCTGGATGTGGATGCATCAGGCTATTTTTTCTTCATACAGAGATCACTATGATCCTCTTGGTTGTAGAAAACCTAAAGTTGTTTAGGAAGAACTGTAGTACGGCAGTTTTGGGATCCTCTCCCTTTCTAGGCTATCAAATGTTACCTAACAGGTCTTTTGCTTAAGACCAGAGCTCCTTATCTGGCATAGGTTCATGTAATAATTCTGGTGAGTCAAGTCCCCTGTGCCTGGGGGTTGCCACAGGAGGGGACAGCCTCTATGGATCTCCCGGCACACGTCTCTTGCCATTAGCCCGGCGTTGTTGGACCTACGTTTTATTCTTAGTTTTGTAAGGATAGTCCTAACGGACTGTAAGTTAAGGTGCATTGTTTTCACTATTGTTACACTTAAAAATAATATAAAATGTTAGGCACGAGGGAACAATCAGTCATTTGCATTTAAGTTTTTTTTAGAGCCTTATTTAAAGAAGGGGAGGCATGAATTATTGCCTAATGTGCTGATTATTTTTGTCATTATGCACAAAATGAAGAATATTGTTATTGTTGTTTTAAAATGCCAGAGGTAACTGTCTCTCTCTTTGACGTTTTTTAATACTAGATAATGAAGTTAGTTAAAAAAACATCCCTATCTCCTTGTTTTTAAGACCTCTGAAAAGTTTCTTGGGAGGAAAAAAGGAAGTGTTATATGAAAGGCAAAAGGTACACAGAGTTTTACCTTTTGAACAGACCTAGACGTTGATTTAAAATAAGCCTAATTTAATAGGTATTGTATTGCACACCGAAGATAATTTAGGCTAATGTCAAGGACAAGTGTTATCTATTCCTTTGTTGTAGTGAGGTATTGAAATAATGAGTGGAACAGAAGGGAATCAGAAAATGTTTGAAGTTTTTCATCTGTGTCTCTAGATGGGTATTTTTAATCACATTCTCCTGGCTTTTGCATGCAAATTGCACTGAACAGCACACACTATATGAAATGAAGAGCTGTATTTTACAAAATCTATTTTCTTGAAGTTTAATAAGCTTGCAAAGATTGGCCCATGCTTTAACTAACTAGGTACCTTTTTGTACTTCAGCTGAAATTAAAATCTTATATTTTAAATGCTGCTGTTTTGATCCTGTAACAGAGGAATGGAAAGCCTGGTCTTTTTGGAGGTTTCTGAAACCATTTTTTTCCTTGGTACTCAAGGGCTGCAGCTCCCAATGACAGATGAGACGACTGTTAAGATTTAATACATCTTTATTTCAGCAATATATCTTGCTGTATGACACCAGCCCCTCTAATAACCCCAGTGTCTGGATTACTTACTGCATAGCGTCACTGCTTAATTGCTGATCTCTGTGGCAGAAATAAAATACTGAACTCCTGTATGGTCCATGCTGTTGACTTGGAAATCTGCTGACCTGCAGAGTCATCCCATACCCACAGGCTCAGCTGCATGAAGAACAATCAGGGTACCTTTTTAAGCCCTGTCCTCTTAGAAAAGGAGGCAGACTTTTATAGTGCACTCTAAAAATGTAAAATTGCTTCTGAAGTAATATTAACGATGTTGTCCTGAGTGTAGTTGGCATATATTCATTTGTGCTGAGGGGTCAAAAATGGAGGATATGAAATTGGCTTATTCACGCGCTCAGATGTGTCCCCGCTACTTTCCAAGCCGAGCACTCTCTCTTCTGATACCATGCTTTCTTCACGCACTCTTTAAAGCCAGGGTAGATATATTTTTTTTCCTGTTTCTTTTCAAAATGAGCTAAGGAGATACCATAGTAAATCATGTATTGTGGTAATTTTGCAGAGTATGTCCTTAGCCTTGAACAAGAGGGCTGTTTTTACAAAGGGAGTTTGGAAGAAATCTTTTCCGTATAAATTTGAGGATTTAAAGAAATAACAGGGTAGCATTATACTCTATGCTTTCAAAGCAAGAGTCGGTGAAGAAACAACCCATTACAAAAATCCCATGATAAAATATCTGTGATTGAAAAACTTTCTAATTTAGGACAGAGATGTTTTCCCCAAACGAGTGTGGAATTGAGCATTTTGGTACCTGCTGTGTGGAGAGACTGTAGCGACTGAGGAAAGCAAACTTCTCTCTAAGTGTAATATCTTCATTTTTACTGAGAAGCATCAAAGAAAAAAAAACATTGTTTAAAAGACATGAGCATGCTCCTCTCTATTCTTGGACTCTCATTTTAGCAGTAGTTTTGTGTCTAGTTGCAAGCTCTGGAATCTCTTATCCCATAATCTTAATCAAACCACTTTTGCAGTGAGATGTGTCTGCAGCATTTCTATTTTTTGGATTTTGCATGGCTGCCCCCATCCTCCTAGAGATCAGAGTGCAGCAATGGCACGGCCCGCTCTTTCTCCAGGGCTTAGCTTAACAGCTGCGGGTACCAGTGCTGGTTAATGCATTCAGGCATTAACTCCATTGAGAAGACTGGAGTAGGTAGCTAATTCATACTTGTGGAGCCTTCCTTAACGCGGTTAAAGTTAACAGCAGAAATGCAGCATTCAGGAGCAGGAGGAACAAACTGGAGCTTCTCCTGTTCCTGGCCCAGCTGAGTATGCCCTGCTGAAAAGAAACGCGCCTACCAGCATCTATGTCCTTCTCCCTGTGTCTGCCAGCTTCATGAAATGTAGACTGCTTCTACTTTTCTTTCTGCCAGCAATGCCTTCTGGCTATGTAGGACAGAGCTGCTGGGTTGTCTGTCTGTAGGAGATGGCAAATTTAGATGTTTTCTTTGGCCATGGAAGTTAGCTGGTGGTAAAGTCCAAGATCCGGCTCTGGGGTTGGACTTGCTGTGTCCATGCAGTAGGTTTGGCTGGGTGAGCAGTTCAGAAGGACTTTGCAGGATAATCAGTTTGTGCGTGATCTGTACGCACTTGTCTGTCAGGCCCCACACGTGGGCTGGCGGCTCGAGTCTCGTTCAGTACGTTATGCAGAAGCGGTATGTCTGGTATACTCAAGGTCTGAGGTCATGAAAAAGCAAATCCAGCCAACCTGACAGGCAGCTCAGTGGCAGCTACCTCTAATAGCCCTCATAATACTTTTAACACTGCTCAGTTATTATCTTATTTCTTGGTCTAAACCTCAGCCTGACTTAATCCATGGAGGTCAAGTAGAGAGCAATTCAGACAGAATATACGCATTACTTTCCAGGGTGCCGTAGTCATGCTTGCTTTTAGTCTGTTGCTCAGCAGTAGAGGGGAGAAGGGAGGAAAAGTCTTTTAAGTATATGTAATATTAAACTAATATGTTTTAAATATTTTAAAATTTTAAATATATTTTAAATATATTTAATAGTCTGGGAACTTACACTATAGTACCTAAAACTGCATTTAATTCCTACTGGGAGAAGATTAGATGGAAATTTAATATTGGTTCTAGAATTTCTCAGATCAAAGTGCCGTAGGAAATGAATAATCAAAAGCAATGTTTTAATAAAAAGCTTGTATATTTACTTCAGAATCGTTTCTTAGACTTAAAGAATCATGAAAGAATATTTTTAAACTATCTGTAAAATTAAAGTGTCCTTTGAATCAATAGCTGAGTTATGATCTTGCAAATATGATTTAACTTGTATGTTATGTTGAGCTTCAAAAGTGAAGGGTGTTTACTTAGCAGATTTGAGAATGACTTTCACTAAGACCTATGATGGATTTTCCAGCAGTGGTTATTTTATATCATGGGGTTTTGAGGGGGCAGATTATGTTCGGCAAAGGCAAATGCAGAGTCCTGCATATGGGCTGGAATAACCCCACGCAGCAGTATGGAGGCCCACTGCCTGGGTAGGAACAGAGCTGGTGGACAACCCGCTGAACGTGAGTCAGCAGTGTGCCCTTGTGATAAAGACGTCCAGCTCCATCCTGGGCTATATTAGCAAGCCTGTAGCCAGCAGGTTGAGAGAAGTTACTATTTCTCTCTACTTCTGGAGTATTTTGGCTTCCTCAATACAAGCAAGACATTACCATGATGGTAATGTCAGAGGCCACCAGGGTGAGGTGGGGGGCTGGAGGCTATCACAGGGAAGGGGAGGCCTTCAGGGGTGCTGTGTGGCTGTGCGGTTGCCTGAGGCACAACATTCTTGATATAGCTGCTCTCTATCAGGTATGGCGAAGGTGGAGCTAGACTTTTCTCTGAGGTGCACAGGAGTAGTGTGAGGGACAACAGACACAAGTTGCAAGAAGGGAAGTTTCGACTTGATATAGAGAAAAAAAAAAATCTTAAAACCAAGAGTGGTCAAACACTGGGAGAGATTGCCTAGAGAGGTTGTGGAGTCTCCAACCTTGGGGTTATTCAAAACACAACTAGATGTGGCCCTGAGCAGCCTCCTCTCACTGACCCTGGTTTGAAGAGGGGCTTGGATTAGATGATATTCAGAGGTCCCTTCCAGTTCAGGTTATTCTACGATTCTATATGAGCTTACACTTCTGTAGAATCACAGAAGATGTAATACAAAGTGTTAATTTGATGGTAGAATGTGACCCTTAAAATGTCCTTCTTATTTTCCCAAAAGCAATAGTGCAGTAAAGTTATTATGAGAATATCGGTTGTTTGGCTCCCTTCTAACTACATGAAAAGTTGTTATGAAAAGCTAGTTCTGGCTTCCTGACTGAAGTTGATTAATTAGGACAGGTAAAGATTTTCTTGAAATTATAAAGTTTTGTTGTTTGTGTTACAGTTTGTCTAGAATTGAAACTGCGCTTGCCCTTTTTCTCCTTTTAAAATGTTGGGTGATGTATAAGTCTGTTGAGGGGACACAGGTTGCACATATAGCACAGAATGCCTCTTAGATGCTGCTTTTTTGCTAATTGATTTTTTTTTTTAATGTCTGTGGGCAATAGTGCATTATTTGTGAAAATGTCCATTTTTTTCTGTATTTCCTCTTACCAGTTCATTGAAACAGTAGTTATTTTTAAATGGGTTTTTAATGAGCCATGTAGAAAAGGGAAGCTCAAGGAATAATAAGTATTTGGGTCTGCCATGGGGCTACTAAAGTCAATTCAGTCATCAGAAAGCCTACAAATTGATTTCATCTTTAGTTTCTTTCATAGCTAAATAATAATTGGCTACTCTCTTGCTAATTATTTTCCCGAATTTATGTTTTTTTCCTCTTATACTCATCTGTTCATTCACAAGCAACTTGCATTTCAGGATGTTTTGGAGTCTGAGGTGCCATTAGCTAAAATTTGATTTACTGCTGGGCCTTGTTAAACAAGTACTCTTTAGTTCAGCATTGTAGTATGGTCTGAAGTAATACACAGACTGTGTTGGTTACACATGGTTTTTGCCAACCCTAAAGAATTACTATAGAAATCTGCTTCTATTCTCTTGCAATCTACTTCGGTTGTGCTCATTGCAAAGGAAGCGTATGGTCAGTTCTGTGGTTGCCTTGCGGGTTCACTGAAGAGGCTTGCTTAAGACTGGAAAAGTTTTCTGCTGAGGAAAGGATGCCAGTGATGCTCGTGTTTAAATTTTCTGTCAGCCTCCTCCATGTTCTCTTTCCAGATACTTGCTGCACACATCTGAAAGTGTATGGCAATGCTCTGAGAGTGATTGAAATCTCTCACATCAGCAGATCAGGTGGCTGTCCAAAAGTGTGTGCAGACAGAGACCTATACATTGGGACTGCAGGACAGGGCTGGGCTTAACCCTCTGGCATCAGTTTTTAAAGGAAATCCTCAAAGTAGCTATTTTAGGTGGAGATATATTGACAAGACTAATGTAGGTTTTAGAATCTCATCTGGAACATCAAAATCTCTCTCTTCGAGGACCAAAGTCTCCTGTGAAAAACTTATTTAGTTCAGTTATTAAGCATAAACTGAGAACCAGAATCCTCGCCAGCGTGGACGCCTCACCAGAGGTGGGTGTTGAGCTGCACCATCACTCGGAGCTGCCTCAGAAGGGCTGTGCTCTCTGTTCTGCTGGAAGCAGAAAAATAATCACTTGTGTGAAAGGCAGTTTTGTACACAAACGGCTATCCTGCAGAAGATGTGCAGCATAAATGCCAGGAGACCATAGCAGCTGTGAAAGGGAAGACCACATCTGGAAGTTGTTGTATGGGCCAGGAGGGGAAGTGCATGGTTCAGCACATGGTTCGAGACACTTCTGGTTGCTCAACAGATCAACTACCAAGCAATTGGTCGCTGAACAGCAGAACAAATTGAGAATGTCCTTGTATGAAATTACCTGGTAAGTGTCCTTCTGGTGAGAAGAAACCAGATATTTAAAATGGCTCCTAATCATTAAAAAAGATAAGTGATTTCAGTTTCACTCTGTGTAAAAAGAGTGGACAAGAAATGCAGAGGATGTGAAAACCAGATGATGCAAAAACCAGAGGGTCACTTGCTGTCTTTCTAGCACGAGAATAGAGCTGTAATCCTAACTGATGTTAAAATAAGTCTGAAATCATTATTGGTGCCTACACATGAGCCAGTATCAGATTCATCAATAAAGATTACAAAAGAATTAACACCTTTTGGAGAGATACTTAGGAATATGCAAAATTCAAGTGATCTTTTTGACAATCTTATTTGTCATAGTGGGAGAAAAATACAGCAAAAGTTTCTAGCTTTATGAGTTTCTGTGAAGTGGAGGATTTCTGGTTTTGTGGTTTTGTGCTGGAGAGAGATGACCTGATTGCACCATTTGATAGTGATGAATTGTTTTATATGGTCTTAATGAAAATGCAAACAATCATTGCTGGTGCAAATAGTTTTTAAATCTAGTTTATTAACATTCAAGTAGTTAATCTAATCTATTAATTAAGACTGCATATGTGTTTACTAATTTTTAATTACCTTAGAATAGACGGAAATTGTAATAATTAGTGTTGGAATGCAGACTGCTGCTGATCTGTCAATATTAAAATAAATCAGGTTTCTTGCTTTTTATTTATTTAAGTAAATATAAACTGGTTAGTACGATATGTTGAGTCTCAGACAGAGCGATAGAGAAGCTCATCCTGGTATCCCTTTCAGAAGGAACTAAAGGTTGGAGTGTAATTAATTCCATACAACATGGTGTGGTGGGAAGTCACTAAGATGTGCTATAGAGGGCCGAATGCAGTGATCTGCTGGAATGCCTTCCTCATATCCCAAAGCCAAAGGCATCTTAGTAAAACTTTGTTTCGATATCTCAGGCTGTAGAATCATTTCTTTGTAAGCCATTTGCTTGGTGAAGCTAGTATATTTAGCAAAAAGAATTAAATTATGTTGCTCCCCCTTCTTTTTCTGTTTACTGTAGAAAGAGTCTTTATCAGTCAAAAGAGAAGATTGTCAAGTTAGCAGCTGTTTTTTAAACTGCGCTCCTTTTTTTTTTTTTTTCAGTCTTCAGAGGATGATGACAGCAATTAAAAAAACACCTCTTAAAATATACTAAGGATCAGAAGCACGCTTTTTACCACTGGGATAATTGTTGAGTTTTACTGCAGTTCTTTGTATTTTTTAAAAAAAATTGCTGCTGGTCAAACACTGAATGTTGTTGCTTTTTAAAAAAATCCTGTCTTTTGTTGATAATTTATATAAGATGACTTATATTTCTTGCTCTGGAGTTTAAAAAAATAAGAGTATTTTACTTTATGCATATGGACCTTTCAAAGACCTACTCTAATTCCATTGCTGAAATGGAATGAACCTTTCCATAAGTTGTGATCTGAACAAAGCTGCTGTCTTTATATTTGAAAGTGCTACTGAATATTTGAAGCTGCATTTTTCTTGAAAAACTAGTATACGCTTGCACTGGGTACCAAATTCTTATCTCGTTCAAACTGATGATTCTTCCTGTGCCAGCTTACGTTGAAGAAGAATGTGGATCTGTATTGAAACCTCCTTTCCGTTGCTTTTGCCATATTACGATTAGAAATGTAAACATGACAGTCTAAATTAAGCCTATCATTTATTAAATTTGTTTTGGGAAGACAAAGTGGTTTGTTGCTACTTGATTTTATTTCCCATTTCCAGATTTTTAGTTCAGTGATTTAAAAATGCAAATAGTGTGTCCTGTTACCCCACGTGATTAAAACTGCTGTAACCTATTTAACCATATTTTCATGTCTTTGATGCATTCGGGTTCAGGTCCCATGGAATGGGAGGTGGATATAACTTACTATAACTACTACTATTATTATTTATTTTTTATTATTGTTGATACGATATTTGGTCTTTGGCTGTGGCGTCTTTTTTTAAAAAATGGATTCAAACAAGCCAAGTGGCTCCAGTTTTCACTGAATTTTGGTGAAAGATATTGAAAGGCCTAATATTGATCTAATATGGAAGAGCTAAGCTATTTTCTTCTTTCTTCGTGCATTGCTATGGTTTGTTCAGCCCTTCTGCTGATCCCTTCTGCATAAGAATGGATGGTATGATGAGTTCCTCAGGTCATTGCAAGTGATGAGATCTAAAACTGAAGGGCACAGGTCATGTCAGGTATTGGAAGTAATTATAGAGTGATTCTGGAAAGGAGTATGCAGTCCATTGCATTTGAAAACCAACGCTGTGCATGGTTATGCTAATTTCAGTCATTTGTTTCTTATTTAAAAAAAAAAAAAGTCAACATGGAAGCAGTCTCCCTACAGTAAAAATGCTCCTGTTTCCAGAAAAGATAGTAATTTTTGTTTTCTACTCTCTTTGTCAATCTGATATTTAAAGCCTAGCAAAATACCATAGGTTTACCATTGACTTTAAGGCTAGTACAAGCTGGTCTAGTAATCTGTGTTCTGTGCTTTGCCAAATTAAAAACATCTCTTTGGCCTTTAAAACATGACTGGCATCTTGCTGACAGGCCATTTGTTTCCTTGACATAAAGCAGTGTTTATTGCTGTGGATTCCTGCTGCGAAGGCCCAGCGACCTAATCATGTGGCTTCCCTCTAAGTAGCCGTAAGGTGTCTCTTACTATGTATTTTGTTTTGTTTCTTTTTCCTGCAAAGATGGTAGTCGAGGTGTGATTTCTGGGCCTCCAGAGGTACAAAAGTGTATGATTCCTTTCCTCATACAATTTCCCTTGGTTAAAATAAAATGTGTTGGAGAAATCAGAAATGAAAGCTTGATATCAGAATACAGGGGAGGATGTATTCGCACCCTGCCTTCCCTGAGACAGGCCCCACAGGCAGGCAGGACGCATGGCAGGGAGATTCCCTATCCCCTCTCCGCCTGGCAGAACACAGGGACTTAAGGGACAGGGGGCAATGGCGACAAGTTCCTGCCCGGCGCAGCAGGCGCCTCTCCTCTGCGACTACCCCACCTCCCCAGGCGCCCCTGCACAATAGGTACGAGGCTCTGCAAGGGGAACCGAACAATAACGAGGACGATGGTTCATGTAGCTTGCAGGTGTCGCCGAGGTTAAGTCGGCCTATGCTCTGCATCAAAACTGCTTCCATAAAGAAAAAAGGATGGGTCGTTGTCCTAGGAGACTCCCTTCTGAAGGGAACAGAAGGCCCAATGTGCAGACCGGACCCACTTCTTAGGGAAGCCTGCTGCCTCCCTGGGCCCGGGTTAAAGGTGTGAAGAGAAAGCATCCTACCCTGGTACGGCCCTCAGATTACCATCCATTATGGATATTTCAGGTTGGCAGCGATGAAGTTGCAACAAGAAGCCCGAGGGCAATCAAGAGAGACTGCAGGGCCTTGGGATGACCGGTTAAGGGATCAGGAGCACAAGTAGTGTTCTCCCCTATCCTTCCAGTTGCAGGGAATGATGAGGGAAGAAACAGGAAGGCCCAGCAGATCAATACCTGGCTCCGAGCCTGGCGTCACCAGCAGGATTTTGGGTTTTTTGATCACGGGTTGGTTTACACGACGACAGGCCTGCTGGCAACAGTTGGGGTACCCCTGTCTCAAAGGGGGAAAAGGATCTTTGCACAGGAGTTAGCAGGGCTCATTGAAAGAGCTTTAAACTAGATTTGAAGGGGGAAAGGGATAAAACCAGACTCGCTAGAGATAGGCCCGCGGGCGGCACGCCAATGTTTGAGGGACAGTGTGCTTGTGAGTTCCTTCAGTCTGCCGTCTCAGTGGAGGCAGGGGATGGAGATCCATGCGGCAGCAAAGACGCAAGGGTTATGGATGTGTTAGAAACCACAGAAGTGCCTGAGAATGGTCACGTAGGGATTAGGGCTTCTCCCCCCAAAAAGGTGGTGGGATCAATAGCCCAACTGAAGTGCATCTACACCAATGCGCGCAGCATGGGCAACAAACAGGAGGAGCTGGAAGCCATTGTGCAGCAGGAAAACTATGATATAATTGCCATCATGGAAACATGGTGGGATGATTTGCATAACTGGAGTGCTGCAATGGATAACTGTAAGCTCGTCAGAAGGGATAGGCAAGGAAGGAGAGGTGGTGGGGTAGCCCTGTACGTTAGGGAGTGTCTGGAGCTTAATGATGGTGATGTTAGGGTTGAGTGTTCATGGGTAAGAATCAGGGGGAAGGCCAACAAGGCAGATATCATGGTGGCAGTCTGTTATAGACTACCCAACCAGGATGAAGAGGCAGACAAAATATTCTGTAAGCAGCTGGGAGAAGTCTCACAGTCACTATCCCTTGTTCTTGTGGGGGACTTCAACTTATCAGATGTCTGCTGGAAATAAAATACAGCAGAGAGGAAACGGTCTAGAAGGTTCCTTGAGTGTGTGGAAGATAACTTCCTGACACAGCTGGTGAGTGAGCTAGCTAGGGAGGGTGCCCTGCTGGACTTGTTGTTTGTGAATAGAGAAGGACTTGTGGGTGATGTGGTGGCTGGAGTCCGTCTTGGGCATAGCGATCACAAAATGATAGAGTTTTCGGTTCTTGGAGAAGTAAGGAGAGGTGTCAGCAGAACTGCCACTTTGGACTTCCAGAGGGAAGACTTTGGCCTGTTTAGGAGATGGTGGACAGAGTCCCTTGGGAAGCAGTCCTGAAGGGCAAAGGATTCCAGGAAGGCTGGACATTCTTCAAGAAGGAAATCTTAAAGTTGCAGGAGCAGGCCATCCCCATGTGCCGAAAGACGACCTGGCAGGGAAGAAGACTAGCCTGGCTGAACAGAGATCTTTGGATGTAACTCAGGAAAAAAAGGAGAGTTTATGACCTTTGGAAGAAGGGGCCGGCAACTCAGGAGGACTACAAGGATGTCGTGAGGTTATGCAGGGGGAGAATTAGAAGGACCAAAGCCCAACTAGGATTTAATCTGGTTACTGCTGTAAAAGACAATAAAAAATGTTTCTATACATACATTAGCAACAAAAGGAGGGCTAAGGAGAATCTCCATCCTTTATTGGATAGGGTGGAAACATAGTGACAAAGGATGAGGAAAAGGCTGAGGTACTTAATGCCTTCTTTGCCTCGTTCTTTAATAGTAAGACCAGTTGTTCTCTGGGTACCCAGCTCCCTGAGCTGGAAGACAGGGACAGGGAGCAGAATGAAGCCCCCATAATGGAAGGGGAAATGGTTAGCAACCTGCTACACTACTTAGACACACACAGGTCTATGGGGCTGGATGGGATCCACCCAAGGGTACTCAGGGAGCTGGCGGAGGTGCTCACCAAGCCACTTTCAATCATTTATCAGCAGTCCTGGCTAACCGGGGAGGTCCCAGTTGACTGGAGGTTAGCAAATGTGACGCCCATCTACAAGAAGGGCTGGAGGGAGGATCTGGGGAACTACAGGCCGGTCAGCCTGACCTTGGTGCTGGGGAAGGTTACGGAGCGGTTCATCTTGAGTGCCATCATGCGGCACGTACAGGACAATGAGGTGATCAGGCCCAGTCAGTGTGGGTTTATGAAAGGCAGGTCCTGCTTGACTAACCTGATCTCCTTCTATGACAAGGTGACCCGTTTAGTGGATGAGGGAAGGGCTGTGGTGGTTGTCTACCTAGACTTTAGTAAAGCCTTTGACACTGTTTCCCACAGCATTCTCTTGGAGAAGCTGGCTGCTCATGGCTTGGATGGGCGTACTCTTCGCTGGGTAAAAAACTGGCTGGATGGCTGGGCCCAAAGAGTTGTGGTGAATGGAGTTAAATCCAGTTGGCGGCCGTCACAACTGGTGTTCCCCAGGGCTCAGTTTTGGGGCCAGTTCTGTTTAATGTCTTTATCGATGATCTGGATGAGGGGATTGAGTGTTGTCTGAGTAAGTTTGCAGACGACACCAAGCTGGGCGGGAGTGTTGATCTGCTGGAGGGTAGGAAGGCTCTGCAGAGGGACCTGGACAGGCTGGATCGATGGGTCGAGGCCAACTGTATGAGGTTCAACAAGGCCAAGTGCCGGGTCCTGCACTTGGGTCACAACAACCCCAGGCAACGCTACAGGCTTGGGGAAGAGCGGCTGGAAAGCTGCCCGGAGGAAAAGGACCTGGGGGTGCTGGTTGACAGCCGGCTGAACATGAGCCGGCAGTGTGCCCAGGTGGCCAAGAAGGCCATTGGCATCCTGGCCTGTATCAGAAGTAGTGTGGCCAGCAGGAGTAGGGAGGTGATTGTGCCCCTGTACCCGGCACTGGTGAGGCCGCACCTCGAATACTGTGTTCAGTTTTGGGCCCCTCACTACAAGAAGGACATGGAGGTGCTGGACCGTGTCCAGAGAAGTCTTATGAGGGCCTGAAGTCTTATGAGGAGCGGCTGAGGGAACTGGGGTTGTTTAGCCTGGAGCAGAGGAGGCTGAGGGGAGACCTCATCGCGCTCTACAACTACCTGAAAGGAGGTTGTAGCGAGGTGGGTGTTGATCTCTTTTGCCAAGTAACAAGCGATAGGACGAGAGGAAACGGCCTCAAGTTGCTCCAGGGGAGGTTTAGATTGGATGTTAGGAAAAATTTCTTCACTGAAAGGGTTGTCAAGCATTGGAACAGGCTGCCAAGGGAAGTGGTGGAGGTATTTAAAAGATGTGTAGATGTGGTGCTTAGGGCCATGGTTTAGTGGTGGACTTGGCAGTGCTATGTTAACGGTTGGACTCGATGATCTTTAGGGTCATTTCCAACCTAAATGATTCTATGATTCTATGTTTTGTCTGTCCTTGTTTCCCGTGAGCTCGCCATGATCCACAGAGTGGCATATCAAGGTCTGAAAATCAAGATCAATGTGTCTATTCACTTAAGTCTTCCGCTCCCAAAGACTTTCTAGCTCCTTATGAAGAATGGATATACCTTTGTAACGCTGTTTTACAACGAACTTCCTAACTAGCTTAGCACACCTGCTGTGAACAGCAGAATTGTAAGCCGCTACTGTAGAATGAAATGTAACACTAACTAGATTTGGAGAAGGCTAACATGGCTTGTGTTTCTTCACGTTGTATGCAAAAATGTTACAACTTGGTGTGCTTTCTGATGGAACTGAAGCCTTTCGAAGGGTTGATGCTGTCAAAATGGCCAATACCTGCAAAAATACATAAGATCAAAAGCTAAGCTTGAAATGAGAAATATTCGTTTTCAGATGTTTTGAAGTCATAGGTTGTAGGCTGTCCGGAATAGGCAAAAAGCTGGGGGCAACTTACAGTAGAACATACATATATACAGATTTATGTGCACGTACCTTTTTACATATATATAATATATATAAAATAGTTGCAGCTGCATGCATTGAGTAATATTTTTCAATCAGTCTCAAAGGAACAGAATGTAATTTGGGGATTTATCTTGATACATGCCATGCAAAGGAGAAGAAGATATGATGTTTCATGCCTAGAATTCTTAAATGTATCGTTTGTGTTTTGTTCTAACACCTTACTCATCTTCACTTGTGGATTAATTTATTTTCAGTTGCTGGAGATTGGTTATTATCTTGTTATAAAACAGATAGTAAAAGTGTTATGAGTAAAGTGTGCTTCTTTTGAGGAAATATGCTTCACTTTATGTAAGCATTGGTATTTCACAATGTGTTAGAAAATTAAATTTCCAATACTCTTGAGCTAGTGACATTTTAGGTGTTGTCATGACTCTTTTGTTGCTATCTTGTGTGTAGCTTTCTCAAGCATAAAATAATGAATTGTATGTTAAAAACAAGTTCTAGCTGTTTGCAGCTGCAGCCTGGTTTTCCTTCTGTTCCCTACTTTTCAAATCGCACTGGAGAGAGCACAGACTTTTTACCCATTACCAATTCATTCTTTCAGTTTTGTGCATGCCAGAGCCTAAATTTGCATTAGGTACGGAATTATTGGCAGAAATTTGCTACTCACTGCAATTTCAAAACTACTTGTTAAAAAAAGTTAATGCCTGAAAATACTTTCAAAATCTGAGTTCCCAAAGGGTTTCCACTTGGGCTTGCAGTTGTGGTTTAAATTTTTTTACTGATGTTTGTGTAAGTTAGATTTGAGTAAAGGGACTAATATTAAAATCTGTAGGATGAGATGATGTCAAATTCACTTAAAAAAAAAAAAAAAAGACAAGAAAAAATGACCTGTCTAATTCCTTTAGGTTATACAAAGCTTTAAGTGTTGTTCTAACAAAATAAACAATTTGCAGAGATCAGCATAGGTTTAAGTTGATTTGCTCCATTTACCCTACCAATTTGGACAGAAGAATGTAATGCTTTCTTGGAAATGTCTTTCAAATATTACATTATAGATTAATTTATAGGCTGCAGAATGCTGTTATCCATAAAACTTTTTTACCCATCTTGAAAATTAAGTTCTAAAATTAAATGTGTATAAGAGCTGGCCTTTTCTCTTTCAGTAGGTCACCAAAGATAAATTGGGATAAATTATTTGTTTCAAATGAAAGTATTCATTTACAGTGGAAAAAATATCTCAGATTTACCGAAAAACACCGTGACGTTTTTCCTATTTCCCTTGCAATGCTGAACACAGATTTAGTAAAGCTTTATTAAATTAGTGACTTGGCTAAGTTTCAAATTGAGCTTGAGTTCTTAGGCTTGTCTTGGAGAAGCTGATTGCAAACAAATACAGAAGTATCTCTGTAAATTTGATGAAAGAAATTTTGCAAGGGAAACCCGCAACTTAAATCATATTAATAGATAATAGATTAATAGATGAAAACTTGTAGTGATTCTAACACTTTCGAGTGGCTTTGTATTTTGTCTGTAGCTTTCAATGAGTATTAACATGATTTCTTATTGTATGTTTTTATTCTATAAAAATGTGGTTTTGCTCATGATTTGACTTTTTAGTAATGATGCATATAGAGGTATCAAAACACAGGTGATAAATTCCAGTGCACAGGCATTGATCGGCACTCAGTTTTCTGCATTGCTGGGTAAGAAGTAGTGATTTACTGGGGAAGGTGTGACCCTTCCTTTCCTGACTTAGTGCCGTTCACTTTGTGGCTTGTGTTGATGGGTTTCGTGTCCCATCAGAGCTGTTGACCCTTTGTACTATCCAATTAATGGCTGCCTTTCCTTGGGCTGATGATGTTGTGATCTAGGCATTGATCTGAGTCTCTGCTGATAGACTGCTTGCTCTTGGGTGGGAAGAAATGATGAAATGCTGATCTACAGTGGCATTTTGATGTTGCTGAAAGTTTTTTTTAACAGTAGATTAAATTGTCATTTGCAGCTCGTAGCTGTGTTTGATGAGCAAGATCCACACCATGGAGGTGATGGCACCAGCGCCAGCTCGACAGGCACGCAAAGCCCAGAGATTTTTGGCAGTGAGCTTGGCTCCAACGCGGCATCAGCCTTTCAGCCTTACCAAGCAACAAGTGAAATTGAGGTCACCCCTTCAGTCCTTCGTGCAAGTAAGTAAATGTTCTCGGTATCTCAACGTGTTTCATCTTAATTTACAAGGATGTGAAGTGCTGTTATCCATTCCTGCTGCTGGGAATATGATTCATTATCTCTCCTTATTGAAAGCTGATCAAAATTGAGAAACTGCGGAAATGCTTGTTGCATGCAAGTAAACAAACCTTTCTGTTTTAATAAATTATTTATAAACTGCTTTTAGGAGCAATAAGCTCTTTCTGTGCTGCCAGTTTAAAATTGTCCTCACACTGAAAATCACAGCAAAGTTTCCAAATGCAGTTGCTGTATGGTGTAATTTTCAGTTTGCCGGTTTTATTCAATTTAATGAAGAAAAAGGTAAAAAGAAACTAAAGATAGGAGCACTTTCTACTGAACTTGTCAATGTTGCTAGGTTATACTTGTCACCTTCCCGTAAAAACACTTGCTGATACGTGCATTTACTGTATTGCAAAAATACAGTTCTTTAAAAAACAGAAACCAAAGCCAGCAACATCCCTTTATTTTGTTTATTTCAAAATGGGGAAGATTCATTGCAAAACCACCAGGTAGGAATTATGTATCACACTTCTTGCTCAGGCAGGATCTTTGAATATTTCAGCTTATTAAGAAGAAAAATCACTGAAGGAAATTTACTGTGTAATTTTCATTGTTGTTAAAAGTACCACGCAAGCAAGACAACAATGGATAAAGCATCGTGCCCCTCTTACTTGTAATATCTATCATTTTGTTCACTGAACTTTTGAAGTAGTGACTCCATTCCAGAAAATTCTTGGCAGAAGTCAATATCAGTCAGTCCTTTGATATTCTACAGATACAGAGTTTTAAACAACTATTCGTAATTCCCAATAGATTACTTTTCTGTAGGTGTTCTCTTAATGGATAAAATCTGTGTTTAGTAATCAGGTAAAATGTAAGTGGAAAAGTTAAACTCTCTATCAGGTTTGAGGGGTTTTGTACCAGAGTATTTTCTGTGAAATTAAGGGAACAACATTTAACAACTAGCTTACATAGACTTGACCGTGTATCTTTTCAAGCTATAACTATGGTTCGTTATAACCCAGAATTAAGTTAGGGAAGGGATTAACGGCAGAATAAAGAAGTATCCTAGAATTTCAGGACCCTTCCATTTTGCTGTCACTAGGGTATGCCACTGCTAAATGAAATCTCTTATTTCCATCCATAAGCCAAAAAGCTGTCCTCCTGGGTTCTCAACTTGAGAGGGGTTAGAGCAGACAAATACATACACGTTTTCTCTTTATTGTGATTGTCTGGTGTATTATACAGTACATTGATGTTAGTTCATCAAAATCATATAGTGCAGATAAAATTCAATTATATATTGGACAGCTCACTTATCTTCGGTGTCATTCTGGAAAACACATGGAATACTTAGCTAGTTCACTGATTGCTAAAATGACCAAAAAGTGCTTTGAGACCCTACAACACAAAGGTCTATAGACATGCAGAAGACACTTAAAACTCTTGGTAAGAATTGTAGTTCTTTTGACACTTTTTATAACAGCACGCAAAAATAAAATGGGTGAAACAATTTGTCATAAATATGTTATCAGAAATCAGAGATGTTCTCCTATCTAGCTAATTCCTTTTTTTTTTTGTGTGTTGACAGATATATTTTGTTTCTAAATGTTCCAAACCACAGGCTTAGAATCCCAGTCCAGTAATATTATCCCATATTAAACATACCTATTTCAAGAATTTAATTTAAATATACATTGAAAATGGAAATAATATCCCTATTGTATTTCCTTTATAACTTGTGAAGTGAAGCATAGCATACAAATGGTATTCTCAGTATTTCAAATAATTATCTTCTTACTGTGTAAGTTCTATTCAGCAAATAAAACCCATCCAGTTTTGTGGTAGATGCAGATCCTGATTATTACATGTTGACAAGGTCATATATCTATTAATTGGATTGGAGATGGGATACAAAATTGCTGTAATTATTGTAATTTTCTAGCTAATTGCAGGGTTGGCAGTGAATATTTTACTTCTAACAAATGAAAAACAGTATTCCGTCTGAAATTGGTTTATAGCATTTTAGACATTTTGTTTTACATCTCTGGTGCTTTTTGCTCGCAATCTGGGCTCTGTTTCTCAGCAGTTTGCTCGCAGAAGCGTAGCTTTGTGCCATTCTGCTACTGCTCACCTGCACCCGAGGGGTATGGCGCGGTCTCTGTTCGGAGGCAGCATCTCAGCGCATTAGGCTGGGGCTTAAGGGCCTGCTGAAATTTTCATCTCTTTGTTCTGGTTGCCATGCTACCCCTTGTGTTTGTTTATAGATCACGCCATCACTCCTCTCCCAGCAAGAGAAAGGTTAGCTAGATCAGGTCCAGCTGGAAAAGTAATATTCATCTGGATTCCCTCTTTTCCCATGCACAAACACAGCCTATACTTTGCACATGGGGGGGTTGTGTCAAATTCAATCTTTCCATCTAAATGTGGAAACAAAAATGAGGCTGGCCTATACCCCCTATGTTGTTTTGCAATGTGAAAACACAATTCATCGATACAAGCAGTTGATTTATTTATGTTCTTACCTAGCTCTTTGCCTTTTACTGCTTTTCTGTTACCCAAGTTAAACTTCCTCTTGTTGTATTTCATCAGTTGAGCGGCATTTTTTTTTCTAAGCATACTGTAGACAAGGTGTTTTTTGTGTGTGCCTGCATGCTTTCTGAGAAGAGGTTGGAAGCTCACTGCAGAAGATTGTTAAAGCCGACTGATGTTTATTCCCTGCTGAAATATAAACTGGAGGCGCAGGTGAAAATTGCCAAACCTAATGAGCAATTTGGCAGATAAGACAGGATGTCAGGCAGTGACAGTTCAGCAGCGGGTGCACTGCCTGTGAACCAAGTTGTTTGTTTCACAGTACTGCATTTAAATATTGTAAATAAAATCCCTTTCCAGCTACATGAGATATTGTGAAAAGGGTCATCTCTTTGTCTAGTTTTCCTTTTAAGTTATTTAGCTCTGTTAAATAATCAAGGGTGGTCTTAGTTCTTGGTCTTGGTGTGATTATATGTTACAAGTCTCTCTGAATGTTTCAGCAGTTGCAGTTAAAAAGCATTTTTAATATATAACATTATTTGGAAAATATATTGAGAGGTTTAGAGGACCGATTGTTTTCTTTTTTTCCCCAGCCCGAAGTAGAGAAGAGTAAGGGGTCTGGGAGATCTTCCTTCTTTCTTTCTTTCTTTCTTTAGCTGTTTAATGGGAGGGTATCGAGAAGATGAAGCCAGAC
Source organism: Calonectris borealis (assembly GCF_964195595.1). NCBI lineage: Eukaryota > Metazoa > Chordata > Aves > Procellariiformes > Procellariidae > Calonectris > Calonectris borealis. Next base: position 156,079,522 of record NC_134313.1, on the reverse strand, counting down.
TCTTCTCACATGGGCACATTATTGCCGGAGGCAACAAACACAAGTTGCAACAAGGAAGATGCCAGTTAGATATTAGGAAAGTAATTTTCACGTCAAGAGCGAAACAGGCTGCTCAGAGAAGTTGTGAAATCTCCATCCTTGGAGATGGACAGAACTTGACTGAATATGGCCCTGGGCGATCTGATCTAGCCGGTCCTGTTTTGTGTGGAGAGGTTGGACCAAATGACCTTCAGAGATCTCGTCCAATCTCAAAGTTACTGTGTAATTCTGTGACTCCAAATAATTAATAAAATTAAAGTGTTTGCTTCTTAAAGCTGTTATTTGTAAAAGCAAATGATGTTTATAGTGAAATATTTAGCAGACGGTTGTGCAAGCATATTGTGCACGTACAGCTTCCCAGCATGGTTTAGTATTGTATTAGTTTGTGCCAGTGTGACACAGATAAGCTGACCATGACTTTTACAAGACTGCTGCTTTTTGTTTTCAGGATGTCTTTGGTAGCTACGTCAGTTCCTTAGAAATGAGATATGGGGTAATTGTAAGGTTCTCTGAAAGGCTGGAGGGTGAGCATCTCCCTGAAAGGCTGGCCAGAGGACTCTAAGAAATTACTAAGAGCTAGCTGAAAATGGTGTACTCCACTGATGTATTTGCTCAAGTGATCTGTATCGTATATTTTGGTGGGACTCTCGGCATTGGTTTCATATTCTGGTCACACACGCAGACTGTGGGAAAAGAAAAAAGGTCTAGATGAGAATATTATGAAGTGAGTGCACAGCTGGCTGTACTAAAAGTGCAGAGGAGCAAAGAGTTGCTGCAGTTTCACATCTTTGTTTACCCAGCAGCATGGCTGTTGCTGTAAGGTTCCTTGTTTCCATGTGTGTTCTTAGCCTGCAATAAGCACAAGTTAATTCCTCACGGGTAAGAGCATGCATGCAGACTTTCACTGTGAATTTGTTGAGATACTAAAGTTCCTGAGCTTGCTTGGCTTTGAATTTGTGGAGATCTCTGCCCTCAGAGTAGTTTTTAGTAGTTCACTGGCAAATTAGTAGGACGTATCAAGTATAGTCCCTGAGGGCTCTCTCAGGTTAAGGACTGTTCAGTATTTTAACAAATCTGAACTGGAATATAGAGTATTGCATAAAAAGCTAAGATGGAGTTTCAAGCACTTTGGATGTCAAGGGTCAGTTCAGCATTCACTTCGTACATTAATAAACTGTTTTGAAATCAGTGAGATGTGCACAGTCGCTGCATCTAGAAAGAAAAAACTAATTTGCAAAGCAATACTAGTGAACAGCTAACCACACAGTACTGCCAGAAGGATCTGGGCATTATAGGGCATTATTATAGTGCATCTGGACATTATGTTCTTCCATGAAAGGATCAAAGGCAAACGCTGTTGTGGGCTCACTGAAGTAGCTGTGAGCAGGCAGACTTTAGCTGAAGTGACCAGTTGTGGTGCCAGACTTGGAGAAATTGTAAACAAGTTGGAGAGCTGAAAGAGAGCAACAAGAGTAAGATGCTTTGGAGACTATGACCAAGCATTGGAAGAACTGGTGTATTTAGTTAAGAAAAGATAAAAACTGATAGGGTTCAAGTCTTCAAATGCATTTATTTTTTCTTGTTCTCCATGTCTGCTAAGAGAAGGGCAGTTGGCATTTCCTGGGGAAAAGCCATTTTTGGCAACCTGTAGGCCTAAAAAACATTTTTGCACCTCATGTAACAAGCAAGTCTTTGTGGGAATGGTTCAGAGGCGTGTTCTGCGTGCTGCTGAGGGGTGCCACGCGCTGTGTTGTAAGGAAGGCAAAACGGCTGGTGGTGGCAGATCTGTCCTGTTCCTGGCTAAGCCATTGGGTTGTTTGGTAACCACAGGTGAGCCACTTCTTGTGTCCATTGTAAATATGTGTGTGTCTTTTCTTAGCATCTCACAATCTGAGTGTTCAAAAAATTCAATACTAAGCCAACCAGTTAAAGGTGGGAGCGCATAAATAAGTGTGTGAATTTCAAGTACTTTAAAATTGCTGTTTTAAATATGTCACTTCACTGATTTGATACAAGTATTTATCTAGAGTCCCAAATGCATATTCTGAGAATTAATTCGTTAATATTTCTAAGTGCTTTTGTTTGAAGGTTTGGAGCATTGCATGTTAGTATGTTGGCAAAGAACTGCAGAGGTGAGTTCATATTTGTTCCGGTTTCAAAAATGATGATGGTTTCAGCACTCTTTCCCACATATGGCCATTAGAGACTTTTTCATTCTTGTTTGTATTTCTTTGACTCCTTATTCAACTGTGAGTCAACTTTATGTATGGAAATAAAGTCATTTTCAAGTGTCAAAGAACTAAGGAAGCAAGAGATTAGAAGAGGGAGGAAGAGAAAGATGAGTTCATCAAAAAACAGATGTTTGGATCTTTATCAAATGGAGTTATCTCTAGGGTTAAATAGCTGCTTACAACATGTAGAGAAAGTCATTCACATTTATAATGAAAGATTATGGCTTTACAGGCAATGCTTGCTAAAGTCAATGGGAGGTTTTCCACTAGCTCCACCGAGCTTTGGGTCAGGTCAGCTTTCCATGGTGAGTCTCCTCCGTCAGGAACCTTCATCGGTGATCAGCCCGGTGTTCAGGTGCCCATCGTGAATTCCAAAAGATTTCCTAACCATCATTCCCACTTTCACTTCCTTGCCAGGGTCTCAGATGTTTATTTTACCGTGTCGGATAATACGAAAAGAACCTTGAACTTAAGGCTTGCACTGAGCTGTTGCAGCTGAATAAGGAAGGTTTCTCATGCATCAGAGTTTGAGGGGAAGATTTAGCAAAGTCTGTTTCCTCATCTTCTGGTGCTCTCGCTGTTCAGGAATTCTTACCGCCTTTATCCCTGTAGCTCTATCAAGGATGTGATTGTTTTAAAGCCAGAGTTATTGAATGAAAAAATCAGTACCAGGTGCTGCTTTCTTCCATGAGGCTAAACTTGTTCTTTCTACAGCACAGTTCTGACTTGAGTGATCTTCAGTTGGTGGTTTCTCCAAGCGTAGCGCTCTGCTGTTAATTTGGCATTGCTGAGCAGTTTAAAAACCATGTGTTTTTGATGAGGCTGTGACACGTTTGTAAAAACAAATGGATTTTAAACTGCTTAAATTTCTAAATTAACCTTTAATATCTTCAGCCTTCTCAGTATACCATCAAGCAAAATACTGTAGCTTCTAGTAGGATTAAAAAAATCCCTGAAACCAATAAAGTAAAGAATTTTAGAACTTACTGGATTCTCTAGAGGAAACCGAAGTAATTATGGGGCATTTCAAGATGTCTTTGCATATGGTGAGGGCTTCTATCTTTGAGTACTAATAATGGGGAGCAATAAAAATATGGTATTGTATCTGATACCTGGTGGTATTTCATGCCATACCTACAGAATGTAGTACACGAGAGATAATAAGGAAGGGTTTTGAAGATGTGAAGTATTGAATTTGAATAGTTTAGGAAGTCAGGTTTGGATATTAGTCTAAATTTGACATCTTAAATAGATTTAATGATCACTTGAACAAGAAGCTATTATGGAAATCACAGCTGTATTCTGAGAATGTTTCGACATGCATGTGTGGTGGTGGTGGTGGTGGTGCTGGGTTTTATTTTCCCCTTCTTTAAATGAAAGGTAACTTATTCCTTAAGGGAACTGTATTTCTATGTATGCAAAAATATTACGCCGTTTTATCCGATCAAACATTACAGCTGCACAAGTCTATTGTATTGTGGTATCATGGATTTAATCCCTTTGTGATAAAGCTATTTGTTTATTCAAAGAGTTTGTCATCACACATGTATCAATAAGTGTAACAACTCTTTCTATAGATAATTTCTTGATTACTTCTCTATTTCTTGTTATTTCACTGTAAGCAAACAAGAAGGAGCACAGTGAAGGCAACAGAACATGAATCTGAAATGAGATGGGAATGCTTTTTCACGGTATAGACAACCACCCTGTGAAATTTTTTACTTTATGGAGGCATGTGTACATATTACACTTTTTTTTATCCAACAGTTTCTAAAAATCTCATGCAGTATTTGTAGGTACTTATTCTGAAATGTGATAAAACAGTATGCTTCAAGGCATCCTTAATATCCAAAACCACCAGTCCGCAAGAGTAACTGGTATCCTGGTCGCATTTTGCTTTGCTTTGAGGCAACAGCATTGGTCTCTGGGGGGTTGACTACTGACATAAATTACTCACAGACAATTTGCCAACAGGAAAGGATGCAGAGTTTGTCAAATATACTTAATTATTCACTTGGTCCTAAGCAGGATGATCTTATGGAAAGGGAGTTGTAGGGCTAGTGAAGAATGTTGTGATGCTAGGGGCTCTGTGCCATGCTGTCTGCAGAGTTACCCCGTGTTCAATGCAACAGCTAGTGCATACCCCCCACCACCCTCTAAATAAAGAAGGATGTGGATATTTTTTACCACAAGCTCAAGGCTGTAAGATATTACACTTAAAATATATCCTTAATTAGGCTAAACTTGTAATTCAGTGAGAGCATTGTTGCTTGCTTTTTTCCTTCATTCACAAGGGATCTTCTTGCTCCCTTCTTTATTGCATTTGCAGCACGTGAACTCACTCTTTTTTCAGAGGAGGATGTGTTTTGGAGATGGACCATCTCTTTTGGTGATTACTGGGAAAAAGTTGCTTTAAATTCTGTGTCTTTTGACATGTTCTTTTGAGGGGGATGAAACAGGGACAGATGGCTGCTAGTTGAATAGGCTTGTTTTTTAGTTTGTTTTTTATTTACTCTCTCATGCACTGAAAAGGACTGAAAGATGATACAGAAATAAAGGAGTGGATGAGAAATAACTTTCCATTAATTTATTGCCTTATTTCATACTTTTAAAAAGATAGAATTTGTTCTTTCTCCCACCCATCTCTTGTTGTAAATCTTAAATGAATTGTGTGAGTAAGATGAGCTCCATCTTCAGAAATGCTGTGGGTTCATGTTAGGGGCAGATTAAGCATTTATGGTGAGAATCAAGCATGTATATTTAGAAGAACTTTTCTCCAGAGATTTTGGCCCCCAATAGCAGTGGATGCTGTGGAGGTGACAAGCCCAGCATGAGCCCATGATCCTTGGTCTGAGCTGAGACGAGGCATGAGCCCACCGCCTGCTCTCCTGCCTGCACGGCTCGGCTCGATTCAGCACAGCTCAGTGTCCCCGACCGGTCCGCAGGCAAGGCCCCCTCATCTCCCCCTCTGTGACACTGTGGGAGCAAACGGGGTCCCCCTTTGTGACACAGTGGCTTTCACCACCCAGGCTGATGCCAGAGCTCAGCTGTTTGGGATTGGAGGTGGATGTGAACTCGGGCTGTGTTCCAGGTCTGTGTTTCTTGCCTCCGTTATGGATTTAGATAATTAATTCTGTCAATATTTTTGGATTTATAGAAACTGGAAGTGACTGTATATGTGGGGGGGGGGAGTTGGGGACCATGTAGGTTTACAAACAAAAGCAAAAAGTGTTACCTTAGGTTAAGATAAAATATTCGTACTACTACTTGCATGCATACAGTAAAGGGCTGTACAAAGATAGCAATACCAAGCTACTGTGTTAGCTTCTGGAAGTTGTGCACATGAGTTGAGGACTAGGCTTCTCAAAGCAAACTTTGATCAACCATTAAAATCTTATCGTGAGGGGTTGGATTTGATTCTGCTCTCTGTACAGCACTGTTTGCAACTGGAAGTAAAATTGGGACTCTTTTGGCAACTGCTGGGCAACAGCTGATTCAAAGCAGACACTAAAGGTAAGGTTAACGTCAACAGACTTCAGGTTCTGCATCTGAGCTAAATACTCGAGGCAGCCCGGTTTCTCATTCCTGGAGAGGAATGGACACCTTTAGGGTGAGTCCATCTGACCTGTTTTACAGTTTATTTCAGGATGAGATGGAGTATGGCATAGACTAGCTGCACTGGCTAATCTCCATTGATGAGAGAAAAACAGACGTGACTAGTTCTGAAACAGATGCCAGCGGATGCCATGCTGTGTGTGATTTACCTCACATGTAAAAGTAATTTTTCATTTGAAAGATTTTTTTTTTTTAATGAAGTAGGATGTTGCCTTTGTTGCTTTAGAAATGGTCATTTGTATATTTGGAAGAGAAAGGCTAAGTGGCATTTTACAAAGCCAATGACTTCTCAACTGGACCCACAGAGCAATTTTACATGGCCCCAGGAATTTCCTACACAGCCATAATTATGCTTTGGAAGTATATTTGGGTTGTAGACACTATGTTATGAATACAGATAGTCCCATGTTAGTTTTTTTCACAGTAAAATCGCGTTTGAGAAACTTCCATGAATTTTTATGGTTAAACCAACAGTGTCATCTGCCTTGGGTCTGACACTGGTATCTAGGCACTTTATGTAGTACTACTCCCAAATGGGTAAACCTCTGCAAAGAGGCAGCTGTACTTTTTCTTGCCATGCGTTCTCAGACTTTGAAGCGTAACAGGTCATGCCGCGTGGCACTGAAAAGCCAGCCTAAATCTGGGGGAACAAGCATGACTTGGAGTTACTGAGCACTGAAGGACTTGAGTTGTCTTTACTGCTCTTTGCAGTTGAGTGCCTCTTTACCCTATTCCCTCGCGCACAGTTCAGCATCTGAGTGTTATGGCCATCCTGCCCTTACCACTCTTGCGCATATCCCGGCTCCGTGTGAGCTTGGAAGAGGAAAGCTCTCTGTATACATGCCCAGCCTCTGAATGGGGGCTGGGGAAAGGAGCCATCCCTCGAATATAGGCTATTAAAGTAAACGCCTTTGCAGGTTTGCAGAGAGAGTAACGGTGAGCAACAACTACTGAGACTGTTTCAAATGAAATAACATTTGAAGCAATGCTAGCAGTTCATTTTTAGTGGATTATAAAAGAATAAAGTTATGTTCACCAGTTTCTGATAAGTTAAGAGAATGGAGAGACACTCCTGCCTTGTTACCCAGCCCTATACAATGTACAAATTAATATTTCCATGTTTTTTGTAAGCCCTCTTTTGATCTCTCTGCTTTTGGGCTTTTTGGAAGCAAAACCTGAGAAATATTTTCTGCATATGAAAGCTTTCTCCACCAAATATAAAAATGACGTTAGCTTCTTCTATTCCAACCCATTTTAAGCTCTGATGTTTAAGACCTTCATTAGATGACAGAGGGGTTTTAGGTCAAGCACTGCCTGACTTTCACAATGATTTCCATCTGAAGGGTCTTGCATAGTGAAGTGTCTTCATGTTTTATTTAAAATTTTAGTTGGGGCTCTTGACTCATGGAAAAATAAATAAAAATGAAGGGCTTACTAGGAGTGCCGTGGTGAAAAAATTATGGAACTGCTTTTTCAAATGAACTGCATGACATTTATCCGTGAAAATATCCATTAAGTGAGTGAATAAAGTTACTACTCTAGTTTGACATAGTAGGCAATATTTCTGTGAGTATTGTACATGCAGATGATTTACCTCTACCTCTGTTTTAAGTTCACCTTTAAAGTAATAAAACATAAGTGGACAAAGTCTTCTCGTAATCCTCCTTCCCATAGCTCTTTGCTATGTTGCTCAAAAGGTAACATTACAGTGAAATAAGTATTTTCACTTCATCCACCCGTAAGGATAAGGGGAAATCTGTTTGCAGTTATTGTTGGTACTGAGATAGTACCAACACTAGTTCACACTTCTGCAGTGCCCAGGGGTGCGGGACGCGTAGCTGAAGGCTCAGGGAGAGGGTCTCTGCCAGGGCGCCGGCTCCGTGGTGAGCAGGGCTGTCTCCAGGAGCCAGAGGAGGAGGGGGAGAAAAAGAAGCCATGTGTTAGCAGTAAAGGAGGGAAAGAGAAGAGAAGGGAACTGTTTAAAAACCTCGCCCCCAAAAAGTGAAGGGTGAAAAGTCTCTGTGAAACTGCAGCTGCAAATATGTGTAGATGTTTGTTTATTACAGCTTGGTCTGCGTATTTCTTGTGTTAGCTGAAGAGTTTATCCTAAATTGTGTGTGTCTGTTGGCAGTTCATCTATGCAGTAGTACATTGTGGTGGCAGCAAATCCAGAAAGCCCATGGAACATGAGAGTAGCAAAAAAGTGCAGCTTGAGCTGTGTCCTCGGTGGCGCTGGGAGCGAGCAGTTGCACTCCTGAGGGTGCAGGAAGCAGGTTTGCTGTGGGGGCAGCAGGGCGGCCGTGCCCGGGAGCGTGCCCCAGGCTGCGGGCAGGGGAGCGGTGTTCAGGGCAGCGGGCGCTTTGCTGGGGTCGGACCCTGCGGTCTTCTCGTTGTGGCATGTGGCACATGGCCACCCAGGGACGTGCCCAACGGGATGAGCTCGAGGAGGAGTGTGGTGCGTGCACGTGTTAAACTAATTTGTGCTTTTATATTAGAATTTCCTTCAAATTCTCAATGGCTGTGAGTTGAGGGTAGTATTGTAATACGGATATTTATGCGCTGTTTACCTGCTGTGACTGCTGGTGCATAAGCAAACTTCTAGGAGTCTTACTTCATTCTGCATTTTACCAGAATGATTTTGTGGATGTGAAATTCTTTGCTTGGGATTCCTATTATGGGCTGAATTGAATATTAAATTACTCCTCAAGCCCTCAGGGCAGTACATCAACTTCACTCATACTGAGCATTTGTGCTGTGCTGTATGTGCCGTGTACCAGCTTCAGTTTCTGAATTCTCCCAGGGCTAGGATTTTTACTCCATTCATTTCCATTTTTCTTTTTCAAAGTCAGAATGTTTTACTAAGGGTGAAAAATATTTTTAATGAAGTATTTTAATTTGTTCTCATGTTACGGGCTTGTATTCCCCTCTCCCCTCACCCAGGTTTCACCAGGTGTTTTAAATATTTTCTGAGTATGTGTGCTTTCAAGGTTTTTCTGCAAATCCAATTGTGTTTAACAGGCACTGAGTCCTTGTGAATCAATGTTGTGTTTTTCTCTACTTTATGCCTCACAGATCTGGCAGATGTCTTGAGTTCTAGGACAAGAGATTTTCAGGGTTTTCTGTATGAAAACAGGTAAGATTGGTACCTAGTTAGAATTTCCTTGGAAAGGAACAGAGTTTCAGACCTCTGTGGAAGGAAGGCATTTCATTGACTAAATTTGTAGAATTTAGTAAATTTAGTAAGTAATTAAATTGAATAATGCATCTTATGCTGTATCAAAAGTGATGGCTTTTGTAAGGAAAGCTGTACTTGTGTGTTTTCTTCACTTTTCCTCTTTTTTTTTTTAAAAAAAACTTAAGGGAGTGGCATATGTAACATGTAAAGAAAATATGGTGTTTGCTTGATCTTACCTTGGAAAAAGTTCTTGATCTTAAAGTCATAGTGTTAGCAAAATGGATGGTAATTTTCAGTCATGGATACATGTGCTTAATTCAGAGTTTAATTTTCACCTTGACCAGCCAAATTAAATGTATTTGTTTCATTTTAGCCATAACTATTTTCTTACTTTTTTCACTTGCACTGCAATATAATTTTTTTGTTTTGTTTCCTTACTTGATGTTTTTCCCCATTATTTTTCCTGTCATTTACTTTAAGACACCTGAAGGGTCATTTTTAACAATGAAAAGTGAGGAAATGTCAAAGGTAGGGCTGCTGATTAAGGCTCTTTGTGCGCTCTGTGCTTTCTGTCTGTAGTTATCAAACTGCAGAATGTGAGATGCTCAGCGTGTGTGACGGGGACGAGGCTTTAACCTGAGAGAAGGTTAGCTGGTGACTTGATGCTCCTTCTGTTTCCATTTGCTGACTTCCAGATTAAGAACCCGGTGCAGCTGGGTTAACTTGATGCCTCATGGAAATTTTAGAAAGGAGACAACTGCTTCATATCAGCCCATGATCAGAAACAGAGGGAGAAAGGAAAAGAGAAGGCATGAAGAATGAAAGAACAAAGAAGCATGGATCAGAAAAGAAAAGAAAAAAAAAAAAAGAGGAGCTAGTGGCAGGGAATTCTTACTTCCCTGGGGACAAATAAAAATACATAACTGTTTCCTTGATGTTACTTTGCCATATAAACCATTACCCTAGGAGCCACGTAAATGATGTATGATTCTGAGAGAGAAGTGAGTAGGTTTCTGCTGCCCTCCCTCTCTGCCTTTCTTTCTCTTTGCAAAATTATCTGTAGAATCTGAGACCTGGTCCATGCCAGAAGCTGCAAAAAAAAGTTAAAGGCATGAAAAGGAAGGATAATCCCACATGATTACACTTTTGTTATTTCTCAAGTGTTAATCACAAAATGAAAAATGGTATTGTGTGTAATCTTAGATTTGTATAAGTGCATGATGACATTTTGAATTACCTTTCCTGAAACACAAACTGTGGATGTCGCAGACGTAGAAGACATTCACTGAATTGCAGAGCTTTAAAAATGACAGTCCTGGGGCTTTGATGGATTCTCTGTCTCCTGAAATCTTGAAATTAAAGTCAATATTTTTCTGTATTTCCAACAGAAGTTAAAAGACTAAATGCAGACATTATTGCACAGTGTACCTGGGCTTATATAGGTGTTTGACAGGATGATCACAGGGTGTCTTCAGGATTTGAGTTATGAGGCTTGTTTGGAGTCTCGCCGTAGTGCTGCAGTGTGTGTAGCAAATGCTTCTTCGCATACTTGGACTTGTGCTTTTCTCATTTAACATTCTTCCGTATCTGCTTTCTTAACATTTTCTTTTTTGGTGCAGTTCTTCCAGCTGCACTCTCTCTCCCTGTTTATGGTGTCCATTCCAGAGGGTTCTGTAGTCTTCCCATCCCATCTGCCATAGCCTGTCTTTCTCTAGCTATACTGCTGTAATACTCTTTTCTCCTGCAACCCCTCCAGCAACCTGGTTTCTCGTTCTTCCATACCCTGTTTTGTTTGTAGGTGGACAGTGTGTTTTTTTGGTGTTCTTTTTTAAAATTTGTTTTGTTTTGTTTTGTTTTAGGAGAAAAAGGAGAAAATTCGCTTTAAAGGTTTTTTGCATTTGTTTTTTGATTCAGCTCCTCTTTAGTGCAGACTGAGGAGGATGGACAGCATCTGGTTCCATCACCGCGGCTTCTCCTGCGGGACTGGCCGGTGACTGAGCTGCTACCCAGGAAACCGGAGCTGATAAAAATTCTGCATTAACTTTTTACACTTTCTTGGCCCTTTAACAGAAACTGATCTGTTTTGGCCTAGCTAAAAAATGGACATCTTGAGCCTTTTCTTCCCAGAGTATTTCTCCTCTTTACCGTACTTCATGGCCAACTGCTGGCATAGCTGTACCACAAAAAATTCCTGAGACTCTATTTTGCAACAATGGCTTCAAGTGTGTTCTGACTTAATTAGCAGGAAAAAACAGCTTGTATCTCTGGCTGTATTAGGGCCTTCATGCTGTTATGGCGTGACTGCTTATTGTTGAACCTTCAATACACAAGATAGTTCACCTTATAGATGTTTTTTTTTTTGAAAGAAAAATAGGTTAAAGATGTAAGCCACCACATAAATGCTAAGTATGATTACAAAATGCAAAAATGATGATGGTATAAAATTCTGTGAGGAAAGCTGTGCAAGAATGCCTGTGGGCCTAGGTTTTTATGCCTTTGCTTTTACAGCAGGAGACTAAAAATGCTTATGCAATATTAATTCAGGATATACAGCGAATTGGCGTTTGGAAGCATTCAATTTTCTTCATAATTGTTCTCCATTCACTTGGCCGATTACCAGTAATTTCAGGGAATCAGAGACGCTCCTTTTAGAAGTTTCTAGTGAACTCTTCAGAATTGTCAAACAATAACAAACCTGCCACTTAGGCAGCAATTTTCCCTCTCTCTGTCCTCACACTGATGTTAGATCGCTGTTTGGAAAGGCTAGACAAGCAAACTGCCACATAGTAAATCAGTAGGAAATTTTTTTCAGCCTCATGCTGCTGAGTGAATTTTGATCCAAGAATTTTTTGTTTGTTTTGTTCATGCAAAGTCATTTATCCTCCACTTTGGGTCCAGGGAGGTTGTTTTTTCTTGGTAGCAGGATCTGCAAAAGTATATTTTGTTAAAGAACTTAATACTATATTTTTGTAGATTAAGCTTGTATTTCTTTAGTTATCTCTAGGTGAGTCCCCCAAGAATGTAATTCAAAGTGTGTGATGTCCAGGTCTTCCCTTTTCCTCTGCTGTAAAATGAAAAGGGAAACAAAAGTGTTCAAACTCCTCAGGAATGGAGTTGCGAAGTACCATTTATTGAAAAGGTGGCTTTCTGTCCTCTCTAGCTGCGTCACAGGACTTCCTAAAGCACAACATGTGCACAGGGACAAGAGTTGCAAACCTTCTGTGTGGAGAGGGACTGTTTGATGGGGATGTCTGCGGCAGTGTGATTCAGTTACCTGGTAGGGTATGTTATGTACCTACCTATAGGTTACGGATGTGCTGAGCAGCAGCATTTCTCTGTCTCTCGATCTCTGTCTCTCCCTGTCGTCTGGCTTTAGTGGGCCAAGGAGACCCAATGCTGTCCCTGTGCCAACCAGGAGTGAGGAGTGTGGACATCTGAGTGAGTGCGGGCTTAGGTGGTTTTGGCTCCTGTTCCTCTCAGTTTAGCTACTTCCCAGCCCTGCTGATGAAGAGGAGCAGCAAAGCTCACGGAGATGTATAACTGCTTTTCTCTCCAGCTATGTGGAAACAGCAAAAATGACTGCACTTGATCAGTGCTTTTAGTCCAGTAGTCATATTTGAGATAACCCAATTGCTTCTGAGGAATGTGTGAGCAACCTTGCTTTATGCAAACAGTTTTGGTAATCTCAGAGAAAGCAAATGTACCTGTTTGGTTTATTTTAATATGTCCTACATTAGAATTGCCGTAATAATCACAGAAAAAGTGCAACGATGCTTAGATTTCAAGAACCGATAAAACCTAGGGGAGGTGACTGAGGGGTGCTTGATGCTGAGCGTGGAGCAGCCCAACCTGCCCTCCTGTGCAGCAGCAACGTGTTTTGCAAGAACTGCATCCAAGAGTTTTCCCTCCACAATGGCCTTTCCTCTTGCTGGCTTTTGCGTGATGAAGAAGAGCCCCTCTCTCAGAAGTGTTCTGTTGTGGAGGGGAGGGAATACCTCCTGTTATTAAGATTCAGACTTGATTTCCCACATGTGCTTAGGCTTGGCTCCCTTTTCGAAGTTTTTGAGAAGGTCTGCATTTCGCATATGTGTTGCGTGACCAATGCATAAGCTTTCTCTGCTCCTAAATTTGAACTTTGAGTCTAAGAGAAAGGGTGTTAAAAGTCCTTTGCAAGTATTTTCAAATGCTTTAAAAATACATAAATCCAAACCTCATTTGAGACACAGAAGTGAACTATGCCATGAATTAATAACTTTTAAAATAGTTTTACAAATTCCAGAGAAGAAACACGAAGTAGTGAATTTATTCTCAGAAAGCTATTTAGTTTCAGAAACATTTAAGAAATATTTTTAGTGTTAATGTGAATGATATGGAAGATAATTTTTCAGTTTCTGTATAAACAAGATCCCAACTAAAACTAATGCACGTGTGTATGAATACAAATTTACTTTTGTTCTGGGGTGACCTTAAAAAATATCTGCATGAGGGTTCTCTGTTTTAAATAGCCATTTTATTTGTAGTGATGAGTAAATATCTTAGATATTGTTTAATGTGGTAGCTTTTTTGAAATCTTGTATGAAATACTAAATACACTAGCTCTTATATAGTTGTTGAAATAGTCTGCCTTCAGAGATTACATAAACATAGGTAGCTAAACAATAATAAGTTATTTTTCTACTCTCTTATTTTACATGAAATTTAAGATAGCTACTTTTATTAAACAGTAAAATAGTTTTTAGTCAGAAGCACCATGTTTAATGTATTGTGTATTTTGGCAAGATATACGTGAAAAATTTCTTAGAGTTAACTTTCAGATTTTGAACTAAGCACTTCAAAAAACAGAGGTTGTTTCCTGCTAGAAGCACATTGACTGCTTGATGCACACTGCAGAGAAGTTGATAATCCGTGAGAGCCTATGGGTGTTCTACTCGCAGTCGTTTGTACATCTTCCCCACATTTATTCTGTGAATGTCCAGGTGCTGTGTGCAAACCTCATAAGGATGCATGGATTGAAAAATCAATATGCTAGGGAGGTCTTAATACCAGAAAGCTTTCTAAATTCTAATGTAAGATAAAAATGATGATACTAAGACTTGTTCCCTAAAATCCATTGCTCTCAGGTAGGTTAAAGAAATAACTCCATCAGTACAGGAGATGGCTCTCTTCTCCTGTAGCTTTCTTTTAGTAGTTATGCAAGATAACTTTCTTCCTTTTGCGGAATGGAAAATACCTGAATTGCATTTCACAGAGCCTTTGTGGAGAACTTAAGTTAAAAAATATTGGAGTGAATTTTATTTTTGGTTGTAGCGGCAGCATCTTACAGATATGCAGCTGGATAGGGGAAGCCCGTGGATGCTGAGGATTGGTTGCCAGAGTGCTCTCACAGCTGTTCTTTACATCCTGACTGTGGCATCAAAGTGCAGTTTGGGCACTCATCCAGAAAGGTAGCTCCTCCTTTGCATCTCCATGTTGACAGCTGGATGGACAGTGACCCTTCCATGTTCCTGCTTTACTCCTGGATATATCTTCTCTTGGACTGAGGTTGTTAGCCTTGACGCTGCAGGGGCTGTGTCTTGGTGCGTGGCACTCGGGGAAGTGAGCGTTCTGTCCATCAGCCCATGTGCAGGCAGCCCTGGCCATGGCCTCACGTGGACTAGAGGAATTGTAGTTCCTTTGTTTCCTTGGTTTCTCTTCTGTCTGTCCTCTGTAGAGGTTTTGCCAGCTTGTTATCTTTCTGCAGGGAGGCCTTGGAGAGAGCGAGGTGTATCTAGTAGTAGCATGAGGCGCTTAACTGGGTTCGGGTGCAGAAGGGGACATTCAGTTGCCAGATCAATTGTAACAGCATTTTTCTTCTGCCATGTGGAAAATAAAATCTGTTGGAATGGCTTTGCAGACTACTCTTGTCCAACAGACTGCTTGCAGGGGTTTTCCTGGATAACCTGTCCTGGGCTATTGATTTTCCTTTGAATCTGTTTGGATTCCTCTTGTTCAAGCAAAAGCCTCCAATTACTCATACTAATGGAAGAGGACCAAGTAGTATACACTGTTTGTCCCCTCCTCATTTCAGTGTATCAATACATTTTGGGCTGCAGAAAAATAAATACCTTATTAATCTCCTTTGAAGAATGAAACAGAATGAAAACTCCTTAATAGTATATATAAAATGAATAATAATAATCATATTTTCTAAAATATTAATAATTTTGTAAAATAAAATGTGTCCACCTCATGTTCCCTTTCTGTGTGCAGATATTTCAAATTGTTGTAGCACACTCTGGGATGCGACAAGGAGGAAGGCTTGTGGTGTGGAGACAGCTTGGAAAAGTTAGCTGCTGGGAACCTGACAAATTCTGGCACGAAGTATATACCATAGTACTTCAGTAAATATCTTCTGTTAGTTCTGGCTAAAGCTGTTTCTCCACTAAGAAAGATGATCTTCATCTCTGGGCTAGAACCAATCACAAATTGTAATGAAAATTGGCAACTGCAAGCATGAAAAGTCATTGATCCAAAAATTCATGAACTGTCTTTCATGTAGTGAGATTTCTTTTTGAACTTCAGCTGAGGTTCTTTCTATTTGCTTATTCTTGGTTTTGAACTTTTAGGAATAATTTTTGACTCTCTTCAGCCTTGGCAATGTGAAATAAAAAAAGAAGTGAGAGGTATGTAATTAAACATGCAGTGTAACTGCATGTTTCCAGAGTTGTAAAAGGGAGGAGAGAAAAATAGAGAAAAGGTGGGGGGGGGGGGGAAGGAAAAGAAGAAAAAAAGAAAAGAAGAAAAAAGAAAGATAGATGTTGCCAAAGTTTCTCCAAAGTGTAGAAAATTTTCTGCATTTCCAGAAGAGAACAATTCAGGCTCCCTGTTGTTATTTTAAGGGACTTTGTAAAGTACATGTAAATATAGACAGGAATGCTCAACTTTGCACATTTCAAGCAGCAGCTAGGTCTCCTACTACTCATTAGGCATGGTTTTAAAAAGGAAAGGAATATAGTTTACTACTGTAATATGTTTCTAGTAAAGAAGAATTAAAGATGTCTGTTGGTCTGTCACCCCTTGGAGAGAAGCAGATGTTCTGTTTTATTGTCCCACTGTGGGCATTATCTGAACAATTTAACAGCTTCCAATGTAGTCTAAATTGCCTTACTCCCTATTTGGCTACTGGGAACACTGGAGTTTTCTGCAGAAAGTGATCTTTAACCTTGAGAGTTAATGAGAAGATTTCAGCATGTTGTGCTGATAGCTGGAGCTTCTTATTCCCCACTCATGTAATTGGAAAGAGCTTGTTTGGATGCCGTTAGGTTTGTGTAGTCCCCAAACTTTGCAGCCTCCCAGACCATTCTCCAACCTACCCCCAATAAAAGGTCAGGCACAGCATTGCGTCTTTTTGCAGAGCGCCGCACTATCTGCCCTCCCATGTCATGGGCATGGCAGCTCTGCTGCCGTACATCCCCTGTGGATGAGGAGGGTTGGTGGCATTTCATCTCATTACTTAAACACACAAATACTTGATTTGTCTTCGGGGGTTCAACTTGCTACTTGTAATTGAATGACAGAAAATAATATTCTTGAGATCTTTATGCTCTGTGCTTTGCCTTTGAGCTGTGTTAGTCCCTGCGTGCAGAACAACCTTCTGCTAAAAATTGTCTATCTGAGCACATGAGGTGCCATGACATGGCCTTTTCCTAGTTCTGCTTGAGATCTTTTACTCTTCTTGGTCATCAGCGGCACATAGGAGCTCAGAGAAACGTTAACTTGCAGAAATTTGATAACACTTTAAATGAGGGCATGTTTCATGAATGTACCAACATGTTTCTAATAATCCTAGCAAATGTTTCTGTCATGGAAACAAGAACAAGTGCCATTAAAATTGCAGAAGCTGTTAGTAATTTTTAATAGTTGTTCAGGACTATGTTCGCTCTATCCTATTATAGATGTTAGTTGTAATTTTTTTTTGCCATGTCGGAAACTTGGTAGTGCTTGGTATAGTAGAGGCTGTTCCTTCCCATATGTTCTTTTTTCTTTAAATTTTGTGCATATAGCTATGAGAATGCATGCACAGATAATTTATGACCAAAAAAACCACCTTTAAATGATTGTAGCCAAGTTTTCTTGGTTTTCATAACTATTATGCTTCAGTTAAGAATCTGTCTAAATAATTTCTGTAATGAAGCTACGTGGATTTTGGGTAATGCAGGTTCAGATCCACCTCCAGGTGCTGGATCCCAACAATCCCAAAATCGTTGCCTTCTCCAGCCTGACAGTGGCCTGTGAGCTAGGTGTAAGTGATCATTTTTATAGCTCAAAGAAACCCTAGCTGGGTTTTTGATGATTCCTGTACTTCTCCCCAGCGGAGCGAGGCTGGAGCCGGCCATCCTTGCCCCAGCCCGGAGGGTGGAGAGGCCAGGTGCCCTGTGCCCGTTCCACGGTGAGGAGGTTCTGCTCCACAGAAATGTGGAGGCGTGCCAGATTAACAGCCAAACACTTTCAAAGGTGGAATATTCATCTGATGACTGGCAAAGAAGTACCTCTTCCCTCACTCTTTCAAACATAAATGAGGTAAACAACCATCACACGTAACTTGTTCACAATTCGCATAGTTAAGAGACCGATAGCATCCCACTGCGGCCCATTATTTACCATACCCTGTCTAAACACAGAACTATTCAGTCATGGTTCTGTTGTGATGTCTTTACTAATCCAGAAGTTTGGTTGTTTTTTGCCTTTTCTAAACCCTGTACTAAACCTAAAGTAGAAATGCCACAGGTTTTCATTTTGTTGCTGTTTGCCCAGGAAGTGGCCGCTGGGTAGGGTTTCCTTTGCTGGGCAGAGGCGATGCTGACGGGCAGCACGGGGGCTCCGCAGCCCTCTGGGGCAGTGCAGACCATTACCTTTTTGAAAAGTCAATTAGCGCCGTAATTCATGAGCCAGTGGATGTGGCTTTAGGTTCTGATAGAGAGTAGGGAAGGAGAGAGATTCCTGTACCAGCTTTGTAAGGACTTGTGTAACAAGAAGTCCCTTGCTAATTTACACACATACCTGCTGAATTGCAATTAAGCATGTTTAACACTTTGGTGTCTGGATATGACCCACATAGGAATTCCCACTTCACATATGAGGTGATGTAGTGATGCACGAGGCTCTCTCAGCAACAGATGTTGATAGAAAGTTGATTCTAGTATAAGTCAGAAACAGATACAGACTGACAAGTAGTTCTGAACCCCTAATATCTGGTACTGCAGAGTAACGGCACTTCCACCCACCCCTTTTCCTCAAATAAAGGCACAGTGATGGCCTGGGGACCAGAAGCGGGTCACGACATTGGCAACCACAGCAGGTTTTCTCCGGCTGAAACTCACTGATTGAAAGAACCGTAATGTGTATTATACACATTATATCATTCCTGGTTCTTCCCAACTGAGCTCTTCAAGTTACAATCTAAATCCTATTGTTGCAACTGTATTTATTCCCTTCTGTCCAGGAAAAAGTTGCAAACTTCTTCCTCTAAGTGAGCCTTTCTGAGCCTACCCAAAGCATTCAGACCATAAATAATAGACAGTTTTCACGTCACTGCATTATGTTCACTAACAGGAGCAATACTACCATTCGGTTTCAGGGGATTTTTCAAAGTTGTGGTAAGAAAAATATCTGCCAACTTCCTTCCTGTGTCTCAGAGGGGTGAAGCCTTATCAACTCAAAGCTGCTAGGAATTTGCTCCTGTCACTGCAAACCCTTGCCTGCACTGCCAAGTGACTTGTGAATGCAGATACAAAATACAGTGTCTTCATTATAATATAACTGAATATCAATCAGAGTGTTATTAGCAAGGCATGATCTTTGATGTAAGCAGAAAAACTTCGGCAGTAGCGAAGTTGATGATGCTTCTACTGTCACACAGTGTTTGAAGAAGTAATAAGTGGGATGCTATTTTGCAAAAAACTTGTAACATCTGGGGGACTAGAAATGCATTTTTCCTAGATTTGTAGCAATAGTGTGAAAATAGGTAAAGACGTAATCCAGCATGTTTTAAGGAAATCCGTGAAGAATGTACCCAAAAAACTGAGACTGCAGCTCATTAAAACATACTGAAACATAATTTTTTGACAGAGACGAGTAGAACATTTGTAAGATCTGACATTTTTGTCTTTTCTTTTGGCATGCAAAGATATTTGCACTTTAGAAAAAAGCCCAGAGAAAGGAGACAGAGAGGGTGTAGGTAATTAAATTTTAATTTTGGTTTTAAAGATCTTTCTCTAATTAGCTTTAAAAGTCAGTGTCTAAGTAAATTGAGTTTCAAGGTGCAATCATCTTTTTCCTCCTGGATCTCAGTATTCAAAAGTAAGAAGAAAGAATATTAGAGAAATAGAAGGAAGATTGTTATTTTAAAGGCCTTTCAAGATAAGGATTTAACATTACCTCATTATTAAAATGTAACTGTGGCAGGTTGATGTTTTCTTATTTTTGAATTTCAAAGTAATTGAGCAGTCATGGTTGGGAAAATGGAAAACTTCGGTTCTATTAAAAGAAATTGAAAATGATACTAAGAAAGGAAGGACTTTTCTTCTTTCTTTTGCTTTGTAATAAGGCTTTTTTTGGTGGCTTGGTTGCATTCTTTTCACTGCTGTTCATTCTTCCAGAGATGTTCTTACTTTTCTATGAGTCGTTTTTGATCGTAGCCATGCTAATATAGTATCCTGTATTTCTTAAAGGTATGTTAGCATACAGTGGGTTTTTGTTTGTACATTTTACACAGCCAAGTGTATTTTCTCTGAAATTTATGTGATGGTTAGGGACACATGCACACCTGTCAGATTTTGCAGGCTGAGTGTAAGAGTCCCATGACCTGCCTCGTTCATCTGCCATCTGCTAGACCACGTTGTGCATTTTTAGTGCCGTGGTACGGCCTCCTGATGTGGCTGCCTGCCAGACCTCCCACTGCATGGGCAGTGGTATGAGGAAAACAGAGTAATTGTGATTTGTCATGATTTTAATGCGCGGATGCTTATAAATGCTTTAGCTTTTAAAGCTAAAGAAATAGGAAAGCAGAGAACAGTATTTCATAACATTGAAAATATGTCTGTGAGGAAGTACATAAGCTGTTGTTTGAAGATGAATAGCTAAAAGAATAACTGAAAACAGTTGGGTTTGTACATGAAGTAGTTATAAATATCTGGAATTGTGTGAAGCTAACAATGATCTTTTTTCTCTATAAGAGGAATGGCAGTCTTGTTATTTAACCAAGAGTTCTGGATGTAAAGGAATTAATTTTAGAAGTTGACGTTTTTAAGCATAAGCATATTTTCAAGTAGAGAAATGCTAATTATCTAAACTATGTCATCTTAAGCTTTCTTATAATTCTGGAAGGGGGAGCTGTGAACACTAGATAGTTGGCATTTGTAGGTGAATGATGCAGAATTGATGTAATATTTGCAAATGTTAAAACATTTGATAGAAATTTAAGTGTCTTGGAAATTCCAAGTTAATGTGAGCACAAACACTTCAGTATGGTTTGAAAATCAGCGTAGAAATCTTAAAAGTGGGAGGCAATCTTAGTCTAGAGACTGTTGTCCAGTAAGGTGTCATGAGGATTCCTGTTTTGGTTTTATTTAACATCTTTAAATGTGGGAGAAGCAGTACTGTAAATAGTATGTTGATTAAATTTCCAGATGTTGGTAAACTAGGAAAGGAGAAAATATGAATGGAGGAAAGATAAATAACCCAGTAGAGATGTAGTACACATACTGGAAAAATGCAATTTAATTCAGCCTGCATAAATAGAAGCTAACGTATAAGAATATTGATCTAAACTGAACATATACTTTAATTAACAAGACAAAGATGCTGAAGTGAGGCTATAGAAAAAGTTTTAGGTTTTCTGTGGGTGTTCTGGATTGATACCATGACAATAAAATACCCAAATGTGATTATTGTTCACTATGTATTAGTGTCAAAGTTAAAAAAAAAAAGATAGGGAGAATACTTCTTGTAAGACAGCACTGAGAGTAATTCATAAGAGAAATACACTATTCTGGGTGTCTTCTGAACAAGTTAAGACCAGAATATTTACAAAAGTGAACAGCAATAGAGAATTAAGAGAGGCAGAAGTGAAGTTATGTGCTGCGCAGCACCGTTTAGGGAAGAAATGCTATAAGTGTGTGTGACACATGAAAGGAAAAGATAGTTTTGTAAATGAAGGGGAGAAAACTAGTAACAGGAGGATAAACTTGGGGAAAATAATACAAATTCAGGAAAAAAAATTCTGAAGATTTTGACCAAGTAAACAGTATTTGGGAAGTGCTGCAAATTCTTTTATTAAATAATCATTACTTAAAAGTGGAATGGATTCTAGGGGAGAGAAAAATACTACTCCAGGCCACGAAGAGAGACTTCTTAGTGTACATATATCTTCTTCCTTTGCTGTCATGTCCAAAAGTATGTTTCTGAAAAGATCTACAACTGGTGATAGCTTTGCAGTGCTGCTGTTTTGCATCCCTCCCGGCAGCCATCTCTGTACAGCCTGCCGGGACAGATGATGCAGTTGTCCAGGGAGTACTTCTTCATCTCTTGGAACTACTTATGTTTTTAATATTTTTTCTTTTCTAATTCAAGATGCCTACATTTGCACTGTTTTGTTAATCTTGTAGAGAAGCGCTGGCTTATGTTAGCTGCTGCTAGGGTTTAATGCAGTTTGTAGATAAGTTCACAATCAGCTGTTTTTTGTCTCCAACTGTTTTTCTTCTATCTGAAGAGAAAAAGCTTTGAAAACCTATGTGGTAGGCCAGTTTGCAACAGCCTCAGTGGTCTTTGGAAGTTACCATCGTCTTGTCTCTAGAGGTTTGCAAGAATGAAAGTTGAACCTATTTGGGGATTTGAGCTTTCGAAGGTCATAAGGGATGTTTGGCTCTCGCTGTGTCCAACTGAGTGGAACGAGGAGCTGAACTGAACCTATTGAAATTGGAAGCAGAGTTTGGGGAGCTGTGCTGGAGTGTTAACTCAAAGCTAATCTAAGTATTTTTTAAAAGCTATTTCAGTTAAATATAGACAAAGTCCTAACTTGCAGTTTCAAGAAAAGTTTCAAGTTGAAAGAAGCAGTCCTGCTTTCCTGAGCCCCAAGATGACCCTTATCCTTCCTCTTGAACTCCAGATGAGGATTTGAGTGGTACGATGAGCTGGATGGGTGACACAAGCAGTAAAACTGTTGAGTCTCTATCCCCCATCCCCAGACTGGTTTCTTGGTGCTGAAGTAGGCTCTCTGAACATTGTGTATACAACACACCCCAACATATATACATATATACAGGCTCACTTTCAGAAACTCCGAGCAACTTCCTTGTTGAAAGCTACTCTTTCCCACAGAGTTTTTTGGTTTTACTGAATCATCATTTTCCCAGAGTGTAAAGGGCGGAGGGAAGTCCTGTTCAGGTCTACTCACCAGTCATGGGCTTGATGGTCTGTGTGAGGTGGCCAGAAACGACCATAAGATCATTTTTCATTTCTGTGCCTTAAGTTCACTGCACACCAAACTGTGCCAGCTGCCAGTGGCACTGAAACATCAGTTGAAATCTTCAGAGTAAAATTGCCTTGGCTATGCTGTATAAATATACGTGTGTATTTTTCTAGTCATGCCTTCCAAGCTGACATCTGAGGGGAAATTGGTATGGGAAGGTATGTATTAGCTCTGCTCTGAGACCACCATCCTTTCTGCTGAACGCCTGCCTGCAGGACGACCTATTCAGCTTTATGGATGAAATTTGCCAGATCCTCAAATGCTTTTGCTTGTGAGCATATTTGAAAATCAGAGAAGGTGATGACCCTTTTAAAATAAAAATGGAATTGCTGGCAGGAAGGAAAGGTACAACACTGTGTTCTTAACATTTAAAGATGGTTATAAAATGTATATTGGCTGTTTTTATAATTTATAGTGAAACCGCTGTTGCTTTTAATAAAATGAGACTTCCAGTCAGAATTTCATGATTATGAATGTGAACATTTTGTTATCCAGCTTGGATTTATCCTACAAATAACCATTTTCTAGCAGAACATATATACATAACTTAATGGGATTCTCTGTCACACATAATTCTTTCTGAAGTTACAGTGTTGGACTCGTTGCTGAATACTTCAAGTCCTTGAATGTGGCTCAAGAACTGAGTTAGTGGTAACTTTCATGATTTTTAATTTAATTTTTCCTTAATTCTTAGACTTTTAAAACTTCCTGTAATTCCTTATTAGATTTACCGTTTCAAGTGCGTATTTAAAAGGCACCTTAGCTGCAGAAGCAAATCAATATTTACAGTGCATTAGTGCCACAGAGAATTTGAAGCCTTGTGATTAGAGTTCATTGCTGTTTTATCCACTCTTCAAAGAAACCACAGACTTCAAACGGTATCAGCCATCATCCTGGAATCAGTGACATTGCATCGGTCCCATGCGTTCTTCATCGTGTGGTTTAATTATTAAGTTCCTTTCCTTTGATTTTCCTTTTAATATTTCAAAGTATATCCTTTTCAAATTTATGAATTCAGGTAAACCAGAAGATTGTAACCAACAATATATTGGTAGAAAAATCTGTTCAATATATTCTTTTTTGTTGTAGTTTTAATGGAGAGTATAAAAACCGAATTAGAATGGTCTCTCAGAACAGAATTGGAGACAGGAATGCAGGAGATTATATTTACAATTTGTGGTTAATACAGTGTGAATAAGATTTAATTATTGGATTAATACCTGGAGCAGTGTTGACCATTGCCATGCAGTATACACTAGAGCTAGCTCCATGTGCTTGTCCCATTCCAGCAATAAAAAAATAAATGATTACCATATGTTTAAATTTGTAGTTTAACTGGGAAATACATAGATCCAACACACCCAAATTATTGTCCTTTATAATTCACTTTATTGTGAAGTTTGGTTCGTAATACAAATCACTTTTCCTTATGTATGGAACCATTTTCTTAAGGAGAGACTAGAATTGATCATGTTGTATCTTTGTATTGACATTTATGTTCAATAAATGTCTGAAAATACCTCAATAACAAACCCCTACTAAAATGAAACGGGTCATGTTAGAGGTGACTCATCAGCGAATAGATTTTGTAGAGAAACTTCTCACGTTAATGTTTTCTTTGGAGCATTATTAATATTTGGGAATTCCGTTGCATAATTAACTTTCTGTATTGTGAAAAGTCTCTGCGACTTAGCATGGTGCAAACTGTCATGTTTTCACTACAAAGCAAAAGGCGAGGCAGTGGTAATCGCTTGCTCGCCTCCAGAAGTGCTGACTTGAGTTCCAGTTTCTTCCTTTCTTTCTTTGTTGGCAATTCGGCTTCTCTTCTTACAGAAGTTCACCCAACTGAACTTTTGTTTTGTCAAGTAATTTGAAGAAAGGGTGTAAAAATACAAGAACATTTTGCTATCACTGTGCTTATATATAGATGTATGAGCATAAGGAGCAAGTGAACTCATGTTTGAAAATTGTAATTCTCTGTTGTAGGGTGGGTAGTTAAGGCAAACGGGATAATATGCGCGGGCTGCTGCTTGGAACGAATACAGATTGGTATTTTTCTTAAGTGGCACTACATACTGCAGAGCCACTGCCTGGCCAAGGCTAATCTAGTAAGTGAGAGTGTATGTTCAGGGCTCAGCCAGCAGCACAGGCACTGCTGTTAATGGGTCACTTCGTTACACTCCGTGGGGCCGTGGCTGGGACTGCAGCTGTGCCACCTTTGTTACAGGGATCTCTTGCTTTGTGGTAGGGTACTTCTATGTTTGCCATCTAGGGGGGAAATGAGACGCTTTGCCTTCAGCTGCTTCATGAAACTTGAAGTAGTTAAGGACAAGGCAATCAAAGAAAAAGAGTTAACTCAGACCATAAATGCTTTTCTGTGTAATAAAAGTGTTCTTTCCTGAAACATTCGTTTAATTATTTCTAGTTCTCTTACACATGTATATAAAAATATGTGCAAATGTACATATTTATAAAAGAAAATGTTTCATTTGTTAGAAATTGACTCTTGTGAATATTTTCGTTATGAAAGTAATTTAAAAAAAAAAAGAATTTTCAAAGGAAAGAGAAATAGTACAACGATTGTGGGGAAAAAAACATAAATTCATTCTCTGTTATTCTTGTATACCAGGGTGGAAATAGAATGACTGTTTGGTGTTTCGTCCTGTAACACTTGTGCGTACCTCAGCAGCACGAGTCCTAGTTGTTAAAAAAAAAAACCAAACCAAAACTCACACATTTGCTCTGTGTGGCATGACTTACTGTATTTCTCACTGACTTTATAATGCCACGTAAAATAAGATTCTATATTTTAATACTGTTATACTTAGTGTTAACATAAAGTTATTGTAGAACTTAAGACTAGTCACTTAAACTCCTGTCATTGTGTTTTCCTGCTAGTATTGTGAGACATGCGCCTTCAGCTTCCTCGGGAACTGTTTCATCAAAGCATTAAAAAACAGCCTGGTTTTCATTCTCAGGTGTTGCCCAGTGTGCCTTTCCCAGTGGCTCTGCTGCTTACGTGTCATAGCTTTCACCTTTTCCACTTTGCATTCAAGGTTCCCAGTGCAGCAGTAAAGAGAAATACAATTGATAAATCACATTCCCTCCGTTCTGATGCTGAGTGGGAGAGTGCTAAGAGGTCGCAAATACAGGCAATGAAACTTCTGTTTGGGCAAGGAGACGATAGATGTGTGGATATTTGTTGTAGGATAATAAATTAAATTGGAAAAAATTAAGTTGTATTTCAAGAGAAACTAACTTTAATGTGCCATCAAAGTTTCCAGAATGGATTTGACCTCCACATATATTAAAAAAACCTATCTCTTTCCAATCAGTCTATCTGCCTGCTGCATCATTTATTACTAATGAAATATTTTTCTCCTGTCAGTCATGCCAGGAATGGAGAGTGTATTTTAGAAGGCCGGGAGGCTGCTTTTTGCTGCAGAGAAGCTATTGTGCAGCTTCTTGTAAGCATGTTGTGCTGGCAGCCCCCGTGCTGCAGCTGTGGCAGTGGGGTGGAGGATGCGTTGTCCTAGTCCACCCCTTAATTGTCACCAGGCTGTTGAATTTAGGTCTTTGGCTACTTGCTCTTTAAAATACCTATAAGTCACCTTAGCCTCTTAGCTGTTCAAGCTTATGCTGTTTTTTTATTTTACACAACAACCGACAGTTGTTGTGTTTGTGCTTCTAAAGCCAGCGAGCTGTGCTAGGTTCAAAGAGCTTGGTTTGGCCCTCGTTTTTTCCTTGTGCGGCCAAGCGGCAAGGCTGTGGTTTTGAGGAAAAAGACCTTGTCCTTGAGGAACTATGCTGGGGTCAGTAACTCCTTACTCTGTGAAACCACATTTGGTCAAAACCACCCATCCAGAGCTTGAAAAAATATTTTTCTTATGTGAAAAACATTTTAAATCTAGTCAGTGTTTATTTATTGTCTATTTTATTCTTCAGATATGCCTCTTCATGTCCGACGTAGTAGTGACCCTGCACTGATTGGCCTCTCAACCTCTGTAAGTGACACAAATTTTTCTTCAGAAGAGCCTTCACGGAAAAACCCGACAAGGTGGTCCACAACAGCAGGCTTTCTCAAGCAGAACACCCCTGGTGTACCCAGTGCTCATGAAAGAAAGGTATATTTCTTTTCCTTTCTTTACCCAATAAATGACAAATGTGCATGAGTCTTGAATTGTTGTTTTGTCCTTCTCTTACCTGGTCTTGGTTTAAACTTGTGTTTTCTGACCTTGTCCACCAAACCACATCATCAGCAGAGGAGTGTTTGAGTCACACACGTGTCCTGCCCTCAGGAGACTCTCGGTGATGCCCACAGCAGGGGCTCTAAAAACTTGATTTTGCCATTAACGGTAGTTGAAGCTCTGATTACTCATTACTCTGCAAAGCAGGACCTAAATGCTGTCACGTGTTTTCTTTGAATGCAAATAGGTCATGTCTATAATGATTTTTACTGATCTCCATAGAAGTCCTAATGTCAATGAATAACCTGCACGCCCACAGCTGGTCTGGTCTGTCTTTCTGACATAGCATTGCTAGTTTTTACTTTCTGAGGCACTAGTCAAGTAATACAAAACACAGATTGCAAATGCTGTCTCTCTTTGATAACATTCTTAAAACTAAAACAGTGAAATGCAGAGTGAGTATTTTTTCCTTCGTTTTTTCAATACGATTTCAGTATCTATACATGAATTGCATTATTAGCTAGAGAAGTCTGCAGGAAGCTCTCTTCTCAGTGCATTATTGAAAAAAAAATTGTAAGAAATAATCCCTTTTGTACAGCCCCCGACATTGCCCATATTGTGATGGTAACTTGCAAACAAACTCAAAAGGAAAAACATATATATATTTTTCAATAGAAAGAATAATTTTTAAAGAACGTTGCACTTCTGGTTACCATTCTGACTGCACAGCACAAAATCCTGTTGGAAAATATGCAGCTTATTATAACTATTTTTTTTTTTTTCTTTATTATTATTAATTCTGTGTAGTATAAACGCAGACTAAGACTCTTCAGCCAGGACTCCCACACTCCAAATAAAGAAGTCTTTACATGCTGCTAATGAACTGAACTATCTTTGGTGGGCTTTTGATTACTTCAAAAACATCTATAAGAGCACAGTGCTCATAGGCATTGAGGTCCACCTTCTTACAGAGGTCAGTTTAACATGGTATTGTTAGGTCTCTGCTTGATCGGGATTTCAGGTAGGTAATGGTATATTTTCTGTCACTTGTACTGGTGTGGCACAGACGTGCATGTTGTTTTGAAAAATATCTTTTATACTATTCTGATTTGGAGAAGAAAAATGATAATCTAATCCATTTGAAGTGTTAACATTTTCAGTTAATTTTTTTGAAATCATAATGACTGCACTTCATTACTCCACAAGGATAGATATGGAGGGCCATACATAGCATAATCAGATTTCTTTGAATGTCTGAAGTTAGCAGAAATTGGAGAGAATTGAACAGCAGCTAATCTTTCACACTAGTCGTCTTGCATCATTAGTTGTTCAGCATGTACTTACTCTTGATTTTCGTGAAAATATTTCATGTCTACTGGAGCACGATGACCAAACTGGAAAGGAATGCATGTGATCTCATGTAGTGATGGCAAGCAAGGCACAAGAGAACATTAAATCAAGATTGGAAAGAACTAATGTAGGTTAGGTAGTACAATAGATACTGATAATTTCTTTTAGCTTTTTTGCACACTGTATACATCAATCCTTTGAATAGAGCAGATCAGTGAGTGCACTATTTTTAATAGGTAAGATGCAGTAAACAACTGGAATTAAATAATAATTGCTTGTGCAACATATGTTATGAATTAATCCCGAGTTCATTTGTGCTAGACTGTTTTTTGTGTTTTCAGCATCTTGATTTCTTCATGCGAGTCAAGATTTTGTAGTGAATCCTATTTCTCTTAGGAATGGATGTTAAGAATTCTCCTTTCCTTCGCCAGTATTAGCAACAATTTCATTTGTAGTATTATTCTAAAAGGTGCATTTTTGAAATCTCTGTTACCAGTCACTTATCAAAGTGAATTTTTACAAATGTATTTTGATAACAAGTCCTGACTACTTTTCTTATGTTTGGTTGTTTTCTTCAGCTACTCAGATAACAAAAAGAGATGGCTGTGCTTTGTTCCAGACTGTTTCATTGATTACAGATGACACAGACATTTCAAGCAAAGCAAGGAGAACAATCTTAATTTTCTGCTCAGCGCATTGGGCTTGAGCACCCATATATCTTTTGTGGGCGGTTGGCACTACGTAATGTTTTCACTGCAGTTCTCTCTCTTGACAGCACAAGAACATATGTTCTTGGGCTGAGATTTGCCGCACAGTTGTAGATTAGCAACTTTGCCCCAGCAGTATCTTGCAGAAACAAGAAAAGGGTTTCTGGGAGAGTTGCCAAAAGCTTCATCCACCTACTGACTCTAAGAAGTGACATTACTTTCAGCCCGTCACCTCTAAAGAGAAATAATTGACAGGTAGAAACCCTGTCCAATTTTTGGAGGAATTAGCAGAGGGAAACTGTGTGTATCTGGCAGAAGGGATTTATTTCTTGGGGGCAAGCGAGAGAAGACTCCTTATTGGTGTTTGTTTCATTTTGGGTAAGAAGAATTTGGAATGGCAGGAAAATGGGCAGATGTCCAAGATGAGATGAAATGAAGGGGTGGGAGTGCTGCCATGCGCTGAGGGCTGTGAGGAGCCAGGACATATGCCAGTATTTCTGGGCAAACAGAAAGGGAAAAGGGCACTGGGGAAGAGGAAAAAATGTGGGATGTTTGAAGGATCCTGTTGAAGAAATTGTAGTGCTACCTGTAGTTATTAGGGTAGATGAAGCAGGACATGAGGCTCTCCTCTGTCCTTAAGAAAAGAAGAGAATGACCAGAGAGGGACAGAGTTTGGTTTGGAGAGGCCTGAGTAGGTCTTGCGAAGATTTGAATGTGTGTTGAACGTGAGATGCATTTCTACTACAGTAAGTAGGATGTTTTGGTATGAAACCCTTGCACTAAAATAGTCATGCTCTCTCATCCATTTTTCATATCATCTCATTTTAAAGAAACATATTTATTGTCCGGATATCACAATACACTCTATGTTTCTTTAGAATTGGAATCTCGATCATTTCTTGTTTCTGTGTTGTTCACCTGTAAGAGCAACTTGAAACCAGATGTTCTGTGTCCCAAAGTACAATTAATTCTTATTTGAAGAACTACCATTATTATTGATTATTTACAAGTTATTGTAGTGTTGGTAACTGGTAATTCCTGACCTCTTCCTTCTGTATCATTCCCATGAGTGGTCTCAACTGAACGATTAGGTCTCCTCATCTGTGCAAGTATTCACAAAATTGTCTCATGATTATCAGCAGCTTTAGTAGGTAAATTCACTTCTTGGGTATTTTTTTAAACTGAATATTAAAACCACTTTCAGATACTTTTTTGTGCGAGAGACATCTGTATTACCTAGTGGCTCACAGCTTGACTTAATCCTGTCTCTTGCTTCCTTGAGCCATTCTAATGAAACAAGAAGGAATCTCGTCGTGAAAATATCTTCTCAAAGGCTTGCAGTAATACCTGATTTGCAAGCTGTAACTTTGTTTGAATTGTGTTGAACTGTGCAGCTGAACAGATTGTATGCAGCTGAATCATATTATGTGTGCTTTTTTCCACTGCAGTAAAATGTTTTTTGATATTGTTGTTTTCTGAATAACTGTTAATTTGAATCACATTCTTAATAATACAGTACCAAAGCCTATTGGCTTAACTAGCTGCCCTTAATAGGTGTGAGCTGCATAAATGAAAATCGGGTTTCTTTTCCCTTAGATGTTTGTGTTACTGTATTGGAAGAACATAAATGCAACAACCAGATATGTTGCGTCTTATAGCGACTGTGAATTAATTATCCCATATATTTTCAGTGTGTTTTTTTAAATTTGCATCTTCGTTTGTGGTGAGGAATTGCATGTCATTACAAATTAGTTACCTGCTTTGATCCTGCTTCTCTGAAAGATGCAAGGCTTATCTAGTTAACCTGCCTTGCTTAATGCAGGGATATACCATGGCTAACTGGCTTACGAAAAATTTCCCACTGTGACTTTCCTGAATTTGATTCATATATTGTTGCATCAGAGATAACAGCATTGGTACAGCAGAAAGAAGTGGAAATGTACACTAAGAAGGAGAGCTCAAGAGAGGGCAATGAGAGAGAAAAATGACTGTGCATGGGCTTCTATGCCTCTCTCGCTCCTGGGTTCACCCGCCTGGAGCAAAGCAAATGGCATGCAACGTGCTCTGAGGGGTGGATCAGCAACAGCAAACACATAGCTGAGTGTACTTGGCACATCATTTTTTAAATTTCTTTTTCTTCTCTTTTTGCCTTTGCCATTTAGTCAGCAGCCAGTTTTGTTTGTTTGTTTGTTTTTAAATGGTTTTGCCCATATATGTATTTTGAGGTTGAAAATAGCCATGCCTTGTAGGAATAATTATTTGCAGGATGTGCTTTCTTCCTACTTGGAAACCTAATCTTTCTGGGCTCTGTAAACTCCAGAGGAAGAATCTGAAACTGTATGGGAGTGATCTAAGTCTCATCTAGCATCAAGTCCCTTACCTGTAAAGCATTGTGTTTCCCGCCATCTCTTCTTGCAGGTACTTTTACTGTTCCTATGGTTTGAGACTGATGAGTACAAATTTTCGGATTGTTGGATTGTAGTTGTTTTTATTTTTGTGAAAGGTGCAATGCTTTCTAATCCTCTTTGTAAACAGAATAAAAAAAATTTCTCTAATTAAGTGTGTCTAGATAGGAGAAAAGCATGCACGCATTGTATGAAAAGCTTCAACAATAATGGTATGGCAGTGTCAAAATCAGATTTAACATGAAAATTAGTTTCATTTAGCTTTGAGTCTTTTTAAACAAAGCTTAATGAAGTTTGCTTTATCACCATCACCAAAGACACAGTATTTCAATAGGTTTTAACTATAATTCAGAGCATTGAAGAGTCTTATATTATAACTGTGTGTGTTAGTGTCATTTTATAGCCAGAGAGTCTGAATTGCAGAGTGTAAATCGATTAGATTGACAAGGGAAAACTGTGGACTAAAGGACTGGGACTGGGCATCATTCTGGGAACAAGAGACCAAAGTGTTGCTGATGCTTCTTGTGAACCTTCGTCTCTGGTTTGTACTCCTGCAGAAGGGAGCTACCGATGAACAATGTTGGTGAAGTGCCAGAATCAGCTAAGGAGAAATACAGAGTAAATGCAAAGAGCCTGGCATCTCTGTCTTGATAGGTTTTAAACCCCTGCATAATGAATGGAGCTTTCTGCTTTCAAATAAAAATCCAGTGTTTTAAACAGAAGTTCTGAAGGGTTCAATAGCCATGAATATTTCTTCATCTAGGTTTATTTGAGCAGGGCTTTTCTCTTTTCAGTGAGACAGTCACAATTTCTGTCATTTCAGATGTGATTTCACGTAGACTGAGAGGAAGGGACAATGAGAGCGAGTTATCCACAGATGATGAAGTGGCGTGTTTTAATGTGGAAAATGTTGTTATAGGAGAGAGATTAATGGAAATTCAAAACCCAAAAGTTACATGCATCAGTTTTCTTTCTTTGTGATAGAAACTCGTTGCTGGCAGCTTGTTACGTGATGATGAAATAGTTTAGAGGAATCGTACCCAAACAGAATACAATATAAAATAAACATAGCATGTGTTATTTTTGCCCTGGGTAATGTGTAAAATTAATGACTTTCACAGAATCACAGAACAGCTGAGGTTGGAAGGTACCTCTGGAGATCGTCTAGTTCAACCATTCTGGTCAAAGCAGGGTCAACTAGAGCAGGTTACTCAGGTCTGTGTCCAGTCAAGTTTTGAGTGTATGCATCTCCAAGGATGGAGGCTGCACCACCTCTCTGTGCAACCTCTTCCAGTGTTGGATCACCCTTATAGTAAGAAAGTTGTTTCTTATGTTTTGATAGAATTACTTATATTTCCTTATGTGCCCATTACCTCTTGTGCTTTCACCGGATACTACGAAGAAGAGTCTGACTGTCTTTTACAGAGCAGCTAGTGATATTTTAGTGCAATAAAAAATAAAATTTCTATGAAAGAACTCAAAATTCCTGACTTTCAAAATGTGAAAACAAATACAGTATTTCTCATCATCAGCAGCAGATTGGGAATGAGAGACACAAAGTGAAAAATCTTTGCCTAGCGCACAGAGAGGTAATAGCCAATGTGCATCACCTGATGCTTACTATTCTGTTTGCTGAGTACTGTGTACACGGACAGGATTCAACTATTTTCATCCAAAAGTCAGTCATGACCAGATGTGTTAAGAAGCAGGGAAAAAGCCAACAAAAACAACAAATCCAAAGTGATTTTCTCCATCTCTTTTGTTGTTTTGCCTCTTTTTGCTCCAAGTCATCCATTTGTGGAAGCCCATCTATCAAATTTCCTCTCTGTCCCCCAAAAGAGACAGATTACTAGTACAAGATACTAGAGAGATCGGAGAGCTGGTGAGTGTTTTTCTGTTTCTACTCTGAGGCTGAGCAAGTCTGTTGATCGCTCTCAATCTTTGTTCTTCATCAGTAGCATAGGAAGAATATGTCTTTTTCTCCAGTGCTGTGCTATCCCATCTCTCTTTCTGTGTGATGGGTGAGCAATGTCTGGTCCATGGGTCAGGGGACACGGTGCTGCATCACAAGCTGGGAATGCCAAGGAGGGTCTGGATGAGGGAGTCTCTTATTGGTGATGAAGGAGTGGCAGAATGTGCACGTTATTTGTCTTTTCACTTCAGTAAATGCACTGTAGAGCAGCTCTCTCTCAGAGACAGTGAAAGGTATACTGAAAACAGAAGGCTCTCAAGTACATGGTATAGGATAATTGAAGTTGTAACGAATGGCTGATTTTTCCTCTGCTATTCATCTAAGTGAATGAGTACTTTGCAAAGTCCCATGTTTAAATGTTCATCTCTATTTCTTTTAATTTTTTTATGTTCTCGCAGCTCTCCCTGGGTTGGAGGGTGAAAAACTCTGGGCCTGTTAAAAGATTGGATGTTTAAAAAAAGAAAAAAAAGAAAAAAAAAAAAAAAAGAAAAGTTGGATGTTCAGGTTTAGTGATTTTTTTTTTTTTTTTTTAAAGTTTAGAAACACACATATGTTTTCATTGGCAATACTTGGATCTGGGTTTTGACCTGCTTTTATCTGTTTATTGTAACCCACAACCATGCATTTACACTGTATTTACAGTATAAACTTGTGGTTCAAGAGTTTTTGCAGATTCATATATTTTTCTGTCTTGTTTTCATATTATCAAGGTTGTGTATTGGTGCAAAGCAGGTTTGTATTTTCGCTGAATGTGTAGCTAGCAAGATTTAAATCCAGGTTGCAGGCTGTGCTTCCCTACAGTGTTCTGACATAAGTCTGTGTGGTTTAAACAGTGATTATTTCAGCCTTTTTTTGTTGTATTTGTTGGATCTTTAAATGAACTTACGTCATCTTGCAATGAATACTAGTCACACAAGAAGACAAGGAAAGACAACCAGGCAAAGTAGTCTCAGAATAAAATTCAGACCCAATGTGGAACTAATCTGTACAAAGGAGTAATATGTCTGGGGAGGAGATGGTAAGCTTTAATTAGTGGGGAAATTCAGCTCCAGTAAATACGGTATTTCAAACCAGGAACGCCTAGTCACCTTCTGGGCTTATTTCTGTTATGACTAAATTTGGGTCTGAAACAGATGTCACTTAGCGTGGTTTTGTTTCACAGCCTGACAGAAAGGGGATGATCATTCTGTGCTACCACCCAGTTTTATGGTCTCCTTATAAACAAGATCTTCAGCCCCTGTACACATATGTCTAACTTAAGACCATTGCCTGCTGAGCATATGAAGTAAAAGAAATCTGGACAAAAGCTAAAACCATAAGATGGAGAATGATGGGAAGCTGTTCAGTGTGAGAAAGGCCCGTGAGACTGCAAGGAGCCGAAGGTGACGGTGCTGCTGTAAACTCAGATAAAAGAGAAACGCTGCTACAAGCCACCCGTCTGGCATCTATTTGGGCCTTTCCCCGTAGACCACAGGAGGGATTCTGGCCAAGGTCTGAAATGAATTTGCAAGTTGGATGAGGTGACGGATGCTTTACTGGGAGCCTTGCGGAGTCCCCTGTCCGTATTGTTAAAGGAGGCTGGTGGTGTGGGTAAGGGCTGGCCCAGGGGCGGAGCGGCTGGCTGGCAGCGTGCGAAGGCACAGCTGCTTGCTACGTGGTTGGGGCATTGCCTTCATGCTTCTGACCTTAAATCACCGCTCTTCTACAAACTTCTCAGTGTAATGAAGTTTACATTTGGTTTGTTAGGTTAGGCTGAGAAGACAGTACAGTTACCTCATCATCCTCCCCTCCCTCCTTTTTTTCATTTCAGGACTGCATATGCAAGTTTCTAAACATAGAAACAGCCAGCTCCATCTTTCAAATTTTCATTTTAGAGGTATGGCCACCTGAAAGCATCTACTCAACACTGAAAAGGATAGTACTGGTGGTTGATAAGATACTCTTCATTTCAAGATCTAAATAGAAGATCCTTGTGAAGTTTCCTGTACCCCGTTGTTTCCTGTTTCCCTTAGCTGCCCAAATATATTTAGTATTAACATTCTATTTGTTAAATCCTATCGTTAGAGCATACTTTTGAAATTAATTCATTATCAGCTTTTTTCCCCTCCTGCAATTTAATTTCTTGGCTCTCCCAAGGAATCAAATGAAGGGATGTCAACGTTAAAAATAAACAAACATCTTTACAAATGCTATTTCATCTAAATCCAAATGACATAAAGCATTATATAAATTTGGGTACAAAATCAAATATCTGGTGAAAATGGCAGGATTGTGCATAACTGTATTACTGCATTTAAACAGATAGCCATATAGATCCATATATAGCTGGATATACATGGAAACTCTTTAGAGGCCCTTAAAGTGGCACAGCAAAAGAGAATATTTCACTTTAGTGAAAAATAGTAGAAGGGGAAAGTGGTTTCTAAGTATAGCGTGTACAGGAATCAGAACTGTAGCTTCATGACATTTTAAGTTAACTGGTTCATTTATTTTTCTTTAAAATGAAACTATGGACTATAAAAAATATAACTTTAGTTAAGAAGCTTACAGAAGTAAAATCAGCTTCTGAAATACAATTACAGAATATCAACTGCTGTATGTTATTTGGGTTGTTTTACATCATCTTTTGTGAGGTTTTATTGTGAGATTAATAAGTGAAGAGTGAATGGAAGAAGCAGCTTCTTTCCTGTCCCTCAGTCTGAGAAATAATAATATACGCTGTCTAGTAATTTCTGGCTTTGCATGTAGACTTGCAGAGATCATGACATTTTTGATTTTTCCGTTGTAAACAAGAGAGATCAACAGAATGTTTTGGATAGGCAGTCTCATGTTTTTTAGTTTACTCTTAATTTAACCCATACTCTTTGACACTAAATATTTACATATAACACCACGTGCACAGAAAACTGTCCGTTCATCATGGCCCCTAGTTATTGCTTTTTTTTAAGGTCAGGCCTTGCTTGTCAATCAAAGGATAACGTGGAATATATGAATTGGAATTGGACAACTCTGGAAATTTCTAAACGTAAGGTGATAGAACTTGTGCAGAACATTGGCTTTTCAATTGTCTTTCTCCTTCTAGGCATCTAATGAGCTATTGTCAATGCATAATACATTAATTCCATTCACGGGACTGTAGACAGGGTCATTTCTGAATAGAATAGAATAGACTATTTCAGTTGGAAGGGACCTTCAATGATCATCTAGTCCAACTGCCTGACCAATTCAGGACTGACCAAAAGTTAAAGCATGTTGTTAAGGGCAATGTCCAAATGCCTCTTAAACACTGACAGGTTTGAGACATCAACCACCTCTCTAGAAAGCCGGTTCCAATGTTTGACCACCTTCTCGGTAAAGAAATGCTTCCTAATGTCCAGTCTAAACCTCCCCTGGAGCAGCTTTGAACCATTCCCACGCGTCCTATCACTGGATACCAGGGAGAAGAGCTCAGCACCTCCCTCTCTACTTCCCCTCCTCAGGAAGCTACAGAGAGCAATGAGGAGGTCACCCCCCAGCCTCCTTTTCTCCAAACTAGACAAGTCCAAAGCCGCTCCTCATAGGACATTCCTTCCAGCCCTTTCACCAGCTTTGTTGCCGTCTTTTGGATGCATTCAAGGACCTTCACGTCCTCCTTAAATTGTGGGACACAGAACTGCACACAATACTCAAGGTGAGACTGCACCAACGCTGAACACAGCGGGATAATCACCTCTTTTGACCGGCTGGTTATACTGTGTTTGGTGCACCCCAGGACGCAGTTTGCCCTTTTGGCTGTCAGGGCACACTGCTGACTTATATTGAGCCTGCTGTTGACCAGCACCCCCAGATCCTTTTCTGCAGGGCTGCCCTCCAGCCAGTCCTCTCCCAATTTATACTTGTGCCCAGCATTACTGTGGCCTAGGTGCAGAATCCGGCATTTCGACTTGTTAAATTTCATCCTATTAATCATAGCCCAATGCTCCAATCTATCTAGATCCCTCTGCAAGGCCTCCTGTCCTTCAAGAGAGTCAACAGCACCTCACAGTTTGGTATTATACCAAAAAACTTGCTAATGGTGCATTCAACTCCTGCATCCAGATCGTTGATAAACATATTGAACAGAACTGGCCCTGGAATTGAACCCTGAGGAACACCGCTGCTGACTGGTTGCCAGCCAGATGTAGCCCCATTCACTACAACACTTTGAGCTCTGCCCTTCAGCCAGTTCTTCACCCAGCGCACCGTGAACCCACTCATCCCACAGTTGGACAACTTGTCCAGAAGGATGCTGTGAGGGACAGTATCAAAAGCTTTACTAAAATCCAGAAAAACTACATCTACCCCCTTCTCTTCATCCACTAGGCAGGTGACCCTATCATAGAAGGATATCAAATTAGTTAAACAGGACTTTCGTTTTGTGAACCCATGTTGACTGTGCCTGATGATTGCATTGTTCTTTAAATGCCTTTCAGTAGTACCCAGTATAATCTTCTCCATAATTTTTCCAGGAACTGAAGTTAGACTAACAGATCTGTAGTTCCCTGGGTCTTCCCTCATGCCCTTTTTGTAGATTGGAATAACATTGGCTAGCTTCCAGTCAGCAGGGACTTCCCCAGACTCCCAAGACTTTTGGTAGATGATAGAGAGGGGTCCTGCCATAACATCCGCTAGCTCTTTCAGAACTCTGGGTTGAATCCCATCAGGCCCCATGGACTTGTGAACATTCAGCTGATACGTCTGGTCCCTTACAATTTCAGTGTCCACAAATGGAAAGTCACTGTTCCCACACTCATGGTCCTCCAACTCAGAGGACCGGGCAGCCCAAGGTCTATCAGTATTATTAAAGACTGAGGCAAAAAACACATTGAATGCCTCTCCTCTTTCTTCATCCCTATTAGTCAGATGACCATCTGCAACAAGTATCGGTCCAATGTTTTCTTTAGGCATCCTCTTGCTATTAAGATATTTAAAAAAGCCCTTCTTACTCGAAACAACACTGGCCAGTTTCAACTCTAATTGAGCTTTGGCCTTTTGTGTCTTCTCCCTGCATAAGCAAACCACAGCTCTGTACTCTTCTTGCAAAGCCTGACCTCGCTTTCAGAGATCATACAGTTTCTTTTTCTTCCTGAGCTCCACGAGGAGTTCCCTGTTCAGACAAGCTGGTCTTCTGCCCCGCTTGCTTGACTTACGACACAGTGGAATTGCCTGCTCCTGTGCTTCTAAAAGGTGGTTCTTAAGGACTGACCAGCACTCGTGGACTCTAAGCCCTCAAAAGCAGATTCCCAGGGTACTCTGCTAAATAGCTCCCTGAATAGCTTAAAGTTTGCTCTCCTGAAGTCCAGGGTAGTAACTCTGCTGTCCTTTTTTCTCATTACACTGAAAATTTTAAACTCAACCATTTCATGATCACTGTGGCCAAGACAGCCACCTACCATCACATCCCCCACCTGTCCTTCTCTATTCACAAATAGCAAGTCTAGGAGGGCATCTTTCCTAGTTGGCTCACTGAGTACCTGTGACAAGAAGTTATCTCCTACAAACTTCAAGAATTTCCAAGACCTGCTTGTCAGAGCAGTATGATACTCCTAGTTGATGCCTAGGGAGTTGAAATGTCCCAATACATCTATTGGGTTAATTAATTTCCCATATGTAATGTATTTTCCCTGTAAGATAGACATTATTTGTGCAGACTTCTTTTATGGGGGGGAAAGGGGATTCAGCTGGTCTCACCCCTCATTTACTTGTTTAAAATCCAGTTAAAACAACCACACACAAAAAAACACCAAACAAAAAAAACCACCCAGGAATCTGTTTGCTAGACCTTCAAACAGCACGGAAAACGGGTATGTATGTTTATTATTGCATTTATAAATGGATATTTGCATCAGACAGAGAAGTATTTACATTCATTATATGGATGTTTTGTTAAATACAGCTTTTAGCATCCTGTCCGGGTGTGACACCAAACTGTCCAGGGTTTAACATGGACATAGCGGAGCATAAAAAGAAAGAAGAGCAGCTTTTATAGTGATTCTACAACAATGTCACTTGTAGACATGAATTTGCCCAAAGTCTGTCAAATGAAATTATAACCTCAAAAGATTAAACAAAGGCTCATCTCTCATCAGCATGGACAAATCTTATCTCAATCTGAGGCCATCACAAGGAATCAAACCCAAACAAGCAAGAAGCCTTTCCCAAAATGCACAGTGTATAGGAAAAAAAGAATGTATAGCAAAAAAAAGTCAGTGCCCAAAATGGTCTCTCTTAGTGAAGATCCTAAATGAGAGGCCGGCAATTTGCTGTAGAAAGAATTAAAGTGAAAATTCGGTTTACATTTTTGGATCTCCTTCCAGAGAATTGCGTTGAAGAGGTCTTCAATCTGTTTTACTCCTGTTGTATTGCTATCTAGTATAAAAAAGAAAAAACAAACCCCAAATTTGCGGCACTTTGCATTAGCCATACAGGAGGTCAGAACAAAAGGAAAAACCCAACTCCCTCAGTATTTGGAAAGTGGCCTAGTGGCAAATAAGATAACAGATGTGGAACTGTCACTGTACCATGTGGAGGACGTTCTGGTTGGGTTAGTGATGCTGAGAGTGTGTGGGGGTACAACTGTGGGTAAAAATCATGAGAGTTTATGCACTGACAGCTAGTGATTGAGGTACACAGATCATGCTAATGCATCATTTAATCTACAAGTTGCAAAGTCTTTAATGAGGAGTTTGTTCTATATTGCAAATCATCTGAAATTAAAAGTATAGCAAAACTGCTTCATTTTTCCTCTCCCCTTTTACCCAGCCCTCCAGCAAAGCCCCACAGGGACACCACGCTGAACTAAATCTTAAGGTGTTAGATTATGTGTCCTCATTAAAAATACTGCAAAATGCTGTGCTAAGTGTAGTGGTAATATTGTGACTTGGCAGTTTTAGTGTTATATTGATCAATTTCCATTTCAAACATGATAAAGCTGACATGGCCCATGGTCCCCAAAGATGTTTGGGAAAGAAACTTTTTTTAAAAAAAAATTAATTGTAACTGATGATGCATGTCAGCCCCGGTCACAGGAGGGCTTACAGCTGCAGCTTCAGAAGAAATGAGAATGCCCTGCGTGACCCTGATGGCTTCTATACCACGAAATCTTTTCGTTTATGGTATGGAAGTTAAAAGTGACACACACCTTTTCCAGCTGGATGTTGGGAGCATCTGTGCTAATGCTAGATCATACTGAATAGCAGTAAAGCCTTCTGGGTTAACATTTGCATATTTTACAAAAAAAAAACCCTATATATATATTAAGTATATAAGATTGCAGCTGGTTCAGTAAATCCCAATGTCTAAGCTGCAGCGATGTGTTTTTCACCTCCACTTCTATAGTTTATCACCACTGCTAACTTTGAATAGATCTGGCAGTAGCAGTAATGGAGATCCCTGCATAGATGGAGTTCCAGGAGGCCAGCAACAACTTGTGGTTTTGTTGTGTAGCCGTCTGCGGGAAGGACTGCGTGCGGCAGTGTTGAAAGTGCTGGTCTCTCTGCTCCTGGTCTAGCTTAGTGCTGTCACCCGTGGGGTATAGGGATAGCTGTTTGCCAGAAAGCAACGACAAAGAAAGGAGTGAAGGATTTGTCTCTGGCTGGTTGTTTTTCTAATGTTTCACTGTTTGGCTAACACCAACATGACTCTGTGTGTGACTGCAACACTGGTAAAGCATTTTATTCCTCTCTGATAATAGCGCTGTTTTGAGCCTCTGAGCAGCACTGAGAAAAGAAAGAAGTTACAGGAATCACATCTCTCTACCATTTCAGCTTTTACTTCTGCTATCAGAAAAATTGCTGAGTGACTTTGATGCCTTCTGTATAAAATGAACTGGTATAGGTCTTAGCAGGAGAAAGGCAATCTTCTACAGAAGAGAGCTACAGCAGAAATATTTCACTAGGTAGGATGAATATACTCTTCTGGTCAGCACAGATAGTATTAGGAGTAAACTCCTTGCAGAATTCTTGACATTAGTATAGATGCACCAAACAGAGGCCTAATTTAACTCTTTTAGCTTAGATAATTTCACTTACATTGTGTGCTGTGGCATTTAAAACTTTTTGCAGCATGGAGTTCCAACATAAACTCTAAGCAATAAGACTGTCCTGCATGATTCAAATCAGAAGCTTAGTGTTTGAATGATTGAAGAACAACACATCCCCTGATGAACTTTTTTCCCATCTCTCTTGCTTTTGCAAAACACTCCTGTGCATGGGTAATGGATGCTGTGTAGAGAGAGATTTTTGTGTAGCGTAGATAAAAATGTCTTTTTAAAAAGTTTATATTGAAGATTGTAAACATGAATCAATAAAAAATTGAATTATTTATAAAGTACAGAAATACAGAAAACATCTCATTGTGTAGGAAGAAATTTCTATTCATTCAGACTAGGTGATGGTCTGTCAGCAAGTTATTGTTAGATGACAGTAACTCATGTACCAACTGTAGGGGGTTTTTGTGCATAAAATGATCTTTTGTTACTTGTTTGTCAGATTTTGATTTTGTTGTTATACCTTTCCACTGCTTTGAACAAGAGAAGTTGTTTTGGCTTATAAGAACTGTGCCACCTCTGTCACCAGAAAAAAGAAGTGAATAAGAGAAGCAACAGGAAAAAATCAATTTGTACACACCGTTCCCTGGCTTTTATGGCTCTGCTAAGGGACAGTTGTACAAAGCAGCAACTGAATTCCACTGTCCCTTTCTAAGCAAGAGACTGAGCAAATTTCTAGTTTGCTGTGTGGATAACCACACTGGAAAGCTGGATTTTTTGTAGTTGCTGAAAGATGCAAAGTTCTTACGCGTTTGTGGCAGGGTAAAATAATTTACGATGATGATTAGTTTGGCTGGTTACTTGTGCAGAAATGCTTTTACGAGGTTATCTTGTGTTGTTGAATTCAAGCTTTAATGTCTTGAAATGGAAGACTTATTTTTATTACAAAGTCTCTTTCCAGAAAAGATGTTGTCATCAGTCAATAAAGCTTAAGTTTGATATGTCTGGGAAAAGACTGCTCTAGCACAGGAAGCTACGTATCACAGTTATCCTGAGACCGGCATTTCCTAGCAAGCCTGTCATACATTTACAAGAAATAAAGTTATGAATGACAATTGTAAGGGAATTGATGCTACAGTCCATATTTTAGAATATTGGACTAATACTGTACCAGGCCAAAGAAATATCAATACAGTAAATAAGAAAAGGAAATACTCATGCTGATGGAACAAAGTATTGATTTAAGAAAGGGTCAAAAATTTGCTGTGTGCTATAAATAAAAAAAATAGTTTTTAGCTGCGAATGTGCACTGGTGTTCGTTTATTTTTTTAGAGATTTTCGAGATTCCTAAAAGCGGTAGTATTGCAACATGTGTAGGACTACAATCCTATTTTATTTGCTAATAAATGACTATAAGGAAAATAGATACTCTCTCTAAATTATCTGATTTGGCGTGAGGATAGACAAACATTGACTGGAAAAAATACTCTTGCTTCTGAAGGAAGGATACTTACAGTATATTTATAATTCTCTTTTGAAAAGCTAAACAGAATTTCAGTTCCATATATTATTTCAGTTGGAGGGAACTAACCTCTGTAAGTTACCAGTAATTCATTGACTTTGGGCTAAGGGTAACTCCTATCGTTAAGGATCTGCCTCTGTGTTTTTATTGACTTTTAGTGATCAGACTGGGTAAGGACTAATCATCTTTAGAAGCTGAAGAATTTGTACAGCTTATAGGAAGGATGTGAAGACAAACTCATCAATTAAAAAGAAAAAAAAGAATCTTTTTTTTATCAGTCTCAATGGGATAAATGTATCTCCGTCAGCATAATCTCCATCTTCTGCTGTTTTACAAATGTGACTGTATCTGTATACCTTCAGGCAAACCAAGGAAAGCATTATTATGTGGAATAATAAATTCAAGTTTTGAACTCTCTAGCATGCTATTCTGGTCTAAAGGATGGTACCTGGAGCAGTGAGACAGCTTTGGTTGTAAAATTGATTACATACAGAGACTTGGGAAAATTATGTAGTGGCCTTAGCTGTCACGGGATGGACTGTTGTATGGTATGTTTGCTTTTGGTGAGAATGAAACTAAGCAGCATGATGCTCTGAAAGCCTTGCTGACTATGTACTTGGGAAATCTGCGCACTAGAGGTTTGAGGTTGGAGAAGAGAGGTCGTGAAGCACAAGTGGGTGCAGGAGCTACAAGCCCACCAAAGGCTTTCCTTGGGCTTCAGTGGCGTTAAGGAAGGGGAGCTCTTGCAATTGAATGGCTGGGCAATTGCGTTGTCCTTGGGTCCAGCTGGACCTGCATTCTCCTTTGTCAGTCTTCCTTTTGTATTGGTTTAATAACCAGCTGCATTGTTAATGTGCAAGGACTGGTTGTTTTTTATAAGACACTTTTTTGTTTCTTTTAAACTAGAAAGATGAAAACTACAGAAGCCTACCACGAGATACTAGTAGCTGGTCTAACCAGTTTCAGAGAGACAATGCTCGTTCATCGTTAAGTGCCAGTCATCCCATGGTGGACAAGTGGCTGGAGAGGCAAGAACAGGTAATATATATGTGTATATATATATTACTTTATCAATCTAATCTTTATGCTACTCCAAGCTATTATGAAGAAATGTATTCTTATGTGATATTGGCTCTCTAAGCATGATACAAGCACCAGCAGTATGCTGACTAAATTTGTACGGGATTCCTTCTGCTTCCAAAAAAACTGCATTAAGACTGAAATTGACAGCTGCAAATTATGTCATTTTTGAGTCATAAACACATTTATATAGTATGTGGGGTGCTGCTGATACCAACAGGGTTATTTTAGTTGGAGAGTATTATTTTGATAAACATTTTGCTGTTGAAAGCTAATAATACTACTACAGAATAGCCAAATGTGGGTCAGTTTTGGCATTGCACTTTTAAATGCTTGTTATTCTTAACATTGTAAAATATATTAATTATAAATTTGAAAACAGTGTTATATTTATTTTGTGTACATTTATACTGCTTTTGATCTTGGGCTTTTTTGAGACACTAAGTAATTCCAACTTGGGTTTTTTTTATTAATAAGACGGTAGTCATAGAGGTTTAAAGGTTTGAAATTAAAATTACCTAGCGTTTTCCAAGAAGTGTCTTCAAATGTATAATGAAAATGTATCTTTACTATGGAGACTGGAAATATAACAGGAAGCCCATATATAGGATAGTGCATATGTAGGTTTATTACCTCATTTTTCTTCTTTATACAATGTGACAGGAAAACATTGAGGTTTTGCATTGAACATAAATGTACAAATTTTGTATTTTACAGCAATAGGGTATAAAAACAGAATTTGCTTTATACAGAGGAGCTTCAAAATGAAATTTGCCATT
The DNA here is from genome assembly GCF_964195595.1 of Calonectris borealis. Taxonomy (NCBI): domain Eukaryota; kingdom Metazoa; phylum Chordata; class Aves; order Procellariiformes; family Procellariidae; genus Calonectris; species Calonectris borealis. The sequence goes on along the minus strand of NC_134313.1, from coordinate 156,034,948 downwards.
GGACACAGCCCAAGCTTCTTACACTGTGCCTTGTGAATGGAGGGGAAGGTTTAGCGTCCAACACTGGGCTGGTGTCCTGGGACGGGTCTCCTTTACCCACAAATCCCATACTGATACTTAAAGTCCAGCATTGCCAAATCCTAGGATATCCAAACATTCTTTATTCAACCCCATTCTTAGTTAAAAAGGAGCTTAAGTAATATCACAGAGTATAAAAACCTAAAAAAAGCCAAATGTGAGCTAGTAACTATTTTTGTATCTTGGAATTAGCTGCAGATTCATTTAAAATTATAAGATTTATGAAGAAAACTCGGTCTTTGGTCCTTGTATATTTTCCTCTGCACATTTAATGATAGTAGTAGTTCCATTACTATTTTTCTCTCAAAAGATGTAGAGTTAGTGCGGATGAGTTTAGTTGCTGTCTTTGTATGTTGAAATGGGAAGTTGGTGCCCAGATTCGAAGGCATCTCCTGTGACGGTTCTGCTTGTTTGATGTTTTCGATGCATATTTCCATGCGTCATTAGATTTTCACCGTGACAGTTAATGAAACTGTTGTCTCAGCAAAAGAAGTTGGATTAGAAATCTTAATAGTGATCATCTTATAAAATGTTTGGTACATGAATATTTTAATATATGGTGGTTTATGTTAAGTTTTGGGCTGATTTTGGTCTCTGAACAGTTCAACTAGTTCAATGTATTTACCAATTCGGTAAATAATTGGGCACTAGTGGTAGTCTGGAAGTGTATTTGTTACCTGAGTTAACTGGGTGAAGTCTGAAATTGCAAATATGTTTCTTCTGAGCAAGTTTTCTGCTTTTTGTTTTTGTTTGTTTATGGTGCTGTTTTTGAGAGAGAGAGAGAGGGTTCATTCTTTAAATGTGTTAATGAATCTGCATGTATCTGGAAGACCAGGATCCTTTTGCGGTTTCATATCGGCAGGATAATTAATTAGACCGAAACCAGGGTATGCACAGGAGCAGAAGGCCTGTAGTGAGAGTGGGATGCAGCACAGCTCTGCCGAGAGAGGGAGGGAAAGGCCTGGCAGGGGATGGAGTAGCTGCAGACAGAGGTATTCTTCCACTCTTTTTTGGGTTTTAAACTCCAGTATCTTTTTCAGTATCCTCTGTGGGCTTTTTGTTTCCCACTGGTTAAGCCTTTCACTTCACAGAAGAAACTCAAGCGTCGAGGTTGCTATCTGGCATAATCAATTAATTTAGCAACTTCCAGTCCTGTTCTTGTGTGCTCGACAGAGCTGTGGAGGGGCTGGAGTGGTCTGCGCACCCTGCCCGTACGTGCGTAAGAAGTAGCAGACAGCAGATCTGGCACCAAGGGTAAGGCAGTGACAGTGCCAAGAAACCTCTAGGGCAGAACCCATTACAGATACCAGGGGTAATAACAGTCCTGGTCTAACCTACCTCCATGGCTATTTAGAGGAGTTAGTAGTAAACATTAGATTCATCCTGCAGACTCGAGAGGCTTGTTTTTGGAGGAAGGCTCTTCTGGCTTGGGTTGAGTTGCTTCTCTTGAGGCTTGCTTCATCTCTTCCTTTTGAATATAAGGAGAAAAAAATTTCCAGGATGATCTTTGTCAGCTTCTAACATACATGAACACTCACTGGAATTGCACTTTGAGGAGTTAAGGTGTGATGTGCCAAAGAAGTACAATTATTTTTGTGTGGACAACACCTCATTTCCCATGAGCAGAACTATGGAGCAAACTGTGATTCTGCAGCATCACAGCTTGTTCTGCAGAATCACAGCCTGTTCTGCAGACGAAACTGCAAGAGACCTTGTTTCTAGGAAATCATTATAGGCTGCTCTGACAGTGACTAATAAGAGCATAGTAGTTGTTAAAGAAATAGTTCTGTAAACTTGTCTAGGTTTTAGCGCCTTAAAATGGAGGAATGCATGAAGCCTGTTAGAATTCCTGAAAGTAATTGCTTTTGCTTCTATCAATTGTGCTTTACTAGGGCCCTGCTAAATGAGAGTGATACATCAAAGAAATGGAAAAAATTAATTCTGCTTTCTGAGTCCTTTAAGATATTCTGATTGTATATGCTAGTTAGCTATATCTACCTAAGAATGGTTCCCAGTTCAGTTCCAGAGCTCTCTCGTTGTCCACAGGGAAAATGGTCTGTGTATTTCTCAGAAAGTGTATTTCTCAAGCCCACGAAGCAAGTTATGTGAAACTGTTTGTACCAAAGAATCATTTCACCACTATACAGCCAAAAATCCAAATACAGTTTCAGAATACAGTTAGAAAGTTAAAGATTGTACTTTTTACTCTTTCGCTGAATTATTTCATTAATTCTCTCCTACAGATTGTTAAGTCCTACGAACAAAATTTGCAATCTTTAATTTAATTCTGAAATATCTTAAAAAAAAAAAAAACTTGGGTTTTATTCTTCACCTTGCCCTCCACAGCACTTTCTTTTCCCCCCACAGCAACCAAACTTTGAGGAATAGTTGAAAAATCTTATTTCCTCTGAAATTTATTCATATATATGGTAATGTCACTGTTATTTGAGAAATCTTTTTTCCCTCAGTTCACCTCAAGACTTGCTCAGGCCCTGATCAAATCTGGACTCATGCTGTTTCATACCAGGGAGACATGAAAAGGGAATGTATGAGAGAGAGCGTTAAACTTTTTACCAATTCCTGAAGTTTAAGTACAGAGAAAGCTTCTCTTGGGTGGTCATTTTCGTTTCATTAGTCAAATATTGGAACAATATTGATGGTAGCAATCAAGACACCTTGAACTGAAATAGTATATTCCTTGCTCTGCTGGAGAGGCCGGTTTCGCAGAAGGATAAAAAGGACGCGGCAGTGCTGTGCTCTGGGAAGGGATGTGAGAGCAGCAGGAGAGGGAAATTCTACAGCTGCCCTGCTTAATTATGAAGTGGGTCATCAGATTTGCAAATACAATGAGATTGATTCAATTAAAATTATATGCAAATATATATACATAATTCTTGGATATATATCTGTATTTGTCAGTGCATGAAAGCAAGGTAGGAGATGGAGTAAAATTTCATACTGAAGAACAGGTCTGATTCCTAAAATCCCAGTAGCTTTCTAATATCTAGCAAAAAACAGAGATAAAAGCAACTCAAATGTATTCTGAAATGGGAAGAGAAGTTGGTTACTGCTGCTGTCGTCTTGAGCAGAAATGTGCTGTACGGAACACTTCCCCTAAGTTATTCTTGTTCATGACATCTGTCCATAGTAATCTGGTACAGTTTCTCTGGTTCCTTTTTCAACGAGATCAGACATGCAAGTAGCATATGGTCTTACATCTCCAGCTGTAGAGTACCTGCCTTCAACTTGTATTTTCAGCAAAATAAGGCCTGCTTTTAATATGATTGAATATACTCTCTTAAAACATTTGGATGCTATAAATAAGTGTGTTTCAGCACTGTCAGTTGAAAAAAAAAATCAGAGCTTCAGAGGTAGGTTTAGTGAATTTAAACCACTAATTTCCTGTGGATTCTCATACTCCAGCTTACCCATTTTGTCAAATTTTTCGTTTAACAACAAAAACTCTGCTTCTGTTTTATGCCTTAACGTAAGAATAGAAGGCAGAAATGCAGCTCATTTATTTTGTTTCATTCTGAGTGTTTCATAGTGGTATCGCTAATGTATATAAATATTTTTATTTTCACTAGTGTACCTCTTTTGTGTTTCTCCTTGTCTGACAGGTGTATTTTGGCTTTTGTTTCTAGGTTTTATTATGACTGTAACTACAGTGGAAAGGTCTGCAACTCCTGTGTTTCATGGCCTGGAGATGGGGAGGCTTGGGGGTTGGAGGTTCTTCTTATCTCAAACTCCTCAAATGTAGAGGTTGAAACTGCAGTAAAAATTATTATCATTAGTAAGGAGTTGTGCTTTAAGATTTGGGAAAAGGATTAGCTAGGCTTTAGTTGGAGGAATAATTTTTAACTGGTTATCCATTACTTTGTATAACGCCAAGATAAAGTCTCATTGCTTTCCTCCCTATCTCAGTATAGGCACTTTATAATTTGTCTCTTGTGATAACAACCTTAATGAACATAGAACCATGACAGTGTATAAATTATAAAATACAAAGTTGTTTTTAAAGCTTGTCATATTCCCTATAAAGAATTTCTGTCACAAAGATAGAGATATGCATATGTTTGAAGCTCTAGCCTAATGCAGAGGCCTGTCTCTTTTGGGGGGGTTGTCCCGTACGAAGGCAGGGGGTGTATGGGTGTAGCCAGGAAGCTATCCAGGGATTGTGAAACCAGGCAGGACTACTCTGATGCTGATCATAGAAGGAAAAAGTGTTACCAGCTAGTGAACAAGGACATGGCTCATGCAGTTTGCTTGTTTCTGCAGGTAGAGCTATGGGACGCGGCCGAGAAAGGCATGGCTTGGCACCTGACTTAGTATTAAATAATTGGCCATAGCTATAACTATGGGCCAGGTAGAAGCAGTGACCAGTGCATTGGTAGAGGATTCACTTAAGGTTTATGTTAGTCAAAGAGCTGATCAGAAGACCTCACGGTGCCCCTGCAATCCCATATCCACTTGCAAATTCAGCTTTTTTACTACTTGGGACATGGGTTCTTGGCTGTGTGATCACACTGGCTTCCACCTGATGAGGTTGTCAACACCCCGCGTGCTACAGCTGTTTCTTCTTGCTTTTGTTCTATGGAGAAGGTGAAAAGCTTGATTTGGCCCAAGAATACTTTCTCTTAGCTGCTGCTGCTACAGGTAATTATGTATTGACTGCTCCCTTTATTTCTGTATATTGGCAAGATGTTAACTCCTTCAGCTCAGAAACTCAAATGCTCAAATGAAATGTAAGCTATAAAGTGCTGGCTTGACCCTCCACTCAGCAGGAAGAGGGGCGGTTACGTCTCAGCAAGGGCAGCGGTTGCATCTAGCTCCGAGCCAGCCAAATGCCCTGTCTGGCTGCCAGAAGAGCACCTTGACGTCTTGGAGCCATTACTAAACACAGGTGTAACAATCTTTTTCTTCTTTTCTTTTTCTTTGACTAATCACACCTTTGGAATATTTTTTTATATATAATATGGTCAAAATTATTAAATAATTTCTAATAGCCTTTGACTTCCCAAAAGAGTATAGTTGTATTGGGTATCACTGATCTGTACGTGACTACAATTAAGTGGTTATTCTGTAGACTTGTTTCAGTGTTCTCCCTGTGTGGCATTTATTATTATTATATTAGAAAAAATACTAATAGTGAGCTCCAAAATGAGAAACCTGTATGTAGGTGTTTATAATGTGAGTACCTACATAAGAATATCCAAATTCCTATTGTGTAGTACTGGAGTCTGGATCTTCATCGAGTCGAGGCATGTGTGTGGTCAGCTGGAGCGCTTCCAGGCTGGACCCTACTGAGCTGCTTGCAGTGGCTGAGGCTCTGGTGGGTGTTGAAGTGCCCAGTTCCCACAGACACATCTTGATCTGGGAGACTTGCTGGTACCGGTTCTGTATTATATGTCAGAATGCTTAAAAAGGGGCATGGGAGGGTAAAACAAGCTCTTATGATGGGCATGTAAATTCTCTATTTCTGTATTTATGATTTCTACTTTTTAAGGTTAAAATCTTTACCACATTTTTCTGTAGTAAGAGTCAGAATCACAGGCCTTTTCTAGCTTTAAATCTGACTTTGAACCTAACTGGCTTCAGATCCAGATTTCTAAATCTAAACTTCAGGTACATACTTAAAAGCCATTTGACTTCTAGGTTCTAACATGATCTATCTCTGATTTTTATGTAGACTCTAATTCCTACCCCCCAGAAGAGCTGTCATGTCTTCTGAATTCAGAAGAATCTCTGTATTCTGTATAAAGCTTAGATATGAATACATTAATACACATATTTATTAAATATTCTCTAAATGTGTGTGTATAACCACAGAAACAGGGAGAAGAAGCTTGAAAGAGAAAGGCTTATCTGTATGCTGAATGCATCAATATGTACAGAGACAGAATCAAATTTCAAACTACAGTATGTAGTTTTAAGAAAATATGAACTTGGAATTTAGAAGTCTCTGCACTTTTATGCAAAATCGACATTTGTGGACATGACCTTAATTGTATGTTTTGGAAAGAGATGACTCTTCTTATTTGTATTGGAGTGATGAACAAATTTGAAGTTGTTTTTCAGTGCTGAGGGTTTCAGTTTATATAAGGTAGGAGGTTGGAATAAACAGCTTTATTGCTAGGGGACAGCTGTAGTGGTGACGCTTTTATAAACAATGTTTCATGCTGGCATCTATCTTGTTCTGCTTTGAAAAACAATCTGTCATTTCATACTGTGTATTAAATAGGTGAGACAGTTCAGGAGCTGCAGTCTACTTTCAGTTATATGCTGCTGTGTAGATATGAATTCAGTGGCAGAATGTAGCTCTATATGTGGAGAGGTGATTATAGGCCAGAATTTAAAAAAAACAGAAAAGTCAATTTTACAAAAAAACTCATGGATTTTAAGTGTTATAGAAAAAGACATGCTTCATGTTGCGATGTATGTCCTCTCACTCAAACACTGTCACTCTCATAGATACATGTACATATACACATAAGTATGCAGACGGACTGTGCTGAAATTTAAAGAATCATAGAACAGTCCAGGTAGGAGGGGACCTCGAAAGATCATCTGGTCCAACCTTTTGTGGGAAAGGGAGCCTAGATGAGACTACCTAGCACTCTGTTCAATCCCGTCTTGAAAACCTCCAGTGCTGGGAACTCTACCACGTCCCTGGGGAGGTTGTTCCAATGAATGGTTGTTCTCACTGTAAAAAAAATTCTTTCATATATCAAGATGTAACCCCTCCTGGTGCAACTTGTACCTGTAGCCCTTTGTCTTCTCCATGTGGCTCCTTGTGAAGAGACAGCCTCTGTCCTTTTTGTGGCTGCTCTTTAAGTAATGGAATACTGTGATGAGGTCCCTCCTAAGCATTCTCTTCTCCAGGGAGAAAAGACCTAACTCCTTCAGTCTTTCCTGATAGGGCAGGTTCTCCAGCCCTTTGATCATCTTTGTGGCCCTCCTTTGGACCCTCTCCAGTCTGTCTGTGTCTTTCATGAATTGTGGGGACCAGAACTGGACATGGTTCTCCAGGTGCAGCCTGACAAGTGCTAGTATCTGCTAGAAGACCTACTCTGTTCTGCAGAACCTTTCTGAAGAGTGTTGGCATGCATGAAGGGCATTTTCAGACTTGCGAGAAACCGTACGCTGCTGTTTTCCTGCCCTTTGGGACCAAACTATTTAAATAATCATGTTGTTATGGTAGTTAATGGTAATAAATCCATGATACCAGGGATATAAGTAATACTCTTTTAAATTACATGGAAATGCTGTAAGAAGCTTTAAATAAATTATTGCTGTTAGTTTTCTGACTATTTTCTAAACATTTTGCAGAACAGTATTATCTCTGGCTTTTTTGACTGCTGTCTGTCCATGGTAGCAGGTCAGATAAGGACATCTGAAAATCCTGTACTGGGCCTGGAACAGCATTTCATCTAAAGGATGTCTCAATTCTTCCTTTTCTTCTTTTAAGAACTTGTTTTCTTTCTTCATGCTGTGAAAGATGTTTATCTTCTCGTATGTTTACTGTTTAGTCCTGCTATATATAATGTATCCCAACGAGTTGTTGGTTATAGAAACGCTCTCACTATTTTCATAATGTGCTTGTTGCTGCTACCATGCCGTGTCCTCAAAAGCCCTGGTGGGAACGTGGTATGAGTTAGTACTGCACAGCCCTGCGCGAGGCGGTGATGGCTGCGTGGGTCCTGGGGGCTCCATGCAGCCCTGCCTGCGTGGGTGAGAGCACGGGGAGCGTGCGGGCAAGGTGGCCCCGTAACGGCAGAGTGAGCAATACTGAGCAGGAGCCACAATTACAGTGTGCCAAAGTAATGCAGAAGTGAAATACATTAGTAAAATTAAAACTTGTCCTCGTTCCCTCGGTGGGTAATACAGTTAATGAAAATAGATCTAACCAAATTAAGATAATTTATTTCATTAGTTTACAGCACTGTAAAACTTTTCAGGGCAGTACAGTCCTTCCGTACAAACCTGAAATGGATGCAGTTCCACTGTTCACTTCAAAGACCGCAAAGGTTAAAAGTTTTAAGTGTATTAAAGCAATTCTGTTAATTGTGTCTATAGAGGATTCTCCTTTGCCCTTGGTAAAGTATTCTTAATTTAAAATTCACATTATGCTCGTTCTGCATTCTAGCCTTTTAACCAAAGTATAAATATATAAGTGATTACTTGTATCTTTGAGGCTTAAAAAGAAATTCTGCATTTTTGTTTCAGAAGGTGGTACTGGTAGTACATGGTATTGGTATTTTACCCTTTTTTCTTTCCATTTTGTGTTCTCATTTTTTCTGCTCTACCTTTCTTTTCTTCCTGCATACTTGCTTTGTGTTTTACAATACAGATTTCTACTGGACAGCAACCAATTCCTTGGAAAGGAAGAGATGACCTCTGTAAACCCTAGCTCCCCAAATCCCTTCTCTGTTTTATTTTCTAGAGTCTTGATGATGTCATTTTTTATATTGTGTCAGAAAGACACCATCCAAAATCAGAAAGTTATCCCCAAGACTGTTTTTTTTTCCTCTTCCTTTCAAATTATAAAAAAACCCAAGACTGAGAATTTGCTTGGTTTTGTTGCCAAGCCAAACTTCTATAATTCTGCATTAGAAGTCAGTCTGGCCTTAGCTTAAGCTTCACATTAACTTAATTTTCAGTTAACTTCATTTGCATTTTAGAATTTGCTTGACTTGAAATGGAAAAATAAGTGCCTTTTTTGTTTTTAATAGCCTGGTTTTCTTCCCAGTACAATTTTTCTTCTAAATGGCTAATGTTACTTATTTAAAAGAAATATTTATATTATTAATTTGTAGTGGAAGTTGTAGTCCTTCCTACAATAAAATAGAACAGCTTATCTGGACAGGAACATGCATGTGAGGGCTCTTTGCTTTTCACTGTAGTTTTTAGGTGAGATTCAGGTAAATCACTGCTGAGTCATGCAAGTTAGTTAATTCCAAACAGAACAGAAATAAAGTCAGTGTGTTATTTTGGGCAAGGGAAAATGACAGATTTTATCTGAAACTTACCTCATTTATTGAATAACAGCAGGATGATTTTTATACTTTTTTCTTTCTGTGAATTATTAATTATGAGAAAGATGCTTTCAGAAGAGGGCCAAGTTTGTCCTGTCTGTTGTGGAAGTGGTCGTTAATTTATCTTCCATTGATGGAAATAGGAAAGGCGCTTACTCTTTGAAATCCTGTGTAGACAGGGCACTTTAATGACATGGTTGCACTTTGCTGAAAAGGGAAATGGTACTGCGTAACTTGGAGTTAATAATTGAGTTATGTGGAAGTAATTTGTCTGGGGTTTTGTTTTATTTTGGGTTTTAAATTTAATCTCCATTTTATTGCTTAAGTACGAGCATTTCATTATTGAATGTAGTACTCTCTGGCTGTATTAAGTGATTACTGTAATTTATAGGATACTTTGAGAAATGTCATGATTCCTCATGAAGTGACACAGCAAGATTTAGTGAGTGCAGCAACTGAGTGAATGGAATTACGTAATACGACCTAGTTGATGTGATATACCATAAGATTTTAATTTATTTCATCAGTATGACTAGAAGAGAAAAGAAGATAATAGACCGGCCTTGCCAATTCATTCACTGACTGATTTGAAAATAAGTCCATTCTAAATTTATCTTGAAACTACTTGGAGTTGCATATGAAATGGTCAGCCTCGATAGTTTCCAGGGCTGGGGAGGGGGCAAGCAGGGAGAATAGGAATTCGATTGCTTAGGAAATCAGGATGTACGAAAAAGTTATTTACTTTTTTATGTGTCACATGCGAAACAGAAGAAACAACAATCCCTCTCCTCTTTTTAAATTTATTTTGTTTGATCTGATTTAATGAATAATTAAAAAGTGTTTTCATAAGACCCAGCAACTAACTGCCAACTGCCTTGTGGCACTGATAAGGGCTTTTGCTGAATCCTTATGCCAAAGAAGGAAAACTGATTTGTAACTGATGCAGTTACTCTGGTTGAGGTGGGTTCCATACTCAGGGTACACAGAATGAAAACAAATACAGCACAACTAGTGTTTCCATGAGGAAGCAATCGATTGGAAACATGTGAAGCACTAAAAATACTAATGAACTAAAGACTTCCTGTAATGTACTGCTGTAAAGATTTTACTTTTGAAATAAATATTCCTTTTAAGTTTTGATCTCTTGTATGTGATATTTTAAGAATAAAAATTGTTGCCCAGATTCCATATTAAGGTATCACTCACTTTCATGCCAGCTGCATGTGATTAACTTCATTTGGATTGAAAATTTTTATGCTGCTTTTTCCAGCCCAGAGATGACTATTTATGAATTCGAGGAAAATCAGTTGGCTATTATTATTTTAGCATATTTGCCATTTAAAATATTGTTTGTTTTCACAGTTTAAAAATTAATGTTACGGGCAGCATACATAAACAACTATTTCCAAAGGAAAGAAACAGAAAAATTTATCCTTTAGGCTGTATATTGCAAACATTTTTACAGACTGTGGAATAAGCACCCGAGGAGCGAGGTATTCAGTATGAACAAAACCTCTGGTCCTCTTAGTATTTCTTCAGAATACTAGGCAGGAAGCCAGTGTTCAATCACTTTGTATCAAAACTTAATTTCCTCTTCCTTTTGGATACCCTCATTTGTCTTCAAAAATCTTTACTTTCCTAATGTGTAGGAATTCATGATTGCTTATAATTTCAACTCATTTATACAAAGCACAGACTAAATTAAATGTCCCGAAAGAAAACGGTCATATCTGTGAGCATCTCTACTCAACATTATTGACAGTTACATTGAGTATTCCATCATACCATTTTTATTTCTCTTGATTTTCTAGGCAATAATTGTTACAACAAAGCACAGATTTCATAAAGCAAGCCCATTAGTATTTCTTTCTTTTAGTTACACTTCGTCACTATAAATAGCATTCTCTTCATGAAGACTCTTCTAACTCATCCTCTCATCAAAACTGATGGATTTTGCTGGTGATTTGAAGGTCAGTAAAATTGGTCTGTGCAAAAGAAGCGTCTTATAATATTATACTTCAGGATAGCGTGTATCGCAGCATTCTGGGTAGGTGAAATTAATGGGGCTCAAGGACTCTGCCATTTTTCCCCTAAATTAACAAATGTCAGTCTTACTGAAAAGCTGAAGATTGGGTATGAGGCACTTCAGCTCCATCCTGGTGTGTCAGGGGTCAGCAGAAAACACTGGGATGTAGGCTGGGAGATGTGTAGAAAAAAACCAGAAGAAATTATTATATCTGAATCTATGTGAAATTTCTACCTCATTGCAATGCAGTTCCCTGATGACTTTTTTCATTTTACAGCTACATCTGCATGTAAATATGAAAAGAGGCTCAGTTGAAGAGAAGTTGTGCCCTCCCATGCTGGGCCCCTGGGGGTTTGAGCGCGCTGGTGTCACACGTGCTTTGACTTGTCTTATTCTAAAGCCAAAACTCAGAAACCTGGGGTGAATTCAGAGCAGCACTTGCATCTGCAGCGTGCAGCTGGGACTCTGTTTCGGGATGGTGGGATTCATTTCGAAACCGCCTCCCGGGCTGTTTCAGCAGGGCAAACAGCGGCTGCGGAAGCTCTGCTGGCCTCTGCTAGCTCAGAGCTGACGGGTGTAGTGGTGAGAAGTGACACCTTTCTGGGTCATCTGTCTACAGAAGACAAAATTTATTTGATTCATGACAGCATCTTTCTGTTTGCCAGTTAACATCTAGCAAACTTCCCTGTTCATTTTTATAGTTCAGCATTCTTACTGCTTATCCATATATACATTAGAGTTAAATGAAGTACACGTCCATACTTGTTTATGTACTAGAAATACAGAACACTTCATTAACTGCCCACTTTTAGAAGCAATATTTTAAAGTGCTGACATTGATGACCATATATATATGTGTGTGTGTATCTATATGTTTAAATGTATACATACATAACTTGTAAAACTTACTTTATGACAGATGTTTTTCTTGTAACTGTGTTTTCAAATACATTCCTGTTGTGGAATTCTCAGTCACCTTCCTGATATTATGATTATCCTGATAACTTCATTAATTGTTTTAGCGGAGAAAGTGCCCAGTGTAAACTTCTGCATGCCAAGAGAGGTAGTAAAGAAATATCATTTTGTTTTCTTTGAATTTGACTTTGTCTTTTAGCCCAAAAAAGCAGTAGCCTTTATGGTTATATATCTACAGTTAGTCTGAAATTATGGTGATGGCATAAGATGCTGGTTTTGTTCAATCATGTGTAGCAGTATCAATTTAATTCGTATAACAATCTGGAAAATTAGTCTTAAGTAATGCGTTTTAAAAATATATTACTAATTATTCATTTCAAGTTCTGATTTTAAGAAGATCTTTCAGGAAAGGCTGAACTTCGATCATACAGGTACTACATATCAGTTTTTCAATTTTCAAATCTTGGATTTTTTTTTTCCCTGTTTTAATACCAATAGTCAGAACTGGGATAGCTTTTAGGTAATTGTAGTGATTGAAATCAAGGAGACCTTAAATAAGATTGAAGGTCAGCAAAGCTATTAGCGTGACAAAGTTTAAGAACACAGAATCTGGGAAGTACAGTCTCGCTTCCATCTGGAGCGAGAAGCTTGAATATCGTTTCAAGAAGGAATGTTTCACAAATGCTCAAATAACCAGTTCATGCTCAGTCCTGTAGTATTATAAATCTGTAAATGGATTCTGCAAGTCACCTCTCTTATCTCATTTACACAGTTAAAAAAATTTTTTTTTGCTGAAGACATTAATTTCACAGTGTTGGATAGTTTCATTTTCTTCCGTTCCATTTTAGTAGACTGGCAGTGCAGATATCACCGTCTCTGACACATCATTTTTTTCTCTGTACAATACAGAGATTTTGTGGCTCTAGTGCAGCAGTAGACTGGCCCAGAAATCACAATCTGGGATTATTGTCTTTGTGTATCCTCAAGGAGTAATATTTTAAAGTCACTGCATCTGTTGGTACTTAAGAGCATGATTTTTACTTTTTATTTTTGCCAGTTTTTACCATCTGTGTGTCTGCTTTTTGGCTCCTTGATTTAATTTTTCAGTTTAATTTCTCAGTTGCACTGGGATTTCTTTCTCTTTCTCACACATGCTCTTTTTGACTCATCATGAACTTACATTAAAAAAAAAAAGAAATTATTTACGGCAGTTGCATGGTAAAATTCTTGGCCTTCACAATTTGGATTTTTTAATGATATATTTTTATCGAGTCTCTTCTAGTAAATGCACGTCATTTTTGGAAGTGAAATAATTTTTATTAGACTTTGTTTAAGTTTTAAAAAATTAGTTTGGATTAAATTGAAGCATTTTGGCGGGAAAAGCTAGGTTGGTCACATTAAACACATTCTAGTCTTTCATACTCATTTAGTTTTTAATGCCCAAGAGGGAATAATTTTCTTGAGAAATCTGTGTTATAATCATAAACAGACATAATTCAGTAATTTTCTCATGAAACATTGGCTGAAGTTTTGGCTCTAACGACTTGAAACTTACACAAGCAGGAACATTTTTGTTTAAATTCCAAGAAAAATACTAATGAAATATATTAAAATAGAAACAAAATATACATACAGTGTGTTACAGACTGTTTTCAATAAAAAGGATGTATCTTCATCAATTGAATAAATGTTTCATGAATTCAGGCATGTTCTAGCATTTCAAGAATGTTCTGATAGTACTTGCGTAATTTTCTCTGCTTATCCCTGAGAAGTTTTTTACAAAAAATTACATTATGTAAATAAATTTTTAATGTACGAGGGTAACTGTATAGCACATCTATCAAATATTTTGCTTCTGTATGTGTTTGTGAATATTGAAAACTCCACTGCTGCTCTGATCTTTTCCTTGACATATGTATTTTGCTTCTCACTTAAAATATAATACATTCCTTAAGGTCAGATTTAATGGCTTTTTAAAAAACAAGCTGGCTTATTTTTAGCCTCTTTCAAATATTTGTAACTGAGGATTTTAAAGTTTATTTTTACCTTCTGGTGTACTTGCTTGCTCATAGTTGATTTTCAAACCAGAATATGGATCTGCTTCCTTTTTGATCTTTTTTTTTCTGGCTTCTAATGAATATTTTGTGTAGTGCTGCACAAAACAATGAGTAAGAATTACATTAAAATACCAGCACTAGCAGGTAAAAACATGTTCCTTTTGGAATACGTGGCTGCTATAATCTGTAGTACCCTTTCTGTTTGTGTGGCCTGCTTTGAATTATTTTTCTTAACAATGCTGTAGACTATCGAAAGACCAAAGGAAATACTTCGTTCACTTGAGAAAGCATTTTTTGAAAGGAAGCATTGCTGTGAAATTCCGAGTGGAATTAGTTGTCGTCTTCTCTTCTGTCTACATATAGTTTTTCCTAAATATACTCTGTAACCATTTTTTACTGTGTTACGAAACTGGGGGAGCGTGGTGGTTTTTCACTGAGTGATTTGACCTTTTGTTCCCACTCAATTCCTGTTGTGTTTTGCTGAAAACTTTTTGTTTCGGAGGAGGCGGATTGTTAGTGTCTTATTTTGAATTCTCAGTTGTCATTAAAAAAACTTAGTGGGGTTTTCTAGTTTTACTAATAAAGATTCAAACAGACCCTATTTGAGTGGTACCAGGAATGATTTAAACTCCATTTTTCAAAATTGGAGTTCCAAAATTTTCCCTGGCTCTAAGGATTTTATTACTGCCAGGTTTACCTTCCCGATTTCCTGACAAATGTTCTGTTACTGTAAGTAAAGGGGAAAGCTGAGTGAGCAAACCAGTACGCTTTTTCTAGTGTACTGTGAGATGTGCACTTCATCACAACACTATAATAACATCTATGCAGGAATAGCATTGATTTAGAGTTGATAATATGTGATCAAGAGATTGCTGATCATTTGTTTTCCTGTGGCTTGAATCTTAAGAAGTTGTATGTTTTCAGTTGGGAGTATAAATTAAGAATAAAAAGTAGGATGCTTTCACTTCTACGGTTTGTTGTCCATAGAGCTACTTAGAAAGTGCCAGTGAAAATGCTGTCTTTTTTTCTTGCCTTCCACATGGAAAACAAGTTGGTCTTACATTCTCACGAGATGGAGCTGTGATAGCATGTGAGCAGAGGCGTGCATGCATTGGTCTTTCCATAGTGTCGGTTTACTTTGGGCTGAGAGAATTCAAGCAGTATTAAGAGAAGGGGATTCGAAGTACAATAATGAGAGCAATCCATCAGTTTCCAGCAGCATCCCCTCTGAACTGGAGCCTTGCTCCTACCTTGAATCTGAACTGACTGTGTAAATCTAAGGATAACCCATATTTGAATGCCAGACACTCAGTTGTGCTTTACTATATATTTTAAAAGGCTTATGGGAAGCTACATGTAAACTTTCAAGTTAGATGGTTTCCCAGCTGACTGGTACATTGAATTCATTGAATCATAGAATCATAGAATCATTAAGGTTGGAAAAGACCTCTAAGATCATCGAGTCCAACTGTCAACCCAACACACCATGCCCACTACACCATGTCCCTAAGCGCCTCATCTACACGTCTTTTAAATACTTCCAGGGATGGGGACTCCACCACTTCCCTGGGCAGCCTGTTCCAAGGCCTGACCACTCTTTCAGTAAAGAAATTTCTCCTATGTCCAATCTAAACCTCCCTTGGCGCAACTTGAGGCCATGAGAATAGGAAGGGCTGGTTCAATTCATTTCCATCCCTTGTATCTCAGTCATTTTCTGCAACGACGCATAAGGGTTGATTACCATAGCAACAGTGTTTTAGCTTGTACTGCTGTGAATGTGGTTAATGATAATAGAATTATCTAGTCATTTTAAATCCTGTTATACTATTAGGTCATCTGAACCACCCTCTTGCTATGTATTGGGTTATTCCCTGTAGCCTGTCTTGTAGTTCTTTGTCCACGCTGCTTTTACATGTGTTGAGCAGTGGGGATTCTGCTTCTTCCCTTGGGAGACTTTCACAATCTGATATATCACCCCATTAAGGATTTTCTTCTGATATTTAGACTCATTTCGCCTCCTTTCTTCCAGCTACATGGATTTGTACCACTTGGAAGTTCTGTTGTCATCTTCCTTATCCAGCATTTGCAATTAATCCTTCTTCTTTACCTGCATCAGAATATAACAGCTCAGTAGTGGTGCATTTCAGGATTTTCTTATGGGGAAAAGCAGGTTTCTAAACCCATCATCTCTTCTTCTTCTTGACTACCTCATTTTGATAGCAAAATGCCCCGTGCTCAAATACTATTTAGATGACCTGAACTGCATAGACAAAGAGCTTCCAACTTTCCAGTGCTTAAATATGTTCGCTTCAGCATATGCACCACTAGATTGCTGGTTCTTATGTGTGCATCTGTGCCTCGCTCCATCTGATGTCTATAGTAGTGTGTGATGAGTGGGAATATGTAGGTTTTTTTCTCAAAAAGCTCGAGAGGTGCTCCTTAACCCTTGCCACAAGTCAGCAGAAGTAACCTCTCAGTCTGCCCTTCTTGTATGACTAGTCTAAATGTGGATGGGCATAGATATCTCTGCTATCCTCCACATACACGGGTTGCACACCTTATCCTCTCTTGTGATTTACTGTGTTTCTAAATCCTTGCTACCTACATTGTTTTTCCACCATGAGGAGAAATAGTTTCCAGTCATGTCCAAAGAGACATACAAATGGAAATGTAGTTGTCCTGCTCTACTTCAGGCATTGCACAGTCTGTGCTACGTGTAGGTTGACTAGACCAGGAATTAGTTTAAAACAGGTAAAATAAAGTACTTTTCTATATAGTGAGGCCATGGGTTACCTGCAGATATATTACATCACTGTCATACTCTGTGTCTGCTTTCTCAAAAGTTGTGGATTTGGTAAATAAGACAGAAGAGTATTGCCACCTTTCCAGTAATCTGTTGTTCTCACTGCTACTTAGGCTTTTTGACTAATTTTCTTCATTAATATTTGATGTCATACGGTTGCCCATTTCTTTTGTTTTTATTCATCTACAGTATAAATAAGTATGTATTACATTAATATTCATCCATACTACCCCAAGAGGGCAGAAGACTGGGAATTGCCATTTGAAATTACTTTTAGAGCTAAATGTGCTGCAAAAATATTTGATGCTGCAGTAAAAAACAGGTATATTAAATCTACCTCAGTATTATCATTGACTAATTCTTTAATTTTTGTTGATTTTCACTGTGTGTTTTTTTTTGAGAGGTGGTGCTACTTTTTCCAAGATTCTTCCCTTTGAGGCTTAGGCTAGATTGCATTTCTCAGAACACATTATCTTAAATTTATTCAAGTTTCAATCTCCTCAGTCACCAGGCTTCTCAGTCCACCAGTGTGATATACATATCTGGAAAGTCTTGCAAAGCTCATTGATCATGTTTTAAAAGATTGTTTTAAACCTAAGTTATATTTCACTGGTGAATTTCATCACTTTATTTTTAACTTGCTCTTCCAGATTATTAATTCTTTAGGTAACATTATCTTGCTGTCAGTCCTTTAGGAAAGTATTAGCTTTTCTATTTTAAAGATTGTTTTAATGTTCTTTTGTTTCTGTGTGTATATACACTCTTGTTCTTTCTGTCTGTTCGTTATTGCCTTCAACGTGGTTATATGTAAAGAGAGAAAGACAAGTGCATTTCATTAATTTTAAGGATTTCTCTTGCCTACAATATCTAGAATACATGTGTGCAAAATATTGCTTTAAGTTTTGTTGTTTGGTTTTTTTTTTTAATTAAATCAAACTGCAAAAAGGTTATAACTGTTAATATTAAATAACTATTCTTAGCCTGTAAGTAGCTGAGGATAGACCACAAAAAAAAAAGAGTGGGGAACCTGCTGATTTTAGTGAACCAAAATTCACAGGTTTTAAACTCATCTGGTTTTTTGTCCCCATATTTTCTTCAAATCATATCATTCTGTGAGAACACCATGAGCTTTATTAATTTCAGTGAGAAACCACAGCCTTTGTCACAGAATTTTGTAATTTTTTTTTTTTTTTAAAACTGGCCTCGCCTTTATACTGAATCGGTTCTTAATTATAAGATATAGCGACCTTTATCTTATTTCAAAGGTTCACTCTCTAGTTTCTTCAAGATTTGAGTTCTGTGATGATAAAGCAGATAATTTTCTCCTTCCCATCTAGTCAGGAGTATTGGTAGGCCAGTATTGTCCTTTCTTAAATTTGCTGGCATTTGAGGAAGTACAAAATACACTCCAGTCCTAATGACATCAGACCTAACCTCCCACAGACGAGAGAAAAGCCTCTTGGCAAATTACTTGAGTTATCTGCTATAGCGGCTCTTGCACTGTCCTCTGAAATAGCCAGAGCTGGCCATAACAAGGTACTAGAATAGCCCAGCTGGCTAGTCTGAAGCTTGACGTATTCTGTGAAACTGGAAGTGGAAGTGCCCGAAGATCCTGCCCAGGGATTCAGTAGAAGAAGCGCTCAGTGCAGTTTGATTTCTAAAGTTGCTTTTTACCGAAACCCCACCGTTTGCTTGTTCTTCAGGTCTCTTCAAGCTTTCCATTCAAAGTTTGAAGAAAAAAGCTTCAGAATGGTAGGATAATAGTGCTTGCTTTCCCCTGGTTTCCTAAAAGTAGTTTTTTTCCAGTTTCAGAAAATAGGTATGAAGAGTTAAAGCAAAATAAACATTTCTTCAAAGAGGCCTTAGACTCGACTAGCGTCATTGACTGGCTCGTCTGGGATTTGAATGTGCTTTATGGGAAATTGATAACAAGTTCCTGTACATTTCAAAACCTTCAACTTGGCTTTAGCTAGTTTATAACTGATTGACAACTAAGAAAACCTTACGTCAAAATTGGAATGTTTAAATGTGGGATTTAACAGTGTCTACCTCCTTTTAATGATAATTGACACAAGTTGTTCTGGTTCCTTATTGAATTTTGTTCCCAAAAATGCTATTGTTAACCTTAAAAGACTGTTTATGTAGACATCTATGTATAAATTGCTATGACTTTTTGTTGAAAAGAAGCACTTGGGCATACGCCTCTCTAATGCGTACATGACTTCCATGCTCTCACCTTTTTTTTTTTTTTTCCCCCCTGGATGGGATGGATGAAGAGGAATTCAACCACAAAATGTGTGGGATTTTTTCCTTCTGTTTATGCATCTTAGCTTTTAATGAACTCAGGAATTAGCACCTAAAGCATTGTTGTGCTTCTGTCTTAATTTGGTCTCATCTAAGGAAGATGGTGGAATTTGAGTAATTTGTATGAAGTTGTTCAGGTAACTATTTATGTCGTGACAAATGAAGTTCTGCTGTACATTAGAAACTGGCAGAGAGACAAACAAATTATGGAAAATAGGTCAGCAGTATACAAGGGCAGGAGGGATTTATTCCTGGAAAGCCTGCTCGTTTTAAAGAGGGGGAGTGCTGAGATGGCAACTTCAGTGAACAAGACACAATTATTTAGACTAGTTGAAAATAGGTAGGATTTTGAAGGAGGCAATAGAAGAGGGATGAGGTTGGACATAAAGCAGTGCAAGTTACTGAATGTTGCAAAGAATGCCTTCAGCTGTATGCGAAATTGCAGATGAATGGTATCCTTTCAAACAACAGTCTGAGGCCACAGTGTTAGAGACATTTTGAGTCATCGCTGCTGCTGAAAGAAGCAGTCTTGGCCATGCTTTACTTCCTCCCTTGTGTCTCCCTAAGCTTTTATGAGATTGTTAATTAGACTGAACTGGACCAGCCTGGGAAACATAACCAATTAAAATTGTTTTTATTAAACATTAATTTTAATTTAGATCTTTTGTGTAATGATACAAATGCTTGAATAAGCAGAAAGGAGAAGGTGGACAGAGGGATCCAGTGATGAACATGACCATGTAGGGAGGGGAAAAGATGGGACTGCCTCTTTCAACAGACCACATCTGTGGTTTGCACTGGCCTTGCAGGATAATGAAATGCCAGGCTGAGGTGTTATTATGGGCAACACAATGGAAATACAGTTGCTTGGAAAGACTGCACCTCCGTCACATGTACTGAATTCAGTCCCTGTTGTTCTGACTTGGGGTGAAAAAGGAAGGGAAAGAATCATAAAGTAAAATAAGGTCTCTATCTGAGAATAAGGTTTAAAAAATTAATTATGTTGAGAAGCTGGTACCTGTTCTGGTGCAACAAATGGCACTAAATGAGTTATTTTTTGAAATGCCTTCCTTTTTGTATAACTTACAGTTTATTTGCAGAGTGCTTCTGGAGCTGTGGTTCTAGCACTTGTGTGATATCCTACACTTTGTTCCTCAGTACATTTTAGACAAGAGGTTGTCTTTGGTGCCCCTGGATAGCTTAGTGAGGTGGTGGTGATGATGCAGTTTGGCTGTTGATCGTGTTTCATCATGTGTCATGTAAGAGTTTTGCGTGACAGCGAGCGGTGTGTGTGTGCTGGTGTGGGCTCAGGACCAAATCGCTCCGAGGGAATCGGTGCTTTCCCCAGCCTCTCTCCAGCCACCAGCCTCCTTTTGTGGGGGCCAGCGGTGATGGGGCCTGTGGTGCTGTTTGTTGCCCTGAACAGGGAATGAGTTTACTGTCAGCAGTGATGAGTCTAGATGTTTTTCTGATGTTTTCAGAAATTTGCTTAGCGCTATTTTATTTTTAAAGTGTCATTTTAGCTTCTGTCCTTTTTGGTTCACTTCAGGAATACGTGTGAGTGTTTTACATTTTTCTAAAAGTAAGGCTTTGGCTATATCAGAGAGATCACCCAAAACTGAAAGCATCTAAGACTGGAGATGAACCTCAAAAATAGGGAAAGAAATCTTCTGTGCCTCAGTTTCCTCAAGTAAAGAAAGAATTTGGAGAATATCTTTTAATCTTCTTCCTGAGGATGAAGTGAAGCAAAAGCCATTGTTGTCCATGAAGCGTTTTTGCTGTACTGTGCTGGAGGGCACTACAGAAGTACTGAGTACTATTTATTTTAAATTTGATTTAATGCTTTTGATTAAAAAATTTATAAAATTGTCATAGACCAGATTGTAACCCTGTAGGCACTTGGAATGGAGCATTCGTAAATGAAGCATTTACTGAGAAGTTTGAAATTGTTTTTCATGTTGACTTCAGCAGAACAAATAGAGCAAAAAACAATGAAAAACGCTATAGTATTTTCTGTTATTAAAATGGTGAATTTGTTTGGTGCCTAAGGTAATATCCATGTTGTGCAAAAGACAAAAAAGAAAATGCCACAGCATAACAGGAAAACTCAATTGAAGCAATTTTAGTGGAGTTTCTCAGTGAAGGATGAGGTGAAAAGCAAAAAGTTGCATGCAGCTGTGCAATTTGGCAAAAGAGAAGTAAAAGATAAAACTGCAAAATGGTAAAATCTCATCTCTCAAACTTTGCACAGGAGCCGAGAGCAGGCTTGGGTGCCTCGTGCCTCTGCAGAGAGGCTGGGTGCCCCGCATCGCTGTTGTGGTGCTGGGATCTTCCTCTCCTGGGACTTGGGGCCGGGACCTTGCCTGGTTTTGTTCCTTTAGGGGAGGAAGAGCCGAAACGGGAAGAATTAACTTTAAGCTATGCAAGTTAGGGTTCCCTTAGCTCGGGTGTGTTTGTCCATCTTCATGGTGTGTAACACAAAAGACCTTTAAAACAGATACGTAGGTATTTTTTCTTTCCAGCAGAAGGAATTTAAATCAAAAAAGTCATAAATTGAAGCTATATGTTAGCAAATCCTAGCAAATGAGACCAGAATATAAATCACTGTCTAAACGAGAGGAAACCCGTGTACTTTTCTTTAAGCAAGATGATAAAATAATATAATTATGTTTTTCTAGTTCTTTGGGCGAAATTAACAGGGTGATTTTTAGTAACACAAAACCAAAACATTTGGAAGTTATGTTTCCTAAATGAGATTAAATTCAAAGTTAAAGAACAGATGCTTACTTTAAACTCCCACCAATGTAGGGAGTTTTACCTTATTGGAAAACAGATATTTTAATTAAATTTTTAAAAAGCCAAGTCTTCAATAAGCTTTCTGATGTCATCTCTAAACAGTCCTGAGCCATGCTGAGAAAAATATCCAGAATTGAATTTTGTTATTAAGATGCCTGTGTGAGTAAAATGATGTTTTGTGTGACGGAGAACAGAGTGCTATACTTTTAGCTTGCTTCTAAATTGACTCTTACATTCAGTACTCGAGGGGATCGAAGTGTTCTGTACTTGGCTGAAGCTAGTGAAATCCTTGCGTGCTGGTACAGATCTGCAAATCAAGCAAAAAGGGACTATTTCAGATTAAAAAAGAAAAAAGAAATGAGTTAGGATAAAAGAGCTATGAGACCTGTTTTAAAATTGCCTAATGACAAATTCAAGTTGCTAAATAAGAGATGCTTTTTGTATCTTAAAAAAAAAAAGAAAAAAATTCTCAGAAGGATGAAAATCACAGTCTTTGAAAAGGTGAGGTGAATAATAATATATTCAGGAGCATTACAGGGAAAATGTGAAGTGATTTATGCAGAATTTTCTCCTTTCCTTTGTCTCAATATCAAGGGGAAACTATGTGACTCATCTATAATACATCTCTGCAGAAGTCTTTCAGATCTCTAAACTTAGAGGTGGAGGCATGTACATTTGGTTTTCTGCAGGGGAAAAAAGTGTGTGTCCCAATTTCATGTATCTATTGTCATTTCTTCTGCTTTTAAAAATCGTGCAGGACTTAATGACTTTTTTTTTTAAATGTCTAACTATAGAATAAGCTAACTTGTCAGATTAAAGGAAAAAGTATTTAAAATTCTGTTGTTCTACATTAGTTACAAGCAGGTGAATTCGGTGTGGATCTATTTATAGGAGAACCTAATGGATGTGCCTAACTTGACCTACTTTAGACTACTCAACAGAAAAAACAAACACATTGTAGTTGTACCACTGCGATGTAATTTATTTTTTTCTTACCTTAAGAACAAAATAATGTCTTTGCTGTTGTGGCCTTCTAAATACATATGTATATTTAGAAGCATATATATTTTTATATTTCCTGGATACCATAGTAACGTTCCATGTTAGTAGTATATTGTGTTTTTTTTTTCCTTCCATAAACATCAACTTCTCCATATAAAATGCATGTTAGTTTTTTGTTCTTTGCTGGTCCTGAAATCCAAGATCTGTATAACCTGGAATTGTGGAGTAGGAAGAACTCAAGTTCTTAGAGAAAACTAGACTTCATTTTGTAAAAATCACTCCTGTTGTGAAATAATTTAAGTAAAGCATTTTCTACCAATGCAGGGGCAATTTTCTCTAGGTATGTAGGTATTACATGAGTTAACCAGGGGTGGTGGTGGTATATAGACACATATATATGTATCAGTTAACACGATGAGAAGGAAAATAAATGGTATATGAAGCCATCAACCAGAAGTGTGTTTGTACATGGCAAGTGCCACACTCGTGTTGACTCACCATGTGGGGATGTCTCTGTAATTGAGGTAATTCCTGCATTATTCAAGGTAAATGATAAAAGAGCCTGCACAAAACCAGGCCTGGCCTTTGGGCTAAACTTTGCAGGGGAATTTGATTATACATTGACCTATAATAGTAGCCTCATTTCAAATAAAGCTGATAACTATTTCCATTAAAAATATTTCCCATGACTCTCACATCAAAGTATGACTTTGAATCTGTATTTAATATGAACCCTAATATTTGTTTTAGACTGGCAGATCCTGGTGGTCTATATGTCAGTCTGTGAATCATATGACAAGAGTATAAAATTTCAGAGATTTGAACATGGAAATAGTCTGCAGATAAGCCTTATTTAAAACAAACAAAGAACATAGACTTTTGCCTGTGAAACAGATATGTTTTGGATCCTGAGAAAAAACAGAAAGCAGAATGAAAACTGTAACTAGGCAGTTACACAAAATGAGCCCGTTTTATTTTTAAGGCAACAATCAATTTTGAGGTAATTTGATATAGTTGTACATGGGTCTATGAGATATGTACTTCTTTTTGTAATACAACGGACACACCTATAATGTGTTATTGATCAGATCTTCAGAAAGCTCTTTAGATGCTTTGGTTAATACTGAAAATGTGGCAATCCATGCTTTATATATTTCAAATACTTAGCACATGAGAGGTTAGTACTTTCTTGTTGCATCTAATCTTTCAGTTGATTTTCTGTCATTGCATTGCTTTTTAAAAACTCACTTTAGTGGACTCCCCAACAGGCGGCACTGTTAGCGCTGGGATGCCCTGTCCAGTCATGCCAAACCTTTTCTGGCTGTTCCTATGGTTGGTTTTGCTTACAAGTCGCTCTGTAAGTGAACTGTCTCACAGATTCACTGTGTGATGAAATGTCTTGAGTTTTGTAGTCCTTCAGATACTTCGCATCTAATAAAATGTTTAAAAAATAGGTTATGGACTGCAAGCATTACCAGGTGATGAGAAAAGGAAGAGGTGAAGCTCATCTGGTATCTTTGAGCAAGAAGAGGCATTTTGTGGCTCAGCAAACTAAGCTGCTGCTAAGACAATAAAGATCCATTTTAATATTACTGCTTTTCAAAGTGTCATATCCAAGTGTCTTATCTTTATTTGTCTTTGCAAACATGGAGTATTATCCCCAACATATTAATAGAGAAGTGCATTTTTAAGTTATTTTTGCCACTATTATATAACAAGTCAGTGTAGGAATTAAGAAAGGACCCAATGTTGTCTTCATGTTAAGTCTCTTACTGATATAAGAAATAGACCATCAAGGTGTTATCAGGTTCAGTTTGGCAACAATTTACCCATTTGTCAATGAACAGAAATGTAGGGCACTGAATTATCATCATTATAATATTTTCTAATATGCTATGAGTATTATGGTGATGCATATTATTTGTGGACTTAGAGCTGTTGCAAAATTGCTTACCATGAAATAGTTGTTGTGCTACAATAACACTTGAGTCTTCTTTAAAAAGTCCCTTAAATATGATCTGGTGGGAACAGCTACATATTTTTGTTATCCATTTGATATTTGCCATCTGTAGAGGAACCTTGATGTATGGATTTGTTACGCTAGCTATCACTTTACAGCACACCTCCTCTCTCTGCCTCCCACCTTGGATTGTCAGTAGTTCCGGAGAAGTCACTGAAACGGTCTGGAGTGGGATACCCTCAGCCTGGGAAAAACAAATGTTGTAGTTTTCGCTCAAACAGCGAATACAGTCTATTAAATATGATTACAGGACACATTGTGAAATGCTTGAGAATCAGCCTTGCTTTAGACATTACTATGTTTTTTTTTCTCTATCAGGTCCCATTTTGTGCCTTGTGTGGGGTTGCTGAGTTGCTTAAGTATTTGCAATTTTTTTCCTTCTTTTTTTCTTTTTTTTTCTCCTCAGTATTCTTTCTCTGCTGGTAGGCATAGACCATTCGACTACATTAATTAACAAGCCTGTTCGATCAACAGCAAAAAACCCCTTTGAGTTTTAATGCATTTCATGCAGTTTGTTGGCAAACTACCACTGTAAGGTCATGTCAGAGATTTTCCTTACTGTAAAGAAGCAGAACCAGCAAAATGTCTCAAGTTAAATTCACTAGCAAGAAAACCTTTTGTCTAACCTACTAAAAGTCTTAAAAGGCTCTCGTACTTTTCAGTGCTGTCTCCAGTGCCTCCATAAAAAAGAATTAACTGCAGCATCATCTAGTAAAAAGCTTTTTTAGTGGAAGTTCTGTTAAATGGCTGAGCAGTATTTGTGTTGTGCTCCTGCCGTTAACCTGGCTGGTTGTGCAATAGAGGTATGTGCCACCAAATTGTTACAGAATATATGTGTGTGATTTCAGTGACATATCACAGGTTTTGAGCCCCTAAAGACTATGGACGTCAGTAAAGGGCTTGCTCAGTTTTTATTAGTATTACAAGGCTTTTAATATACGTTTTAAGAAGAGTCGTTAGGCATGAAAAAATGGTAGTTAGTCAAAACTGAATAAAGTGTCATATAGGTTTGTCAAAGGAAGGTTGTATCAAATTATATTCATTGGCTATCTGGTGTTCTGCTTTTTGGACAATAGGAAATCAAATACATCTCTCTTTAAATCTGTAAAAACATTTCCTTTCAAAGCGATTCACAACAGAAATAGTGCCATCATGAAGCCAACCAGTTTTAAAGCTCAGCTTGATCAGTTTATTAAATGGGAAATAAGAGATGATTGCCTGTGATAGCAGGGGATGAATTTGATATTCATCAGAGACCTGGGAAATCCCTTCCATTCTGCGCTCCTCTGTGTCTATATGGTGTCTATTCTGATTTGACTGAGCAAGGCAAATTTCATTTTAGAGTAGTGAGGCATATAGAAACTATATGAATATTGCCATTTCCAGTTGTGGGTTGACTATCCTGCACAAGGGTGTGGATAACATAGGGATGACTGAGATGTAAGGAGAATATTAACTCATATATATAAAAAAAAGATTTAATAATTTTTTGTGGTTTTTTGGTTTAAGTGGATGATGATTTAATGTAAGGTTTCTCTCGCTCCTCTCTCTCCCTGGATTACTGATAATAGCAGTGCACCTGGTGTAGGACTGATGTGGATTACACAAAGCTCTCACCTAATTATTTGTGCACATACATGTGTTCAAGAGGGAGAAACCCTATTTTTTTTTTATTCAATAACTTTTGGTTTTTCCCCATGTGATTTTTGTTCTTCAGATTTGATTGAAAATTGCCATTCTCTGGAGATTTGGCCGGTTAATCAAGAAGTGAGAACATTAGCACAAAAGCCTGATGCTGGTATATTTGTGCTAGTTAAGACACAGGAAAATAGGTCCCTTAGGAGCTGTTTCCTATCAAGTCTGATCATACAGAGAGAGAACCTACTTTATGTTGCAAGGACCAAACAAACATTTATAAAACACGGCTGCCAGGAGAGTAATAGCAATATGGTCTCTTCTTCCATAATCATTACAGAGAAGTACAAGAGAATAAAAGGGGAAAGATGAAGGGAAGGATATACTGTAGTAACGTAAGCATTATTTTTGTTGTGTCCCGGCTGGGGAAAAAAAGTACTGTGTGCAGTCTTTTAGGAGCTTTTTGTTGTTGATAATGTGTCCTTCTTTACAGCAAAATCTAAAGTACCTGTTCGACATTATATACTGTTCCTTTCTGTTTGGTATTTGCAGTACTTTCACTCACTACGCTAAAATTTAAAAAAATTAAATGCTAGAAAACAAAAAAGCTTGAATACTTCTTCCAAAACACAGAGGCTGTGTATTGACAGGCTTTCATTTGCAGAGGGGTGTATGTCTGATGTATTTATCATATGTTGCTCACGCTGGTAGCGCTGCCTGTTTACCGCGATGGTTGCAATTGCTTGCCATTTCAAGACCCTGCTTTCAGTTGCTAATGCTAGTAAAAATGCTGAAAGTGTTGTATAATGAGAACATCCACCCTGTGTGAAAATACTTTGCTGCAGTTACTCTGCAGACTAGTAAAAATACAAAACAGGTTTAATTATGTTTTAAAAGACGGTTCCTTTGTATAGCTCTTGTGTACCTGTGTCAGTCCATCTTTCTGCTGAGGCTGGATCTCTTGTTCAGTTAACAACTTCAGAAGAAAATTTGGTTTGTGTACAATGTGAACAGATTTACTACAATTTACAGCTAAATTTCCCAGACTTTCTCTTTTCACTGAGTACATTAAATCTCAGAGTGGCTGAGCGTGCTTTCCCAGGTGAGGCTCCGCGATGGGGCTGAGCCGGCTTCGATGCCGGCTTGTGCTTGCTGCAGGATGGGGCCGGGCGCGGATGCCGAGCATCCTGGCTGTCTTGGCTTTCCATAATCCCCTTCCCGGCACTCAGACAAGGTGGAAGATTAAACTCTCTAAATTGAGTGTAAGTTAACAGCAAAGTCAGGGCAGGAAGGCGCAGGTTTGGGAGAGGGAGCCTGTAGTTGGTGTTGGAGGTGCAGGTAGAGACACAAGAGTTTAACACTGTGGGTTGCAGAGGTGAACGAGGAAAACGTGCAGAAGGGAGGCCTGTAGTGAAACCTTGGCACAGCGCCATGCACACATGTATTACGATAAACTTTATTTACAGCTTCCCTTTCTTTAATGTTACTTTGGATTTACTCAGTGCACAAGATAGTTGCTGTTTACACAATAAGTGACCAGTCAGTTTTTTTCTCTTGTGTTGGTCAGTATAGCAGACCTTGCTGTCGAGCGTTCAAGTCATTTGAAAGCAGAGTTACTCTCTTTCATACAACCATTGTCACTAAAATACCCAATAGCTTTCTGAACAATAATGAAATAATTATTATGTCCCTCTGAACTGAAACAAAACCACCCAAGCCAAACACCTTTACTCCCATTTTTTTCAGTTATTGGTAGAATGGAGATGTTGCTGTTGAATTTGAGAGATGGGATTAAGTGTTCAGAGAAGACAGATTTATACGTAACCCTTGAATGCCTTCAGAGCCCATTTCCCATTGTGTCTGGCTGAAGTAGATGGTAATCGGCACTTTCTCAGACCAGGCACCTAGAAATAAAGACTGCACAAATGAAACGTGTAGGAATTTAGGTGACTGCACTAACTTTATTAGACTCTCTGGCTGCTACTGAGTTTTCTGCAGGTAATCGTCAAAAGACGAGGAAATGTGAAGAAGTTCTGCTTATGTTTTTGGGGAGTTCATTAGAAGTGTATTGAACAGCAGAGATGAGTGGGAAAGTGCTTCTTTGAAGATGAAGTAGTGACTGGTAGTAATTGTGGATTAATCAGAGGCAGGAGCTGATATTTTGGTAACGGAAGATAAAATGTCCAGGGATAGGGGAGGGAAGATAGGGAAGGCATGGTTGGTTTTGAGCTTTGGAAATGACACAAGGCAGACTTCACTTGGAAATAATCTGAGAAAATTTGATTAAAGGGACTATTTGGGTTCATATATATTGAATAAAGTTCTGTTGGCAAGTATATTGCTAACAATTCTTTACTCTGAGGATTTTTTAATCCTAAGAGGTGACAGGAAAATTGTCTTCAAAAATAAAAAACAAATTGGCAACTTTTCATATGTATTTCATTAAGGCTGTGCAGGTGAACTGTGAAATGGACCTTTTTATAGGCAGAACTGCTAGCACTAATAGTCCATTTTGAGCAGTTAAGATAATTTTTCAGGTTTTGAGTCGTTAATTTTATTACAGAACTTAGAACAACGTTTGGGTTTTTTTTTTTTTAGAACAATGGCAATTTTTTTTTATTTTATTTTTGCAAGAATCTGCTACTGTGTACCTGTGCACAAACTCGACTCTTACAAGACACAGGAATTTTTTACAGGTCTATTTAAAAGTAAGAATAACTCTTTGAAATCCCTAATTCTCTTAAACTAACTAAAACAAATTTCAAGAAGTTTCCTTTTTGTTTGATGCCATTATTCAAAGTTGTTATTATATTGTTTAATCTTCGTATTAGTAGCCTAAATACATGACAGATAGCATGGATGCTTTATGGATGTGACATCCATGTCTGGTGGCACAGTGAGGCCGGGGTGAGAAGCCCTGAGTCCTCTCAGCAAAAGGGAATTGGGGGAATTTTACACTGAACACGTCAGGATATGTAGAAGCACATTGGAGAAGATGCTTTAAATTTTCCTCTGTGCTGTAAAAATGAAATAATCTTTTAATTACTCTGTTTCAATTTTGGAAAAAGAATATAATTCTGTCTTTAGTGGCTGTACATTAAAAGCTGTATCTTTTGATATAGCAGGATATGGTGGTTTTAGAGAGAGAAAAGAAGCCTTACAAGTTTGGGAGTTTGCTCAAATCATTTATTTCTGAGAAATATCTGCAATAATATCCGTCTGGGTTCTTGGAAGCTTTCTTGCTCTTCTACATGTCCTTTTCCTCATTTTACCTCTTGATAGCACATCCAGGTGGAATTTGCCTTTCAGAAGAAAACTACTTTCCAAATAAAGAAATAATTGCTTGATGCAGAGATTTTCACAGCTAGTTACTTTTCTTAGTAAATCAGAATTTTAAGTCAAATCCCTCAGCAGGTGTCCAATTTTTCTCTCCGTTCACTTCAATGTAAATCAAAATCTGTGTTATTTTGAGAAGAAAAGAGAGCCTGATTACTGTAATATTAAAGATTTTTAAAAGGATACATCATACATCTGTTGATTATGGCAGTAGTGCTTTCGTTAGGGTTGTGATTCCTCCTCTAAGCACCTATTTACAGGCACATGCATGTTTTTGATACAGATCTGTCTGCTGTCCGGGAAAAGCCAGACACAGGCATGTGGGAGCTGCTGTTTGTTAATTGCTTGGATAACTGACAACGAGTCTGGTTCCAAAACTTGCTATGTTAATAATTCTCGATACAAAAGGCACAAAAAGTAGATGTGATGGTGCCAGATAGCATCTGTTTTACATAGCTTTTGGTTTGCAGTTTCTGATGTGTTATATCCTAATATTAAAAGATACGGTATAGGCAGGAGGCAGGTAGTTTGGCTGTTGCCTTCGTCCTGGCTGCGCTTGGGGTCAGGCAGGGGGATGCTCCTTGCCTTGGCAGAATAAACCTCTGGACCACCAGGTGGGACAGAAGGAAAGAAAATGGGATGTGCAACAAGTGGAGAGGATTAAGTGTGATCTGACATTAGGAGGCTCTGGGAACGAGAGTGAAGATACTATGAGGGCTGGGAAGTGGTGGAAAGAAGGATTTCCACAAGGATTTAGCTCAAGCCTTGCACGGTGGGCTGTATCCCAGGAGGGCACTGAAAGTGGGTCTATCGAGCAAGTCTGAAAGACTGCTGCAAAGACTGAGTGCAGCAAGGGGAGTTTTGTTTACAGACTTACTTTAAATTAGTCAAGGGAAAAACTTGTGGGGCTGAAAGATGGTAAAGTGTGGGACCCAAATGGTACTAGATGAATGATGCTTACATTGTACATATATAGATGTCTGCTAAAATGACACAGCATAAAGCCAGACATTTATTTGTTAGCAGAGGCATATCTTACTAATAGGTAGGATGCCATTTCAGTCTCTTCTTACATGTGTATACACTTATCGTACGTTTGCTTGAAAAGACCACACATGGAAAATTGCCAGAAACATTGTATTAACAAAGTCACATTCATTTGTGATGACCTTTTATCATAGCTGAGATTCAAAATTGTGTTTCATCAGCAACTCTGATTTTAGACTTGCAGATAATAGCTTCAGTGCAATATAAATGCTTACGTAGTTTTCTACAATAACCAGTGTCCCTAACTTCAAAATAAGAAACCCATGGCAACAGTGATCTGCAAGATGCTGTATGAAACAAGGTGGAATGCTTCTTTTTAATGTGAAACAACTCCAAATGTTCTGATTTTCCTCTATATACCTTTTGGCATGTAACTTTAGAACTGTCATGGAGATTTGAATATTTATTTATTTTTAAACTTTATGCAGTGGTACATATAGAGCCTCAGCTGAAATCAGTAAATATAGAAATATAAATACTAGCTTATGTCATATTTATGAATTATATGGATTATCCTTTATATTGGGTTTATAAGCAACTTTTACTATATAGAATATATTTTATTTTGAGTTCTTGTTTACATTCAATGCAGTCCTAGGAGGTTCAAGATGCTGGTTAACCTTTGAAATGTATTACTTGCCCAGTGCTTAACAGAGATAGATGACGAAGAAGTGCATATTAAAGCCTCTCAAAACACAGGATCATCAATCTTCAAGTAGCTTGGCTTCACGCAGCGCGCTGCTATCCAGGATGCACAAGGCATATCTACAGCCCATGGAAGCTTCATGCATCCAGCCTCCTGCTTTTGCAGATTCTCAGTGGAAATGTCAATTGGACATTACCAACCGCCTCTGCCTGCCTTTAATATCTCTTCAATAATTTAATATGTTGTCTGACTCTGTGTGCTAAACTCATAACCCATCACTTATTATTTTACTGACCTGATGGCTCTGGCTCTAGAATCTAAGCCTGTATTTGAAACCTACTGTTCACACTTTATAATATTTTCTGTTTGGTCACACAGGTAATTAAAAGCATAAACATCTAATGAGTAGCACAGGTATAAGAATGGTTTTAGATCTTCTTACTGGTAGTCCTTGAATTGCGTTCATCTAAATTTGAAAGTACAGCATTCACAACTTTGACATTAAAATTATATATTATATATTTGGTGAATAATGTGTGTACTTTTTGTAAAGTCAAATTAAAACCAAAATCAATTGGTTAGCATTAGAGCCTCACGTAACTCTTTGATGTCAGCCTTTTCTGGCATGTTATTAATAAAGGCCTGTGATAAAATGTTTAAAGAGGGCTTGGTACTTTATGAAATTATACAAGCTGCATTTTCTTACACCGTTTTTAACTCTTTGCAAATGAGCCTCAGTGAGCTGCCTTGTGTGTTCAGTCGAGTCCCCAGTAACCTGCCCAGAGAGAGCTTGGGAGGAGTTTGCCCAAACACTGCTGACCGTCAGCTGATTCTGTGCTTTTACTTGTCCACCTTTTAAAAAAATGCTGGCTGTGATAGCTTCTGTAGCGTTGCTTTTATAACTGTAGTAAAATTATGATATAAAACTGACTAAACTATAAATATCATTACAAAAACGCATAAAGTGACAAAAAACAATTTACAACAGTTTCAGACAACAGCAGCAAAGATTGTTGTAGTTGTGGAAGCACACATTTCCACTGTACATGTGGTAACCCCAATAATCTGAAAACGGTAAAATGCTGTTATTAAAATGAATTAACTTATTAAACCCAGGTTTAAATGATTTTTTTTCTTTTTCTTTAATATCTAGGATGAAGATCGAACAGAGGAGGACAACAGCAGAGTTGAGCCTCTTGGACATGCAGACACTGGTTTGGAGAATGCTACCAATTTTTCCCTGGAGTAAGTTACTGGCAGAACACATTGTTTTAATGATGAGTCTTGAAACTGAACATAGACTAGCAAAAAACTCAGAATAATATGAGTGATACTGCTCTTAAGAAAGTGGGCAGTCTTTTTTAGGCCATGTGTTGTTTTGGTTTAAACAATTTGCTTCATGGACCTTTTTAAAGCAGATTTTAAACAGTTTTAAAAGCCTGTGTTAAAGATGAGCACTGGAAAGTTAACATTTGTAAGCGCTGATGCGACAGTAGATTTTCTGCCTCAAAGAAGATGCTTATTTGATGGAACTATGAAAACTTGACAGAAGGAATAGGGTCAGTGCTAGCACAAATAGATCAACAGGCAAGAATTTCAAAGGGGAAAATCTTAATTCCTGTCACCAGTTCACAATCTACTGGGAAGATGTGTTGGGGGTCATATAAGCTGTGTGGTCAAAAATTGTGAATGGATCAAAACTGATGTTGTTTAGGACTGGGAAGCTCCTCCTAATTTTAAAAAGATCAGTAAAGATTATTTTATTTCATCACAAGGTACAGCAAGCTTGACCTTTTGCATTTCATTGCAAAGAGCTGATCCATACCTCACTATAGAATTAATGAGAAAATATCCCTTCTACCCTTAAATTAAACCTTTTAAATTTATTAAACTTAAATTTTAAATAAAAATAAATTTTATGCTCCTATTATTTCTGAATTAAATTATGAATTAGGTGCAGAGGGTTTAAATGTTAGAAAAAGATCATGGTGACATCTATTAGGCAATACATGCTGAGTTTTACTCCGTTCCATTTACAAAATCTGTTACATTGTAAATTCCAAATGCTGTTTGCTAAGTAGAGTTTGCAGAACTTCTGTCAAATTTAATGCTTCCTGGTGTTGTTTTTAAGTAACTTATTGACTTTTCATCATATGCTACTTCATTCTTTTCTGTTTTGATATCAAACTTCCTTGTATGTTTGTTTGAAGTAGTTGGCCCAAACTTCTGAGAAAATCAGGAAGCAAAATTGAAACAATCTCTCTTAGGAATGGATCATTTCCTTTTGTTTTGCATTTTACAGAGTTTAACATTTAAATTTGGGATGGATTTTTTTTAAGAAAAAGTATAAGGAAAATGAGTGCCTAGACCTTAAGTGTGTATTTTGGAAAAAAAGAAGGTTACTGACTCAAGCAGTAGAACAAGTTAAACAGTGTAGGCTGGATATGAAAACTGACTTTTTTTTTTCATTTAAAGCTGTGTTTCCACTTATGACAGTGCCAGGTGAATCACACTGATTTTCACTTGTTCTCTTCCTCAGCCCTCAATTTTCTTTTATGCTAATAAGAAAGAAAAAAGTTGATCATAGGGGGCCATAAGCATACAAATACCAAAAGAGGCCTTTTAGAATACCTTTTGGCGGTGAAAGGCGTTGCTTGATTCCTGTGAGCTGCTTTGCACACTAGTTAATGAAAGCTTAGCCTTAATGTACAGTGAGAATGAAATGAAGTTAGGCTATACAGAAACTGGGACAGGGAACATTACCAAATGCTGTAATGCTGTCAGTCTTAAAACATTGGTCCAGGTCTGAAGAATAACATGGTTTTGGCTAGTGTCTCTCAGCTCTAATATTGTTGCAATACTTTCTGGAGCTAAACAGTGGCAACGGGGATAGAGAGCTTCCATTTGTGGTGTTTAAAAAACAAGTTAAAAAAATCAGACACGAATAGAGGCATACAACAAATGTAAAGGCTACCTTAAAAATATATCAAAAAAATCTAATGTAGAAGAAATATAAAACAAACTGTAATGCAGGATTTGTGTTGACTTCCTAACAATACGTGGTCTGGTTATTCTCAGAGTCCAGATTAAGTGCTGCCAGCTTTCGTGATGGGCCACCATATGATCAAGAGTTTATTGAAGGAAGTAGAAAATCTTTTACTGCCATCATAGGGTATTGGTCTTGCTCTTTGCTCCATTTCTAGATTAAATTTGATTGGTACACTTATGAGAAACAAGCTTCTCAAAGATCTGTGTATATATATGTAGTGCCAGGAAATACGGAAAAAGTATGTAAGACTAGAGAGAGGCATAAGCCACAAATTTAGATCGTGGCTTTCATTCAGATCTCTCACTTCCAGATTTACAGAGAAGTTTGGCCTTCACGTATTATTTTCTCATTTGGGTATTTATAACTCTTTATGGTTTATGTGCTATATTCCACCTTTCCAGATGTGGGCATGTTTCAAATGCATCAGTAGATTTGGTCCAAATCTATTTCTAGAATTTTTGCGTGTCTCTTTCTGAACCTGTGCTTTCCTCTTTCACTTTTCCCCTCTCTACAGCAAAAATTGAAAACTAGATGCGTAGTTGCTTCAGGAGGACGTCTGGTTGGTTTTGAATGTTATAGTTAAATCTTACTTCAGAAACTTTGCCTAGTAAGGAGATATAGATACAGTAAAAGATACGACATTACAATAAAACAAATTCATGTGTTTTAAAACTAGAAGAATTTAATCAACTAAAAATTTAATTCTTACTTGATTTAGGGATAGTTATGTAAAAGCTAATGTTAAGGCTTAGAGTGGGCTCTCCCTAAGATAAAAGATAAAGCATGCTAGTGCTATGATCAGCTTTTAGGGTTTTGAGGAAAATTTTTTGTGATTTTTCAGGTATTTCTGCTTGGCGGTCAAAACAGTTTACTTTAAATTTAACTTAGAATAGGGATAAAACCAATATGCCTGCAATGAAGATACTTATTTTTATGTAACAAACTAAGTTTACAAAATTTTTTTTTTTTCATTTTTGTTTATTAATTGAACTGTTTTTGATGATTGATCTCCTTTCATGCCATCAGATTAATCTTCAGGTACGTAGCATTCAACAGTGCTTTCATCACCATGACTTGATTTCTGGAATGGTTTTGTTTTTCTGTGTATGTTTGTGTGGGGTTTTTTGGTTCCTTCACGGTACATGTTCATATTCCCTCATTCATCATTGTCTCACAGTGATATGGTAAAGCTCGTAGAAGTCTCCAACGACGGTGGGCCTTTGGGAATCCATGTAGTGCCTTTCAGTGCCCGAGGCGGAAGGTAACGTATCGTATAGGATTTTAATTGAATCATAACTTGCTGTGTTTTATCTTAGTTGTGTTAATTTTTGTATTGTGTGACTTTGCCTTCTGTAGAATATTGTATGTTTTTCGAAAGGCAATCTCACTGATTAAGAAAGGAAGAAATGCAAGTTTACTGACTCTATACTTGGCATGGACTCTGTAATGGAAAGGCATTGCTTAAAATGAGTTAGAACTGCAAGGTTTTAATAGCGGTTCTTTTGTGATCTCATGGGAAATTGAATTATAAGGACGTTTCCTTTTGGACTCTTAAAAATTACCGTCTGCTGCTTTAATTCAGGTGCATATTTATGCAACATTTCCTTGCTGAGTGTTTAGAGC
This sequence comes from Calonectris borealis, assembly GCF_964195595.1. Lineage (NCBI taxonomy): Eukaryota > Metazoa > Chordata > Aves > Procellariiformes > Procellariidae > Calonectris > Calonectris borealis. Next base: position 155,998,576 of record NC_134313.1, on the reverse strand, counting down.
CACAAGTTCCCAAATAACAGCGGGAGTCTAAACCAGAGGCGTCTTACGCCTGCATTTGATAAGAGCGGAAGAGAAAACAATCATCATGCTTTCGATATTTAGTGTTGTCCCATCTGTTGGGGTTAAAATGAAGTAGCAAAACCAATTGAAACATTCTGGTTTTGGGGAGGGTGAAGCTGTTTTAGTTATATGACAAGCTGGAACTCCTGAAATTGGAATGATTACCAAAAAAAAACCAAAAGTAAAGAAAGTCATTTACATTAAAGATATCATTTGGAGGATTATATTAGTAAACAGAATGCATCATCTCTAATGCTTACTTTGCTAAAGTAGAGTTTTAGCATTTAGGGTCATTAACATAGTCTCAGAAAAATAGCTTAACTTTTGTAGTAATTAGTAGTGGATTTGAAGCTTTTAAGTATGTTGAAAAAATGATAATTCTTCAGGAATATGAGCAAATTTTATTTTGGTGATGCATGTTCTAAGTATACACTGTATTTTCCATCCTAAAGGAAAAGGGGAACAAATACATTTTTTAAAAAGTAATCTTTGATTACACATGAAGGGATATTATGTTCTCACATGTCTGTCGACCCAGGAGCAATTTCAGTTTAGTAATTAAGAGCAAAACTAACTTGCTCTATATATATCTCAAAAATTAATATCAACCTATTTTCAGAGATGATAAATGTATTTTTTCTTTTATACCAAATACCTTCACAAGATTTTGAACACAGCATAAGAGCTTTATTTGCAGTTGTTACTTTAAAGCCAATGCTTTCATTACTATACTGACATGTATTATAAGAAAATGTAATTTCTTTTAATTTAAGGCTACTTTTTCTGAGGACTACAAGTATTAAGAACAAACTGTAGTAAATTTTTCTATTCACAATCTGAAATTTAGTGAATTCAGCGTGGGGATGGAAAGGGCATGGGTGAATGGTACTTCAAACATAAACTCAAAAGTAAATCCTCTAAAGTTGGAAATGGTTGGAATGTTCACACAGTTATCTGGGATTTAAACAGTGTGAAGGCCAAGAAAAAGACCGGTTTAAGAATGTTGGCTGCTGACTAAGTACTTGTTTAATAAAATTGATGTTAGAAATGTATATTTTGACACTTTGAACAAGAATTTAAACTTAAATAAAATTCACTTCCAGCTGTTAATGTGGTTGTCAAGTCTGAGGTGAAGCTTAAACTCTTTATACATAATGATAGCATGTAAAAGGAAAAAGACGTAAACACAGAAATAAGATATCTCACTTTTTTTAAGGATGCTAGCTATGTCAAGAGCTACAAAGGACTTCTAACTCTTTTTTTGTCCTGAGTTTGGGACTATGTGATAAGTTTTATGACAGGAAGGCCAATTTTAAATGTAGATGTTTAGAATCAAGACATACTTGAAAATCAAATTCTGTTACAAGGGAAATAATTTTTATATTAAAATGTATCTACTTTTTCTTCATAATACTAGAACTCCTCTCATTGAAAAATGGATGGTACATGCAATTGCTGTCTGAGTTTTTTCGACTCTCCCTCAAATAATCTTCTGGAGAGGGGAGATACTTGGGTCTATGTCTTGAAAGTGTGGAGCAGCAGAGTTGGAGAGGACCTCGGATATTTCCACAATGTTTCTCCCATGCTCTCTGTGTTGTAGTGGAAGAAAAGTAGAGTGTATTGCTTGGTATTGATTATAAGCACTCGTGTTGTACTGCTGCTTTACTGTCAGCTGTGCCTCTACATGCTTTCAGTGAGAACAAAGACATTTTCTCCAGGTGCCTGCAGCCTGCAGTGTGGGCAGGGAAAGGGATGCACCCAACTTCAGTTTTGAGCACTTGGAGGGGGTTTTCTTTTTGGTTTAGGTTTTTTTTTCCCCTCCCCCTCGTGGTCCCCCAGCTCTTTTGAGCAGATAAGATACACTTGGTTCTCCTTTCGCTAGATTCAGAAGGAGAGCAGATGCTTGGCAGGGATCCTCTTCTGCCTACTTGTTTCTCGCTCTAGCACATGGCTGCTCTTTGTTCCTCTGGCTGCAAAGCAGAATGCTCCATGCTACAGTGAACTAACTTACTCGAGCAGGGGATCTGCTCAGTAGAAACCTAAATATACACAACCAAACACAGGACTCAGTAAAGACTTTAAGGGATGTCCAAAAATAAAAGATCTGATGTATCACATAGCTTAGTCCATTGGCCCACCGTTGTTTTATATTTGCTTGGTGTTCAATTCCAGTTATGCTGTGTTTTCAATTATTTTTTTTCCAGTTCCTTTCTTTTGCTTTTGAAAATGTTACTCAATAGGCAATGGTTATTAAATCAATAATTTTAAAATGTGAAAAAGTGTAAAAACATACTAATGCAATTCTCCCTATTTTCCCCTATGCAATAAGCAAGGGCCTTCTCCCACCAAAAAATCCCCCCTCCCCCAAAGCAAACACCCCAAACCTCTAAAAATTATATGCCATAACTATGTCATTTATTTACATTGAGGAAATATTTGACTTTTCCACGGTCTTTGGAGGGTTTGGGTTTGGACTAAGAATCTGTCATCAATGTTGGTTTTTGATCTTGAACAAAATCTGTAAAGATCTCTACCTTGTCTGTATAGATGCTAGTAATTATTTCTGTTCCTATAAAACTGAGAGCTTTTTTTTAATGAAAAAAAAAAATCTCTCCATAATTCTCTGGGAAAAGTACTATTGATTTGTACAGACATGTTCAAACTTTCTTCTATGGATACGTTTCCTTATTATCCTTCTGTTTTTACCTCTAGAAGGTTATCAGTCCTTTATTGGCCTTTTTGATGATACGCTTTGGATAACAGAGTTTGATCACCTTATCAAAAGGGAGGAGGGGTATACGTATTCATCACCTTATGTTTGTGAAGTTTTTCAAGATAAAAGTTTTGTTTGCAATACCTGCTTGCACATTTTTGCAATGGCATAGGTGCAGTGCTAAGCAGAATAGGAGGCATGAAAATGAAAGCAGAAGGAAGGACAGAATAGAAAGTGAACAGGAAAGTGTTTAGATAAGAGTAGAGGAAAGAGGAAATGAATGAGAGGAAAGCATAAAAGGAAAGAAAATTCTAAATCTGTGCAAAATTGCCTTTAGCACCAATCCTTCCTTCTTACTAGGTGCTCAGAGAGGAGAGCAAGCACTCAGTCCCTTATGAATAGCATTTGAGTGATCTTGGCTGGTGAGGGATGTTATGTTGATGCATAAATGGGGTTGCATCCTCTGCAAGCTTAATAGTAATTACAGCATAATTTACCATTATATGGCCTCTTCTACTTTAAGAGTCTTTGAAATCTTCTCAAGCTCTATACCCTAGCTGCTCTTCCAAAATCCTGCCATGTCTGTCTTTGGAAGGAGATTCAACTGACGCAAGGAATATATGAGGTAACAGCAGAAATCTCTGTGATTAATGATATGGAAGTTATAGTCCCATAGTCCCAAGACTACTGTGAGGTCTACTTAGTAAAACAGAACAGAAAAGGATTTGGATATTCATCTGAAAACCCCATAAAGAACATCCATTAATAACTATCAGACACGTTACTTTAATACAGAGCAGTATGTAGGGCTCTGCCAGCTTCCTATTGAAGCATGCCATAAAATCCATGATAAACCGTACAGCTAAAACCTGGCAGCTAAAAATATTTAATCTGTGTTCTTATGTTATACATCCTGTCTTAAAAATATTAAGGAAGTCTCAGCAGAATGGGAAAAATAAGAGACTGAATTTTATTGCTTTTTGTCAGTTTAAATGACAAATTTAACAGATTTTATTAAAAAAATGAAAAACCTCAAATGAAGGTAGGCATTGATGTATACACAATCCCTGTACTAGAAAATTGTTTATATGTTTTTCTGTTCTGTATTTCTTTTTTTTTTTTCTTTTAAGTGGAAGTGCCCTTCATTTTCTAGAGTTTATAAATCACTTCCTATTTCACTGTAAAAATTTCTAGTCTTTTACTCAAGATACAAAGAAAACTAAAGTAATATCTAATGGCCATCGTCTATACCGAGAGTCCTTAATACCACCTTCAAGGTGCCTCTCTAACGATTGTATTCTGTTTGATCTTCTAGGAGGTATGTGTTATCTGCATCTCCATTTATTCCTCTCCTACATTTCCAACGTTTTAAGTCTCAAAGGTAGCCATGGTTTTCAAAAACATATGCATTGGGAAAAGATTCCCTGTGATGTGAATGTACCATTCCCTCACTCTTTTAGCTGAATTCAAGGCTTTCTTTGTGTGATCTCAGCCTTTAAAAAGTTATATAAACTTAATTTGAAGTATTATTCAAGCTAAAAAGCTGAGGAGTAGTTACCAAAGATTGGAAATTGGTTCCGGGCTTCAGGCATGAAGTTATTTTAATGCCTCCGCAGTAGCGCTGTGACGTCAATGTTGTGCAAAGGAGTTTATGTCCAATTTAGCATTGATCAGCCACGATAATTTAACTTTAACAAACAAGCTGATTTGCCTACTCTGACCTCTGAATCTCTGGAAATTTATACCGTGTTTATGTTCCTGTAGAACTTCTCAGAGATCTTTCATTGCATGAAACCGCTACACATTGGCTTTTCAATCAATCCTTATTTTTGCCCCTTAATCTAGTTTTTGCCTTTTCATGTTAGTGACTTTACATAAACATCTAAATTGGTTATTTTCTGTTCTGTCTGATTTGATTATATTACAGTTAGCTTGCAGGTAATAGGTAAATAACTTCAGTGTGTACGTACAATGGGCGGTGATGGCCGAATCATATTCTAGATGCTCAATGTAATATTTTTATTACTCTCATAGTATTTACACTGTCAGTTTTTATTAAGACAAATTATCATCATTTCCATACAGCTGGATGGCATGCGGGAAGTTCACAATTTCAAAGAACTACCCAGACTAACTCAGGCAATTTAGATGTCAATAAAACATTCTCTGCTTATTTCTAGTTTTATCATTGGTTGTAATTTATACTGAGAACTGAAATGTTAACACATGTAGCTGAGTTTATTTTAATTGTATAATTAGAGTAATGAACCTAGTGGAAATACAGTGCTGCAAATGCTAATATAATCTAAGCTGTTTACATTCCCAATTAGGTATTTAAAACAAATACAAAGATTGAGCTCAGTGCTTTGATACTGTTTCCCTTCTATCCCCTTGTCAGCTAACGTTAGTCTAAAACAGTGCAGGTACTAAATTTCCGCTTAGAATTATTGTTTCGACAGGGTTGTAGACTTGCAGAGTGTTTTGCAGAGGTTCACACAATATTTAGTCTCATTCTTGAAGAAGTTATAGTTTAAAACGTTTATAATGGAAGAATTTATGTTAGAAAACATGTTAACTTACTTTAACTGGACAAAATTAAGCAAATTAAAATACACCCATATATTTGTATGCTGCATGGTTGTGTTTAAACAAATATATATACTGACTTTTGTATTTTACATTAGATTAATTTACAGCTTTCAAAATTTATGTTTTCCTAATGTAGGAAACGTAATATTGAAACTGTAGTAGAGCTACATCTCCACTTATCAGGATTAATGGTGGTGGCATACGGCAGGGAAGAAAAAAATCCAATTAGTTTTTAGGTTATTGCATATTTGCAATATCAGGTCTACTCTGTTTATCTCCAGTTACTGCAACAACAAACATGAATTCCCATATGCGTTTTTTTAGAGTCTTATTCTTACATCTAACCATAATGTGCTAAAGAAATACTGTAGGAAATTGATAGGCTTTTGTTACTAAAATTTTCAGGAATGTACATTTTCTGCAAGTTCTGGGAGAGTTTACTCTGCTATGCAGAACCACATTCAGGAAGTAGTTTCTGGAACTGTGTCTAAAGGGATCTTTTGCCCCATGTGTTTATATAAAAAAATTAAATAAATTAAAAGGCACTGTGAGGATCCCGGTTTCAAATTTGACTCAGGCTGTTCCTCCAGCCTTGAATCTGTTCTCAGTGACTTTAGCTTTATATGCCTTGGTTAGCCTAGCTTTAATGTTTGTTAAAAAGCAAAATCCTCATGAGCACCATATGTTGTGTCTGAGATGAGCAATCTTGCATGAGTAGAACTTGTAGCCTTTGTTTAATGAGATTATTTGCAATTTGGACTGGTAGTTTATTTGTGTGTTACATTATTTTACCATTGGTTAAGAGTGGTAATATTTTTACTAGATTTGAGAGCTTAGGTGAAGTAAATTTAAGGAATGACAAACGATGCATGAAGGTGCATCTTGCATTAAGAATCTAATATAACTTCAGAATGCGAAACAGTAGAAAGCAGCGTTTCAAGAAAAATGCTATGCAAAAACCATTGATAGACCAATTACTTTGTAATCGTAAGTACATGGAGACATTGGGATGAAATAATCATATTATTTTGTATAGTGTATTATTATAGTATTAACTTGGAGTGTTGTACTTTGTGTAGAATATGTTTTGATATTTAGCATACTGATATTTTAATATTTTTTATATTTATCCATATTAAAAAAACACCTGTTGCAGTTACTGTGTATGCTCTTGTGCAAGGATTGCATGCACGTCCAAATTCTGAATTGTCTTTGGGCATTACAGAGGAGCACACCTGCATCAAAGTGCTGTTGGGCCTGAAGTGAAAGAAGAGTAGACACAATTCCTTCCCCTTCCCCTCAAATATTTTTGTGGTTTTTTCTTAAATGTAGCATTACCAATTTTATATTTGCTTGCTTATCTCTTCCCCATTTAGAGATATCCTCTTCAGTAGCTTCACTTTGGGGCTCAAAGGCATTGTCTTCCCAGAGAAATTCAACAACTCACAAGCGAAAAAGTCACAAACTTGTTTTCTAACCATCAGTTTTATATGTATCAAAAATACAAATCTGATAAAAATAATGTAGTGAAGGCATACGAGTCTCTTTCATTTCTGTCATTAACATTCATAACTGTTTAGTGCTGTCTGCAACTAACAATCTATAAAATTTTACTTTTTACAATTATTTATCAGTTTTAAAAATCTGAGACTGTGTTCAAAGCTTATTTTGGTGAACAGAAGGAAAAAGAGGTTGAATCAATACTTCAAAAATTTGTTTTGTTTTACTTCCTGTGACAACATACCTTCATAATTATCAGCAAATTTTAGTACAATAAATGGAGCACAACGTGGTTGTTAAGTCAGTGTGTGTCTGTTGTGGACTTTTAGAATTTTTTGTCATGCAAACTATTAGAGGATTGTGGGAAAGGCAAACAGAAAACCACCTAAAATATCTAGATAATACAAGATGTTTCACTGCCTTGGTGATGAGAAGAAAAAACATGGAAGAACTGTTTTTGCTTTGGGAAATTTGGGAAAATGGGTTTTGCTTTTTTTTGTTTTCCTTTTTAATAGGAGATGCTGGGTTGTTGGAAGGAATCTACAAAAGGGGGAACTTCCCAAACCCAAAGAATATCAACTTGGGATGGGGAGGGATAGGACTGGATACACACTAGTATTGGTTGTGTTTTTCAAGAATTTTTTTTTTTTTCCTGAAATGCATGTATTCTAGAGAAATGGTACTTTAGCTTTATGGAATCTTTCTGGTCCGTGTGCAATAACCAGTGTTATTGCAAAGAGACAGGTTGCTAATTGCAGCAGCTGAGCTAAAGACAAGCCCAATCACAGTTAGCATCAGTGACTGCACCCAAATGGTCCATCGGGAACCAAACGAGGATGGAGAAGGTTTGCCTCTGATGGGAACCCCGGACAGGTCAAAGGTGCAGTATGTTAGGTGTTTGCAAAATACTCTGTATTAGTTGGAAACAGAATAGTATCACTTAAATGTTAATGTCTGACTCAAACTTCATGTGATGATTTGTGTTGTCAAAATGCTTTATGTTGTTTTTCTCCTCACAGTCTGTTTACATGTATAGATCCTTTCAACATCATATCTTAATGTCTCTAGGTGGTTCCAAAATGGAATTACTACTAGGATTGTTTCTCTTACTCCTTCATCTGCCTTGTAGGAGAAAATGTATGACTGTTCTGTAAAAGAAATGTCTTATTTGCATATGTTTATGATAAATTGGTAAAGGAAGAATTCAAAGTGGAAGAAGTAAGTTAAAGTTAATTTTGCTTTCCTGACCCATTTGATGAAGTGGTCAAGTGCATATATAACTTTTGAGCACACGAGGAGTCCTTTTAAGCATCATTGACTGCTCATTTATTTTGAGGTACGTGTGAATTGAAGTGCTATGATCACTGAAAGTTCTGTGCTAAAAGATGTATGTGGTCTTGCAATTCCTGCCATGCAACCAAGTATTTTCCATGCCATGCCTTGAAAGGACTTCTGAAAAAGTAATGCTGTTGACTTGGATGATGTGATTTGACCCACTGATATGTCCTCTGGGATTTCAAAGTAAAGCTGATCTTCTTTAAAAAAATCAAATGCAATGTCGATGCAAGAATAATCCTGAAGATTGAATCTTTCTTCAAACCTAGAGTTCAGGTATAGAAACACCATTGAATTTTCACATTAAACTAGCAGTACCTCATAAATCCACTCTTCAGGATCCATTTCATAATTTCAGGTTGAATATTTGTTTACTTTTTCTCTCTAAGAATGTCCTTAAGATGACACTGTGGGTAAGCACTAGACAGAGGTGACCAACTTATTGCACAGAGATTATCAAATGGTAATTGTCTTCAGTCATTACTGAACTAATTAATGTAAGATAATATGCTGAATTAAAAATGGCATTTAAGTTTTTAATTTCCTCTTTGCTGTTTAGTAAAAAAAAAAGTTAAGGCTTAAAAATAAAAGCATTTGGTTCGCATGAAGTTCCTGAATCCTCTATCATCTCTTCATTATAGGCTGCTTATTACGTGAGATGACCCCGCGTTTCACTTGCACAGAAGCAGTAGTGACGGCTGTGCTATTTTCTGCTAATTCTGAGATTCAAATTTTAAGTTGAACCTGTTCAACTTCAGTTAACTAGCACAAAAGATGCTGGCTGTCAGATGTGTGGTGCTTCTTGGAGCTTTTACTGCTCAGAAATCTAGGCCTTTTGCAAGAATGGGTGTGCTATCATCACACTGCCTGTTCATTCTTACTTTCAAGTGACGTGCTTGATTCACCTAGGGTCTTTGTTTCATGGATAAGGGATAATAATTCAGGTAATGCTTATAAATTATTTGAAATAGTATGATATCCTACTTCAAGGTAAAGATGGTTTAAAATTTAGTTTCTATAGTGATTATGATAAAATATTAAATCAGTAGGATTTTCTATGCTGCAAATTGTTAGAACAGTAATCATTTGTAATCTTCATGTTCCAGAACCCTGGGGCTGCTGGTAAAGCGATTGGAGAAAGGTGGGAAAGCTGAACAAGAAAACCTTTTTCGTGAGAATGATTGTATTGTCAGGATTAACGATGGAGACCTTCGGAATAGGAGATTTGAACAGTAAGTATACTTACCACACTTTACGTGGCATTATTTAATCTTTAACACTGCACCTTGCAATAATTTGAGGAAATAAAGTATTTAAGAAAAAATTGTCTAAGCTTGCCTTTCTAGTAAAGAATAGATACACTAAGGGATGTTAGTAGTTTTTAATTAGCCAAACTACAAACAATTTAGAATAATTATTGTCATTAGAGTATGTGCACTTTTCATTCCATTGTTTTTGCATACTATGGTTTTTTTTCTTCTTGTGTTGGTAAACTGTTTATCGTGAAATTCCCATGTGTTTTTTTGCTCTTATACTTGCAATGCATCATGTTCAATATATGTGGACAGGATGGAGATATTTGTGGTTTTGTATGTGTGAAAACTAAAGGTCCTATATGCAGAAACTTCCTGGAGAAGTTTGAGAGATCATAAATATTTTCTTAGTGGAAGCCTGGACTTGATAGAATCCCGAAACAATGAATTAGAAAGACTTCTAAAAGTGAAATCTAGTTGTAGTTCACACACAGAGATAATTGAAAGAGAAAGCAGAAAAGAGGTATGCAGGAAATGAGTGATTTCAGTGATGATGATACTGTTCTGAAAACCCTAGCATGTTGAGGGCCAAAGGAGTATCATTTGTTCTGATCGCCCTATACCTAATACACATTTGAAACATGTTTTTTATTTCTTTGACTCTAACCTGGATTGGAACACGACCCTGTACCATATGGTTGAAAGCAGCTTGTCTCTGCTTGTTCTGTGGTTCTGAATCACAATTTCTTAAGTCTGTGAAGAGACTTGTTGACTTTGTGTGCTTTGGATCGTGACCTAGAGCGCGATGTCTGTCTGTGCAGGATTAAGCTTTTTTTCCCTATTTCTTAATGTATTCTGAAAGACTACTAACCTACAAAAAGTAAAGTGTAAACTAGACTTTTTGCAAGACTGCGTATACTCTCAGCAAATTATGGAAATACATAGTCTTTGTATGAAGTGTAATTTTCATTTTAATAATTCTGTTGTCACTGTGATTTCTGTATCTGAAGAAGCAATTATCAAGGTTCAAAGCAAAAGGACACTGCAGTCCTGCCATAGAACTGTCTGCATTTCAAGACTGTGGTTAAGATTTTTGCTTTTCTGAGTCCAGTATTTGGTACATTAGTTGTTAAGCATATTTAACCATTGTGTTACCCTAAGGCATAAACCTTAGCAAAAAGCAGACCAAGTAGACTAGTGAACAGATTCAAGTTTTATGGTTTATGCTTGAGTGCAATGTGTCTGTCAGCTCGTGTTGCTTAATTAACATCAGTAATTATGCTTATAATGTCTTGTAGTCTGCCAGTCCTAATTTGCTAATTTTCTGTTCATTTTGAAACCTAGAGCACAGCATATGTTTCGCCAAGCCATGCGTACGCCGTTCATTTGGTTCCATGTGGTCCCCGCGGCAAATAAAGAGCAGTATGAACAGTTGTCCCAAAGCGAGAAGAACACGTACTACTCCAGCCGGTTCAGCCCCGATTCCCAGTATGCTGACAGCAAAAGTATTAACAATTCTGGACTTCACACGTTACAAAGAATGTCTCGAGCGGGTAACCAGTCCGATCAGACAGACTCCTACTCGCAGCTACCTCATAGTGTGAATTCATCAGGGAAACCACCCTCGGGCCTGGTACCGTCACCTCAGAAAGTTCTCACCTCCACTGCAAACAGTGGGTATAACACCAAAAAGATAGGGAAGAGGCTCAGTATACAGCTGAGAAAAGGTAAGGCAGTAGTGCACTCCTCATATAGCATGAGGTATGTGTGTGTAGTGTATGTACATGTGTTCAGTGCCATTGTATTGGGCAGGACAGCTTGCAGAAGCACAGGGGAAGCGATGGATTGATTTTTGCAGCCAAGTGGCTGAGTTGTCCCTGACAGCATGCACAGGAGTCCAACCGTGCATTCGCATTGTGCAGTATGTTTGCAAAAGGCCATTTTGAAGAGTGCTTTAACATAGTTTTCTGTCTCTCAACTAATAGAGAAGTGCAGTAAGTGCTACAAATTCTGTTGGCCAAGACCCAGGGAATGATGAACTATTTAATTAATAAAAGTAAACAAGTGAAAATGGCCCATATTCCGTACTTTACCGATATCACGACTTTTCAAATTGAATAACTGTGGGTTTGCTGTTAGATTTTAAGAGTGTGTGGGATCCAGTTGGTAAATTGGACTTTCTAATTTCCAGCTAAAGCTTTTTTTTGTTCCACTGGGATGTGAAAGTCTTTGTTTAAATGGTTGAGATGTAATGTGGTATTTCCTATCTTAGGCCTTATGCTAATGTAGTTTGAATGGGGGTGAGAGACTATTTAAAAGCAGAGGAGAAGGCGGTGCGTGCTTATTTCAACATCTGTGTTATATGTGCACATGTAGATGCACTGGTACATCCGTGGAATTTTTATGATGTGTTGAATGTCCTTAGCGAGAAAATTAGGTATTTTTCTGCAGTTACTATCTAGATGCTTTTAAGATAGTTTGAAGTATAATAAAATGACATTTAGATGCAAGTATTTCTTAGGGTTTGGGAAATGATTTTTTAAAGGATTATACATGCTGTAAATTTTATGGTATTAAAATGAGCATGTTTAAGGTTAGATATAATTTGATCTCTAGGAGCTGGAATAGGGTTTACATTACACAGCAAAAAGTTTAGCCATGTGACAGAGTATTCTCCGTGAACTCAAAGTCCGTTCCCCTTAGGATATTGTATGTCCTTAGTGTTAATAGTTTTTATTAATTGATCTTTTTATCAAAAAGTATCAAAGACAATGCATTGAATGGTAGAGATTTTACAGTTTCACAGGTACCAGGCTACTTGTCACATTATCATTATGCTTTCCTTTCTATGAACTTCACATGAACCACCAGATTGCTTCTTTCTGGTTGCTGAATTTTAAGCTCTACAAACTTGGATGACATAAGGTTGAGTTGACAGTTTGCTTCTGTTGTTGATGCTCCTTCAATAAATTCTTTAGCCTATGAGCTCAGATCAGCCGTTTGGAAAAACTTATTGTTATTGGCTGAGTAAGGAATCACTGTGCTTACAAATATGCTCTCAGTCACTACAGTGATTTTTACCTATTTTTTTGTGTGTCCGGAAGCCTGTAGAAATATCACTCGGACATTACATAAAAGAATTCTTAGCCAGGAGTGGAATTATAGATTTAATATAATTTAAAAGCACCAACAATTAATATAGAATATGGGAATACAGTATTTTTGCATGAAACAAATGTGGCCTTATAGCTCATAAGATCTCTAAGGCCTTTGACACAGTCACCCACAACATCCTTCTCTCTAAACTGGAGGGATATGCGTGGACTGTCTGGTGGATGAGGAATTGGTTGGATGGTCGCATCCAGAGGGTGGTGGTCAATGGCTCAATGTCCAGATGGAGATCAGTGATGAGTGGTGTCCTGCAGGGGTCCGTATTGGGACCAGTACTGTTTAATAGCTTCATCAATGACGTAGACAGTGGGATCGAGTGCACCCTCAGCCAGTTTGCAGATGACACCGAGCTGAGCGGTGCGGTTGACACGCCTGAGGGACGGGTGCCATCCAGAGGGACCTGGACAAGCTCGAGAAGTGGGCCCGTGTGAACCTCATGAGGTTCAACAAGGCCAAGTGCAAGGGCCTGCACCTGGGGTCGGGGGGCAACTCCCAGTATCAAGGCAGGCTGGGGGATGAAGGGATTGAGAGCAGCCCTGCCGAGAAGGACTTGGGGGTACTGGTGGATGAAAAGCTGGACATGGCAGACAATGTGCATTTGCAGCCCAGAAGGCCAACCATATGCTGGACTGCATCACAAGACGCGTGGCCAGCAGGTCGAGGGGGGTGATTCTGCCCCTCTACTCTGCTCTGGTGAGACCCCACCTGCAGTGCTGCGTCCAGCTCTGGAACTCTCAGCACAAGAAAGACATGGACCTGTTGGAGCGGGTCCAGAGGAGGGCCACGAAAATGATCAGGGGGATGGAACACCTCTCCTATGAAGAAAGGCTGAGAGAGGGTTGGGGTTGTTCAGCCTGGAGAAGAGAAGGCTCTGGGGAGACCTTACTGCAGCCTTTCAGTACTTAAAGGGGGCTTATAAGAGAGATGGGGACAAACTTTTTAGCAGGGCCTGTTGCGACAGGACAAGGGGGAATGTTTTTAAACTAAAAGAGGGTAGATTTAGACTAGTGATAAGGAAGAAATTTTTTACAATGAAGGTGGTGAGACACTGGCACAGGTTGCCCAGAGAGGTGGTAGATGCCCCATCCCTGGAAACGTTCAAGGTCAGGTTGGATGGACTCTGAGCAACCTCATCTAGTTGAAGATGTCTCTGCTGATTGCAGGGGGAGGTTGGACTAGATGACCTTTAAAAGTCCCTTCCAACCCAAACTATTCTATGATTCTATGATTCTAAGATATGAGAATATAATTTTGATGTGTTATGGATTCTTTGACTGTAATGTGAGGTTACATTTTGGTCCTCTTGCACTGGATACTATTTCATAAATACTCTCCCCACTTCTATAATGTAATTTAGCCTTGCTGGCACCAATATATTAGATGGTTTAGATGAAAGAAGATCCATGCTACCTGTTGATGGAAAGTGATCTGTAAGATACTTTAACATGTAGTTCATGCCAGAGAAGTTTGGTGGCTTTTAGGCTAATATAAGCTTTGAAATCCATATCTAGAATGTATTTGAGAAGTTTAGAGGGAATATTTGTTTCTAACAGTTTGCTTATGTGAGAATACTATTTATGCAGAAGTGTCACCTAGCTCAGATTATAGACAGACAGACAGAAACTATTTAGTGTACTGTATTTCGTGCATGATATTTAAAAAAAAATGCATAAGTAAGGATACCTTCTTATCATTGCTGTATTTCATTTGTTAATATCCACTGCGAAAAGAGGCATGTCCTCCCATTTTGGCTTTTATTTGATCACTCTGAGAACATACATGTGGAACAACAAATTAAGCAAAACACTTAAGAATGCCCCCAAGTAGTTTGTTATAAATATGAGTGCAATAGGGATGTTGATTGTCTTTGATTATTTCTAATGAAGGATGTTGTAATAATATAGGCTTTATAGATATTTAACAAATGTGCTTTCTTTGTAGCTAACAGACAGCAGTTATTTCACCAATTACCATCATTAGATTAAAAACTCCTTGTGGGGTGCATTAAGGCATACAAGCATGTAAGGCTTCATCTTGAAATTCACTTTCGATTTAACCTGTGCATTCTGGTTAATGATGTAGTATATGAGAATTGACTCTTTTTCAATGCAGACAGACCTTCTTTATTACAGCTGTGTTTCTACATATTGCATGAGCTTTATTATATAAAATGACATGGTAAGATAACCCTACAGTATGTGCTTCTGTAATTATGATTTCTTAATATTTATTGCTGTTTTGGCATTTTAAAATAACCTGAACTTTCATAGGATTTAGCTGTTTAATAAAGTCAGAAGAGAAGGTCAGTCATATGTTTCAGTCAATGCAGAATGTTTGTTGGCTTTTCTAAATGAAAATGGATATCTGTTTATCTTTCCTTAAAGGTCAGGGCCTGAACTTTTAGCATATAGATGTAGGGGTTATTGCTGATATTCTAATGCCATTAAGGCTGTATAACAGTCTAGCTTAATAGCTCACACAAATTAAGATAGTACAAGAGATGACAGTGAGCCTGTGTTTATATATATTTTGGTGTAAGCTGATACACAGTAAGTACAAATAAATAAAAATAGTTCTTTACAGCTAATATATAGAGAAAATAAGACCACTGGTATAACATCCAGAGTTTTAGAACCGATTTTGACCTCATATACACCAGGACAATTTTCCTTTGACTTCAAGGGTTCGAGCCAGTGCAATTGCGAGAAATTTAGTCCAGCACTTATAAATAATAAATAACCAATTATACAAGAAATGATTCTAAGGCTTAGTCTTTGAGCAGTGAGTAAGTTGCAGCATTTAGCCTGATACTCGCCAAAGCATTCAAAAGACTGCTTTTCAATTGGACATTGTATTCATATATTCATATATACTGGTTTTGACATCACTGTACTAAGACAAGCCTGAAGTACTCAGTCTTTAAATTAGCTTCGTTTTATTTGATTGCCCTTAAGTATAATACTCATTGCATGGGATTATTTCTATCTATAACTACATAATTGTCTAGCTAAATTAAATATGTAATTCTTGAGGTAAAATGTCAAAACTGAGCTCTTGTTTTTTAAATTGGTCCCAGTTCCACCAAATATTTTGCTATTTTTTGTCTGAAGTATTCAGTGCATCAGTACTTTAGTCCACATCTCCCCGCTTCCGGAGAGCGACTTAACTACCAGCCGTGGAAGTTGGGATCATCTCTTCCTTTTTGGTCCAAAGAATATTTCTCTCTTGCAAAATAGTATAGCTTCAAGAGAAAGAAATGAGTGACACAACTGCAGGATACCTTACAGCAGGAGAGCTGTAGGAATCACCAAGTCCATCACAGAAAGGGCGTAGCAGCCATGTCCTAGGAGTTGGTGAGTCCTGAGAGGAAGGAGGCACCTTTGTGCAGTGCAACAGAGAAAAATGGTGAAATTGTAGATGTGAGGAGGATTACGAGACTCCTTGCTCTTCAGAGTTTCTTATTGGTTTGGTTTTGTTTTTTTTTTTTCTTTTCTGTTTGGTTTGCTGGCCCTTCTGTGGTTAATAACGCTCCATCTTACATACAGAGCCGAGCTTAAACACTGCAAGTCCCACCAGGTGACTGGGCACTCAGTGTTATGGCATGGTGACACTCAGCCCTGCTGCACCCACGTTCCTTTCTGCAAGAAGTCGTTAGAGACACAAATAAGATGCCATGGGTAGTTTGGGAGTACGCTAATTTAAAACGGCATCATATTTGCTATGGAGTAAAGCACATATATGGACAATGACTTATTTTACTTGGGTTTATATAGCAGAGCATACAAGACAGGACCCTGAACTTGTAAGATATCCTGCATCATGTATCTGAAGTGTACAGATTTACATACATTTTTCATCATACTCTTCTGTTTTCCCACACAGTTGCTTGAGCCAGACTTTGAACTGACATTTTAAATTTTTATTTAAAATTTCTTTTGAAGTGATATGTTCTCTTAGACTGATTTTAGAATTCCTGTTCAGATGCAGTATGGGTGTTCGTCACTTTTGAAATGAAGCATGTAGATTCCTAAATTACGTTAGTGACCTTGAGAAATGAGATTCAAAAGTGAAGCAAATCATTTTGGGCATTATTAGCTACTGAAGAAACATAAACTGCATCAAGTTTCATCTTTCCATTTTTTAAAAACACTTCTGATCACTATTTATTAGTAGGCTGTAGCAAAAAGGGAAGAATGTTTCTATTAGGTTGATCAAAGATTTTCTTGAGAGGTCTCAGCTTTGCTTAGAGAAAAAAAGTTGTTCCAAATCACTCAACTACACAAAAATGGGCATGCAGTTAATTTGTCTTGATCATGCATGTGGCTGCAGAAATTTTTTAGACAGCTGAGCAGTCAGCCTTCTAAGCAGTCATTTGCATGTACAGTTACCCTGACTATGCATACACAAATTCTGAAAATATGGGGCTTAAACTAGGAGCAGTAAAATAACTTTTCAGGAAGTATCAAAAATGATCTTGGTTAGTTTCATGAAGCCCCTGACAATGAGGAGAGCGTATTTGCTGTTCAGCTCTTACATGAGGTCCAGTCCTTAATAAAAACTGCTTTCTAGTATAAAACAGTAGGGTAATTATTTCAGCAATCATCCATCCATACATGGATCTCAAGAAAGAGTCCACTGTGAAAAAGCAGGAACTTGAAATGTTTGGAAGGAGTGTCTGCTCTGATTATCGTCAGAGAGTGTTTGGCCCTTCTGCTTAGTTTTATTGTAACGTTATCTCGCTCCTTATTCTGGATCATTTTATAATGTAATACTTTCATTAAGTGGGGATGCTCTATTTTGTAATTTTTGTGACTTTGTGTCACAAACTGTTTATATGCATAACCAACCTCCCTTATTGTTTTAGGAAAGGGAGAGGGTGTTCTTTGTCTTTCATGAAGATTCTGCACTTTTCCTTAACAATCCTTTATTCCATCTTAGGACTGTTCACCCACATGGATTTTCCATATTCAGGTTGTTCTGAAATGTTCTCTGCTTCTCTTGCATAAGTACTAACAAATGTGCTGCCCAATTGTCTGGTTATCAAACATTTTCCATTGTTTTAGAAGTGAGATTTTTTTTTTTGTTTAAATTTAGGGAGATCTGTACTGAAGTAGCTGAGAACCATCTGCATTTTCTTAAATTAGAGGAGAAAGAAATGAATGATTTACTTCTAGCTTTGCTTACAGTCCTGAAAGGGAAGATAACTGTAAGAGAAGTATATAAGTAGTTGTCAGTGTAGGTCCTTCAGATGCTCCTTATTGGGTCTCTGAACTAATGTCCTTTTGAGAGTGACGTGAAAGTACTCGAAGCAGTGCAGAGGTGATGCTTGCTTTTTGTCTCGTGTTCTGGCAGTGTTTCTACCCAGCAGCACATTTTGCTGCTGAGAATTTAGACCTGCAGTTGGTGCTGGATGAGGAGTGCACAATTTTTCATGCAGAAGAGCCTTGGAAAGACAGAAACGTTATGCCAGACACACTCTTTCCACAATCAAGAAGATAATCCTAGCATTAGTGAGAAATTAAACACTTCTTCACTGGGAGATAATAGAAAACCTAGCCACCTCCAGTAAGATTTAATAATTTTTTTAACATACCGTCAGTTTGTGATCAGGCTGATTCCAAATAAGATGATGGTGTTCATTTTGAATATGTATTTAATTAACTTCCATGAAAGTTTTTTGCCCCCCCCCCGTCTTAATGTACTAGAACTGATTTCCTCCAAAACAGCAACTGAAGCATCAAATCTGCCCCTCTTCTGTTTGTACAACATAGTTCTTTTACTTTTGTAACTGCCCTTTTTATTCACTTAAAACTACTTTGTCTTCAGCTCTGAGCTGGCTGAGCTCTCGAGGGTAATGTGACCTTAGAAGGCGTGTTCAGCATCACACTCAAGAGAAGAAGGAAGCTCTAACTTGTCGAGAGAGCTGCTGATTTATCAAAGAAGCCTAAGAATTTAAATTACACAAATTAGTGGGTAATTTTTAAATGTTATTATCACTCGGTGTAATTTGATCGTTGTCAGACATGACAGCTATAGAGGGAGGAAGACATTTTCTACCCTCTTTCTTTTTAAAATCTATAAGAGATTAAGTTGTACATAGCTCAAATAATCTAGACCTTGCAAAGTAAAGCTCCTAGCTTTGAGTAGGATGACTCCCGTGTTTTCAAAAAGATGGGAGTTTCTTCTGTTTTCTGCTCTTGTTCTGGTTCTGCCTGTATGTGTGTCCAGTTTCTCCCATATTATTAGTATAAATCAGAGATATCAGAGGAGCCTACCGTATGTTTGCACAGTTCCCTATTTATTATAATACAGTTCTACACCCTAAGAACTGAAAACCTTTTAGCAGCAGGGAGATGTTAAGATGTTATATCATTCCTATCAACATGAAATGCATGAGGTAGAGATAACTAAATCAGTTATGTATATAAAAAGAAAAAAAAAAGCTTAAAATCAATCCAGTCACAGAAGTCATATTTATTTTTGGCCTTGGTCGAATGTATCCATTTATTTCCCAATCTTGTGAACTTCTAATTTATATACAATAAGCATAGCAGTTTATGAAGCTGTATCATACAGCTAAGGACAGCTCTAGTGCACAAATACTAAAATGAAGCAGTGAAAAAGTAAGAGGAAAATGACACCCAAAAGCTGCCTCGTGCAGAGCTGTACAGAGCAGCATAGCAAACTGTAGCCCAGTTGAGGCCCTCTCTTTCCACAGAAACAAGTAATTAGAATTTTCTTCTGCTAATAGCTGGGCGCAGTGTGGATTTGTGGCGTTCTGCCCGCTTTGGTAAAGGCTTTCTGCGGAGTTGACAGCAGAAAATGCCACAATCCAAATTTATATCCTGTGTGCGTTTGTAATGTGAACATTTCAACTTCTGTTTTTTCTGCGAGCGTTTAAAGTAGACTGTGTGAACCAGACATCTGTAATGATGCCGTAATCAGGCTGAGGGGATTAAGCTTATTAATAATGAAATATTGTCCTGGGCATGCAGTCATGTTTTGATATTACTTTAGAAATTTTAGCAGACAAAACCTGTACTCCAAGAGCAGCATTCAACACAGATCCTTAAATAAGAAAAAGATAAATTCTATAAAAAGCTGAGATGTGTCTTAAAAAAACCTTAAACCTATATAGATCATCTTCACATGTTGCAAGGAGTTAAAGAGCTCTATGAACGTTTGAAGCATCATTAAAATTGTGAGGTCTCCAAAGTAAAATATGGATGTTATGAGATTTAATATTTTTTTCATCTCTGTATAATAGCACTGATAAATTTTATATCAGCCTGAAAGTGGATGAAGACTTTCAAATTCAAATGTCAGTTTTTCAGCTATCTTGAATGCTGCAGACATAAAGAAGGGAGGTTGTCTCGTGATAGTTAGCCTAGAGGAATTGATCCAAATTTCCTGAACAATATGAGCTGCATGCGCTTGCTGTGGATACCTGAGGACTCACATACATTTAAGATGAAGACTTTAAAGGTTATATCCCTCCCAGCCCTGTCACCTGTATCAACTTACTTCTTAACATGATTACCATCTTGATAATAAAATACATTGTACTAAATTTTAATCAAATGTAATTGTGCAGATTTCAGAAATGTGCATGTAGACTAATGTTGTCTATATTGGACTCCTGCTTCCTTTTCACATGTGTGAATATGAACCTGCTCAGTAAAAAAGCAGACTTAGCAAATGAACATGGGGAACGGTAAGACAGAAATTAATTCAGGCTTTAACCTCAAATGGTTATATAGTTGTGTGTTTTTCACACAGGTTGTGTTCAATTTCCCAGGGGCTCAAAGCTGAGGACTATTGCATAAAAGTTCAGCTTCTGTCTGTCCCCATGATTTTATGCAAACGGATGTATTGTGCAACTTTTAGGGACCATATCTGATACTGCGGAGTCCTAACTGCAGGTTGTCTTAGCAGGTCAGATTAAATGTGGGTTGGGCGTCTGTATGCCTAGCTGGAGAACTTGAACTGTAGGCATATCTTGACAACTTCTGAGATGTTTCAACTGGAAGTTGTAGGTGCTGATACTCTGTCTCCGCTGAATGTCTGTGTTCCATGCTAGATTAAATGTCCTGAATAGACTTGATGTGCAGTGTTGGGGGAGGGGGGGCATGTTTCAACGTAGAGTCTCAAAGGTTGTTGATAACACTTCAGATTGCTTCAAAGAGATGATCACAAATGAGTTTTCTGCATAGTAGGAAAGGCTTCTGTTTGTCCTCTCAGCTTGTGAATCCCAGAGCTGGTGGGCTCCTAAGGTACACTTCAATAACCAATTGTGGGCATAATTTCTCTGAAATACGAGCAAACCTCATTTGCCGTATTGACTGGACCCTCTTTCTGGATTTCTCCAGATCATCTTAAACGTCTCTGTTTAGCTTCAGTCAGTCTTAGCCAAGTGTAGTCAGTCACCTGGATGCACGGCAGGACCTCAGAAGCGGCAGCCTGGCTCTGCTCCTTGCCTGCATGACAGAAGGTGGGGTGGAACCCAGCAAGAGCCAGGGTGAAGCCCCGAGGCGGAGGAGCTGTTGACAGAAAACAGCCTGAGGTCCTTCGGAGCAGAAGAAATGAGACCACTGAGCTCTGGTTCTGTCTGTCACCTGCCGGTGTCCATAAGTGAACAGACAAAGCCCCGTGGCCAGCAGCGCTGGCTGACTGACATTGCTGAAAGAGTCGCAAAAGAGAAAGAAAGGATCATTGATGAGATCCAGATTGACAAGGGGGAAGGCAGTGATAGGATATCGGATATGCTTTGTTCTGATTCCTTGTCACTCAGCTCGTCTGAAATAGAAAGTTGGAAATATGGCAATGACTTGGAAATCATCAGAACAGCAAGTTGCAAGGAGGGCCTGCTGAGCCACCTGTGCCAAGACTCAGTGCTTCAGCTATAGCGTTCCTGTACATGCCTTTTTTTTCTTTTCTTGCCATGCAGTAATTCTTACATCTTATATACGTTATTTTCATTGTATCAGTGAGGTATATGTACACTCTGCTGGGTAAAAATAATATATAATATAAAATGTGCATTTTAACAAGTAATACTCTGCATTCTTTATGCAGGTACAGAAGGCTTGGGATTTAGCATTACTTCAAGAGATGTCCCAATTGGTGGCTCTGCTCCAATTTATGTGAAAAACATCCTTCCGAGAGGTGCAGCTATTCAAGATGGAAGACTAAAAGCTGGAGACCGATTAATTGAGGTGATGAAGTGTTACATGTTGTTTGTCTGTGTTTTGGCATGAGCCCATGCACTACTTCACTTCCAAAAGCTCTTAGTAGTTTATGTTATAGGGAAATGTTTCCCTCTTCTTTTTTTCCTTTTTTCTGGTTTTTTTTTTTGGCTTTGTTTTTTTAGGTAACAGATTAAGGGCTGTGCATTTTCAGTACATAACTGTTTTAAGAGCTGGACCCAGACATACTATGAAAACATGAGTTTAAGTGTCCTTATGTGAATATAGTGCCATAGTCTTGCATTGCTGTTTAGGAATAAGTTGAAGCAAAGTAAGAAGAGGCATTAAATCAGCATGGAGTGACAGACCAGAAATCATTGAAGATGTTGCCAAGTATGGAAGACAAAACCCTGAAAAGGTTTAGTGAATTAACTTAAAGGCACGATATAAGAGGAGGGTAGCACTACAGAAAATCAAGGCCACTTCCCTCCTGAAGAGAGGATGTCCTCAAGGGAATTAAATGTCTCTTAGATTTGCAGAGATCTTCCTGCAAATCCAGCTGGAGTGATGTAAGATGTTACCACCCACAGCTCTTCATTACCGTCCCTAAGCCAAATGACACTGGAGGTACAGCGGAGACTGTAACTGCCTCTCAGTGCCCTAACTTCACTTAACTGCAAAATTGGCAAAGTCAGCTTGAATTCTTGCTGGAGGGTAGCCCTCTATAATTACTGTAATTCAAGGTAACCCAGATGACTTGGGTAGAAGGGGACTCAGAAGCATTTAAGATGACAATTATGGCACCTCAGCTGCGTGATCTGTGATCTCTAACAAGGGAAAGGAAAAAGATGGTTTGCTGACTTCTTCTGAGCACCACGCTCTCTTGCTTAACACTGTTAGCTGATTTGCCTTACATTTCCAAAATGTTTCTGTACAGGTAAGCCTGAGAATACCCTGTCCTTCTCTGGCTTCTCCCTTACTCAAGTTAGCTCATAAAGTGGGAAATCTACCTATATGTATTCCATACCTGTCTGTACTGGTAAATGGTAGGTGGAAGCCAAGGGATTAGACCACTAGCAAAGGCAAAAAAAGAGCAACTGCTCCAAAGTTATTTGAGGGGAAAAAAGTTATTTTCTACTTTTAACACAATTTATTGTGCAAGATACATTTGGAAGATATGTATGACACCATGTGGACACAGGACCAGTTTTGGATCACACATTGATTTTACCAAAGAATTTTTATGCAGAAATTCTTGTAAAAAATATTGGTAGATGGAATTAGTTGGCTTTAGAGTACACTGGAGTATACAGTTCCTGCTAAAGAGGAGGGAAATATTGCTGTCTTGCTTCTTATTTGTATTCGTATGTAAAGAATACATGTTTAATTAATTCTATTAAATGGAAGCTATACTGAGCCAATAAGCAGATTGCTTCAGTGAGGGTTTTTTAATACACGTGACTTTTTGGTATGAACTTCTACTGTTTTTCCTGGTTTGGAGTCTTATCAATTTCTAATATTTCCTTTGTCACAGGTAAATGGAGTTGATTTAACAGGAAAAACTCAAGAAGAAGTTGTGTCCTTGCTGCGAAGCACCAAGATGGGAGGGACTGTCGGCCTTCTGATTTTTCGACAGGAAGAAACATTCCATCCAAGGGAACTGGTGCGTAAAATAGAGAGCAGCTAAGAGATTTAGATGAGTATGAGCAAATGATTTGATCTTGTCACCTGCTAGTAAACATGCATGGCCAGCACTGAATATAAGAAAAAAAAAACCCCAGCTATTTTGCTTTATTTAGAACATTTTACATGAATGTTTTTTATTCTCTTCGAGATCTGCTATTGGAATTAAATATTTGTTAATAATGTATAAGTGAGAGTTTTATTTTGAGTTAAAATGTTTATTATAGAAGAAGCTATTGGATGGACTTTATTTGGATGCATGCAGACAAGTAGATTATTTCATATCTTTCATATGGACGAATCTATGTTTGAAAGCCTGCCATTTGTCCCACTACCTGCTCACTAAAATGTTTTAGAGCATATAATATTATGCCAAAACAGGATATGTAAATACCTTTCTATCAAAAAATGGAATATATAAGAAATAGTAGCCTTTTTTGAATATAAATGCAATCTCTGTGGAATGGAAACCCTGCAGTTATTAATTTAGCAGGGTAATTCAGAAAATGTTTCTGAGAAATTTACATGAAATGGAAATAAAATGATGTTTCATACTGTACCTGCTCCACTTGCATAGTGTATACAGATATTTCTCTGATAATTATACAAGATAATTTCTGTTATGAAAAGGTAGACTGTGAATGTAGCAGTCGTACTTTGTTCTGTATTCAATTAAACTGCTGAATTTATTTATTATTTGTATTATCATAGCTATATATAGCTCTAAAAATAACTTATTTGGCTCCATTATCATGAGAAGACAGACAAATATAAGTAACGTTTAGTGTGATTAATAGATTGCTTCATTTTTCTATTGGATTTGTGTTATTTTGAATGCAAGGAGAATGAATTTTTGTTTGGCCATTTCAAGACATTTAACATTAGCCTTTTATTTTTCAAAACTACAATTAAACCTAGGAAGTCAAAGTAGCAGGGAAGGTTGCAAATGAACAACACTTTTACCTTAATATTCTTGGAACGTGACTTCAGGTACTGAAGTGAAAGTTGTCATAAAATGAAGAGAAATCAACAATTTGAAATCATATTATGCCCTACCTTATTGCTGGAACTGTAAAGCAACCTGTTTATAAGTTCCTATGATGTAATTTTCACAGTATTGCTCTCTTACATAAAGGTGAATGAAAATGCTTTTTAAGTTTTCTAAATAAACTTAGAAGTAAGAAAATGTCTTAATTTTGTGTATATTATTTCTGTATTAAAATGAGGAAGTTATAATGCATAATTTAACACGGTATTTTGTTTAAATAATTGCAAACAAAGATATGATGTGAGTATGGCAGAGATTTAATCATAGTAATACTTGATTCAGTTTTTAAAATATCAGCAAAGCAGCCCCTTTAAATGAGTTCAACCTCAGTAGCCTCCCTGCTGCTCTCAGGCGATACTCTCTCAGCTATTTTGGCAAACATCAACATAGGGAAGCCAGATCTCATTGTGGCTGTGTCAGGTAGTAGGTGGGCTCTGCGCTATGTAGTCAGAGACCAGATCTGAACTGGTGTACATTTCTGTAGCTCCAGTTGAACAAATGGTATTGTGAGGATCTGACAGTACATGTGTGTGATCATCCTTTGTTGCATAAGAATTTGTTTGTTTGCATTTTGACATGAAGAAATGTTAGGTGAGCTCTGCTGACAGCTGTCAAAGAGCAGGAGCAGAATTGCTGGGGAAGGTGTTGAACTAAAACCCATCATAAGGGCTGTTCTTTATTCTCTGGTGAGAAATAATCTTAAAAGAAAAAAAAAAGAAGTCTTTCCGACCAGCTCCTCTTATTGTCTTTTACTAGCTTTATGTACAAAAAGAAAGAAAATTAATATTGAAGGAGGGAGGGGAATGATCTGAAATCATGTCAGTTCATCTTTTTCATATGCAAACCTTCTTTGGCCACTTAGGAACAATTTGTCTTTGCATCCTTCCCTTATTTCTGTCATATTTTCTACATTTGTATGCTTTAAATATTAACTGAATGAGATATGTCTCAGAAATCATATGCATAAAATCATGTTATTTGATATTATCCATCTCGTAAAGTGCAGGACTTGCTGTTGCTTACTGAGGAGCACTCAGTATTAAAACCATTTTATATTTGCCAACATTTGTACAGATAGTAATCCCAATAAAAGAGGTGTTTAGATTTTACGTTTTGGGTTATGGCTTGTTGAATGACTTTTGAAAAGTTACTTATCCTTGGGTTTCTTTGTAAGTGAAATGAAGATAATAAACTTTCAGGAGAGTTGTGGCGTTTAATGTCTTTGATATATATTGCCATTATTGTCTGGAAGGGACCTATGAAAATGTGTAGCTTATCTAAAACTTATGGGAATGTTAAGTTGAACCCGTATAGGTTAGCATGGGATCTTTGTAGTTTGTGTTGTCAGGTTAGGGGGTGTGTGTGTGATGGAGAACCATCATCCAGTGCAGCAGCTTCTGTACAGATCATGGTAAAAGTGAGTAAAACGTGGATGCAGGGAATAAAACCAAATTGGCCGGAGTCAACTCTAACTAGTGAGATCTGGAAGCCCTATTATGCTTCTCCAGAATACCAGGCATTTTATTGCTTCCAGAATTAACCTAATGCCAGATAGGTAACATATTGGGGCTTGTCCACATCAGTGTGAGAGGCAGCTTGTCTCTTAAAAATCTTCCCTCCCTGCCCCCTTCTGTTGTGAAAGGAGTGAGGATTACTCTGGTTAAGTAGAGCTCCTGTTGTACTGTGGTTACCTCACATAACCAAACATAACTTGCTGTGAAAGATTTTCTTAGAGCTTGCTACTGACTATGTGAATCCACTGAAGGATTGACTTGGGTTATTTAGCTTTTGAGCTTAATTCTCAGTATCAGCACAGACTGGCTGTCAGTTAGTCTCCTGTACCCTACGAGTTAATATGCCCATTGGTACATGTAGGTCCTTTACATGTTCCTGGAAGTTGGCTCCTTCATCTTTTTTTCTTATTGGTTATTAGCTGTAGATTAAAGCTGACTGGATGTTTTTGTTACTACCTTGACCACCACATTTTTGTGCTTAATCATTTGAATCTCCTGCAAAACAGCCCAGAGCAAAAAAGTCCAGTAAACCCTAGCATTTCATTTTGGCCTGGCTGAATGAAAAGAAATAGCTGGTTAGTCCCAAAGTGATCATTCAGCCAGCAGGAAGGTGGCTCCTGGGTGCTCAGTGGGGTTTTAATATGGGTGGACATGGGCTTGGAAGAGCAATAGTTCCTTACGTGTGTTTCCAGAATTGGCTGGGGGATGCGGAGAGGTTTTCCAATGGTGTATGTTTGCCCTATGTGCCCTGAGACACAGGTGAGGAATGCAAGGTATAGGAGGGTCCCATCTGTGGTGGACTGAAAGCACCCTCCTGTCCTGGGATATCCAGTGCTGTAGTTCTGGTTCATCCAAACACACTCAAAAGGGGGATTCCTTGTTAAAATGAGAATGGATGTTTTAAAAAATAGGTAGTTGTTTAAAATATTTGGAAGGGTTCATCTGGACTGCTGAGGTTGTTCTTTGAAGCCTTCAAAGCAGAAAGGAAAGAGCAGGGGAGAAACATCCCTGAACGAGAATATTCCACCAGCCAGAAAATGGTGCAAGCAGCTGTGATCCTTCCTTGGCCAGATAGTCACCTCCACCTCCCTCGTAGCCAGATAACGTCAGGTGCACTGGCCTAAGATCGCTGGATGTTATTTTTGTTCACCTCTCATTTAGTGCTTGTTTAGACAAATCTGAATCAGGGAGTGTGACGAACACCCTTTGTTTTTCCATTACTACTTCACGTCAGAATTAGAGCTCTTTGTTTATCCCCCTGCTGATAGATAGTATATGTCGTATGTAGTCGTGTTCTTATTTTTTTTTTTTACTTCCTTTAGAATGCAGAACAAAGCCAGTCACAAATTCCAAAGGAAACGGTAAGAGCTTTGTCTTTTCCATACTGGAAGACTCCCAAATGTTTTTAAATTGATATGGCACTTCTCCATCAAAGTTTCACAGATCCTCCTTTCACCTTATATACTGTAGATGGCTCTCTCTAGCTTTACATTTTAATGGTGTTTTTTAATGTAATTTCAAATACTGTTTGAATATTATATACAATTCAATTATTGTGTACATTCAAGTGCTATTTGAAATTACATCTTTTATACACAGCCAAAGGTCTGAAGTTGGAGTAATAAGAGTAGACTGTTAGTTTGGGTTACTTGTTGAAACTAATTGTTTAAATCACGATTATATGACTGAAACTTGAGATACAAACACAGAAATTAGGCAGTTTGGATTTAAGTCCCAATTGTATCCTCATAGCAAACCACTGTTTGTTAGTTATTTTTAAGAATTTATAGGGAAGTAATACCAAGTTTAACCCTTTGAAGGCTGTAACAGGTTTGTGTGTGATGTGTCAGTGAGGCTATATATTGAGGTTGTATACTGTTTATTTATATACTTCATTTTAGCCAGTGGAAGAGGATTGGTGTTAACACACATTATACTAATATATGTAAAAAGTTTTTCTGAAATAAAAGGTTTATTTTATGAAATATTAACAGAGGATATAATAATAATATATTACCTTAAAGGTATACTGTATTTTACTTAAAACATACTTCAAGAAACTCCATTCAATTAGGTACCTATTTCAAAATTAAATAATAAATTAGATTATGGAGAAATTAAAAGGATTCGTGCTGGGATTTGAAATTAGTTAGGCTGCTGAAAAACAGAAAAAGCTTGTCTAGATGATTCAAAATGCCTTACCAGCAATGATGAGATGGTGTCTGGGATAAAAAGAAAGTCAAGACTAGGTAAAGAGATGTAAGAGCCATCTCAGTGAAACAGTCTAGAGTACACTGGTTGATACTATTAATGTTTCAGGCCAATGGAATGTAACTGCTAAAATGGGCGTTTGGGTTGAATGTAGCAATATTCACTTTTATCCCTCTGTCTTTTGATGTCCTTTGAGTCTGAAAGTCATCTGCATAAGGGCTCTGCAAAATCGTGGGTGTATCATTGTTTCAGACATGCCTCGCAGTGTCTTTTTAGTACATCTCATTAGTGCATGTACGTTTTTATCTTCATAGTTTCTTACCACGTACTGCTGATATGTAAGGAGATCAAAGATCAAAGCCCAGGACAGTATTTCTGCCTGTAATTGAATACAATTGAAAATAATTTATGGGTGCAGCGTTATAAAAGTATCCTGGCTTTAGGAGTTGAAATTCTGCCCCAAAACCTCATTAAGATTAGGCAGGTTGCCTATAGGGTGTTTATATAAAGCAATTGCTCATCTGTTGCAAAGTTAATGCTTTGTACCATAATTCCATGGTGAAATCTTTTCTCTATGATTTTTCTGATCAACTTCCTGACTTCATCTAAGAAAAGACCAAAAGAAAATAAGGGTGTCTGATTTGTTCTCTATTGGTGCGAGCTAAAAATTGCTTGTTAACCAGGGGATTATGCAAGCGGGACAGGGGGTGTATGGGTAGCTAGGGATTTCTGAAAAACCAGTCAGAAAGCCCTAGCAAGCCTTGAAAATAAGGAAGTGAATTGGGAAACGTGTGGAGACATTTTTGGTTAGTGAGGGAATGAAGCTAGAAAGCTTATCAATACAAAAATGTTTTTTTGTGTAATGTCTTGGGATTTTCATGCATTATGGGGTGGGATTTTTTGTTTATTTGAAGGCTCAGAGCAACAGTGATCAATAGTAGAAACAATAGGTCTCTTTACATTTGCCTACTCCTGGGTGGGAATAAAAAATGGACTAAACGTGAAAGGTGCCAGTGGGTATTTATAATGCACAATGCTTTTGCACTTACCCCCCTTCTTAGAGTCTACTTTGTTTTGGATATGTGTGATACCCCAGTGCTACAGAATGAATTTTCCTCAGCTGCACATTAATAATATAGTCACACACTTTTTTTTTAATTATTATTTTTGAAAGGATTTTTCATTGCTTTCCTTTATTCTCCTTGGTTCTGCCTCAATCCCTATTAATTCCCCCTCTGCTACTTTTCAGGTCTTTGAGATTTCTAATCTTGCAATTTCTATTTCTGTGCCTGCTCTGATCTTTGTGCTGTTGTGAGTTTTTAGTCTTCAAGTGTCAAGGACTTGCTAGTAGAAAACAAAGAAAAAAAAAAACACAACACCCCCAAAAAAAGCATTATGAAAGCAGTGAAGCTATAGAAATGAGAAAGAGGTGAAATACAGGTCTGTTTTTAATTTAAAGGCAAAATGGTTGTGGGGTTTTTTTGTTGTTATGCCTTTGTCGGGAAATAGAAGAAAAATGCACCTTTGAAATTAAAAAAGAAAAAAACCCTTGAAAATGGAAAGCCTGAGATAAAATTTATATGTAGACCCCAAAATATATAAAGCCTATTTTATCAACACATTAGTAACACTCAGGGCTTACATTCATGTTAGTTTGAAATGGTTTACACTAATATTGTGGCACTTGGATGCAGTAGTTAGAGTCTGCATAGATGTAACAAAAGAAAACCTTGAAAATTAGATTTTTCTTAGTTTATTTGTGGCCTGAAATCCTTGAGAGAGTTATTTCTTATTACCCATATAGGAAAGCATATGACTTCATATTTTGCACACCATCACGGAATACAGATTCTCATAGTCTCATTCTTGAACTTCCGTATGAGGAGTTTTTGTAACTTGCTAAGCTCGCAGAATTTAAGCTTTGCTCTCCAGTTAACCATAAGAAATGCAAATTGCTAATGCAGCTTCAGCTTCTATTCAGTAACTGTGCCCTCGTGAAAACAGTACCGCTGTTTTTACCTTCTGTTTTGCTGACGAGCGGAACAGGCGCTCCGTTTACTCCTGAAGCAAGGAAATCTTCTGTATCTCGGTTGAAAGATTGTTTCACCCAGCCACGAGTTTGTACCATTTGTATAGCTGATGACAACGTGGAACAGATGCACCTATTTCTAAACATGGTGATTATTTGGAATGTAGGAGATTGACCGTAATATGAAAACTAGTAATTTATCATTATTACATTTCTGTTTCTAAGCATAATTATCTTAATCTTGTTACAGAGCATTGAAATGAACTGTTAATTATGCTATGTAAAACATCTGCCAATTAATTTTTCCTCATACTCTTTGAAAGTCAATAGTGTTTCAGTAATATTTTTCTTTTACAATTGTCATTCACTGTTTGTTTTCTGAATTCAAACCAGCAAGTTAACTTTCACGTAAGCACAATGCTAGAAAAATAATAATTATCAGATATGTAAGTATTTTCTAGGGAGTGTTGTCTATTGGCAAAAAGAGATTCAAAGTTAGGATTCAGGATTTCATTTCATGATTGTTGCACTCAGCAGCATGGGAAAAGCTTCAGTTTTCTGTTCTCATTTGTTTTTGTGTCAAATTGCTGTGAGTGAGCAGAATGTTATGAATTTTAGTGAGTGCAGGATTTGTAACAGTGACATAACAAGAGCGGTTGGTGTGTTGGAACAATATATAAATGTTTAGCAGCCCTGATAGAAATTGCAAATGGGATTGCTTTTTATTTTCTTCTGAACTCAAACATCTGATACTCCTGTTATTATCTAAATTTCATTTTGATCACTGTATTTTTTCAGAATCCAAGGATAACTTCATGGCTAAACCTATCAGCATTTTGGGATTCAATTGCTGTTCTTGCTGTAGACTTTTCTGTGTGATTCTGAGTAAATTAGCTAGCTACATTTTTTATGCAAGAATTGACATCACCTATAGAAGTGGGGTGATACCACCATGGTCAGAGGCATTTTGTAAGAACTAATGCATAATTTTTTATGTACACTTTTTGTTTGCAACTTTTCATGTTATGAATATGAGAGATATACTAACAAAAGCCTAGAAAGACATAATTTATATTGATTAATGGATAGAAAATTCTTGGAGCTTAATCTTGAGGAAGAAAGCACTGTCAGTGTTGAGCTTTAAAATGGTGGTATTCTGTGTGCGTGTGTGTTTGTTTTTTACTTTTGGTGAAAAGCTGTTTGCATTACTTCAAGATATGTAGTCACTGGGTACATATCCATAGCTATTTTTCAAAAGCTGTAAGTTAAGTTCCCACCACTTCATATTTAGCACTTACATACAACTTCAGCTTTTATAGCAGCTTTGTATCATTCAGTTGATGCAACTCTTCCTTCACACAGAACCTTCTTTGGAGAACAGTTTAGAGCTTCATCAATTTCCATTGCAGCAGTAGGTGATCCAAATGTCTAAAAATGGAGCCAAGATCGTACATTGACTAATATCAGTCTACACCAACAGCAGTACTGATATCATTAGATACAGAATGATTTTATCAAAAGAGGAGAAGGGTATCTTGAGGGCGCTCACAAGCCATGTCCGGGACAACCAGGGGATCAGGCCCAGCCAGCATGGGTTCATGGAAGGCAGGTCCTGCTTGACCAACCTGATCTCCTCCTATGACCAGGTGACCTGCCTAGTGGATGAGGGAAAGGCTGTGGATGTGGTCTACCAAAACTGGTGGCTCACAGCTCAGACAGGTGCACTCTTTGCTGGGTAAAAAACTGGCTGGACGGCCGGGCCCAGAGAGTTGTGGTGAATGGAGTTAAATCCAGTTGGCGGCCGGTCACGAGCGGTGTTCCCCAGGGCTCAGTGCTGGGGCCGGTCCTGTTCAATATCTTTATCAATGATGTGGACGAGGGGATCGAGTGCTCCCTCAGTAAGTTTGCAGATGACACCAAGCTGGGCGGGAGCGTTGATCTGCTGGAGGGTAGGAAGGCTCTGCAGAGGGACCTGGACAGGCTGGATCGATGGGCCGAGGCCAACTGTATGAGGTTCAACAAGGCCAAGTGCCGGGTCCTGCACTTCGGCCACAACAACCCCAGGCAACGCTACAGGCTTGGGGAGGAGTGGCTGGAAAGCTGCCCAGAGGAAAAGGACCTGGGGGTGCTGGTTGACAGCGGCTGAACATGAGCCGGCAGTGTGCCCAGGTGGCCAAGAAGGCCAACGGCATCCTGGCCTGTATCAGAAATAGTGTGGCCAGCAGGAGCAGGGAGGTGATCGTGCCCCTGTACTCGGCACTGGTGAGGCCGCACCTCGAATCCTGTGTTCAGTTTTGGGCCGCTCACTACAAGAAGGACATGGAGGTGCTGGAGCGTGTCCAGAGAAGGGCAACGAAGCTGGTGAAGGGCCTGGAGCACAAGTCTTATGAGGAGCGGCTGAGGGAACTGGGGTTGTTTAGCCTGGAGAAGAGGAGGCTGAGGGGAGACCTCATCGCGCTCTACAACTACCTGAAAGGAGGTTGTAGTGAGGTGGGTGTTGGTCTCTTCTCCCAAGTAACAAGCGATAGGACGAGAGTTGCGCCAAGGGAGGTTTAGATTGGACATTAGGAGAAATTTCTTTACTGAAAGAGTGGTCAGGCCTTGGAACAGGCTGCCCAGGGAAGTGGTGGAGTCCCCATCCCTGGAAGTATTTAAAAGACGTGTAGATGAGGCGCTTAGGGACATGGTTTAGTGGGCATGGTGGTGTTGGGTTGATGGTTGGACTCGATGATCTTAGAGGTCTTTTCCAACCTTAATGATTCTATGATTCTATGAGAGGTTTGACTGATGATTAAGCTGATGCTGTTATTTCCTCCATGGTGTTTAGGAATACTGCAAATAACTGGTGCTGATTATTTTTATACCTTTTTATCTTCTAATGGTGTGAGGCACAAGGGTGATTACAATGTTTTAAAAGCCTTTTTTAGTGCTATTTTGAGGGGTTTCAGATTATATTTTTAATAAAGTTGTGACATAAGAAACAGATCACTGGCCACATGAAAGAAAGAGGTAGTGAATGTGTGATCTTCTGCAGGATACTGTTGTGTTTACAGTCTTTTACCATAGGAGGTACTGTAGTATTGAAAGCATGTTCTGGGACATTAGTGAGTAGAGCTGAGATATTAATTCCTAGTGATAAATTAATACATCAGTTGAGTGACTGTGTTTATGAATGCTCTTTGAGTAATCTGAATTTCCTGGAACGTTCAACGATAATCCACATAAACTTCTGTGTAATACTGTGCTTGGGACTGACCCTAACGCTCATAGTTTTGACTTCATCATCTGCAGGTGATTTACCTGGGCTGCAGCGTGGCACACCCAAGCTGGCTCCATGCAGCTCTGCGGGGCAGCTTTAGCTGTTTTCTCAAAGCTTGCATTGATAACACTTGCTGGCCAATTACCGGTTTTGTGGAAGGCAATGTACATGTCCCTCCACTGAGGTTCTGTAACAGGGTTGCCTCAGCGCCACCATTGCAGAGTCATCCTGAAGCTGCACTGCTGTGCACATCATTATTTACCATTATTATACTATTTCCTACATACTGACCTTACGTTATTTTGAATAAGAGATGACTGTATAAGGCATTTACAATTCAAACAACAGATACAGGGGGTGAGACTGAAAGGGCCCCCCAGCTCCTTTAGTTGGTCATCTGCTAGCACAGGCAATAGGGTCATCAGGTTCTTTCAAACACTTGGCCTAATTTGGGTGAGTGCAAAGTTCACATTGTTGCTTAAAATTCCTATTTAAACCTCTGAAAACGCATCGGTTGTGTGCAAAGCTTGTTTTACTGCACTGTTGGCTTTAGACTCTTGGTGTTGATTCTTCCTTGCTATTAAGTCAAGGGAAAATAGTG
This sequence comes from Calonectris borealis, assembly GCF_964195595.1. Taxonomy (NCBI): domain Eukaryota; kingdom Metazoa; phylum Chordata; class Aves; order Procellariiformes; family Procellariidae; genus Calonectris; species Calonectris borealis. The sequence goes on along the minus strand of NC_134313.1, from coordinate 155,964,425 downwards.
AGATGAAGTGGTTTGCCGCTGTTGCCTGAAAGTCTGCAGCAGAAGTAGCAGTAAGACACGGGTCAGTCCCAGTGCCCTGTACGGGCACTGCCTCATGTGGAATGTGTTTCTTGCCATGGACTTCTACAAAGGCATTATTTCCCTTTCAACTTTGTTTTTCTGTCTGGCTTTCCCAGACACTCTCTATCTGTTTCTTTAGTCTTTCAGGTCTTGTACATCCAATAGGCCAGTGAGAGAAGTATAAAGGTTTTTAGGGCGCTGTGTCATTAGTGTGTTGGGCATTGAAGTTTTTCTTAAACAAGGGATAGTGCAGAGAGCTGTAGCTTTATAGACTGCTTTGGCAGAGCAGACACCTGCTGCGTATCTAATCCCTTGGTTTTCACTTCTTTAGGATAAGCATCTTGTAAAGAAATGGGGTTAGCATTACAATTGCATATTTGTTTCAGAACATACAGTAGGAGCACAAAGTTTGATTAGGAACAACAGTTTGGAACAGCGTATGTTGGCCTGAATAAAGTACAATCATTATGGTAACAGCAACAAGCTAGTCCCTGTGTGAAGTTCTGAGATGCATAACCAACAAAATATTTTCAGGGGTCTGATCAGTTGATTTGAAACGTAGAATCTCAACTGCCTAAACCAGTTTCTATGACAGCCCAGATCAGAGTGTTAGCATTAGGGAAAATAATGTTAGCGTAGACAAGCAATGACCTTCTTATAGAGATAAATAACAAACATGTGGGTGTACTTAAACATGGGTTTTTGCAAAGCTTTGATTTTCATACTAAATGAAAATCACATGCTAGAATTTTTGTGCTTTGGAAAACATTTAATTTTTTCCTAAACGTTTTTTTTTTTTTTTAATCCATGAAAAACATTAAACTGAAGACATTTTTGAATGTGGAACATGTTTTTTGATATTAAATTAAATCCTTAAAATGCACATAACTGGAAATGTAAAGGGCCTGTTTTGCAGTATTTTCATGAGCTAGCATTTCTGCATATAAATGCGTACCAAAGTTAATCCACATATAGTATGCAAAAACTTTTCCTTGATGGGATTAAAATTAAAGCAGACCACATTTCCCATAAAATCTCAGAATTCAAATGTAGTTTTTGATATTTAGCAGCTGCTGTTTGATTTGAACAAGAGTGCAGTCTTTGCCAGATGTGACATATTAACTTAACTAATATGAATAATGAGTCTCAGTGTATACGTGCAAATAAGATTCATTAGTGTTTATCTAACATATGGGAGATATTAAAATACTTAACCTAGGAAGAGTTAGAAAAAGAAAGCAAGCATAAGAATTTTAGTTGTTTAGTTGGCTTAAGCCCTATATCATTTTATAACTAGGTAAGCAGACACTTTAGGTCCTTATAACCTGTAATGCAACACATGATTGTTAGATTTTAAAAGAAAAAAAAAAGATAAAAGGTCTTGTTGTATTTCAGGAGGAAACCAGATTGGAGTGTGCGTTTCACTAGTGGATCAGTAGGCAGGCTTTTCTCTGCCCGAGGTCAGTTTTAAATCTGAGTGAGCTGCTGTAGTTATATTTATCTTTAATGCCTACCCACGGGAGGATGCATCAGCTCTCAGTTATTCCTCCTCAGGAGAGGCCTCGACTGAAGTTGGAGAGGTGGGTTACAGGCAACCCGCATTGCTGTTTTCAGTACCTCCAGCAGTAATACAGCTACATTTTTATAAGTACTAAACATCACCCTCCATGAAACAGCTGTTGACCATGGATGCTGTTTTGCTTCCTTACAGCTGCTCGATTAACGTGTTCTACATTTGTGTATGTGATGGCATACGATAAAAGTCAGAGTCATCATCTTTTGATGTATCTCAGTTTAGAAGGTGGCCTGATATGACAGCCATGTCACCCACCTAACTTGAAGGACAAAGCAATTTGAGTCATCTCTGATGTCAAGAATGTTTTTGCACAATAGCTAAGTGAAACCTCCTCTCTCTTGCGTATATCATGCGTGTTTTAAAATAAGAATTCTATTTTATTATAATAATACTGAGACAAATTTTATTGGTTTCCCAATGTATAGGCGTTATGATTTCTTAGCATTACGGGTGCCTTGTGAGAAAGAATAATGAATTCTATATTAAAATCTTCTGAAGATTGAAAATATCCTGGAAAAGGCTAGTTCGGAATCCCCATTATTGGAGCCAAATGACTAAACCTGGGATTTTGCAAATTCCAGTCCTTTTACATTTCTAGCCTACGCTTCCTAGACCTGGTGGGCTTTTAACGTTCATGGGACTTCAAACTCATCTTTCAGGAACTTGAGATTTTCAGTCCAGGCAAATTCAAAAGAGAGAAGATGCATTTGTGAGGCAAAAAGTTGATAGGTTAACAAAATAATAATTAAACGGAGGCTAACAGGCTTAGGGCTGTGATGTTAGAAGGCTGGACACAACAGGGTTTGGGGGCAGGTAAAGTGGGTAGTGTAGGTGGGGTCACTGGAGGCGTTAGGTAGGGTTTGTGCTATAGTTACATAATCTACTGTGTGAATTTCATCATCATGTAAGAAGGGTGTGTTTATATATGTACATGCATATGCATGTGCATACAAGAGCCTTGTGAATGTTTTCATGTGTGCTATATATACAACTTGGAAATACAGGTTACCCTCTAAGAGTGGGGGTACAGAGCTTTATTAATTGCTTCTGTGAAAGAAAACAGGAGTGCACTGGATTTTTGCTGAGGGTCCCATGATTAACTTATTCTGTATACCTAATCACAAAGTAACTTGCAGACAGGTTTCAGTGACTTAATAGCTGCTGAGAAGACAGCATGTCTGAGCTTGCAAGAGAATGAACTTCACTGGAGAGAAGGCAGCCGGATTTGTAGCTGCAGCGAGCCACTTGGGAAACTTGTCCCAGCTTGATTGAAAATTGCTTCCCCCGTTAGGTGGGAGGAGGTTTTTCTTTGCTGTTAGGTTTCTTTTTTCACCATCTCATGCTGCTTACTCACCAGCTGAACCCTGATGAGATTTTATAAAGTGAAGAAGTCCCAAGCAAGAAATTTCTTCATAGTATTTAAAACATAAAAGGATAAGGAGGAGATGCTGTTATTAACATGATGAAATAGACTTATTGCACTTTTAGTGTCAAGGTCCATTTTAATGTTGTTCAAAAAATTAAATCAAGTTTTATGATCAGATCAGAAACCAATGTTATGTAGAAGAGAAAAATAATTTCCCTCCTGTTTATCCAATGGCTTTTTTTAATCTCTGTATGTATGTATCGAAGCACGGTTGTAAGTTTGCTGTAGTCAGGAAGTTTATCTTTAAATTTATGATATATTTATGTTATATTTAAAAAGTGAAAAACTTATCTCAAATGTCATTTAGCATAAATTGATGCTAAGTATGAATTTGAAGCAAAAAAAAGTCACCTACATATTTTATCACCAATGGAATTTTTATTATAAATTACATACTTCAGCAGCTTCATTCATCCAGCTGAAGTCATTTTCAGATGACCTTTTCCTCAGCAGACTCTGTCTGAACAGAATATTGTTCTGCTGTTAATTGTTTTGGACATCGTGTGTGAAAAATCTTAAGGGAGTTGAATTTTGTTGTTCGGGGTTCACAGTACATAATTTCACTTGCATGTTTGCTGCTGGCCTGTCAAAGTATACGAAGGAATAAATTTCTCCCACAGATCAACTAATCATGAAAATAGTGTTGAGGTGTTTGATTGACATAGCGAAGCTGTTAATTTAGAGTATATCAAGATCAAATGGAAGTTATTGCAATTAAGAAGCGATTGTGTTCTCAGTTGAAATTTTTAAATGCTGCATTTTAGATTTTTGTGCATTTTTATGCTGTCTCATGGATGTGTTAGGGAATTTCTATGGTTTGTTACATTTAGATACTTCATGTTCAACACCATTTCAGTGCAAATTTTACTTTTTTGTAATAGCTGATATTTAATTAATTGGGGAGAGTCGCTATACATGCAATGTTTCTGTACTCTAAAGGGCTTTGGGGAACAAAGGATTCAGCCAATCTGAGGTTTTGTTGGTTTTTTGTTTGTTTTTGTTTTTACAACTTTGGTTCAAAATATTATGTTAACAAGGCTAAAATCCTCCTGCTTATTTCTCTGAGAATGGCTCCTTTATGACATGCTTAGAGGTTCCTGATCACTATATAGTTTTGTACGCATGAAGTTGTGTTCAATATATTATATATAGTAAGACCTTCTTTGGTCCCATGGTGTGGCACAAATGTTAGAGTCGCTACTTTCATATTCATAGTCCTGGAATCTTAATGGTTCAGTTATTCTTGAAAGCCACATTTTTCTCCTAAATATTCTTAGGAAAAATTGTGGGATATCAAAAAGAAATGTTTGTTCTCTCTATTGCTTGCTTTTTTTTAAAATCTGCATTTAAGCATATGGTACTGTCAGATAACACACAGATTCTAGAGGGGAAAAGGCTTCTCATGTCCCTAAAATTGCGGACGCAAGTAGGGTGGTGAAACAAGCTGGCTTAGTTGAAAAAAGCTGTGGATACCTGATGAAGTCCCTAAAGCAATTTAGCCTTAGCCCAGTAATGGTAATTTTTTTCTTTGGATGAGTTGAGCAATTTTCTCATGGCTTCACTACTTCTGTTCCAGTGCTGAGGCTGCTGTTTCTCATTTTTTCACATGCACGATCTACTCACTCATGTGCAGCTGCTAAGGAGAAGTTTGTTCCAGGTTTGGGCCTTAAGTATCACCTCCACACTCAGGTGTCTGTAGCCCAATATCAGCATTAGATCTGCTTCTTATTTAAGACTGTAGAAAACAAGCGAGCAGAAGACTCGCATTAAGAACACTGCTGAGCTGATAGTGCAGCTCTCTGGTCTCGTTGAAGAGAAGTAGCATAGAGGCCGTTAGCCAAGTCCTTGGGGATGCTTACTGAGGTGCTCTCTCCAGTCGATCCTTTGGCATATAGCAGTGCACCCGACAGGGACGGGCTGTGCAGGGAAGCAGTTTAGTTCTCTGCCCTGGAAGAGAGATGGCTGTGGCTGAAGTTCTGGCCTATTTTTTAGAATATTAGAAAATACTGGGGGAGGGGGGAGATGGACTGGAAATTTATGATAACAGTAGTAAAGAAAAATCCAATAAGCTTATGTGCTTCCTTGGTTTACCCACACATCCTACCATGGCTTTATCTCCCTTTTGGCTCGCAAGCTTTTATTCCTACTATTTATTAAGGAATATGAAAGCGATCAGCGTTACAGAAACTAAAAGGTAACATGCATCTGTCTCAGATGGTTTTATTCTGCAGCCACCTGACAAAAGATGCACCTCAAATGTATGCTGTAACTAGTGCTTTTGTGACCCAAACAGGAAAATTAAGGTTGTAATTTTCCCCAAATTTGGGAAATATTTTTTAGATCCAGTATTTTTTCCATGGACACAGTGCACCTTTCCATTCCTGAAAACTAGCACAGATCATGCTGATTTGCATGGCCAAGAGATGTTTTTGGATAATGGCATTCATAAGCGAGCCAGCTTAGCTAGGGCATTTGGATAGGGGGTGTTAATTTTTTTTTTTTTTTGATTGATGAAGCATTATGCTTTGTAATAAACAAAAGATGGTTAGAGGCAAGCAAATAGTGTCTAATGCAAGGCTGGTGAACACATTAAGGTTCATGCTTTTAACCAAGTGGGAAAAGATAGAGCTCCTGTTTTTCTTCCCTCGGCTGTTCTGGTTCTCTCAGCAGTCTGACTGCCTTCCCATGTGACATTTTCGCATTGCATTTCTAGGTGAATGGTGACACAACTAGCATGCTTGTGCCCAAACTGATCATCTCAGTTTGCTGTACTCCACATGGCTTTCACATCCATCTTTGCCGTAGTCTGTGTTTGGGTTTCAGAGAGCCTGTCAGCTTTGCATTTCCTCAGGTCTTAAGAAACAAGGACAGTTCGGCAGATGCACGTTAACTTCTCATGTGTTTTGTCCTGCTCCAAGTATCTGGGAGTAGGAGAAAAATAGGAGGAGCGAGCTTTGCAAATAGATGAGAGTGACGTGGAAAAAGTCAGTATAAAATCAGTGTCAGTAAGGGAGATGACGCGTTTGCTAAGGTTAGGAAAAAAATTGGCCAGATTAATTCTTCCAGAAAACTTCCGACTGTTGAGACGTTACAGTGCACCTTCTGGAGGATGTTCTCTTACTCTTTCTCCTTCATGTGGGTGAGAAAAAAACAGCACAGTTGGGTTCATAAGCATCTTTCTGGAGGCCAGACACTGGGTCCACTGCAGAGAATTGCCTTTAGGGGCATGACTTTTTTCTTTAATTGATAATGTTATAACCAAAATTGGATATAACCACTTTGTTATAACTGAAGGAAAGGTCAGAGACAAGTGGACAATGTCTACTGCAAGGGACAGGGCTGGTGAACAGCGCATCCCTCCCGTTCCTCCTTTCAGCAGCAGCCTCTTGTGCGTAAGCACTGCTCCTCAGGGCCTGACCATTTTCTTTCCTGGGTGCTGTACCCATGCCTGCTGCCCCCACGAGTGCCACCGCTCTGTGGGGACACCCCTGCTCCCAGCCCACCGCCACCCTGAGCTCGGCAGGAGGCAAAGCAAGAGGCCGGTCTCCTGCGCATGCACGGCTTTCGGATGCGTGGAAGGGTGTCACTGAGCAGCTCCTTGCCAGGGACACTGGTAGGTCTAGGACTGTAATTCCTGGTGTTCAAAACCTGGGATTGTCCCAGCCAGGCTAAAACTGGGTGTGGAAGGCAGCGAAGAACCAAAGATGTGGGTAAGAGGACAGAGGTGAAGGGCAGAGCCAGGAAAAGCAGGAAAATTGGCACTCAGATCTGGATTTGATGCTAAACCTGGCAATAGCAGAGAAATGTGCTATTGCAGATCTCAGCTGTGTAATTTTCTGTTTTTCCTAACACAGCTAGTTTTAAATGAAATGAGGTGAATGAGGAATTTTTAAATTTAATTTTCTTGCACTTAGTTTCTCTTCATGACTGCAAAGCTACCATAGATGATGATGATATTTTTAAAATTCTGTAGATTTGCAAGTAAGAAAATATTTCTGATACAGCTCTCTTTTGGCTAATGAAATAGCAGCTTACGTGTGAGTTGGTATTAATGGCACATTCAGTAATGACACATGATTCAATAATTTTACTAGACAGAAAAGCACTTAGACACAAACATAAGATATTTCTGAATCTAGGCATCAGCTGGAGGTGATTGAAAATACACTGTTTGTGCATGTTTCTTCAAATAATTACTGTGGAAAATATTGTGGCATTGTAGTTAAAAGCAGGGGGTTTTAATGCTAATAGCTGAGGGAAGAGAATTCCCAAAGAGAAATGCTCTTCTATAAACCCACGTTAATCTTCCCGACAGAAAGCGGAAGAAGAGGAGCTTGTCCTCACACCTGATGGCACCAGGGAATTCCTGACATTTGAAGTTCCACTGAATGACTCTGGATCAGCTGGACTTGGTGTGAGCGTCAAAGGTAACCGGTCAAAAGAAAACCATGCCGATTTAGGAATCTTCGTCAAGTCCATTATTAACGGTGGAGCAGCATCCAAGGTGAGAGGAACATCTGTGTACCTTTGTCTTCCTCGGTTTTCCATAATAAGGCTGTTTTGAAAATAACCACAGATTCAAGAAGAATGAGATTGCTCTGTAACTAGCTTTTTCCAATTACACCATCAGAGGTAACATTTAGATTTCTACTCAGATTCACATGTTTGCACGTCCCAGGATTTAAATAGCCTTTACAGATTCTCGGGAAGGGTACGAGCAGTCTCTGGTACAGTTCAATTAGTATGCTATTTGTGCAAACAGGTTATGATAATAGCTTGCAGTGCAAATCTGTAATTGGAATAGATATTTCCTACAATGGGTGCAATGGAAGCTATTATACCAGTGTTCATTTGGCCATAAACTATTAGGAGTAAGCGTAGTTGTTTGATTATTTTTCTTTTGTTTTTTTTTCCTCTCTCCAGCAGACTAAACTTCTTTTTTGCGTGTTTGATGTAACTAGCTATAATCTTTCCTTTTCCAGGATGGCAGGCTTCGAGTGAACGATCAACTAATAGCAGTAAATGGAGAATCATTATTGGGCAAAACAAATCAAGATGCTATGGAAACTTTAAGGAGGTCCATGTCCACTGAAGGCAACAAACGGGGAATGATTCAGCTTATTGTGGCGAGGCGAATAAGTAAATGCAATGAGGTAATACGCTTTTGATATCAGGACTTGGAGTTTTCACTTCTAAGGTATTTGTGTTTTAGGAGATGTCATGTTTCCTCTGGGACCTGAAAAATAATATTTCAGAAGCTAAAGAAAGAGAGAATTACAAAACGATCTGAATTTCGGTGTTAGACATGCTAACCTTATTACCGATCAATAAAGTTTTTCTTTTGAGTATTTTCATCAATGAATAACAGGAAACACTGAATAAAACTGTATTGATTTTGTAATTGGATCCCACTGTTTACGTGATTTTTGTTCTTTGGAGTTTTTTTATGTAGGTCTATTGAGTCTTTCATTTTTAGACTTAGTGTTAACTGACTTGCTTCTTTGTCACTTTCAGTTTTTTTAATTAAGAGTAGAGCTCTTAAATTCCGTTATTATATTTTATCTAAGCAATTAAAAGTTCCATGTAAAGATTCTGCAAAACTTGATGCAAATAATTCTGTTATTTCGGATTTTAAATATGTTGTGTCTCGGCCTTCATTGCAGGGAAATATGAAATACTGAATTCAGGGTGAGGTGGTGATTCTTTTTCTGATATTATTTGCAGCTTCTGTCTCCTGCACTGGAGTGTTAATGTGTTGATGTTTTGAAACATTTTCATGATTTCTAATAGTTTATCTTCTAGATTAATGTAAACAATCCTATATAGTAGAAATACGTGGGCATATGATACTGAGAAGGACTGCAGATGCTGTGGAGAACTGAATTAGACTTCAAAATGATTTTGACAAATTGGAGAAATTCACTGAGTTAAATAGGGTGCAGCTGAATGGAGGGTCAGGGAAGCAGCTGTTCTTAAGGCATCTAAAAGTCATTCTTGTTAACACCGGTAAGGTCTTATCGGAAATGTTGTTTCTTGAGCATCATGCTTCAAAAATGATGTGCACAAATTGGTTTAGTACTGCTGATGTTGCCTAGGGGGAAAGGGAATGGTTTATTTGTTAATGCATAAAATTGATCTTTAAAAAATTCTAGTTCATAGCGTATTATAAAATCATGTTTGAAAAGACACTAGTCTCTCTAAAAGTATTAAGCTCCTCTTGATTAACTGCTTATACACAGCTTTAATACACATACAATCTTTACATATACACACTGTTAGGAAGCCAGCTTGGATGCACACAGTTTCTCACTTGGTGTTGACGGAATTCTGACCTTTCTGTATTTGGTGATGTCCTGTTCTAACCATAATTCTGAACTCAGACTCCAGAGGGCACTGCCCTCCAGAGGGCAGATGTATTTTATATGTTACTACATAGACAGGGTGAAATATTTTAGACTATTTCTGTGTTTAGTATATATATTTTATTTTTTTTCCCAAAAAGGGTATGGAAGATGTTCGCTCTTCTCTTAGTGAAAGTCTTCTAGAACAAATGTACCAAGACAGTGTTTGGAAACATGATGGAGCAAATCCAGCAATAATGAACCAAAGACATTGCTCCTTAAATCCAATAGATTTTTTTGCTCACTCAAGTTAAGAATAGTTTTGTGCCCTACATCTGCGTAACATTCACTAATTTATTTTGCAGAAATCACATGGCAAAAATGGCACAGTTCAGTCTACAGTATATGTGCTCCAAGATGAAAGAACTGATGTTATAACCAGATTTAAATACACTAAAATATACCTGTAGAGGGAGCAGGGTGGGCCTACTTTACCATTTTTTTCTGAATTTTCCCAGCTCCTTAGTAAGCTAGTGAGATGAGCCATAATAGTTTGGGAAAGTGATGATATGCAATTTTTGGTGTAGTGATCATCTTTGCAAAATAATTTTTAGAACTATTTTTTCTCAGGAATTCTTGCTTTCATCATACTCATCCAAAGGAAATAACGATGTCAATACTATTTGCATATTTTAATACGATGAAAGCACAACTGGTATGGACATAAAGGTATTTCCTGCTGAGCTGGCAGTATTCAAGACACCGGTTTTCTGAAAGTCTTGCAATGTCCAGACTTCAATGAAATGAAAAGTTAAGAGAGAAATTTTTTTCTTGGCATTTTACAATTAAACCCTAGTTCCTTGTTCAGGAATTGGATGGATTTAAACTTTAGATATTATTAATCAGATATAATATTGATAAGCTATGATAATATTATTTATGTATCGTGTAGACATGGTAGACATGGCCCTTAGGGACATAGTTTAGTAGTGGACTTGGCAGTGTTAGGTTTACAGTTGGACTCGATGATCTTAAGGGTCTTTTCCAACCTAAATGATTTTATGATTTTATGAATACCATATATGAGTATGGTATTTAGTCACCTTAGCCCCTAAGTAATGGATACGTGGACTGAGACCCAGCTGGAGAACGACACTGCACGACTGAGCGTCGCAGTGATGTTCACTTTCCCATGGAGCACCAGATATTGGCCATATCTGGCAGCCTCAGCTATATTATGTTTAATTCAGCAACTTAGATTACTTAGCCACGCTGGCACACAAGCTGTCCCCTTAGAATACTCCGGTAGGTGCCACCAGCCTAGTATACAGTCTCAGCAAAGATTTTCAGTATTAGAACAGCAAAAAAAAAAAGACATCTGACTGGCAGCAAATTCAGGAGCTTGCAGATTAGAAGTAAAAGCATCAGAAGGGCAGACCCTATCCTGATAAATCACACCTTTTACCAGCATGTTCCTCAGAAATGGAGTTTTACTGTTTTTTCTTAAAGACAAAAAGAAATGTTTACCTTTTGAGAAAGTATTTCCCTGCTGTTTTCTATGCTTTTCTCTCTCTTTTGGTTCTCCAAAGGTATCACCATAAAATAATAGCAGCAACAAAAAAGATCCTGTTCAACTGATTTCTTTCCTGTGTTGATTCATCATTGTATGTGCCCACTTTATGGACAAAAATATAGCTTGCACTCTTGTAAGTCTTGCAGAACTACAGTCAAGTGGAACGAGCTCGATTATATTCCCTTTTGTGCATCGCCAACAGCAGTGTTCATTCCACTCCATTCCAGTGGCATGGTCAGTCCTGCATGGTGGTGCGAGGTTAGGACTCGGCGCCCTGGGATTTCCCACTCTGCCACGGAGCAGCCGCAAGTGTCTCGGAAGGAAAATCTGTACAAGGGGTGATAATGCCAATGCAAAAAAGAATTATGTGCAGCGTCTGGATGATAAAAACATTTGCTATCTGGCTGTTAAAAAACCAACAGCAAAAAGAACAAAAAACCCAAGCCTTTTTTTTTTTCCTGGCTTCAAGTCCAGGAATCATTTTGCATTTGCAAAATCAAACTGAGTTCTTTTAAGATAGATACGCAACCCAGTCTGCTTTTTTCTTCAGTAAAATTGAGTTTGAATTGGATTTTAAGAAAGTTAGTAGTATGAATACTGTTCTTTTGCTTTTAATATTCATTTTCATAATCAGTCCTAAGAATTGCAGGGCGGGGAGAATTCATGTGACAGCACGGTTGTGCAGAGTGCTATTTCTCTGTGTTTCAGTTCAGAGCAGAATTTTCACGCATTTTGGTTGCTGTCTAGAAGAGAGGACGGCTCAACCCTGGGCGTCCTGGGTTTAGAGAGGCAGGGACAGTTGCCTCCGATCTGCTGCAGAGGAGCTGTTTCTTTGTCAGAAAGCTTTCCTAGGCTTCAGAAGTCAAAGTCTACTTGACTGGAGCATGAAATTGTTTCAAAACTTTGTGAAGTGACCTCTGATATTCCTTTTTCGTGCCAGCGTTATTCTCATACAGCTTCACCAGTTCTCATGTTATAGACTAAGCCTCCAAAGCAATTATAGAAACAATAAAAATGTACATAAACACCATAAGAGTATTATCTTGTCTTCAGAGAGGTAGTGAGGAGATGATTTACATCATCAGCTCTTACATAACTGTAAACTCAAAAGAGACCACAAACTTCCCAGAAGGTAAAAAGCGTTTTTATGCTGTTGTGGTTTTACTGAAGTGAAGAGTAGCCTCTAGAAAGAATTTTCATTGACTGACCAGGAGGTAGAGTATAATCCATCCAGGTTTTTAAGTGAATTATCTTGTAGTAAATATTGATATAAGCATGGAGTGAGTGGTAGTTGTGAATGAACTCCAAGCCAAAATTGTGTATCTGTTTTTCTCCTGTTTGCATTACATCTATGCAGAGTACAGTAATATAGTTAATTCTGTAAGCTGCACTATTACAAACCTTGCAAAGCTTTGTTTAATATCTCAGCCACTCCAGACAAAATCACACAGTGAATATTTGATGGATGCTGTTAGATTAGTGTAACAAAAACATTTACTTTGGGATTTGGATATATCTAAGGTTCCCTCCCCCCCTTTCAAAAAAGTTAAATATGCTGTTCAAATCTATGTTTTCATCTTTCAGCCTTGCCCTCTGTGATCAGCATTGTGTGTTGATTCTTCAACTTTCCTTTATAAGCACAGAAAGACTTAAAGGTGCATTTCCAAAGTTGTGCAGACAGTGGCAAAAATGGGAAGAGTAACAATAGTATTTGTATACGGCCAGTACTTAACACCTCATTTTTCAGAAGACATGGCCATCAGCTTTGTGGATCTTTAACTCAAGGTTGTCGTTTTTTTAATTACCGAAGAGCCTAAGATTTAAGGAGAAACGCTGGAGCTCCTTGTGCTGTGTTCTGTTAATTAGTGATATTATTATGATTAGCCTGTATGGGCAAACAGCTGCTGGCTGTATGGCCATAATGCATACACAGCGCTTAGGCACGACTGTCAGGCAGATCCGTGCAGCTGGCGGCAGTATGTGCTGATTCAAGAAAATAAAGGTAATTGTTACTTTTGGAATCCTTCTCTTTTCAGTCCTGCAACCTGGACAGCTTAGAGGCACAGATTGCTCATCTGCACTCTGTTCATGTCACATGCAGGCAGCACTTGTCTGCCATTAAGAAAGAGAGCATCACCATTTTCCTCAAAATGAGATATTTCAATTTTTTTTTCTGTCTCCCTTTTTTGACAGAATTAATGTCTTGCCAAACCTGCCTGAAAAAAGGGTTTGCGAATGATTTGCAGATCCCCAAATTTCTTTCTGCATGCCTGTTCATTTTTGCTCCAGTTGCTGAGTTGAAAACGGAGCATGCCATGAAGCGGAGAAACAGTCATGAATCGAGACTATATAAGGACCTCATCAACTGTTTAAACAAATTGACTGGTAGACAGATCAGTGAGAGAGACTTTTCAAATGAGTGGTTTCATTATAAAAGAAAGGAAACCAGCAAACATCTATTTTTTTCTGGTATGTGTAGAAGTATAAAACATTCAGCATTATTTTTCCCTGCATGCATTACCTACTTACCTACTTTGAAATTGATATGACAGGTTTGGTTTTTTTCTTTTCTTGCTAGATTAGTTTTGTGACGACTTTCTGGAGTTCATTTAACTATCGAAAAGGCTTTAGTATCTTCTCCAAACACGGTGATTTCACTGTTCACTCCCTTCTCCAAGTCATTGATAAAGCTGCTCATCAGCTTAAGCTGTTCCCAGCCCTGATCCTTGGGGGAACCTACAGCTGATTCTTTTCCACCTTGAAGACCGATCTTGTTTCCAGTTCTTTAGCCAGATTTTAGTCCAGAAAATGAAAACTTAGTCCAGTCCTATGAAAACTTAGTTTCTTTAACGCCTTTGATATGAAGCCTTGGTAAAGGTTTTTTGAAAATGCATATATGTCACATCTGATTCATTGCCTGAGAGCTTGGAGAGCTTACTGGCACCTTTGTGCAACTCCAGCATCCCAGTGAGGCGGGATTTCCCCATGGATGTGTGCCTTCCCCATGGACCTATGCCCAGCATGCTCAGTGATCTTACTCTTTATTGTAGATGCCACCATTTTACCCAGAAGGAGGTCAGATGCCTGGTCTGTAGTTCCCAAGATCCCCTCTAGACATATAGGCAACCACCAGTCCTCTGGCACCATGGCCATTCGTAACAGTATGTTGAATGTTTTGGCCAGCAGTTATGCAATTTCGTGGTTGAGTTCCTTCAGGGCTTTTGGGAGAATGTCATCCAACCTGTGACATGTTAACTTCTCACCTACCCATTTGGTCTAATGATCCTGTGTATTTTCTTCTGGCTGATCTCACTCCTCTCCTTATTTGCTGCAAAGAATGGGGTCAGGTGTGGAAATCTCCCCAATGTCTTAAGCAGTAAAGACTGAGGCAAAGAAATCATTGAGCTTCCCTACTGCAGACTTGCCCCTCAGTAACGCTTTCACTCTCGCCGTCAAGGGGTCCAGCTGATTCACTGTGTACCTTACCATGTCTGATGTCCTTAGTGAACATTTTACCTTCAGTCTGAGCATCTTCTGAAGGGTGCTGCTTAAATTCTTCCTTCTTTCTCTCAATTTCGTGGGCCATATTGGTGGTTTTTTTTTAATTGTGGCACATTTTACCTGAGCTTCTAATACAGGACTTGTTAATAATCTCCCTTTAGGCCTCTGGTGGTCTTTTTGGTGCATGATTTTCAGTGTACTTAGGTAAACTTTTAATAGTAAACATCCCAAGAAACATTTTAAAATGTTAGTTGTTGGGAAAATATGTTTGTGGTTTTCTATTTTGTAGTATCTTATGTCTTCTGTTCTGCCCTTCTACCTGTCCCCATTTATTTTGACTTACTTTTTTCTCCTTTATCTGTTTTCTATCCTTGGTATCAACTTACAAGCTCCATCTTGGCCCAACTTCCTCCCCATATCCCATAACCTACCATCTAACTACATTTTGCAAAGTTGTGTGGGTTCCTTCCCACCATTCTGAAAGCATTTTTTTTTGTCTTCTGCTTGCCTTTTAACATTGTCAGAACAAGAATGCAGTATTTCTTAGAAACACTGTACTAATTTTACATTTACTAGTGCATGATTGTGCATGTAAGTCAAACCTGACCGTTTTACTGGCTATTCATCTACATTTTCACGTCTTGCAAAGTCTGTCCCTAAAGAAGGATCCAAACTTGGGTGGTAACAAAGAAAACCGTATTTAATATTGGTAGTAGTATTGTAAAAGTATCTCTGTTGAAAAAGGAAGCTGAAGCATTTTGGACATCTTAGCCACAGTACACAGATAAGAAAAGAAAAAGAAAGCCTGGAGAATAATTCTGTGTGACAGAAAGAGCTTCAGTACCCTGGATGCAGTGTAATAAACAGCACATTTGTATACTGACTTCTTTAAAATCCATAATGCTTGCATGCTAGTATTTGGATAATTTACTTTCTGAAGGAAAAAGGGAGTCTGATTATTGTTTCTTTAAAAAAAAAAGTTTGTTTATGCTTTTAATATTTTGGCAACGTTCTTGTGCATAAACTTTTTTCATATTTATGTGCATAACTTCAGATAGGATGGATGGTGGTGTTTAAGTAAAAAGGACCGCATTAGTTGTCCTTTTATCATCTAGATAAGCAGCAGCTGCACTAGTTAGTACAGACAGTGCTTTAGCAAACAGCTGGTTCTTATCTGAATGACAAAGGGCCAGGGTAGAGACCTTTTTTATTTAAAAAAAAAATAAAATCTTATTTCTATTTTTATTTTAAGAGAATGGAGAGAAAAGGAGCATGTGAGGTTTTATTGCATTTTTATGAATATGATCATTTATTATAGATCAGTGCGAGGACACAGAGAGGGAGCTCTCTCTTTTCACCCTGAAGAAGAGAAGGCTCAGGGGGATCTTACCAGTATCTATAAATACCTGATGGGGAGAATAAAGAAGACCCATGCAGACTCTTTTCAGGGCTGCCCAGTGCCAGGACAAGAAGCAACAGGCACAAACTGAAATACAAGAAATTTCTTTAAACATAAGAAAAAAATTTTCTTCTCAGGGGGTCGTCAACTACTGGTACAGGTTGCCCAGAGAGGTTGTGGAGTCTCTGTCCTTGGAGGTATTCAAAACCCAACTGGACAAGGCACTGGGCAACCTGCTCTTGCTGACCTTGCTTTGAGCAAGAGGTTGAACTAAATAATCTCCAGTGGTTCCATCTAACCTCAACTGGTCCATGACTCTGGACTATCACACCAAGAAGTGCTCCTGCTAGGGGCAGCTATTGATATGAAGTATAAGGGCCAGTTGCTGCCTAGCTTGCTTTCGTTGCCAGGCCTTTAATGAAGGTCAGGAATTCATACATCTTTGTTTACATTATCTATCTTTATCAGTTAATCAAATTAAATTATACTGGATAGCACTGATAGCTAAGGGAAGGAACTGGAATTGAAGCTCTTTATTAGAAATGCATCAGGAAGAACAAGTCTTTATTTGAACTGCAATCTTGCGTTGGACTGTTGATCTCTTTGTCTTGCCCACAGCACAGTTTCCAAATTCAATGTATTTTTTCTTACACAAACTTTCTGTTAACAATGTAAGGAAAAGACTTTTTTTTTTTTTGTGAAAGCCAGTTGTGTAATTCCTGTCTAATTTTTGCTATTTTTTAAACGGCATTGTATCTTTTGTAAAATATTTGTGTAGTTGGCTGTCGATGCCTTTGTTTAAACCCATCTTTTGAGATGCTAATTAGAAATGGAAAAAGTTTTCCCCATGAAAATGGTAAAATACGTGATTCACTTTGCAAAACACAGCCATCTAAACACAGTGCTCCTGCTATTTCTTTTATTTACCCTGTACTTTACTCCATTACCAGGAGTGAATGTCTATGTATTTCTCTGATTCAGAGCTTTCTTCTTGTCAGTATCTTTCTGAAAATCTCTTGAGACGTTCCTACAAATGAGTTTGAAAGTTGATGGGTTGTCACATGAAGAAGGACTGTGCGATATGGCTCACTAAAAGCTGGACACTTGTTACGTAAAGTCATCAGTATAGTACTGGGAGAATAAATCCCAAAGCACTGTGATATTTTCACACCTTATTTAAAGGCAGCGAAATAAAGGTTAGTTTTTCATTTAATGCCTTTACCATGCAAGTTTAAGCTCTCAAGCAGGCTAATGTTGCTGTGCTTTTTTTTCTTACAGTGTTTCAAATTTAACATTTCTATTCTTTTTGAATTTGCCTTAGATTCCTTTATAACGGAGGCTACAAATATTGTTTAATTTACTTTTCAGTAAAGCTGTCAGTTGTAATCTGCAATTTAAAAAAACTAATAAAACAAATCCTCATTTCACAATTTAAAGCTTATTGAGTCTAATTCACTTGCACTGCAAGTTTATTATTCTCCTGCAGCTTGACGTGCCTCCAATTTTAATTGTGTTGACCCTCCGATGCAGTAAATCTCCCCAGTGCTTATCAAACTGGGAGAGATAAGTCTACAATTTGGAACTTCATTAAATATCTCATTTATATTAAAGAGATGATGGCTTTGAACAGAAATAATAATTTCCACAGACTCTGCGACCTCCTGATCGTGGTCTCCTCGACTTTGTAATGCGGCGTTTCGCAAACCTCCACCCCTCCGTGTACCAGGCGTTACGCCAGCGCCCGAATGTCAGAAGTCGTTAGTCCATCGGGCTGACTTCAAAGCCTCTGCTGTGGAGACTGCAGCTGAGTGCTTTGTAGCCCTTGAAGCAAATTTTTAAAAATCTTTCATAGCATACATTTCTTACTCATCTGGGGATTGCGGGTGGAGTGATTAATAATGGGCAGCTGTTTAAAGAAAAAACAACCAACAAACATGTTGCTTGTTATTTTAATTCCTGAAACTATGAGCTACTCCTCTCGTGCTCGTTTAGAGACCAGTCCTGTGGAGTAAGCACTCCTGGTTCCCAGTGGCTTCAAAGAGTTGCAGCATGCTCAATATCTCGCAGTATCTGGTCCCCCTGTATTTCAATACATATAAAATATATGCTGTGGGATTTGTGTAAGGACGTTGTTCCTGAGATTTAACTATACACATACTTTGATGTGTGAGTTCATACAATTACCCTACAAAACGCATCTATTTTTTAATATTTGTTTATTTTTTTAATAGAGCTGGATTCAGTTCACGCTGTTTAGGTGAATTGGTTCAATGGTCTTCGCGAAGCTCCACTGGTAGCATTACCGAGCACCAGCAGGGTGGTAGAGCTCGGGTGAACCAAGAGCTTTAGGGGCAGGAAGGCAGGATGGTGCGAGGGCTGGGTGACGGCGTGGGGAGTCTCTTGTCTCCGCAGTGAGTGACTGGGCGCTGACAAATTGGGCATCCGAACTGACCGGTGAGCGCACGGGCGCTCATTCTCCTCGCTCCCAGGGGCTGCCCATGGCAAAACCCAGCTAGATGATATCAACTTGTTTCCTTTCTTTGCCTTGCACGGGTGCTTCTTTCCACTGAGCTCTGATTCGCTGGGGCTCACTGAGGAAAACTTGACTTTTTCCTCTCTTTTTGAAAAATCTGAGAGGCATATGCAGGAAAACAAGGGATCACCAGCTTCTGCAAACGAAGGCTGAGCTGGGAAGTCGCTCAGGGGAGCCTTCTGACGGAGAGCAGTTGGGGTGGGGAGGCAGCCGTGCATGCAGTCTTCTCCCCTGTGCATGTAGCCCTGCAGCCCGTATCCATCACTTCTTCCACCACCTACTTCATCTGTCTTGTAATGCCCCGGGGAGGTCTGCCTGGAGTCGTGGTGGGCAGGGACCCGGCAGCTCTGGGCGTTGAGGGCTGGGGTGGTGGGACACCACAGGTCTTGCCAGTTCTGGTTTTTTGTGGCTCTGCTTGGATGCTGCAGCAGTGCCAGGGATCAGGGAAGCTTCCAGGCTGAACAAAGCACGCGAGGTCTCTATACCCTGCAGCCAGGAAAGGCAGAGCAAAGAACTCATCATAAGTTGGGGGGTGGGGAAGTTACTCTGAAGTCTGATTTCTTTTTTTTTCTTTCCCTCATAACTACAAAACATTTGAGTGTTTGCGTATTTGTTACTAATATGTGTGGTGGGGTTTCCTGGGGGTTTCCATGGTGATTACATTTGAAAGCAAATTGCACCACTTCAGAAAGCGCCAGCAGCCCAATTCCAAATGGAGTTCCTGCTCCGCGCTCCTGACAGGGGCCTTGTTCTGACAGGCTGTCAGTGTGGGAAAGATGGCCCAGCTGTCTGCCCGATAGTATTGAAAAAAGCCAAAACTGTCTGTTTAAGAAATTATCCAACAAAGAGACATCAAAATGCAATGGGTTTTTTCACCAATTTTCTGCTGAAGGATTTGAAATTTGACAGGGCACCATGGGAGGTGCAGTGTGAAGTGTCTTAGAAAGTTGGTCATTAAGCAGAGCTGTCATTGCAAATTATATTTGTCCAGGGTGAGAAGTTCTAGCTCATTTGGTGCCCAGACAGGTCTAAGCCTTAGGCAAGTTGTTACAGTTCCCCCATGCTGCTAAATGGACCCTGGGCGCTAATTTTCCTCTCTCTGTGCAGTTGGAGTCACCTGGGAGCCCCTCTGGGCCAGAGCTGCCCATAGAGACTCTGCTGGACGACCGGGAACGGAGGATTTCCCACTCCCTCTACGGCGGGATTGAGGGTCTCAGCGAGTCACCCACGAGGAACGCGGCGCTGAGTAGGATAATGGGTGAGTCAAATCGGCTCTGCTAATCGGGGCGTGTTGTTATTCCTCTCTGTGATTCATCGAAGGGCGATTAATATATTATGTGGGAATCAGGGAACGTGGAGGTTGCACCGACCAACTAAAAACGTGCCTTAAAATTGTTCCACGCAAGCCTTCTGGATAGTTAATGTGAAAAAGAAAGTCAAATGGAATTAGAAAGTGAATTTCGTATCCTGTGGCAGGTAATAGAACAAATAACAGGAGCATTTAACACAGTTTTTCAGTGCCTGATCTGGGACAATAAATTATTGGTTGGTCTAATCTCCATGTTGAGTCTTCATTCACATGAAAGTCAGCGTCTCATGGGAATTTGTAATTAATTTCAGCATTTCTTCTCCTCTGTTTCAGTCATACTAAAGTACAAAAATAAATAAGGCAAACTTGCATCCATTTATGCTTATTAGGTCATTTCATTAATATGTTTGGATTTTTGCTTTGCAGGACACCAATTTTAAAACCTTTTAACTAATTTTAAGCATCCCTTGTGTAGATTTTGTGCCATACCATCTGCATGGCCCCAGTGGATAATGAGGTTATTAGCGGTTGTTCTGCCGCAGTTCAGCTTCTGATGTATAGAGCTAGGCAATAAAGACTTGCCTTGCCACAGGAGTGGTCGGATTTACTGACTAGGATGGGATTAGTTTGAAAGGATTTTCAAATTTAAACACAAAAAGCAGCTTGACGAAAATCGCACCTGACAGAAGACACAACGATTGCTTGCTTGAGTTGCAAGTTTTAAACATAAGACATAGACATTAAATCTGGGACTTTTTTTAGTGTGCTTGACACACAGAGAATATATTAGAAGATGCTGCTATAAACTTGATATGAAGCAAGGCTGAACTTAGTTTTTAATTGCTTCAGATTGATTTTCAGCCTTAGAAAATGAAACTCCACCACTTAGGCTTTTTCCAGTCAACAGTTTGTATGTATATTTCACTCTCTTTTGGAGTTGTTGGTTTTTTATTTTTAAATTTTTGTATTTTGGGGTTTGCTTTTTCTTTGTGGTAGCAGAATAACACTCTTGTTAAACTCTCTGAAAATTCAGAAATTTGCTATTTAAGATATTTCTTCAGTTAAGTCCTTTGTCTTTTTTTTGTGCATTTGGGCAACAGTAACTAGAAATAAATCATATTCTGTTCTATTGCATTACATTTTGTGCAGCTCAGAAGAAAAATTGTATACCTGAGAATCAAGGAAGCATGAAAACTTTTCACCCAAAGTCATATGCTCTTAAAGAAAACAATTTTAAAAAACCATTTATTTGTTGACAAATTTAAGGAGTGATAAAATAATTTTAAGTCTTTAGCACTACTCTCCCATAGAAGGGACTAGTTCTTGTGGTGTCAAGGCTTCAGATAGAACATTTGCAAAGCACTACCTTCTGCTTTTTCCATCAGTGTTGCAGAGGATTTACACATAAAGCTCATATAAGCGTTAACGAGTTATCGCTTAAACACCTTGTCCAGTGATGGGAGAAGAAACCCTGAGAGAGTCTGTGTGCATGTGTGTCAGCAATGCACTTTACTTCCACATCAAAGGAACACAGGACTTGCTGTGCCAAATCGAACTAGTGGTTCATCAGTCTGGTATCATCCCTTTAGCCGTAGCTAGTAACTGACGTTTCAACAAAAAAAAAATCTTTCCAAACTCTTAAAATCTAATGCTTTTGGATACCTCTGCAATGTAGATATAGGGAAAAAAATCCATCCTGCATTTTGTAAGTGTTTTATAACCTGAAATTGATGTTTTGAGTTCCTCTGAATCATCGTTTTTCTGTATTGTTTTCAGAAACCAGGAACTATGTAGAAAATTGGTTGGTTGTGACTTAAATCCATTGATGCTTTAGTTGTAAGCACGTGGAAAATCAAATTGTGCCTGAACCTCGTAGTATATGTGATCTTGTCCAGCATAACTGAAAACTGGTCTTGCCAGGACTGGGTCATTCCCATTTGCAATCACGGCAGCTTCACAGAGCTGTCATGTTTAAACCCCGTGTTTAGGTAGCAGTCAGTTTTCTAATATGCTAATTTTTCTGAATTAATCAGTACCACTAAGTTAAAACTGCAGTGTTTATAATCTTTTGTGATATTATTGCATGCATGTTTTCTTGCATGCCGTACAACAGAGAGGTATTATTACCTGTTGGGAGAGAGAGGTACAGTTGCTTGTTTCAGAGTAACTAACATTTGTAAGACTCAATCATTTCTTACGCGGTGGAATTCCTGTCCTATTAGCATTGATAATGAGAAAAAACTCAGAACTTTTTTTATTTTCTTGAGGATGTATATGTGGTGTTACATGATGCTTCCAGAGTTTTCCTCCTTTCTTGAAAGTTGTCCTAAAAGTGAGGATTAATCCTAAGAACAATCTGGCTGAGGAAGTCTGGAGGTCTGTACCTTCCCATGCCGGTCCTGACCATGAAAACAAGCCAAAAGGAGTGCTTTATGCAGTGCTGATTCCCTTGAGTGCTCTCCCCATATCGAGGACCCCTCTGACTCACGGGCTCTCTGAATCACCTGACGTCTTTTTATTTACCCCTCAATGGATTTAGCTATGTAAACTCGTAGTACTCTCGGTACCTTGCGGTGAGGACGTCACAGTTTGATTTCATGTGTGAAGGAGTAGGTCTTTCTGCTTCTTTTGGTATTGGATAAAATTGATGGATTTTGAGTTTTCTTCCTTCCTCAGTTGGACTATTCAGAAGTGATATTCAGGGTCTGGAAAATGCTGGCTCTTTTCAGTCGTTGCCTAAAGTTGGAACAAAACTTCTAAGAGAGTTTTGTTTCTTTTAAATACATCTAATGTAATTTTCAGGAAAGGTATTTAAGACAATTTCCTTACTCTTTCAATCCATAACTGACAGCAAGAACTGGTTGTCAGAGCCTTGCTGTGAGAGTGGGAATAAAATACCAATTTTAGAACATGATTTAAATTATGTAAAATAATGTTTGCTTACTGCAAAAAGGCTACATAAATCTTTTAATGTTTCTGACGATTCTTAGGTTGATCTACTGTTCTAGATGATTATTGCTATTATAGATTTTCTTATGCTTTTTCACTCGATAGTATTTCACTGAAAATTTCTGATGGAGAGGAGATACCACTTTCTGTATTCAGGGCATGACATTTTTGTTTTGACGAGGTGTTTTTTATTTATACAAATGGGTCTTCTCTTCTAAGAATTAGATGGCTATAATAAGCCCTTATGTTTATTTATTTATTTTTAATATTTTCAGGTCGCATGTCGTTAGTACATTCAAAATAACAACTGTGTTATGCTGGTTTGCTTGGCTCTATGATTAAAAATTCAAGCCTTCTTCTGATACACCGTTCTTGTATATCATCCATTATGCTCCTGAGTTTTGCAATATGCAAATACATAGCTGCTGTCTATATAAATCATTCTTATTCAACAAACAGCTCAGTACAAAGTCCTCTTTCATCTCTTTCTTCTAGTTGCTGGTTTTTTTTTATGAACATGGTGGGTTTTGTTGCTAACGGTGACTATACAGAAGTTATTTATCAGGGGGTACACAGAATAACAATAGCTTGCACTGAATCTGCTTTTCATCCTGAAGGATCCCCCAGAACTTTGTAAAATTTGATAGTTCCTACACAACAGGAAATACTTCATTCTCTACATAAATAGTTGCTATCTTAAGGACAGAATCAGGAGGAAGCACTAACTGAAAAAAATTTAGCTAGAGATATAGTGTGTGTCAATGAAATGAAAATAACCCTTTACAAGCAGAATGTAGTTCCCTGGCCAGGAATCTCATAAGAATGTGGTGGTCCGCTACAATAGCCTTGACAGATCTGAGCACTCTCTTGAGAGCCAAAGCCTGGATATAGCGGAGACATTTTTGTCCTTAGACATTCCCCACACATGTATTCCCAATCCCACCTCTCTTTCGCTTGGAAAATTAGATGATGTGAGTATCTATGGGAAATTTTGCCAAAACTCAGTGTATTGCTGGTAACAAATATGCTGTTAGTGAAAAATAAATAAGTGAAGATCTGGAGAAATTCTAGTTGTTCATTGCACAATTCTCTGTATCTCTCCCGTAGGAACTCTCATCACTATTATTATCATCATTAACACTATTTTCTTTTATTATGATTTCTCTTATTTATTACTCTATTTATTACATTGGTTAATATGTCATTCTTCATCACAGAGTAGCTGTTGCTGATTTCTTGGTCAGGCAGGTTAGGAATCACTTGCCACGTCAGAGCAAGAAAGGCCCTCTACTTGTGGAAGAGGCTTGAGGTGTACTATTGGTCTGAATCCCACGATATCAAAATGCTTATGAGAGTCACTCATAAAGTAATACTTGGTTTTGAACATATCGTAAGGGTATTCAACAGATTTCTTAGACCTTCCGTTAAAGAAAAAGGAATAGCAAAAGCACAAGAACCAAGCCAGATAAAGTACCATGAGAATGCAGTGTAGTATGGGAGCCAAGTTATTACAGCAAACAGATTAACCAAACTTCAGGGATTTTCAAGATTTAAAAGGACCTGGAGTAAAGTTCTTCATGAGTAAGCCTGTTGTTCATTTTATGTACTGTGGATGCTCAGGGTTTTTTTGGAGGGCTTTATGTTGGTGGTTTAATTCAGGTCCAAACTATTTTCTGGTCTATTATAGGCCTATACCATTACAGGTTTGAAGTGTTGCTGTTTGGGATAATTTTCCTTCTAAGCTGAAAGTCTTCATAGACCTGGAGACCAGCCATTTGGTAGTGGAGCTCTGAGACTTCTTTTTCTGAACAGAAAGATGGGAACCCTTCTTATCCCATAGTGTGGTATTGTCCTAAGGCTCCGCTTGTTTAGATTGGTAACTTGTTCAACAAATTTGAGGCTCATTGTCCTGAGATGAGACATACTTGAAAGGGAGAATGTTTTCCCTTCCTTATTACACCGTCCAAAATACTACATATTATTACAGATTACCCTGCTGAAGTTGAATTAATATATGCAAAAATGGACTTGAAGTGTATTCAGAGTCTAAATTTTATAGCACTTTTCTAGCCCACGGGAAAATTATTGTCTTGGAGAGGTTTGTAGACAGCTCGAGCAACGTCTTAGATTCGTAGATCAGTCAAATATACTGATGATTACTAGGTTTGAAGTTCCTTTGATGTTGCCTTATAATGTTTCTCACAATGCTTGCAGAGTTGCTTTCTCCAAGGGTATTTTCTGTCCACTTCAGCTGAGCTCTCTACAAAGGACATATTGAGACCTCCAGTGCTGAGGTCTGTCTAACCATCTGCTGGAGGTGAAGCCTTTCACCTGTTTTTAGCTTCATCTGCAGTGAAAAGCATAGGCACGTCAGATGGGTTTTCTTCTTAATTCCAAAGCAACTATTAAAATGTCAGCCTTCACCCTTGTCAGATATAAAGAAGGGTAGTGAAAAGTTAAAAATTACTGTAGCCTCTCAAATGGGAAGTTCAATCTGCCGAATGCCATAAGGTTATACCTTTTCACAATCAATTCTTTGGAGACATTATTAACTACAGAGTTAACAGTCTTGTAGGCACTATGTTTGGAAAGAAGTACATTACGAGGCTAAACATTAACCTGTCCATCATAGAAACTATTGCTGGGCAAAGAATCAGCTGTTATGCAAACTGAACACATTCATTTCAGTTTGACAGTGATGAGATGTTCACCATGCAGCACCTTTTTCTTCCAGCCACGTCTTCAGCCGCCTTCAGTGATCTCTTTTGAAGCCAGTTTTCCCCCCTTTGAAAGCTATACAAAATGTATTCTCTAGTGCAGCGATGATTTTAGCTAGCTCTTTATACATAAGGTTTTGTTTGTTTGCTTGTTTTTTAAAAATTGCATGCAAAGATAGTGATGGTAACTGAAACCTTTCCAGAAAAGAGGGAAAATTCTTTTCCCCTAATCCTATGCAATTTTTCCATATCTGTAGGAAGAATAAAGTGTGAAAATATTTCCATAGAAGCAGTTTATGTTATGGAAATATAAGTTTTGCTATATATTATTACTGCAGTGCATAATAGTTCTAGAATAATTTACAGTTTGTTTTTTATCCAGGAGGAGAAAATATTTTTAAAGATGTTCTATCACATAAAAAATTATGTGCAGGTAATATGAAAGAATCACACTTGAATAATTAGCCACTGCCTCAGATAACTAAATAATTTTCATCCAGATTTGCAAATCTTTATTTTCCTTAGAGCAAGTTTTAGCTTAGTGTTTCTAGATACTGAAATAACCTCTTTTTATTCCAAGTTAAAATTTTAAATGGTGATAATTCTATATTCTACTCCAAGTAATATTATATAACACCCATCCTCCCGACTCTGTATCTCATGCATGTATCCTGAAAAACAGATTTATTCAGGTTTAACCATAGTTATGTTGCAAAGCATTGCAATGAAAATATTCCTTCTTATATTCTTTATAGCCTTAAAGTCTGTTTTGGTGGCATAAAGTTTTCTATAGGTTTAAAAGTTGCTTCTGCTTTTTAAACAGCAGTTTGAAAATTGTTATACAATCTTGTGCATTGAAATGATGACTGGAAAATGTAATTATATATTATATATGTATATTTATCCCTATAAAAGCAGCAGTGGTAGTGGGTTTATAATATTTATATGTACATTAAAACTGGTTTTTACTTGGAAACAGTATTTTACTAGTTTGTAAGAATCCTCTAAATATCATTTTTTAACTGCTACTCTCAGAAATTAACCTGATGAAGTCTGCTACTGAACAGACAGAATAATGTTCTGTTCTGTAATAAAGAGTCTTTACTATGTCTCTTTCATGTATGTGATGGCTCTAGTTAAAGCATTTTGACCACAGTGTTAAAACTTACTTGAATTGGGTGGTAATAGAATTACGTAAATTTTTTTTCCAGATTTTGCATATGTGCCTCCAGATTATTTTTTAAAGGAGAGAATGAAAATTTGGTTTAGCTTTAGCTGTGAGTTCTCATCACCTTTCACAATTCTTACCTTTGTGGAGGCAGTATTAAAGCATTCCAAGTTCCCAATAGCAATTAAACAAGTTTCAAATTTCATTAGGGCAAGATTGATCAGAAGAAGTGATGAGCTCTGTTAGTCCCTGTTCCATTGAACTCATTCTTTGTTTCTACCAAATGATTTGATGCAAGAGAAGATACTATTTTCTGGGACAGGTGCTTTTCAGTGGTTCCTAGTGACAGGACCTGAGACAATAGGCACAGACGGAAACACAGGAGGTTCCCTCTGAACATTAGGAAACACTTTTTCACTGTGAGGGTGACTGAACACTGGCACAGGTTGCCCAGGGAGCTGGTGGAGTAGAAATATTCAAAAGCCATTTCATCAGGGACCTGGGTAACTGGCCGTAGGTGTCCCTGCTTGAGCAGGGGGATTGGACCAGATGAGAAGTCGCTTCCAACCTCAACCCTTCTGTGATTCTGTGATCTTCTTGCAGTAGGCCGCAGATACAACTGGTGTATATTACTTTTCAGACCTCTGCATAGGAAGGTGTGTATAAAGTGAGGCATAGTTAATTTTATTATCTGTGTTGTGTCACTCTTATCAGTAGCATTGCAGTTTGACATGACATTTTATCAGCTGTGATTATATATTATTCAAGGCACTCTCTGCCATTATTTAGTTTTTGGGTTTTTTCTCCCTTTTATTGTTCAGGTAAATATCAGCTGTCTCCAACGGTGAACATGCCCCAAGATGACACTGTCATTATTGAAGATGATAGGCTGTCGGTACTCCCTCCTCATCTCTCTGACCAGTCGTCATCCAGTTCCCATGATGATGTTGGGTTTGGCACTGTTGATGCTGGTGGATGGGCTAAAGCTGCAATTAATGAGTCAACAGACTGGTAAGAGCATGGTTTAGTGGATAGAATCATAGAATCATAGAATCATTTAGGTTGGAAAAGACCTTTAAGATCATCAAGTCCAACCGTTAACATATAGCACTGCCAAGTCCACCACTAAACCATGTCCCTAAGCACCACATCTACACATCTTTTAAATACCTCCAGGAATGGTGACTCAACCACTTGCCTGGGCAGCCTGTTCCAATGCTTGACAACCGTTTCAGTGAAGAAATTTTCCTAATATCCAATCTAAACCTCCCCTGGAGCAACTTGAGGCCATTTCCTCTTGTCCTATCGCTTGTTACTTGGCAAAAGAGACCAACACCCACCTCGCTACAACCTCCTTTCAGGTAGTTGTAGAGCGCGATGAGGTCTCCCTTCAGCCTCCTCTTCTCCAGGCTAAACAACCCCAGTTCCCTCAGCTGTTCCTCATAAGACTTGTGCTCCAGGCCCTTCACCAGCTTCGTTGCCCTTCTCTGGACACGCTCCAGCACCTCCATGTCCTTCTTGTAGTGAGGGGCCCAAAACTGAACACAGGATTCGAGGTGTGGCCTCACCAGTGCCGAGTACAGGGGCACGATCACCTCCCTGCTCCTGCTGGCCACACTATTTCTGATACAGGCCAGGATGCCATTGGCCTCCTTGGCCACCTGGGCACACTGCCGGCTCATGTTCAGCCGCTGTCAACCAGCACCCCCAGGTCCTTTTCCTCTGGGCAGCTTTCCAGCCACTCTTCCCCAAGCCTGTAGCGTTGCCTGGGGTTGTTGTGGCCGAAGTGCAGGACCCGGCACTTTGCCTTGTTGAACCTCATACAGTTGGCCTCGGCCCATCGATCCAGCCTGTCCAGGTCCCTCTGCAGAGCCTTCCTACCCTCCAGCAGATCAACACTCCCACCCAGCTTGGTGTCATCTGCAAACTTACTGAGGGAGCACTCGATCCCCTCGAAAGAAAGGAAGGAAAAAAGAAATGACTGCAGTTCCATCTTTTTCTTTAGTTTAATTTTTGGCTACTGCTAATATTAATCTTTTTTTTTCCATCACATTTAGATTTCACTGTTTTCAAACTGGTAATTGTCCCTGTTTCAGGAAGGAAGTCTGTACAGATAATTTGTTAGTCTTTCTACTTCTGGTTGCAGTTTTGTGCTCTGGGGAAAGCACATTTGTGGAAATGTTACTAATTGTTATTAAGACCAAATCAGTATATAGCTGTGTTAATTTGATGATTTAATATTAATTTAGTTGCCAACTGAGCTAGCTTTTGTAAAAAAAACTTTGCAAAATTTAAACACTTGAGTTTATGAAAGACGAAAGAATAATTCCAATTGGAAATTTTAATTTATAAACCTCACTGTAAATATTTCTAAGTCTATAAAACAAAGATTTTATTTTTATATTCCACTATATATCCAGGGGCCTTTCAATACTTCTGTATACTTTCTTGATTTTCCTAATAATGTACAGTAATTTTAAAATCTGCTTAGAGGTCAAGGCAGCTCTTTGTTTTGCCCTAGTGTTAATGCTTATGCGATAAGAGCTAGTTAAGATTTCTTTATTATGCATCATACCAGTATATGATTTGTAACTGTCATGCAAAGGCAGTGTACTGTGATAGTTCCATATTTAAATATAGGGAAAGTGATAGTTCCACGTTTAATACTGTGGAAAGTAACTTTACTTCATATGTTTAATCTGTATTAAAATAATTTCTGTGAATCTTAGGTTGACTCTCTAATTACTTTTATACATTTTAATACAAGAGTCTTAATGAGAAATGCATTGAGCTCCATTATTGACTTGCTTAGGTTCCTGGCAAAGAAATACTGTTTATTGCTTAGTTAGTACAATTAATACAGATCTAAGATTTAATTTGCAAGTCCTGTAATTATCTATAGTAATAGCAAAATAAAAGCCCACCCCTGTACACTGCCACTTCTTGAAGCTAGATAATTACCACAAATGGTGTGAAGTACATGAATTTTCTTATTTTTCTTGTCTCTTGAGCCTGTTATGAATGTGTCAGCAATATCTTAATAAAACAGAAGTAGCACCTGCTAGCTGATATGCACCTGTCAGCTTCTTCTTTGCTTTATATTAGTTTATTTCATCTTATGTCCGGGAATTGAGTTCTGTATTTTAAGACTGTTTTAATGATTGTATAAAAAGGTAATTTTTTTAATCCTCATTTGCGTTTTTTTTTAATGTTGCAGCTCTTCTCTTGGACAAGTCATACTTGTAATTTGGGCCTTTGAAAAGTCCATCTGTCTTTTGTAAAAGCTTTTAGAGCTGAGAATCTGAGATGTTTAAATAGAATAGTACTCAAGGCTGCACATAATAGCTTATTGCTGAGGGAATTTTTTTAGCCGAATATGAGCAAAAACCTACAGCATAAAGTAAGAGCCCATTTGAAACCTGCAGATGCTTTTACATTTCCTTCTGCAGCGTATCTTGCTATTCATATACTTCTTTGAAAATGAAACTAAAGAAAATAAGAATTAGATATTGTGGAATTGATCACGCTCAAAACCTTTAAACGTGTGTCTTTATAAGAAATTGTAAAGGTCTTCGGATACAATTGCACTTAAAAGAGTAGATCAGTGCAGCGCCTTACTATCTAATGTGTTCTATTTGTAAAAAACTAAATAGCGGTAGAATTAGATTGTTGCATTAATTTCCTGCTGCTAATGGATGAAGGAAGACTTGTAAAACGAAGGTGCATTGTATGATTTGGCTGGAAGGCACAAAGGGTAAAACTAAGAATATGGATGAAGGGTTATCCAAACAAGAATGGCAGCTGTTCTGAATCACAGAAGAAAATGTAAGCTTTTCCAGCCTCACAATATCTCCCTAATCCTTGATGAAAATGTTATGAAAACAAAGGGGCAATAAGACAGGATTAATAACTGGAATTTTAATAACATCGAGGGTCAGAAGACGGTTACATTCTTTTAAGGATCAGCTGTCATTCCAGAAATCTTATTTGTTAAGTATGCTAGAATATAGTAAATTGCATTTGGCATTGCTTAATGACTTGCACTAAATTCACCTTCTGTCTTTTATTAGTGTAGTTGGAAAATATTAAAATGAGGCATTTTTAGGGGTATTAGTTCCTCCTCTGCTCATTGGCTTTTCCAGTTATGGATCTTCATGGGGGCTTTTGAATACTTTTAGGCAATGGGCATGTATTCAAACTCCTGTGATTTGCGCCTTCCTTAATTACTAAAACACCCTCGTGTGTCATTAATAGTAGAAATAAACCAGGACATGAAAATTGATGACTCTACAGAGGGCTCAGGTATTTGTACTGTAAAAAGGTATGCGATGTCATGATGTCATGAGAGCAAGTAATTTTTGGTGCTAAGTAGCGCCTTTAGTATGCAGGATACTATGCAAACACAGAGTAATAATGCCCGTAGTAAGTGTGTGCGGAGGGTAGATGTGATAAGGGCAGATAAGGGAAGCAGAGAGAAAGCCCCTAAAGGTGGTGTCAGAGGAAACACTGGGATCCGATCTCCAGAATTCCCGATTGCTGATGCCGTGTCCAGACCCCACTGCCCACTCCGGGACCTGTGGTGCCCTTTTCAAGTTTTATTTAACTTCGGAGTTTTACTCAGTTCTGAGGACTTCAAGTTGAATATATATGTGCATGCGGTATTTACATGAAAATGATATTCAGCTTTATTAGAAGCTTTATATATGCAGATCAAAGCAAGCTCAGATGAAAAAAGGAGCATACAGCCAAAACAAATAGTTTTAGAAATTCACCCTTTTTGAAGAAAGCGTCACAGGATAGATTTTGTTCGGCAAGATGAAGCCAGTCATCTTTAACTAACGTGAGCTGTTAACAGATGTTGCTCGAGAAAATTCTCACTTAGTAAAACCACATTTTTCTGGCCTTCAGAGGCAGGGCTGACTAGCAGTGAGCCAGAAACTCCTGTGTGGCCTTGGGAAAGTCATTTATGATCTGATTATGAAAGGTGTTGAAACCCTGTAAGTTCAGTTGAGTCACTCGGAGGATGTTTTCAGACTTAGATGGTTCTTACTCAGCTCCGTGTTGTGCTGCTGTAAATGCTAGAAGTGTATATTGGCCTTGTCTGTTTTATCTTTCTATCATGTGCAGATAATTTTTTCCCTATTTTGTGGGAGTGAATGTAAGGACTAAATAGTTATTTTTGAGTTCAGGCTCTGATTCATCAGAGCTTTTAAGCATATGCTTCAAAACGTTGCTAAATTGTGCAGACATCTCTGAAATAGTTGCAGTAATTAAATGTAAAACATTATGAGCCTGAGCCAGAAACATTAAAGTCAAAAGGCACTTGACATTGACTTTATTCATATAAGCTCTGATCCTGCTCTCACTTAAGTATTACTTGCTTGTCATATGCACATATCTTATTATTTGTAAATCTGCCACTCCTAGACTGAATTTCTTCCAGGCTGCCTGGTAATGCAGATAGTGATTTTCATCCTTTATAGTACTTGATGCGTTTGGACACTTCTCCTTACCTCTCTTCACTCTTGTGCCTAATACCCAGGTGTTTCTTGATCAAAGATGCTTCTATAAATTATAGTACATGGCATACGTAAACATGTGCATGTTACAGAATTTAAAAGTGTAAGTTGGTTTCTGCAGAAATTCACTATTTGCCTATTTCTCACTAGCTATGAGATGCATATTATACTTAGCCCTTAAAGTAGAAAATAATTCTTTTGAAACATGTTACTGAACAGTAACATGTACGTATACAATATTTTGAATGACATTTCGTCTATTTAGAGATCTCAGCTTTTTTTATCTTGAAGTACAACAACAATCAAAGGGGGGATTTTGAGGGATCTTTTTCCTATAGGATAGATAACAATGGTGCAAAATACCAATTTTTTCAGTATTTTGTGCTTCTGATTTCTTTTTGTGCCAGCTGAAGTAGAAATTCTTTGGGCTTGCCTTCAGGCTCTTTTTAATACTCTCCCCTTTTCCAGGAGTCAGAAGATCTTTGTGTGAATTTCCTTTCATATTGTTTATTAGCAATAAGCAATCTTGCATTTTTTTAAATTTTTTATTGTTTTTAACATGCATTGTGGCCATGGTGACACATTGCAAGCCTAGGGTTTAGCCCGCACACCAAATTTTGCCTGCATTCTTGCATCACTGCTCGCTGGACACCTGACTCTCTCAGCCGAGGTCATGCAAGAAACCTGCAGAAGAGACTCAGCGCAGTTACCCCCATTTCTGATTTAGTGGTGGAACCATTGTGGTGAATACTTGCTCTGTAGGGAAGTAATGAGTAAAAATACGTTTGTTGTCGTAGCCAGGTTAAAACCAGGAGATGCTGTGAAAAATTTATAAGCAATTTCACATATGGACAGGAATTTTAATGCAAAGTCTTTAAATGAAGAAGTTTAAAGCTCTGTGGGCTTCAGGCAGGACAGATTCTATTTATGCTTTACTAAAAACATTTTGTGATGAAGAAAAATATGATAATTTGCTATCAACAGAATATATTTGTTTCTCATGAAGAAAAAGGAACTGTTTTATTCTCCCTCAAATTATTCCTGTGTTGGGTCTGTACATTCTGATAGTATATGTATAGTGCACCAGATATGTACATCTTTCATTAAAGCTCATAAGTGAAATTCTTGATACTTTTTAACTAGAATTGCTTGATGAGTAAAACAAATCCATCATGTGTGTAACTGACTACTTGCAGTGGTTTATTTAAAAATGTGCACTTTATCGTTGGTAGAAGTCACGTGCTAAATAAATGCTTTTCTCTGCAGAGTGAAAGGTTGCGTGATCTTGATAAATGTTCGCATGATTTTTTTCCCTTCCTACAGCACTCTTAGTCCAGATGTTGATCCAGTGCTTGCCTTCCAGCGAGAGGGTTTTGGACGCCAGAGCATGTCAGAAAAGCGTACAAAGCAATTTTCAGATGCCAGTCAGTTGGAGTTTGTTAAAACACGAAAATCCAAAAGCATGGATCTAGGTAGTGAGTGATATTTTTTCAATTGTTTTATTTGAACCTGATTTTCATGTTGTAAGTATATAGACTTTGTAATTCCAAACACATTGTTTATGTGCAGTACTACTGCATGTAATGTCTACTGGTGGGAAGTAAAGTATTCTTAACGTGAATGGCCCAGTGGCCTGTGTATTGTTTGTACCACTTGCAAATGTCCATACATTTAAATATCATAGCCCTTTGGTTATATGGTTATACATAAACATTAAAAGTATTTATTAAAATGGAGGTGAAAAGTGCATTTACCAATCTATATAGAATAACCGCGTAAAACTGTACCACACTGGTTCTGGGTAGACGGATTATTCTCGGTTCCTGATTACAATGCAATTAGCCTTAAAGATCCTTCCCAGTCTCTCATTTTGTAGATGGATTTTGATTAAGATATTAAAGATGCGAGTATTTTTTTTGAAGAGTTCATTCAGAATTAGAAAATGGGGCTAGTCTGACATCTGTTTGAGACCCAAGTTTTAATATTTATATCAGAAGCCCTATAAAGTATCAGCGGCTAAGACAGGCAATCGACTATAATGATTTTAACTGATAAAACAACTGAGAGTAAGTAATCGCTAACAAGCCCATCTATTTTTCTGCCATTGAATTTAGATTCTGAAGTGCAGACTCTAGTAACCTTAAACAGTGAGTTTTGATTGTTTAAACACACAAAATTCCCTTCTCAGAATAATAAAATATAATACGATTCGCTCCTTTACAATAATTGTGAATATCTTAACTACAATCCCTGATTCACCAACTTCCTCAGGGGACAGTAAGGTTGGTGGTGTTGACTTATCTTGACTAGTTGTGATGTGCTAACGTGTAAATAACATATTGTACCTGCCTGTGATGTGAACATGACTGACATTGCATGAAGGTTACTAGTTTGCTGCCATTTCTACCCAGAATGTTTGCTTACTGTTGCAGTTTATTTGCATGAAGAATGACATTGCTAAGGTTCCCTAACTTGAAAAAACAATATGCGAAACAGAAGGAATGTTGGATGCATGTGGGGCATGGGCACTAACTGGGCTAACCGTTATACATTTACCTTTTAACAGTAGCTGACGAGACTAAGCTCAGTACAATGGATGACCAGAAAACAGGTAAGAATTGACAGTAAGGCTGTTGCTATAGAAACCTTGGTCAAAGCAGCTTACCACAATTACAGAACTGCCAGTCAAATTGCATGAAAACATGAATATTCCAGTACTTGCATGGCTGCTTTCTATTGTTGTGAATAATCAAGTCGTACAGAAAAAGAAAATTCTCTGTGGAGATAAGTATCTAGGGTAGTATATTCAACCAGGTCATACATGTGACTGTAGGCAGACACCTCTTTCTACACTTTGAACTCATAAATATTCACAGTTGTTTGGATTTTTTGTCCTTTCAAAAAAATCTTGGAAAATCTCCTCCTAGCTTCAAACCCTAAGGTACAGAGACATGATGCAGAAGAGTTGAATGTTTGGCTATTACAGTGCTAACACAGTGCTTGGAAATAATTATTTTAATTAGAAAACTGCTACCTTTGCCTTAAGTGGTCATCAGATACATGTTGTGAGTTGAGTTGAAGATTATTAGTGTAAGTTGATTTGCCTTTGGAGCAAAAACCCGAGCATCGTAATAGAACAAAAGAATATGTAAATAGAATCTTTTCCACATACCATCGATTGTAACGTTTCACACAATGATAATGAGAAATAGCTTTCAAAGCATATTTTTTATTGGTAATTAAAATAATGCACCAACTGCAATTATGAACCTTTATGATTTATTAATATAAGTTAGCTTTTGACCTTTGGAATGCTATTTTAATTAGGCTAGATCCAGAGGACACCATAACATTACTTAGCTCTAATTAGGAACAATTCACCTTTTTAACCCGAAAATATTATTTATTTTAGCATGATTTGGGGAGTAGGGCATTCCATACAGAATTTACAATTAATAATTCACAACTGCATCTCTGTTAAACCACACTTTACAACATGAGTAGGAATACTGAAAAGCTGTAGGTAATCAAGTGATAAAATTACAATTTTTATTTAAACAGCTAAAACGTCTAGCTCTTAAACTGTTGCAGAATATGGCCACAGACTTGCAGCTTTACAAATTGAGAATGAGTACATTAAAATTAAAATGTATGAATGTTTTGAAGGATTAAAGCCATCAGAGTCTGAATGTATGAAGTTGTGTTAATGGTTGTGGTAAGAATCGGTGCTTAGGAACTGGCTTCACCCCTGAGCATTATTCACATAAAAAGGAGTTACAGACCGAACTCAAAATTATTGTAAATTATTTTTCATTTTCTTCCTAGGCTGCCTATTTGAATGGGATATGATTAGAATGGTGTAAAAGCTGTGTGTTTTAGTAAAATATGATGCTTAGGTTTCAAAAGTGCGTAGTGGTTTTGGTGGTATCAATAGAGGGTGGTATTAATCGAGTGTAGTTTTTCTCTGTGTGTAACACCTGGATTAAATTCCAAAAAAGAGACAAGTCAGACAACTTGGGTGAAAGAGCGTGACCGTAACCATCTGGACTAAGCAGTTACATACTTTGTGAGCAGCAAGCTCAGTGGCTGGAAAAAAGGAAAACCACCTTTTACTCTACTTTTCTTTTATTTATCTTGCGTGCTTTTAACCAGGTTTTGTATATAAACACTGGATTTCTCCCATTACTGAAGATGGATGTGGTTATTAAACAAACCACTTACTGTAGGTTGGCTTAAAAATTGTCTGGTTTTAAGAAGAAAAATGCTTCAAATGTGTGGTGAACTATGTTTTAATGAACTCTAGAAGCCAGAAAACTTCAGCATATATTTACTTTAGAAAAAATAAAAACAAACTCTGTTACAGTCAAAGTTGGACTTAATAGTAATGGCTGAAAAAGAGAGTGTAGAACTCACCAGACCTAGTTACTATAATAGATTTTTAATTATTTTTCTTTCTATAGTTCACTTGAAGTGCCTAATCCTTGCAGTGTTTACAGTTCATCCTAGAGGTTAGAAGTATATTCAGTAGCAATTGAGCATGGCTCATTTATTGAGACCCAGGCATACTATAGTTCTAGGTGGTTATTTTTCATGTACACATTGTGAAAATGAAAAAGAAAGAAAAAAAAGCAAAGAACATTTATTTAAATTGTTTACTTATTTATTTTTACACAGTACTTTTTAAATAAACTGTTTTATTAAATGGAACCAAAACAAAACTATTTTTGATGCAGTTGTTTGCTCTGTTTCTCCTCTGCTCTCCCCAGCCGACATGTTGCTCTTTTAGTGTATAAATTGAACTAGAAACAGAAGAATTTATCAAATCTAATGGAGCAGGTGTTAGTAAATAAATAGACTCACTGCTAATGTCCTTTAAGAAAGTGTTTAGAAGGTAGACTTTGTGCCTTTGCACAAATCGAGGGAAGTTTTTGGCATCAGTTGCTGGTAGCATTTAACCTAAGAGTTAATAAAAATAATGTTTCAGAAAGAAACAAAGTTGTCATTTTGAATCGTTTGAAAGGAAGTGCTGATGGAAAATTTACTTTATAGCCTTTAAAATTAGTCACTGAAGGAAACACTGAAGGAAACATCATATATCCTTTGACACCATGCTTTTTGCCTTTGCAAATCGCCCAAGCGGATTTGTGGCACTGTATAAATACTTAACGTAAGATGAGAGACGTGGAAGCACAATGAGCTGTTAAAGAGCGTCAGCACAGGGGAAAACCAGAGGGCTTGGAGCAGGGAGCAACACGTATGCTTCATGTGTTCTATGTGTATTAAATGTCTCGTTGGATCTGTATGTGCTGTGAAGTTAGGTGGTGGGGGCTGTCTGTGCCGTGTGAGAGCAGATGCACGCGCTGCCAGCGCAGTCGTGCATGGGCAGGGGGTGGTTGCATGGCTTGGAGGGCAAGGCTTGGCCGTTGTCCCCAAGGGCTGGCCAGCTGGGGACATAGGGAGTGGTGATGCATGTGTGGTGGGCAGGGGCTGTGCCTGGCGGGGTGGTGTGAGCATCCTGCAGAGCCCTTGGGAGGTGGATGGGGCGTGTGGCATGCGGAGTAGAGCCGTACGGCTCAGCGCGTAAGCGGGGCGTGCGGGGAGGC
The DNA here is from genome assembly GCF_964195595.1 of Calonectris borealis. Lineage (NCBI taxonomy): Eukaryota > Metazoa > Chordata > Aves > Procellariiformes > Procellariidae > Calonectris > Calonectris borealis. The sequence continues at coordinate 155,926,751 of NC_134313.1, read as the reverse complement.
TGCGCAGATGGTGGCAGTCACAGTAGGAGGACTGCTGTGGTACGGAGGGATGAATCTACCTCAAAGGATGTTTGTTAATAAAATTGTTGGAAAGGAAAATTTTGATAAACTTCAAATTTTAAAAACGATAAAAGAATCCCTTTTATCCCTCGGTCATATAAAGATGCTTTAGGTAGATATGTCTTCTTCTCTTCTTTTTTTCTGCTTTAAATTCTGGTGTCAAAATAGAAATAGAACTCCTTCTGAGCAGATAACATTTCTGATGATTACCACCAGCGCTGTAAAGGCTGGAAGAAAATGCTGACATTTTTGTATTTAGAAAACAAGGTTTTGATGTGATTCATAAATTCTAAACAGAATCAATTTTAAAGAAAGTTTGCTGTTTCTCAATGGATTATGGGTAAACAACTCACTTTCTGGCTGGTAAATTCTAGTAATAAATTCTGAACTCACTCAATTTACAGGGAGGCTTAACTATATATTCTGAAAATAGTAGACTTGCTATGAAGTGGCCGTAGAAGATAGCGACGGTATTAAAATATACATAGCTTTATGATCACAGTGCTTAAATTGCTTGTGAAAGGACATTTCCCTCTTTCAAATTCTGCAACTTGCCCACATTTGTGTTCATGGCCACCCAAGTTCAGTAAATATTCCTATCATTTCTGTAATCCATTATTAGTTTTACAGTACTCAAGGAACATTAGGTCATGTGCCATCTAGCTTTTCCTTTGGGAAAGCACAACTTACATAAATACAGTTCTCACAAGGATCTGTATTGGGTGGCAGGAAATGGAATGTTTTTATGTCCTTTATGAACATAAATGGGCACATAAATGCCTTCTTCATAATTACTGTTTACAAAAAGAGCCACTCAGTAATTAGGAAAAGATATACGAGCATTTCATTTCAAGGTTGCAAAGCAGAATCTGGAATAAGGAAGTTTACAGTAAGTTGCCATGTAAGAGGATACCCTTTCCTTTTGTATACGAAATTGAATCTGTCAAACAGCTGGTTTATATATGATTGTCCCATTTCCTCTTTTTTTCCTTCAAAATGTTGCATTCATTTTTCCTGTTTCATGGACTGTTTTTAACAAAATACAATCTCGAAAAGTAAAAAACAAAATAAAATCTTACTTCTTGTGTGCTGCAGGTATTAGTGGAGGAAGAGCAGATTTTGGCATACGCTAGAAAGTGGATAGTTTTATAGGGCACTGTCTAAATTGGAGTTCTTTTACTTGGTAAAGAGTGTGTTGTGTAAAAAAACTTGCCTTAGACTTCAGCCCATGTTCAGAAGTTTGGTGAACCTGGACTGCAGTTTGTTTGCACAGCTGGGAAGCCCTCAAACCCCCCTTGTCCCAGCTGGCTGCTCTAGTTCACCCCAGCAGCTGTGCTGAGCCCCCAGCCATCCTCATGACCCTCGGCCCTCCAACAAGTGAGAGAGGGTGGCTGCTTCTAGGAGATGTGAGTTCATCAAGGTAAAATTTCTCATTTGTTGGGGTGTGTTTATTTCTGGCCGAGGGTCCAAGCAGAAGGACTCCGGACCTTTGGGGGAACCAAATTGCAGGAGTTATGTAGACCTGTGAAAGAGGATTTTTGTTTTGTTTCTATTTACAAGTTCATCTTATCAGTAGGGCAGCTGAAGGGGAATACTTTGACAGCTGCTGTTTGAATTTATTTGATCTGAGAGATTTCAGTTTCACTTAATTGCTCAGACTTTTAATAGCTGAATAGAAAATGAAAGCGTTTGCTGCCTTGCTCCATCTCATACCGAGGTAGCAAATGACGTGAAGAAGACTTGCCATGCTGTTAATCTGCATCCCTTCTGTAGGTCTGGCAACCCCCTTCCTCCCCACCCAATGCTGAATAGTGAAAGAAGCTGTTTTTAGTAGTAATTTTCCACAATGTAAGGTAACTTCACATACCTTTGTTAAAGAACAGTGACAGATCCTCTCTTCTCCCTCCTACTATCTACCAGAATAGGGATCAACTCCAGAGCTTTGTATTATTCTGAGATAAATACTTAAAAAAGATAATTTTCCTTTATTGCATTATTCACACCAGACCTTGCTTACAAATGTATTGTTCATTGGTTTGGTATTCCTGAGGGTTCAGTTCTTGGCTCTGTCTCTCAGTGCTGGCTGGCTTTGAAATTTATCCTTCTGTGCCTCTGTCAGATGAGGGTAGTGATATCAACGGAGTAACAACCCACCACCTGGGACTGCCATGGTGCCACTCTTCTCTGTTCTGCTCCCTTTGGGAAGAGAAAAAGTGTGGTTTCCATATTCTCGGTGAGGGCTCTCATCTCATAACTTCAGGAAATGTGGCTATGATGATGATAATGATGTCCCACCTCATCGTGCTCTCCAGCCCCAAATCCTATGGAAAATCTGGCCAAGGCTAGATTGCACTTTTGAATAAAATCACTTCAAATAAATACAGTGATTTTTTTTCCCCTGAAAGATTTCTCCCAGTTTTAACTGTAATATGAGATCTAATTGTGCAATTGTCAGCTGATTTGCACTGTGAATGTGTGTATCTGAAAACAGAGGGTAGACATTTAGTCCACAAACTTGAGAAGAAAAGTCCAGATAGGGAAAAGGTTTTGCAAAATACTGTCTGGGGCTTTCTTGGCACACCTGGACATGCCGCAGCATTAAGAGCTGCCCTCAGCCCCAGCTGTAGTGCTGCCCACACGTTGAGCTGGTGACTGCCAGGAATGCGTTTCTTTTCCAGCTGGATAACTCGTATTGCCTGACTAATTGGGTCCTTTCCACAGATTATTTTTAAACAACTTCACAAAATCCCAGCAAGTCAACTGATATTTCTCGGAAGCATTTCATTATGAAATCATTAGCAATTTGATGCAAGTCTCTAGAACTCAATTAAAAGCAAACAGCATGTTCCTTGAGGCCAGAAGTCAGGCTACTTTGCAAGACTGTTACTCTAAACACAATAGGATTCATGCCCATAATCTGCTCTCTGTTCATCAGTTGCTAGTACAGATGAAATATTCTGCTCAAAACAAAATAATTAATAGTTTTGTTTGATGCCGATAGATACATATCTCTGCTGGCTTTATGAGCTATGTTTTTAAAGCCCCGTGATTATGTTATCATTCAAATTGTTAAAATGGTAGTAATGGATGTTGGTCTCTCTTCGCTGATTTGAAAAGCCAGACATTGCTAATGTTGTCGGTTTCGTTGACTATGACTTGACATACTCATTCACTTCTGAGACCAACAAATCTGCAGAGAATTCCCTACAGATTATTGAGAGATGATGAGAATAATGTTAAGTGTGTCCCCAAAGACTTTCAGGATGGATATGCATAATCAAGCATGCAGTTCTCAATACTAATTCTAATTACTTTTTTTCCTCCCCCCCCCGCCCCCAAATCACTAAGGTTCCCCAACCAGAGATGTGGGGCCTTCATTAGGTCTGAAGAAATCCAGCTCGTTAGAAAGTCTGCAGACAGCCGTGGCTGAGGTGACTCTGAATGGTGATATTCCCTTCCACCGCCCGCGCCCGCGAATTATCCGAGGACGAGGCTGCAATGAAAGCTTCAGAGCTGCCATAGACAAATCGTATGATAAACCTGTAGCAGATGATGATGATGAAGGCATGGAAACTTGTAAGTAAACTACTGCTGTACACAAAGAATGTTAACAACATAGGTTAATTCCTTTAGAAAGTGATTAAAAGTAGTAGAAGATAATTTTAGGATTTTGATAGAATAGAGCTAACTTCTCTTCATCAATTTTTTTCAGGCTTTTTCCCTTCATGTGCATTAACAGATTGCAACACTCTGCAGCATCCTTCCTTTCTAAAATAAGGAAATAAGATTATTAGGAGTGTGTTTACTTAAATTGCTATGAAAATTTTCTGTAAGACAGCTAATTAATTTACTAATGTAAATTAGAAAAAAAATTATGCAGAAAGACAAAAACCCACTGAATTTATGTTACAAAAATATGTGCATCTAACTTTGAAATTTATGTTACAAAAATATGTGCAATCTAACATTTGTAGCGTCTGGGGGAAAAAAAGAAATCACTGTCCTTTAATTAGAGTGAGTAAGGCTGGCAGATCTAATAAAATATAAAGTTAATGATCAGCTATTACCCACCCTAATGGGCATTCATTTACATTTTCAGTTCTTTAACCCGAAGTATGACCCAACATGTGGAGAATGTCATTAACATAAAAGAATCACTTCAAAGCTAACCTTATCATTATTGAACTATGTAAGAATGGGCTGGTAAAATGACAACTCATATTGAATGAAAATAGTATGAATGGTAAATTACCTCAATCAGGGGTTGTATTAAAATCATTGAATTTTTAACCTTCATGTTGTACTACTTTCAACTTGTCACACACCAGCAGAATTTTTTTTAATCAACCTGCAGCTAGTTAGAAGTTTATGAATGAAGATGATGTTGGGAAGGTTGAAGTAGTAAAATATTTAGCCTGAATGCTAACAGAAAAGGATTGAAAAGAGATTTTTCACTCTCTGCTCTTTTTAAAAATTTTAGTTTCAGAAAGTCTATTTCATAAGCTGCATTCCCTGATATTCTTTTATAAGCTACTTGTGTAATCACTCTTTTATTTTTTAAAAACCCCTTGCTTTTTGTTTTAAATCTACCTGTTTCTAAAAGTGTTCCGAGACTGAAAGGGAGGTCATTTTGCCAGTCACTTTTCTCAAAGGTAGTTACCGACAGCATTAATTCTGCTTCGCTTTTCCAGCACCTAGCAATTTCACGCAGCAGTGAGGCTAAATGCTGGTCTGGTGCTGCTGGCTGTCAATCTATTTCTGGCCAGTAGAAGAATAGGTATGAGAAAATGTGTAGTGATCCTGATCATTCTCCCGGACTGCATGCCTGTGGTCTTTTGGGACGTAAGACCATGTTTTTCTAAAAGACCTTGTTTGGTGTGAGCCCACTGATAGTAATATCCTGTTTTGAGGCATCAGATATCCAAGGCTTATCCAGAAGTTACAGATGGTTTAACTTCATTTGGTCAAAAATATAGGAAAACTGTTGTCATGAAACGCTTTCTAGGTGAGTATAGGTTTATGAGATTACTGTAAGGGGTTTTGAGCTTGTTGATGCAATGCCTAGAGAGTAGCAAGGAAGTATTTGGTGGCCTTTGTATCCTTTGCATGGGAGTAGCAGAAGCCAGACCAAAGCCTTCTGGCTGAAATCGAAATGCCATGGGGTGAGTCTTTGCCCTCATCTCTCTGTATGGATGAAGTCGTCTAGCACTGGTGGACCAAGAGCCATCTCAGTGTCACGAGAGAGCAAGAGCGAGGCTGTTCTCAAATCTCACATGGTAAAGAAGGGCTACGCAAAGTGTGACCAAGCTATACGCATAGAACTGCCCGTTCTGTTGAGTTACTTGTGTTTTAATAGCTTCCATATATTATAATTAAACACCTAAGAAGTAATCCAGAAATTTGCAGTGCCAGGTTAATAGAAGCAGATGAGTAACAAAGCAAATACAGTAAGTTGGTTGGACAGAGTTCAGCCCTCGAGGTCATCTCCTTCTCATGGTGACTGTGGGAGCTTAAGAGCTGGCTCAGCCATGTGTTGCCTGGGAGCAGCACAAAATGCTAGGTCCTCAGGTCTGTCTTTCTGAAAACATGTCTGTATCTGTGTTAAAACTGAAAGCACTGCAGTCTACTCCACTTTGTGTAAATTATACATGGCCTCAGGTTCCAGAGAATTTACCAAATGGTGTCTTCAGCTGGACAAAGCCTGGGAACATACGAATATGTAGAAGTTAATTTAACAATCTGGTCTTAATGTAACTAATGCCTCACTGCTGCCATAACGACATTGCCTAAGTTTTTTTTAATTGTATTTAATTATTCCATAATTGTTTGAAATTAAAATGTGGCTTTCTGTCATTATAAAACCCAGGCAAACATGCTGGTGGTCAATTTGCCCTTGAGGTTGGATCCATTTGTCTTACTTGAATTTTTTCCCCTTTCTCTTCCAACTGTTTCAATGCTAAGAATGCTGCTTTCTTCCAGACAGTGATGCTCTTTGGAATAGCAAATAATAGCTCTGCAGTAAATTGTATAGAGGAATTCTTAACATGTCATCACCCCATATATGAAAGCCATAAAAATACAGGTAGCATATGTGGCAAGGGGGCTGACTCTCTTCTGAACATACTTGCTGTCCTTGGAACAATGTGCTATTAAATTACTAAATGTAGAATGAAAATCAGATAGCAGTGACCAGTTCTGGGACAACAATTTTAAAAGTATTTGAGAAGCTGAGTGTGAGTTTTAATGGCTGTAAAGAAGTAACATTTGTGGAAAGGTGTGGGTGTTCAGCTTTTACAGATCATTTTTCCTGCTTTTTTTTTTTTTTCTTCCTTAATACTTGAAATATCTGACTGGAAGCAAAATGTTTATCTTTAGTGTCTTGAATGAGAACAAGGCATTTGGATTGGGAGAGATCGACAAAGCTTTCTAATCTTTTGCTGAATCTTAATTGCTAGAATCTAGGGCTCTATTAAATATCGCAATAAGAGGCCTAGAAGCTTAGTGGCAAAATAGCTTCACGTTAAGTAGCTTTGATTCCTCATGTGCATCTTTTCCATTTTATGGCCTAATTAGGAGAATAGCTTCATAATACCTGTTTGTGTAGTTCTCCTTAGTACGGTGTGGTTCATGAAATGACACTAGTTTTCAGGTTTAATTGATGTTTAAAGTATACTCCAATTTAATTTTTTGGCTTCAGCATCCTGAATGGGGAGGCAGGAGGTTGCAGGAAAGGAGGGAAATAACAGCACCAAAACAAATACATTCTGCATTTTGCAGTAACCTAATGTCATACTGCAACTTAACAAAAATTAGAAGTTTCATTTGTAGCCTGGGCTTGAATTTTAATTGAGCAGCATTTGCATTTGTTCTAAACACTAGTAATTAGGTGTATGTTAATTGCAGAATGACTGTGCTGCATAAAAGTGAAACAAGTTTCTTCATGTTGAGTCCTTTTAAGAAAACTGGCTATTTACTGCAGTAGAGACACCAGTGTTTACTCCAGGAGAACAGGCATGCTAGTTCACAGGGCTCAGTCTGAGCTACGGAGTTAATTGCAAGCAAACTGTGTGTGATAGACAAATATTTATTGCAGCACAAGTGTGGAAGGGAGGCAATATTATCTCCATAGAATATGCAAAATAAATAATAAAAGGAAGCATTGTTATGACAAGTTGTTCAGCAACTCAGTGTAGCACAGTACACAATACATATTTAGGATTAATTTAATGTATTGTTATATGAATATGAACAACCATAGGTCAAAATTGATTCATCTTTAAAATTCTAGCAATGAAGTACTGAGTAAACATTTGACTTCAGAATTTGTTGGAAACTTAATGCTTTTTTTTACTAATTATATTCATTTGCAAGTACGATCTTTTAAATGTCTAGTTGGTTTTAACTGGAACAGATTGTAGCTATAAATTAACATGCAAAAAATTAGCATCTGTATTCCAAAGTGGTTTTCCACTACTCTTTTAATAATAACTAAATATCATCCCAGACATTGATTAAGAAACACTGTGACCAAAAAAAGTACAAGTACAGCTAGTACAGGGCATGTATAGGACAGGCCTATTAATTGTCTGAAGTACAATTATCCAAATATTAGAACTTTGCCTATAATTGAGAAGCTGTATCATCTGCTTAACTCATAGCGGTCCTGAAGACAAGTTACCATGAAATGCCAAGACCTGACCTTTTTTTTTTTCTCTTTCTTTTCCTGGCAGTTTATACTTCAGAGTACTAGTTGAGATTCAAAAATAGTTATTGATGTTGAGATTTATCCGACATGGTATGTTTTTCTTGAAATACGTTTATGCGATCTTCCAGGGTTGGAGAATATTTATAGAAATCTTGGGATACTCAGTGAATAAGTTGGACAGGTCTGTGTATTGTAATATTAATGAATAAACAGTATTTTGCAGGCAAGTATCTGAGAGAGAGAAGAGACGATATGGAATGGCTTTCAGTCAGTGTTTTGTAGACTTTTCAGGTTCAATTAATTACTTGTAAGGTGAATATGAATGATGACTAAGAAAAGCAAGTTTATATTCTACAATAATCTCTGTGTGAGAAATTTCTAAAGAATTACACATTTCTATTGGCTGTAGAAGAGTCATGGAGGTCTAGAAACAATAATATTAGTAGCAATAATAAGAAGTAGTAAACAGATGCTAAACTAAAGAAATTATTCTTTTTTCCTTCTATAAGGCATGGCCATTTCCAAATTTTATTGAGTACAAAAAAAAATTTCTCTTCTGTAGACTGTGTATATATAAAGCAAAATTGTATTTTTCAACTTCTACTGCCAAAAGTTGTTTGGAGCCTTTGTATTCATTAGAGCTACAAGAGACAGCTCAAAGTATGCATCTGTGATCCTAACTGCCGCTTCGTGCTGTCTCTTGGAAAATTGGGAGATAGTGTAGCCCTACTTATAATGTGATGATATAAAACGTTAGAGCTCCCGGAAGGTCACAGCTTCACCAGCCATGCACTGTAATTTTTGCACTTGGCTTTAAGTTAAGTCAAAATGGTTGCAGGATTCTAACCCACAAGCTTGAAGTATTTATTTCTTTCTCACTAAGCTACTGGGGGAATTTTCAGGTTTTGAATGGATTGTTTCTTTTGGTCATTTTTCTTTCAAACTTTCTAAAATACATGTGCTCTTAAATCTAACCTTGGATTCTCGGAGTCTTGATCTTGGATTAGAAACAGAGAAGGAACATGTTAGAGGATTTTACTTGTTCTGTTGGATGGAGTCTCCCCACCCGAACCGCCCAGGCTGCCCCAGCTCAACCAAGAATAAAACCAAGAATAAAAATCATGGTGCATGATGTGTTTTAAATTGCTCCAGGAAATGAAGTAGTGTGACAAAACCATTACGTTACTTGCAGCAGAAGAAAAAGTCTATTAAGGCTTGTATTGAGGGTTAACGGTCCTTAATGACTTTCATATTTTTATGAGAGCATTACTAAGAATTTACTGACAGGGCATGCTGCACCACTGTTGTTTCTTCTTGCAGATATTTCTAAAGCTCTTCTCAACTGATGTAGATGCTGAAACAAAATAGGCCAATTAACATCACTTTGCTAATCCTCTTTATTAATCCATACATTATTCAGAGTACCCACAAAGTACGAATCGTGTTTTGCAGAATGTTCTGCAAAGGTGAACTCCTTGCTTTTAGGAGTTTAATAATACAAATGAACATTCCAGGAAACCCACACATGAGCAGATACTGATTTTGAAAAAAAAAAGGAGTATTTTGTGGTTGTGCATATATCCTGCTTCAAAATACATTATGCAATATACCAAAAAGCTTGCCCTTGTTGTTTGTTCTTATCCCACTGACGTTTCTTAATATGTGCTTTCAGTGGAGGAAGACACAGAGGAGAGCTCAAGATCTGGTAGAGAATCTGTGTCCACAGCAAGTGACCAGCCATCCCACTCACTGGAAAGACAGATGAATGGAAGCCAAGATAAAGGCGACAGAAAAAAGGCTGGGAAGGAAAAGAAGAAAGATCGAGATAAAGAGAAGGATAAAATTAAGGCAAAGAAAGGAATGCTGAAAGGCTTAGGAGACATGTTCAGGTAGGTGCTTTGCAATCAAATGTAAGAATGAATTATAAAATGAAATTTCGTCTTTTGGTTATTCATTTATGTTGTAACTGTTTGCTGAGGCCGTATTTTACTATACAAATATATACATGATGTATATAGGCTGATGTCTCAATTTTTGAGCCTATGAGTGTTGTCATGGAAGGGAAGCAGCTCAGAATGGAAGAGAAGGAGATGGCTGGCGGGCTAAAGGGGCTGCAAAGGGAAAAATGGTTTTAAGCAACAAACTGCTTGGTCTTGGAAAGAGTCTTTGGTGATGTCGAAGTAGTGCACATATCCTTTGGCAGGTCAAACAATTTGGGGTTTTGTTTTTTTCTTAAACTGTGCTGTTCCTAATACTGTACCCAAAGCTTATGTGTTACTAAATGAATGTTTTTCTTTGCTTTACTATTAAGACTGTTTGGTATCATGGAGGCATGATGCGAAAGAGATGAATCAGTTTGAGATTGAAAAACAGCATGCTCCTCTCAAGGAAAACAGGATCTAAATAAGGTTGTGTGCTCTGAGAACCCACGGTCTGGAGAAGGGGTCAATGAAAGACCTGATTTTTACCAAGCACTGAGGTTTTTTTGAAAGAAATCGTCTCTCTAGCAGACATAAGTGATCTGAAAGGAGCAGACTGCTGAGGGACACCCTGCTGTTCTAAGTAAATGGTGAAACATGACAAACACCTTTGATCGCTTGTGGGAGGGGGTGAGAGAGCAAGAAAATCAGTCTTTCTTTTAGCTAGCTAGAACAAATAAATATATTTCCAAGAAAAAACAATATTAAGGCAGTGTTTATTTTCTTTTGTATATGCAGTGATTCATAATTTAATTTTGAAGGAGATACGGGTATTATTTTAAAGATTTATTAACAATTATTCTGCTCTGAAAACATGTAAGTGGAGCTGCAGTTACCTTCATCCTGTTACCTTCTTTATCCTGCAAAACATTAATTGAACCTATATTGTAACTGTGTAGGTTCTTGAGAGTTGTTCTGTGTCTGTGAATCGTATTACAAAATTACTTAATAGAAAAACTAGTTAATTAGAAAATCTAGGTTAGAAAATGTGTTCAGAAAACACAAAACAGTATCAGATTCTTAGCATATGCCACAGAATACCAAAAGAGTCATAGGAGATAGTCCCACACTTCAGACAGGAGGAGAGCGCTTCAGCCTGGTCCCCTGCGAGTCCCACTGGGAAGCCCTCATCTTCTGGGTGTTGGCCTGCCTAAATTCAAGCCTGGACCTGAGAGTTGCACCCCACGCTGGGGGAAGGTGGAAGGTTAGAGATAAGAAATGTTGACTGGTTTTCTTCTGCAATCTTTGCCGTTTTTCTGCACCAGGCAAAATTGAGGCAAATTATACATGATAAATTCTGTGGACTGTAAGTAGCTAATTGGGTACCATGAGTGCTATCTCTGAGTTCAGTCAGAAAGTGTTTACAGCATCTAGAAAGTTTGGGCAGCTCCTTGGTCTTCAGTTTCCTCTTGTGTAACATTCCCGGTACCCAGAGGACCTGTGAGGTAGCTGCTTCGTCTTGCTAGCTGTGGTACGCAGAGGGTCCCATCCAAAAGGAGGAGCCTTCTCTGCCCTCTAGCCTTGGAGTCTGATGTCTGGTGTTCCTGTGCAGCTTTGAAAGCTCTTAGATGGAAAGTGTGAAAGTGGAAATTCATACCATTTTTAATCAGGCGCTCCCAGGTAAATAGGACGTAACCTTGTCTGTATGCTCGATATAACACTTCTGAAATCTTTAATCTGGAAACAACAGTAATTTGACTGATAGGAAGATCTGATGATTGCTTTGTTGTTTGCTCTTCATAACAGTCAACGTTTCCTTGAGTTATTTTTTCCCTCACTACCATTTCTGAGTGAACCTTACTTTTCAGTCTCCTCTTAATAAACGTGGGAGCAGTGCTATCCGGACGCAGTTGACTCCTCCTAGATCTGTAAATTAGCTTGCACCTTGTCAGCCCACCCAAGAGAGGTGCTCCTGGCAAGCAGGAAAATGCTGATTGTGGGAATTAAGCATTATGCCTCATTTCCACTCAGTGCTTGATTTGCTTTGTTGACAGGCTTCTCAATGTTTGAGCGATGGGCTTTATTATGTCTGCAAGATAAGCTACTACTTCTGCCTATAACATGCTTTGTTTTTCTGTACATCTGACATATATCATAGATATCAAGTAATCACTGAAAGAAGTTGTGCGATAGAAGACAATGATGACAGTAACATTTAAAATTGAAGCCATGATCAAAGCATAATTGGATGTTTTGGTTTGTGCAACACTGATTTCTTTGTAGTTCTTACTCTTTTCTCCCTTTTCACTTTTTTTCTTCCTTTTCAATGCTCCTATCTTAAAACAATCTTTCTTCATTAGGTTGCATGGGCAAGAACACTTGTGGGATGAAGTTACTGTTAACTGACACTTTATTCCAATGTCTGTGTTTAGCCAAGGGGATTTTTATTGCCTATATGCAAACTGGCAGCTCATAAAGTGGAGTCTATGTGATATATAAAAGTAAGTCTCCTTGCCTTCAATTAAAATCTTAGGATTTGCTACTGGGATCTTGATTAAACTGTACTGTGAGATGGAAACTCCCACTAGAGAACCCTAGGTTACATTTATCTTTCAGCACCTAGTCATCATTTCCAAGAAATCCCTGGATGATTCAGGTAGCAGGTTAAAATCTTAAGTAAATCTTCTAAGCACTTCCATTGTTTTACTGCTTTTATCAAACATAGTAAAGAGGACTGATGTAACCATGAAGGAGAACTGTAAAACGCAGGGTGCAGCCTGTGTGGCTCTGACACGCACAACTCCCGTTATTTCCAGAGGACCTTTGCTGACATTGGGCTGTGGACAGTCTGAAAGTTCACCCTTCTCACTGTGAAATAAATCTGTCTGAGCATGTGTGTATTTCTTTTTTCAAATTGACATTTCGGGGCAGAACAGAATAATTTATTTAAATTTGTCATTTAGCTGAGAAATCCCTTTCTCTTTACAGATGAATATAGGGCAGAAGCTAACCCAGAAAAGTGTTGAACAAAACATTGGTCCGTTGGAGGAGATGCATGTGCTGCAGAGCTTTGCTTACACCTGAATATATTTGTCTTACCTGAATAGTTGCATTATTCCTGTCTTTCTTACCCCTTCAATAGGATCGTGTGCCATGTCCTGTGGCTGTAATCACATACCAAATGCGAGGCTGTGCAGTTCCTTCTTCTCCATTCCTGGCATTTAGGGGGTGCCTGGATGCCCACTGCCAGCTGAGCAAATAGTTTTTGGGAAGCTGATATGAAGTTCTGCTAGTTTTTGTGTTTCACTACTAAGAAGGCTTGAGTGGATATATGTTTTGACATCAGAAGTTTGTAAAAATCTGTATGCTTCTTCAAGTGCAATCTAAAATATGTTTATTCATTTCTGAGTATGATTTTGTTTATTTTTAAGTAGAGATATTGCTTTTTGGTAAAAATCAACCTGGCAAAAACAATCAGTTGATAAATAAGTCATTGTAGTGCTGCCTTAAGAAAGAGGCTTCAGTTTCAAACAGTAAAATGTAATTAGTGCTGGTAGGGATACATTAATTTGATGGGCTTCTATGTCATGCAATTCCTTGACATTCCTCTCCTGAGAGAGGAAAATTGTATATGCTGCCTTCTTTTCCCCTCCTCTTGCCCCTGTCATGTACAGGGTATTTTCATTTATGGAAGTGGGTGCCCTCAGAATGTAAGATAGGGAGATTTGAGATTGTTCTTATTTGCAGGTTTTGGCCGATGATGAAATGACAGTCTTCTGTGGTGCAGCTGATCACTTAAGATCTCTGTACTTCATTCATGCTCATTCCTGGTGTACAGGCTTGGATATAGTTTCTAGATGGGCGACTGGACTGGTCAACTAATAGGTGATAAGCAAATGAAGTGGTAGCTCCACATCTTTCCTCAGCTTCCTCAAGCCATAAAAATTTTCCTCTATGGTTGTCCCTGAACCATGGTTCTGTAAGACAGTGGCATCACTGTGATTATGCCACTTTTTGGGGGAATTTATCTTGGTTGCAAGGAAGTAGACAGCCACGCACTTACTGAGGAGTTTGTATAGGAGAAATCTCATTGGAGAGTTTCATGATAGAAAAATTATGTCCAGCAAGTGATCGGTCTCAGGAAAGAATGTATCTGAGGAATAACATCTTTAGAAGAAACTGAACTACCAAAATGTGGAGCATAAGGAGGGAAAAAAAGCAGCTTTGGGTTTCCAAAGGGAGGAAGGGAGTAGGAGGCCAAGCTATCTAGTCATGTCTTGCTGGAAATATTGGAGGGACAGTCACTGCCTGATAATAAAAACCTGCTGAAACAAGTAATCATTGATATGATCGGATAAAAATGGATCTGCAAATACAAAGGGTATGTTTGAATTTACATGGGGAACTGCTGAGGAGAACAGCAGGAGAAAAGATGGGGGATATGCACGTTGTGTCATAACCTTGAGTTTAAGCAAGAAAATATCTGCTAAAGCAGATTTGGAGATTGCTTATGAAATGATTGTAATGTAATTTGAAGCAACTGTGGATAAGTATGTTATATGAAATAAGTAAATTTTCTACTGTGGGAATTAATACCTCAGTCCCACATAAACATAACTTTTTAATGGGGAGCATAAGTACTGTGTGTTGAAGTTCGTGGAACAAGACAGTATGCTTAAAATTAATCATGTGCATAGGTGTTTCTAGTACTGGAGACTGTATATTTCAAGATCTGGCCTGTAACGTGGATGGAAATGTAAAGCCGTAACGTATGGTAACTGATCTTTAATTCCTCTCTTAACTATTGTAGCATACAGGTGGATAAATCAATGCACTGGATAGCCAATGCAAATGTAATATTCCCAGATTACCATTAAAATCTAATCCTAATTAGATTTAATTACATTTAAAATGATTACTGGGAGCTTTGCAGTGTTGTATCTTCCAGTTCTGTGAGAGGAAATAGATAATTTAGTTTGCAACGTTGTTTAGCTGAAATCAGATATACTGTTGTCTTTTCTTTTTTTTCCTCCACACAGCTGCTTCCAAGGTGCACTGGACATGTCCAGATTCATAAACGTATTATTTGTAGCTTGAATTACACATTTCAACCACATTAGCCATCTGAGACCTCTGACTGGGCATTTGGGAGAATAACCTACATGGATTACTGTTGCTTGTTACGTGACTACCTTGTATTGCCTACTCTGGTTTTCATGAGTTTTCTCATCGTAATATCTGTGAGGAGATGAAAAGCAAATCACAAGGGTTATACCATTGATTTAGTAATTACCTTCTTTCTCTTTCATTTAATAACAACCTTCAGACTTTTAAGCAGGCACATGACAAAAAGGTATCTGAGTTGTGTAAAATACTGTTGAATTATACCCTAATCAGCAGGACTGGCAAATACCTTGAACTCGATATAATAAAATCTGTGGTCTGATTTTCATCATTTACTAGCTTAAGAAGCAGCAATAATGGCATTTTCCTTGGAAGCATGACTAACAGGACTTCGTATTGGTGAATGACACTTACTGATGTATGGACTTAAGAGAAAACATGGGAACGAGCTCCGAAAGTTGGAAATTTTTTTTTTTCTTAAGTGCTCTGCTCATGACACAAAACACCATAAATCTTCAGCCTTAGAACATAGAGGAGGAGGTTACTCCTTAAACACCTGTCGGCTGTATCATTTCAAACTTGGAAGCTCGTTGCTCGCACACTGAATTGCGCCTGGCTTTGCTAATGCTCATCTGAGAACGTCGCCGACAGCTTGCGGTGCTTGTGCTGAGACTTTCATCAGAAACGCTGAGCTGGGTCGCTGCTCAGGTAAATGGAATCTGGGGCCATTTGCGCTCTGGTTTTTGCCTGCTGCTACTATGAGCCAGCTGGCACAACTGTCATTAAGTCCTCATCTGCTTCCCCTCTTCTGCCACCAGCTAGAAAATGTGCAGCCCACTATAATCCTAGATGCGGGGTCTGCATGCGATACCTTTTCAAGCTTCAGAGGAGGAGCATAGTCCTCAACCTGGCTGCAAGTTGGATACTGTTAATGGCACCTACTTGCCCTGCGCCGCTCTGGGCTACTTTGTCCTGATCTGTTTTCAAAGTTTCAGCCGGCCACTGGGACGCACAGAATCAGAAAAGCCTTTTAAATGAAATCAGCCATGCAGCAAATTATCATCTTTGATGCAGACAATTACCCAGGACTCTTATAAATGTCTTTCAAAGCATTTTCATATTCTTCACTTCCTTCTTTCCAATTAAAAGTAAGTAAGGGACTGAAAGAGATAAGCTCGATTAAAAATAGCTTTTCTTTTTTGGAAAGGCAAGCCATGCTCTTTCCTTCCTCTCTGCAGTTTTTCGCCTTCCTTTTTTCTTCTGCTTGGTGGAATCAGTTGTTTTGAAGAAATGTGTGTTTTGTTGCCTGCAGCCCCAAACACACCAGTTTTTGACTAGATGTCATTGGGGCGGCGGGCAGTGGAATGTCAAATTCGTGTTTCTAAACCAAACAACTTCACATAATCTGTCAGGGATTTAAGGAATAAGGCTTCATTAAGTGGTTAGTAAACTCTGTGACTCTTAAACGAAACACAGAAAGCGGTGGTATGCGATTTGCCAGGGAGATCTGAAGTGAGAGATTAACATAATCGTATGTGGCTTTCTAGTTTGTCATTCTGACAGAAAGCAGGGCTTTGCTCTATGTATTCCTAACGCTGGATTTTCCCAGGGTAAATCCTGAACTTGTAAATCTGATGGGGATATATCGTATGTGTGGTTTTTTTTTTAATTTGAATAGAATCAGGGCTTTTGTTTCTAACATCCAGAAATAAGTGTCAGGATGACCTGTTACTAGAGACGAGTTCATAGTGGCTGCTAACGTATTCTCCCAGTATTCTTCCTTTGCTTGTCAGCGGGTTTAAATAGAGAACCTTTGACACCTACAGCACCCTCTCTGCCTGCAAAGCAAGCGAGGGAGGCAGGCGGCGTGACAGCTGAGCCCTCCGCCATCCTGCCCGGCGTTCTGCGGTGCTTCTCTTCCAGACCTGCTGGATGAATATAGAACGCAAGTGTCAGGGATGACACCTACTTTATAATCTCTGCAAAGCAAGCCTTTTCAGAGAAGAATTTGTTGACAGTTCAGAGATTCAAAGTCAACTTCAGTTTTAGCTCGGATAGAACTAGGATTTTTTCCTCCACCTGATGTGATAATTGAAGACTAACTAGGCAGTGTGGTAGTCCCTAACAAAGTATGGTAAATAAATACTGTCTCGAGACGTGAAGAATCTGTTAGATGAAAAGCTCTATTAATGACATTTGTTTCATTAGCTGTTGGAAATGTGCTGTGGAGATTTAATTTGCTACTATAGCACCTGTACATTGGTATACATTGGTATACATTACGGATGCTGTAGATTATGTTTTTAAAGCAGGGTCTTTGAAAATTCTTTTTAAAAACAGGGATAGGAATGTTGTCTTAGATGAAAATTAATGCAACTTAGATGAAGATGACATAGGCTATTAAATCATAGTTACTTGAGGTACTTAAGTTGGCAGCTGCAGGACAGCTGATCCTTTTCTAAAAGGCAAAGCTCCAACTCACTCCTGCGTTTCACTTCTCGGGAGCAGCGCCCTGTGTTCGCAGTGCGTTGGCATGCTGATGCCTCCTGTTACGATTTCCACGTGTCCTACTGTTGTGCAGAGAAATAGTCATTAAAGACAGAGTTATAAAACACTTCAGTGAAAATGGCAAAATGGGTATAAGCCAGTATGATTTCTGGAATAGAATATACTGGAATAGAAGTAGAAATAGTCTGTAAGCCTCTGCATTTCCCTGAATGTAGGAAGAAAATAGCAGGTATAAGGCATTCAGAGGGCTTATTTAGGCCTTTAAGTTGTTCTTTCAGGGAAAAATAAGAGGAGCAAAAGTTTTGTAGAAAGAGTAAGAGAGAACGAAATATTAGAAACACAATGCCAACAGGGCATGCAAGTAGTATTTCCCCTGCTTTGAATCCATTGATGACTTCTTGCTTTTTCTGGGTGGGAAAAAAGATAGAATTAGGAGGAACTGAAGAGGCAGTGAAAAGACCACACTCCTGGAGTGATTCAGGCAGGAAGGGATCTCTGCTTGGTTCGACTCCTGCTCACAGCAGTCCAGCTTCAACCTTTCATCAGCTTGCTGAATGTCATGCCTGGTTGAGTTTCAGATATCTCCAAGGATGGAGACTCGGCAGCCCCTCTCAGCAGCCCGTTCCAGTGCTTAACCACTCTCCGGGTGAAAAGTATTTGTCCTCGGTAAGAGGAGATAGGAACAAGGTACACTGAATAATCACTGGTACAAAAAATCTGAATCAATCAACATGTACTTATCCTCCTCATGAAGCAAAAATATGTGGTTATACAATAAGATTGTCATCCAGAAAGTTTAAGTTTTAAACGATTTTTGTGATATGTGATTACCCTCAGGGACTTACTGCCCTGCAGTTCCTTGAACACCAAGAATATAGGAAATGACGCAGCTAAGCGTGCATTTGTGACTGTGAGCCACCCATTGCATGCTAATGTTAAGGAAGAACCTGTAAACAGGTTATTTTTACTATGCTTCCAAGCATCTTACTCTGAATTGTCTTGGCAACTATTAGGATACCAAGCTTGATTGGCTGATATGATACCTAATAGTATTTGATATGAACCACTGAGCTAGAAAAGGTGATTATTTTCTTTGGAACTGAGGAAGAAATAGTCTACAGAAATCTTCCTTTCTACTATTTCATGCTACACCAGAAAATGTCACCTGGTTTTTAATTTAAAACATAAAATTTGTGTTGTATTAATGCTGATACTTTTCATTTTCATCTCAAAGTACAGATATCAAGTAAAACCTCAGGCATTTGTAGTTCAGCCCATCACAAAAGAAGGAAGTTTATATTACTTTTGGAGGTGGAGAAAGTATTATTTTTAATTCCTTCCATGTTCGGTAGATTCTCTAGATTTTAATGTAAGAACATAGGAATACAGTCACACAGAGTTGAATGATACCTGGTAAGTCCCTGTACCCCAATACTTTGGCTCTGACAGTGGTCAGTAGTAGCTCCCAGGGCTGGGGTACCAGAACAGGGTAACCGTATAGCAGTTCTTCCCAGGTCTATCTTCCAGGCTTTCAGTGATCTGCAGCTCACTGCAGATGGTGCCTTTGGGCTCAGGTAGAAAATACAAGTGTGTGTATATTCTGTTCTCGGCATTTTGTCCTGTTGACAATTTGGGGTATATTTACCTAATTGCAAAATACCAACAAAATTTGTAGCATATCATATACAAAAAATGTCTTTTAGAGATTGCGTAGAATGACTTTTGTATCAAGGAGCTGCTTTTACATTACAAGCACGAAGACCTGAGTGCAATGTACTGCAGTAGATCTGACTCATTATGTCAGTATTTTATGGCACTCAGGTAAGCATGTTTGCAAAGTAGCAGTAAACCTTTTTGATGTGCAATAACATTTCAGTAGTTAACATAGTGTTCCACTGCATATTAACTTTTACTGCTTCGGTGCAAACTTAAAATAAACAGGAGTGCAAGCAAAGGCAGTAGATGTTTGTAAAGTAGACCCTGCTGGAATGCATTCACTTCGTGAACTAGTTTTACAGTGTATGTTGGGGCTAGCTGATGATGTGATTAACAGTAAATTTTAAAATGTTTGCTTCTGCAGAAGATAAATTCATAGTTTCTACAAATGTTAACACTTTTTTTCAGGACTATTTTGGTATCAGTCTTGTAGCTCCTAGTCCTAAAAGGAAAAAGAACATGGTATGGTTTCATGGAACTCTACTTGGTGGTCTTAACTGTTTTCAACAAATATAATAGCATGCTACTGATATGGCTGTTTTAAAGGGTTTGAAAATGTGTTGGTAATGCTGTATTGTTAGAGAAATTCTCCGTTAGAAATAGCTAGTTCAGTAGATATATTAACTTCATAGACCTGGCTTTGTCAATGGAATCTGCAGAAAGTATGTTTGTGCTTGCAATACAGAAAGCTCAGGGAGTTTGGCAAGTTGCTTAAGCTTTGAACAGGAACTGTTTTCTCATTTTAAAAATGGGATAATACCTTGTCCATGCTAGTGTCTCCAAGGGCTTTGATGTCCTGTGGTGTTTCCTGTGTTGTAGAAATACAAAATATTTGTATGCTAAAAACATATGCTATCTACGGCTTCCAGATGCTGCTGCTGAGTTTAGTTTGAAGGTGGATGGATGGTAGATGGATGACTGAAAATGTCTATAGATTCCTTTTTTCTGCTATGCTGTTATAGGTAGTACTTAGTAAGAAAATGTCTAATCAGAAACAAAGTTTATGGATTAGCTCTAAAAGTTCTGAAAAAGAGGATTTAATAACAAAAATGCATCTAGAATCTTAGCTGTATCAGCACTTTTGAGTACCACAATAATGAAAGTAGTATATTTTTATACCGATTGCAAGTGCTTCTAGCATATTCAACGCCAGGTGTGCCAGCAGTATTTAGAATGCAAACTGAATTGCTATTACACTTTTCAACAGCAACATACCTCAAATAAATCTCAAATATTTCACAATGTTATTATAGATGCTACCTTTGTCTTTAACCCGTAGTGCTAAAATCCTGAAATTCAGGGCACAACATGCTGCATGTAGTGTTACAGTTAAAAGTATTTCTTTCTCTGATGTTGCTGAGCAGGTAATGATACCAACAGTGTTATCATCTGTAACTGTTAGGAGTCCTGATACGTCTGTGGAGCTCCAAATACCTTGCTAATGCTGTTTGCCTTTTATAACTGCAAAAGGAAGAAAACTGCTTGTGTAAGATAAATAAAGTGTGAAAACCCAGTGCCATTTTCCTCGGTATTTTTTTTAAGATTTATTTTAGGCTATATATTCAGAAGAAATATTAAGATGGCAGTGATAATTACTGTATTCTGTGTGCAGCACTGAGCATGAGCAGAGCTGATCTCATTTGGAGAAGAACATCTCAGGAACCAGGTATCTTTGATGTCAAGATAGGGTTTATTTTAAACATCATCTTCTGGTTTTCTACATGAATATAGGCCCAGTCACTCACTTCTTATAGTACCTGAGTGCGTACGAATGAGTACAAAAATGCCAGGGTGTATGGGGCTGGTCCTAGTCTGAGATCTTCTGTGGTAGGAACTTACTTACATGGTGGCTGGAACAAAAAAAGGCTTGCCACCCCACATCTCTCTCCTTTAATTAGTCCAGTGCAAGTCCCGTTTTGTACACCTTTTCAATCTGAAATAAATCTCTGCTCCCAGCTTGGCCCTGAAAAAATCCGCAGTGTAAATCACCATTGATATAGTTATTTCAGCTGCAGTTACCATGAAGACAGCTCAAGCTCTGAGCAACTGGCAGCTACAGGATGCCGGGCATCTCCAGGGCTCCAGGTAGCTCTGGGCAAGCCCCTGCACCAGCTGCTGCGGGGGCTCGCCGCCAGACTGACTTCCCAGCAGCGATCCACCTGAGTCCTGTTGCATCCGCTCCAGAGATGGTTTGTTCCGGTGGTGCTGCTGCAGTGCAAAGTCTTGTTCTTCATTTTCCACCCAGAAGATACTGCGTATGTACACTAAATTTTCGTGCCGTAGGGCAGAATATCAGCTGATAGAATAGACAGAGGTGTGTTAAGCCAGCAGTGGCATGCTAATGTATAGTAACCAGGTCCTTGGCTCAGGCTAGGTCCCGTGCCTTAGCCCTGTCGTTGTAGAAAACTTTCAAAATGGTGTAGCTGTTATTTTTTGCCCTCTGTTTTTATGACAATGTAGATTCAAGGTTATTCAATGTAGCTTGATTTAGTTGTGCTCTAGAGCACCTTGTATAAGTATCCTATTGGTACTATTTTTTTTTCTTTTAATTAATTTTTTGTCCCCAAAGAGTCCTAGGTGGCACTGTGGAACCCAGAATGGGACAGGGTACTGCAGCTCAGTGGGGCGAATTGCTGTTCGGTGTTGTAGGTCCTCCGAGAAGAGAATGGCAGCTGCACGTTCATCTGGGCTTTAAGGATATTTTGGTTAGAATTGTCCCACAGACCCTACAGTGTCATCTGTTGTCCTCTGCTGGAAAACATCTGTGCCTTCCCTTCCTCGTATACCTGTAAATATGTGAATGACGCTAAAGATATAGAGACATCACCTATTCCTTAATTTACCCTACAGAGGCTATTTTCTAGGAGATGTGTATCAACAAAGATTTTCAGTAATTGACAGAAAAAGTGCTGACTGACTTATTAACATTTCCAGGTAATGAGATCTGTAGGGAAGTTTTAATCTTTGGAAGGTTCAGGATGAACTGCCAGTAGTTTTTTGTGTGTCTATGTTAGCCTTTGCTGACTTTATACAGCGTAATTGCAAGGCTGCAAGACTAAGTTGTTGAAATAACGTTACTGCACTTTCCTGGTCTAACTAGCTGGTGTATTACATTTCAGTCCTCGTTTCTCTGCCTGTTGCATGTGCTTGGCGAGCATCTTTAGTGATTGTTCTTGTTGTAGGTCACGCCATGCTCATGTAAGGCATGCCATGCTTATATATATATGCAAGCAAGCGTTTCAGTTGTAAAATGGAGTTATGAAGACTCTTCATATTACTGAGGGGTTTTTTTGACTTTTCTGCCACAAAAGTGTTGAAGCAAATTTTCCTTGCAACTTTTCTTTTTTCTTTTTTTTTTTTTTACCTTCTCTTGAGTGCCAGCAAAATGGGAAATGGGTGAGTTTTTATGTTTAATTAGCATTTCTTATAAGGTCTGCCTTTAGACCAGTACCCATTTTCTAAATTGTACTTCTGTAGGGTTGGAAAAATCATGGTAACCAGATGCAGTATTTGTCTCTGGCCTGGCAAAGTGTTAGATTTAACAAAAGAAGCTAATAGAAATGTTCAAATTGACCCTTCTCATCATTTGGACTTCTTGGAGCTCAATCAATCTCTCATTATTATCAGAGTTATTCACGCAGAGGCAGAAGTGCTAGTATTTCTCATAATCAGCCCTTGAGCCAGACGTAATTTGCAATTTTGAAGCATTGTATTTTGAAACAATAATGCATTAAAATGAACAGAGCAGGAATTAGAAGTATAGTTATGGAGAGAACGCATTGAAGAGTAGCCATGGTTTAAACGCTCTCTCTAAGCGCTCTTAGTGGACACTGGTAATTAGAGGCATACAAAGTAGTATTATTAGCACCTAAATTGGTCCACAGTTTTTAAACGGATTTGTGGAGTGTGACAAATGCAACAACAGAAGTGTGCCCATCTCGCTGCATGGTTGCAGGGCAGCAGTTGTCAGGCGGGGAGCGCTGGGGTAAGGTTTTGTGTCCTGCTCAGTACAGCGCGAGCAAGGGACGGTTGGCTGGGCTTGGCACCCAGCGCACGGGGAAGGAGCGTTTTACCCCGACTCAGAAAAATTGCTTATGTTATAGAAGAATAACTACATTGTACTTTAGACAGACAGGCACCTATTAATAGTACGCTGCTGCTGCTGCTTAGATTCGGGAATGGTTTTTTATCCCTATGTATGGTATTAAGTATTGCAAAGTAGAGGGTTGTATGTCTGCTTTTATGGATGTCGTCTGTGAAAGACAACATACTGAAGGCCTTCACTCAAACTTTTTCAGGAGCTTGCTCTTTACTTTGTAAGTGAGACTTCATTTTTTTGCAATTTGTATTTACAGTTTTTCAATTACTGTTTAGCATCTTACTGCCCAGTACTGAATTACCTAACAGGGCACTGCAAATTCTGTCTGAGAGGGGGGACAGGAGCATTTGTAAGTACATTAAATGACAGTAATGAAAGGATATGTTGCCCATTAAGATTACATTATCTGTTAGAAGACTGAATTAGCTTGGCTGTGTCACATGTATGAGCTACTTCCTTCATTGACAAATAGCACACACTTAGTGTATCAAATTTAATCCTGGGGCAAGTAACTTTGTGGTCAATAACCGCTCTCTTTTTTGAATACATGCACAACTTTAAAGAGTTTTTGCCACACAAGCAAACTTTAAAATGCTTAGACTGTTATGAAACTTCCATTAAAATGTCATGTACTGCTTCTGTGGTTGCTCCCATCATTGATGATTGTTAACATAGTTGTATCTAAGCAGAAGCTTTCTTTTTTATTCCCGATTCCTTCAGGGATGCCGCAATCCACAGTTTAACAGGTTTTGGCTGACCACCATGAAAATGAGTTATTTATGGTGACTTTTAGTACGTTGTGGTATTGCTTACTGAGTTGATTCGGCCATACAACAGAAGAATCTCTTGTCTGTTTGCTGACTTGCTGCTGTCTTTCAAATATTATCATTGTAAAATTATCCTCACTTCCTTTGACCTTCTCAGCCTGTTTTTAAACTGCAGTAGTTTGGATTAGTTGTTAGGTTTTTTCCTTATTTCTTGTGATTTATTTATTTATTTATTTATTTATTTATTAGAACTGTCAATGGCCTCAGCTAGCTTTAGGCAATCATGAAAGGCAATGCAAGAAGATTATCTTGTGTTTAGAAATTTGCAAACAGATGGTCTCACCATAAAAGAAATCTGTTTTTAAAAGTTCCACCATTTTATGCTGGAAGTAAATATTACAAATGCTTAAGTTGTGAAAAGAGAGCTACTTGGTGTGAATAATATTCTGCTTGTTGTGTCATGCCTTTCAGGAAATGTTATCGAAACTGTTTATGAAAATAATTGAATGAAACCTCATGACATGTCTCTTGGTTTGGCATCATACCCATTTTCTATGAAGTTGGGATACTGACTCACAAAGACAGGCAGATTAAGCTTCAGTGGCTGGAAACAGTTACCGATCCCATATGTTGTTTCCACTTCTTTCCAGGAAATTGTTGTGGGGATCACTGGTGATGTTGCACATGAAGTGTTGGGATTTATGTACCATCCTCGCTGTTGTTTTTGAGTAACCTTAGTTTGGTGAGATGTACTAGAATCCTCACCTGAACAGTGCTGAAAAATGGTTTTTAATGTTTGGAAAGTGAGGCAGAGGGTCGTGGGAGAAAATGTGTGAATACAGCACAGAAGACCTTCACGTGCTTTACAGTACTTATGGGCGGCAACTTCAGAGAGGGCTGATAATTTGGAGTGATAACCACTTTGGTTCTACTGGTTTAAATTTCTCTGTTCATGACTGAGCACGTGAGTTTCTCTATTGCTTGAAGGCAAAGTGCATTGCTCTGAAGAGGTACAAGTGTACCTCTCCAGAGGTGTTCTCCATTTTCAGGAGAAGAAACCTTTCTTGGTTTGGGACAGCAGAGTTCTCCGGGAACCCTCCTGGCAGGGGTCTTCTGCTGAATGTTGCACCAGAAGGATTGCTGCTTTATCAGTTTTAACATAGGCAAGGAAGCCCGTGGAAAATGAAAAGTTATAAATGTTCATTTTAATTATGCCCACAAGCTCCTACATCAAGGTGCCTTGCCTCTGCTGCCGTACATCAGTATTTCTGTATCGTCTCAGTGCTGCTGCTGAGTGACTCCAGCAGTCATTGCACTCCCTCCTAACAAGCAGAATTTGATCTACTAATTTGATTAGATGTGATAACTGGCTATTTCTAGAAATACATTGCAAATATGTAAATGTTTGCACTTACAAGCATATTTTTAAAGATAGCACTTGCACAATTTTGCTTTGAAAGGAAGGCTTGTAAACTCTCAAGTCATCACTAGCCAGGGTAATTTTTGTTTGTGCACTATGTTGAATCCTTGTTTATGCTTATTAAATTTTATTTTAGGAACAGAATGTTTTTGTGTGTCACAATAATCTTTTGCAAAATAAATCTTATGATTTTGCTGATACAGCAGGGTGAAAAACATCACAGAAATCATTGCAAAATCCTTTGAGTAAGTAGTGTTAGGTTGTGTGTGTGTGTGAATACTGTTTGCTGCTATGGGGAAAAGAACATGCCTTGAAGACAGAAAGCACTGATAGAATAGCTCAAGACACTTACCATTTGTTAATTTTTAATGATGGTCTTTTTTCTATTAAGGAACATAATGCTACTGAACTTCTGTCTCAATCAATTTTTGTGTTTTTTCATTAATCAACTAATGCATGTTTCTTCTATAGCTCTTTATTCTAATGAAATATGTGGATGATTTGGCAGACGACAATGATCTCATCAGTAACGCATCAGAGTAAAATCCATTTAGCAGATTATATGTATAATTTTTTTTATATCAAGGTTGCTTATATATATTCTTTTAAACTGAAGCTATTTTTGAGATAAGTTGTAAACGTGAAATTTCTATTCCTACCACTCATGCATCCTCCTTCCTTCATTTGTTCTGTCTATGTATTTATTTATGCAAAATCATTTACATGTTCTTTATGTCTACATGTGTATTTTATATACATTTCACATATTTTATACATATGGCATCATGCTGTAGCTTGAGCTTGTTCTTTAAATGTTCTGTTACATTCTCTTCTCTGTTGAGTCTCGCACTGTTTAGTTGCTCTGATGCATTGGCCCAAAACCACTGAAGGCACTTGCTAGTCAGCGCCTCTCTGTCGAACACGATAGGCTTTGGCTTAGGCCACCTCCTACTTGGTGACAGTCATTCAGGCAAGTCAGCTTGAAAGTAAGCCAGCTAGGGACTGACAGAGAGGTTTGGGTATGCATTTTATTTGATTAGATTATCCAGAGTTCATGGGATTTCCTATTTGAGAGTCAAGCTTTGGCGTATAGGTCTGTGTTCTCGTCTTTTTATTAATAATAATGTGACAAACTGGTATCACAGGGTCTGAGGATGGTCCTTTCCTCGATGTGACTTGGCCGTTATATTCTAGAGATCACACTTTTAAAAAATGGTCCTCTTAAATTTTTTCATTTCTTCTTAATGTGATTGCTATTGTTGGCTGAATTTGAGGATTAAGTCTGGACCTGTGAATATGACTTTGAGCATTTACTCTTATCTTGAAACTTTCTCTAACCCTTAATGTAAAAGGAGAATTAAGAAGCTATAAATTAAGTAGAACCCTGGAGTATCTTGGCAATTAGAGTGAACAAGATTTCAGCTGCTGTCTTTCATCAATTTCTCACACTCTTGGATAGACAGGGTATTTTTAATTTACAACCTGTATTTCAATTAGTCATAGAAGTTTTTTCTTGAAGCTTTTGCTTATGCAGTTACTGAATAAAATTAAACTGCTTTTTAGCTATACTTTTTATAACAGGGTTTAGATGAGAAAGCTACTGAATAAACTAGCTGTTACGTGAGGTGGTGTTCCTGTATTTATAAACGTTGTTACTATTACAAAGAGATTATTCTATAACCATACAGTATGTGTCCTCAAAGAAGTATTAAGCTATGTCTATGAAAGAATATGTTTATGAACAGAAAGGTATTTTTTTTTATTATTATTTGGGGTTTGGAGGAAAATGTGCACTTTCCTTTTGCTCTTTATTTTTCACCATGAGTAATAATATTTTGTGCTCTGCTTCTAAGAATTTAGACCGGGGGAAGTGGTGGCCACAGGTCAGTGTGGTGCTGCTATGGCTGCAGGTGGTCCACAGTATCTGGTGTAGCTCAAGCTTTAGCATTAGAACTTTTTATGTCATGAATGTGTTAACTTTGTGAGGCAGTAGTGTATGCCATTTTGCTGCACATCATGAGGTAGCCTGTGTCTGTGCTTTGGTATCTCGTGCGCTGATTTAGGTAGGGCTTTTATAGCTCACAGTCAAATTGTTGGCACTGAACTTAGCAAATGACAGGAGCTTGAAATTAGATTCCCAGGATTGTCTGAACATCAGTGTCACAGATGCTCCTTTTCTGTACTGTTTTGTTTTTTAATTCCAACGGTAGTTCTCACCTTTGTTTTTAAATGCTGTCCTCCTTTTCACTAACGCAAGGAGCATTGATGGTGCACAGATCCTGAGAGGTGGAGTTCTCATGTCTGCTTCAGAAGGCAAGTTGTAATTTCATTTGCATTTGTAAGAACTGCAACAAGTATGCCAGCAGCCAGCCTCACAGCAGTGAGAATGAGACCATCACAGGTTCAGACAAGAGCCTGAAAATCTCCAGGTGCTTCAGGCACTCGCTAACCAGCTGCGTGCAGCGGAGAACAGTTCCTGCATCTGTGAAGCGAGCAGCGAGGGCTGGGATCAAATCACTTGGCAGTATCCTCAAGGCCGTGTCCTTGCAGAAGTCTAGAGTCTCTCTGACACAGGACAAATGGATGGTGATTGCTATTTTACACGAGAGATATCGTTAACAATTGCACTTTGGGAGTTTCCAGCCTTAGGTTGTTATCATTAAGTGAGCAGTCACTTCCGTGGGGGAAGTTATTACGTAGGTGTGCCAGGATATTCAATATATGGAAGAAACAGTATTGGAAGCGGTAAGGTTCCAAAGTTGCCATGGGTCATGTATGGGACATACACCTGAATTCCACCTTCCCTTCCTTTTGAGTACCTGAGCAGTAAAGAAGTAAGCTTCAGAATGATGCAAATGCTGGCGGGTTGCGGGGAAGGTGTCACACACATGAATGTTCGCGGAGCAAGTCAGGGACTATACCACTTGCACGTTTAAGAAGGTGGAACTTCTACAAAGCTAAGCCAGATCTTTTCACTAAGCCGACGCATTCAATTTGGGGTGTATTAAATACTGGGAGTAATTCTGGGGACCTGACCCACGCTTTGCTTCCTTTGACTCACACAACTACACAAGGGCCACTGGAGAGCAGCAGGGAAGGGCTTTACCACTGGCTGTGAGGACAGTGCAGGGCGGCTGAGGGGTGTACATTCGGTGTTTTGAAATTGCATAGACTTCTGGAAATTCAGTGGTCTCAATCTCTAATTTTTATTTCTAAGTGTTCTGTTTTACTTAATATTCATGAATCAGAATAGGAAACATCTACCAGAGGAAATTAGAAGGACTGGTGATTTTGAATAGCTTGACCCCAGTGTAATCACCACAGTACAGTTGAGGGAGTGTTAACAGTTCGCTTTAATGGTGTGCCTTAGTATTGCTGGATGTTGCTTTTCTGTAGTTAAACTTGGCTTGAATATGAATTTTAAATAATTTATAAATGTCTGTCATAAATTTGGTGGAGAGGATGCTGATTTGGGCTGTGGGTTTCATTATGACTATAAATCGTACTTCATGGAGCAAACACTTTCAATAGAAATAAATAGCAAACACATTTATTGTTAGCAAGAGTAATCTTACCAGAACCTTTGAATCATATTTGGAGTGGGGAGTGCTGACTGCTCCTACAGAAATAAAAGGGCTCTGCGTTTGTGTGTGTGTACATAGGTATCCCCATCGCAGTTCTTTTAAATACCTTTCTCAAGTGCTTGGTGGAGCCTGGAAAATGTTTTTCCTTTGTTTGTCTGTTCCTTCTACTACTGTAAGCTGAAGCTTAACAGAGATGCTGTTAGACTTGCGATCTCAGTGGAAAAGAGAAATCTTGATCTTGAAATATTTTTGGACGGAGGTCTTGCTAAAAGTATGCAGACTTGTTCAGAGCCAGGCTCATTTAGGGCAGCGTGTTTCCAAACTGTTGTGCAGCTCCGTGACTTATGAGTATCATGAAGATGCTATCTGTGCAGGTGATGCTGTTAAAAACACGAAGCCACAATCAGGGAGGGGGGAGGACAGCATTGATTATTCCGGGTTCGAGCGTAGGGACAGTGCAGTTAATGTTGCTGAACTTGTTACAGGCAGTGGTGATTATGGCAGATATATCACTTCTGCGCGTGTCAAAGTCCAGAGAAGGCAACTGTGCAAGACCAGCGTGGTTCATACTCTGCCAGGCTGTCCACTGCCGGGATGACCACAGAGCTTGTCAGAGATGGGCACTGGAAAGTCTCCTGTCAGACTGGGGACAATATGGCCATCCTGGGAAAGGACCAGAGATGTCTTCTGGAGACTTTATCAGGACTGTCCCCGAGGGCAGAAGGAATGTTCATTCTTCATGATCAGAAGAAAACCCTGAAAGAGAAGAAGGGTTGTTGCCACAGCTTGCTCACGAGGCAAAGCAAATTGAACCCCACTGCTGCTCTAAGGGCTGCCTGTGCGGTAAACCCACCGCTGCCTCGTGCCATGCAGCACGAGCGTGGTGTGTTCTGGACTCGAAGGGTTGGATCTGGAAACTCAAACCATCGATTTTTGCTCGGTTTGCATTATATTAGAAGTACTCTCCCCACAGTCATGCAGCCTGACCAGACATTTACTAGATTGCTTACAAGGATTATTAGAAATTTCCTGTGTACTTTATTTTTTTTAATAAGGTATTGATTTCAATATATTTCTGTTCATACTTGCAATGAATTGATTTATGGTGGTAGAAATTCTGTTTTGCTGCCAAAACCTGATGGGTACTAACTAATTCAATTTTATCCTTTTTTTTTTCTTTTTTTTTTAACCACTAGTTCTTTTTCAAAAATAAACTGGCTACTCCAGAATTTGGTTCCTTTGCTTTGCCTGACATTTTGAATGGGTCAAGGAAGGTCAAGAGACAGAGGCAAACACGGGCATCCCAGAGATGCTGTGCTACAGTACCACATATGTTGTGTGTCTCCTCGCAGCTCTGTGTGTTCTGTCAGTCAGACCCCTGCCACCCCCGGCACTCTCTGTGTATCAGGGTAAAATGGCTCAGTTCCACTGTTTTTCTGGCAAAACTCCTCTCTTGGCTAGAGGATTTAGGGCTATTTTAAATTAACTCTGGTGCTCTTTTGTCTGGTGTATGACATCCAGAACTTGATTTGAATCTCTTGTGTCATTGATGTAAATGTTTTGTATAATGGTTTTGACTACTCTCTAATAAATAGGTTGATGTTTTAAAAGATACATGCTGGTGTTTCTAGTCACTGAATTTAAGTATGTCAGTTTTACATATAACATATTATAAAATCAGAGACTTTAACTTCATGTAGTATTTTGTGTTTCTTAACCGTATCATGTCCTCTGCCTTTCCCTTTTCAGATGATTTTTAATGAACAATTTTAGTTTTCATATGCCTGAATTACTTTGGAAATGAGCAATCTGGGAACTGTGGAGAACAGCCACGCACTTCAAAGTTTGTGTACATGCTCCTCCACTGTAATTTTGTGTTGTTGTGTTTTTAAACAGCTGCCCTAAGAGCCATAAACATCATTTTGCAGTATAATAATATCTCTTGACTGAGTGGCCAGAAATTAATCTTTCTGCAGGGTCACTGTGTGGTACGTCTTCAGCCCACACAGTGGCTTTGTACTAGAATCAACAGGAACAAAACGGAAAATATTATAAATGCCTGGTGGACTCTAAATATTTTAAACAGTTTACATTCATGGGTCAGAAGAAAGTTTTAAGAACTCTGTTTTATTTCACTGTTTGTGAGCATTCGGGGTGTCCTGTCCACACCATTGCTGGCCTTTGCACGTTTCCGTGCTTTCATTTCACTCTTGATGTGAACCAGAGTGTGAAGTACCACAAAGTGTCAGTCTGTTCTCATCTGAGCGTTTGATTAAAAAAAAGTAAAATTCTTGCTGCTTTTGGTATGAAATATGATCCAGCGTTTAAAAGGTATGTATTATAATAAGATACTGTTTAATAGATATGTGTTATCCCTTCTGCCTTAAATAGAAAATTGTCATCTAAACTTTAGATGTATTTAAGGGCTATATTTACATGTTTGTTTAGTTCGCGCTATACAAAAGTCATTCCTTTCAGAGTAGGTCTGAAATATCTAAGAAATACACGCAACTTTGTCCTAATAACTGAGTATCTCAAATGCCAAACTGTGCTCTCCCTGAAAGTCTAAAAAAAACCAATGGAATGTGCAAATATGGAAGAAACTTAAAATACTTGAAATGTAGCCAATAGAGGGGAAGAGGAGATGCGAGGAGGGCAAACACTGGGTTGGCAGCATCCTGCTCCGTCTGGGACAGCCCAGCCAGCTCCATCCCTCCACTCACCCTCCTTGCACTGGAACACCCTTGGGGGAAAGAGTCACGAGTAACAAAGTTTAATAAAAAATTGGTGCTGAAAAAGAATAATTTTCCATTTTTGGATGGCGTCCACTGTGTGGTGAAACTGCTTTTGTGGGGCCGGTGTGGAGGGTGATACTGCATCTGGGGCAGTTATCAGATACACAGCGCAGTGTCTCGCAGTCCATACGTGAAAGCCTTCACTTAATGTAAACTTGAGTTGCGTTCTTTGGCAGTGATAGTGTTGAGTAATTTCTAAAACATTGTTTGACTGTGTATTTAAGAATAGTGACCCCAAAATCCTGGCAGAAAAAAGGGATTTGGTCGTATTTTCTTTTGTTTTGTTTTGTTCTGTTCTTTAGTGAGGAATTCTATAAACTTTTAAGAGCAGTGAAATAATTAAAAAAACCCCCACAAAAAACCCAAAAGCAGCCTGAAAATATTAAAAATTGAGATTCTGAGGTATTTGCACTTTCCCTTCCTGGTTTCCAAGCAGCCCTTCTTGGACGACTCTCTTTGTCATAGGAAAAGGAAAATACAGTTGTGTTCATTTCACAAGTTAGATTCTTTTTTTGTGTGTTATTAACAGGTTTGGCAAACATCGCAAAGATGACAAGAGTGAGAAAACTGGTAAAATAAAAGTGCAGGAAGCTCTTACTTCAGAAGAGGAGAGAATACGAATGAAGCAAGAACAGGAGAGGTAGACTTCAGTATTTGCTTAAACCTTGATAGAGAGAGTTTGTTTTTAAATTAAATTAAATAACTGAAGTTCAGTTTTCACTGATGAAATTTCCCAAATGTTGATATGTTTATATACTTTAAATAACAAGACAAAGCTGGATTTATTTTGGACATTAGTATCAACAGCTTTTTTGGCTGCATTAAGCATCTTTTATCGACCCAGAGCTCCTTTCCTTATTGAGGAGACTGGAGTAATAATATGAAATGTTTTCTCTATACATTCTATAACTGATTTTATTGACATTTTCAGAAAACAAATATTTATATAGAATGAAATATGTTTTGTATTTTTCTTCAGTCTTGCATATCTAGTTTTTTCTTTGATATATTTAGAAAAAAACCTAAAAATTATACTTATCAGTATATTTGTCACTGGAGTTCAGTCTATTTATGTGTCATGCAGTCTGTTTATGGAATGATATGTATATTAAACTGCTAATTGTAAAAATGAGTGGTGAGTACCTCTATTTTTCCTTGTCAGCTTCCCTTACCATTAAAAACCTATATTATATATATGTCATATGCTCTTCCCAACATTTCCAATCTACTTTTCATCCTGTCTCTTGTAGCCCCAGATATTGGGGCTTAGACTCTGGTATCTCTTACATCAATTTAGTCAAAATCTTGGAAAGCTTAGATCATAAATTAACTAGTATTCGGGGATGTGCGTGGAGAGAAGACCTCTTTGAGTAGACAAATCTTCAGTAAGGAGACAAACTTTAAAGGCTTACAAAGTTTGAATGCTGAATGGTAAATAGATTCAGATACATTTAGCAGTGAAAGTGAACTATGAATTGGGATGATTTATCTAAAAATTATGCTATAGCTCAGCCGTAAATTGTGGATTGATGCAGGAACTATGGAGGGAAATTTTGTTGTCCTTGTACAGGAGGTATGGCTACTTAGTCCTAATGATCCCTGTGACCATCATCTCTATGCACCTTGGTCTTCTGCGGGTAAGAACAGAAGTTTATAAACGGTAGCTTCATCACTCTAACAGCTCACCGGAAGAGCAGAGCCACAGTAACTCTTGTGTAGACTCTCAGTTAAACCTAAAATGGTTTGCTTTCAGTTTTTTCAGGGTTGAGTGATTTACATTACAGTTAAGGCAGGCTAGGAATATACATTTATTAGTTACTGAAGATCAGCAATAACTTGTTAAACTGCAGAAACTTTATCATTTGTGACCATCTGTTTGGATTACATTACGGGAAATTTTTTACTCTTTAACAGATATACTAGCATAAATTAATGAAAAAAAAAATTCATGTCTTTCTCCATCCATTCTGACAGTAGAGGGTGGCTGGATCACAGTGCTTGGTTGTTTTTTACTTGTCTGATTGGGTTTTATTTTCCTTTTTTTTAACAAAAGTGAAGCAGGGTCATTAAACTTGTTCCTGTTTTAAGAGTAATGTGCTTTCAGATTAAATGGGAAAGGGGAATACTGGAACTGAAGGAAGTAAGTGACTTTGGATATGAGGGTGTTCGTGCAGTCAACTTCCCTTTACGCATGGGCAGACCAGCCGCTTTGTGGATGAACTCATGCCAGGGGTGCAGAGACGCTGAAAGCTGCCTCCATCGCTCCAGCCAGCTCAGGGCAGGGGGAAGGTTAGCCACACGTGCACAGTGCCGAACCCGAGCTTGCCCAGCATGGAGAGTTTCTTAGTAACCTTATGTCCCCAGAAAACCAGCCGTATACATTTATTCAAAGAAGAAAGACTTGAGGTTTGAGTTAGTAACGCTTTCTCTCTTTCCATTCTCTCTCTCTGTCTCTCTGTCTCTCTCAGTAAGAATGGTGAGAGTATAGACTGTCCATGTGGTGATGTAAGAGAGGTTGCAATAGTCACGCTGGGTACCAAGGTAGAATTATGAAATTATTGTATAGCCCCCAATGCATGAAGCAAATTCCTAATCCCTGTCCATCAAGTTATGCTAACCCATTTGAATCTTTCCTGGAATCTCACTTCTCGTGTGTCATAAAAACAGTTTTATGTGTTCACTGAAACGGCAGAAAACGCATGTGCCAGAACTTCATAACAGCTTGATGTTATCGTAACACGGGTCCTCCTCCTCCCGTTACTTTCTTTCCCTAACTGTGTATTTGCTTTCCTTTGTGTTATGTCTATAAGAGAATGCAAGTTCTTTGGGGTAGCGGCATGTACAACTAATAAAAGACAATAAAATAGCAACCAAATGTGTGAGGTGCTTCCTTATGTTTCTGAAAAATTCAGATGTTGATTTGGTCCATAAAGTCTAAATATTTTTGCAGTTAGATTGCAGGGAGTTTCCTTTTGATCCTGTAAAATAATGATGTTAGATACATGCTATTAATGAAGAGTACTCTTGCAAATTAACTGAACAATCCCTCAAAATGCTTACTGGGAGACAGAGTAAAATATTGCTGTCTTAACAGATGTTGGTTCAATAATGGCTGCTATTTTAACTTTGTTTTCTGTGGTTTTTTTCCCCCTCGATGTTTTTAGCAGTACAATTCACTTGCTCTGTTTTACCTGGTATTTGATACTATATACCTCTGTAATGATGCAATACTTCGGGGAAATAGGTTGGATTTAATGAATTTACTATGTATGAGAGGCTAGGAGCAAAAATCCTTAGGGGGTCAGAGAACAAGTGAATGGTCCATTAAAAAATCAATCATGCCCACAATTTTATGGAATTATTATGCCTTGACTTGATAATTTTAGTAGTATTGTGCTTACAATAGTATTTTCTTTGAAGTCTTAAAAGTAGTGTTCGTATTGATTGTGAGACAAATAAGCAAATTAATGTTCTTTAATTTACCATGATTGAAATGAATAAAATTGCCTTTTATAAACATATTATTAATAATAATTTCTTATTAAGGAGCATATCTCAAGCTGTTTATAGGATGCGTTTACTGACAATCTTAAAGTAATTTTGAACAGAAAATGAAATTATCTAGTTGAAAATACAGGCAGCTTTCAATGAAACAGTATACTGGAACAATTAGGAGCATCATCTGAGGAGACCACCCACCGATCTTACCAAAATTGCTGTAAAATGCTTTCTATTTGTAAATTCTCCAAGTGTTGGATTAACAGTTCATCCAAGGCCATAGGACATTGTCCCCCTGTGTCACTATTCTTTAACACCGGTTTACTCCAGAGAAAGAAGTCTGCTTGCATTACCCTTGAGTGTCTGCCAAACAATGATCTGAAAATCCATATGGGTTCTGGTGTGCTGTTAGAAAAGGTGCTTCTCCCCAGCAGTGGCACTGATCAAAACCTTAAGACAAAACTAAACAATAGGTTTTCTGAACTTGGCCTTGTGTCTCCTAAGAAAGAGACTATACTGCAGAGTCTTGAGAAAGTCGACTAAGATCTGAATTGAATTAGCTCTACTCCTGTGCCAAATCACAGCTGTTTTATATATATGCTATCTTGGACCCCCTCTTTGCCATGTTGTCATCCCGTCCATCACTGGACTACTAAAACCGGATACCACTGAGATGCTACATCTGCTCAGATAGACTGCAGAAACAGTCTTGAGCCCTTCTTGGGTTTGTTATAGAAGGTCATCTACCAATTCCAGACTTTTCCGATGCACTTGTGGTTGGCCCGGCCTCCTAAGAGTAAAGTCTTGGATTTTACAGATTGGAGATGCGTGGGGTATCTTGAGCTTTCAAAGATGCTTCAGACTGCTTATAGTTTCACACAGGCGTTGCTATGTAGGATACTCTTAAAACCAGATTTTGAAAATCTTGTCAATGACCAAGAGGAATTTAGTGTTACAACCCAGTTAGTTTTGGTATGGATGGTCACCTTCTGCTGTGCTATTGGACCTAAGCCTTTGGAAGCTCACACACCTGTCCACTTTAGAAACTCTCTACATCTGGTCTTTGAGGGCCTCCCAGGATAGGGTTTTCTCAATATGTAGCTGGTGTGTCCATTGGTATCCTGCAACCTGATTGCCCTGAAATGTTTTTTGACTTCTTCAAGACCCTGTAGTATAGGTTTTTCCTTAGAAGATGTGAAGATAGAACCTACTCTCTTGTCTTCTGGTTTTTACTAGTGGCCCTTGCTGGAGAGAGACATCACTCTAACAGCAGGTTTCCGATACCTTTGTCTCTCCCTCTTTTACCCTTGGATTTTTTCCTTGGATTTCTTTTTTGTTGCCTTTTTTTCCCCTGCAGCTCTGTGTTCATTACAAAATAAATCTTTAGCAAATCAAAAACCTTTGCCTGTGTTCTGCCCTTCTTCAGCTCAGGCACGTGCAGTTCTTAACACCCGCCTGGCAAGGCCATGCATGCCGGCCGTGTCTTCAGCCTTGGACTGCCTTCCTCTAGCAAACCAAGTGCTCCCCGACCCAAACAGCTTTACTCTTTGTACCCGGATAGTAGATAACAGAGGAATGAAATAAACATACTTCTTTGTGAAGTTTTCAACAAATTCAGCTGTATCCAGTGTGGTTCACCGCTAGATAATGCTTAAAAGATGAAAGTTGCAATTCTAATGTAATCTCATGATTCAGCGTATGTGATCCCAGCTATGGGCGAATAGTGCTTATGCTTTACTCCGCCTCTAGAGGTACTTCCTCCTCTTAAAAAAAGAGTCTACAGGATATTTTCTCTGTTTGGTTAGTACACTGATTTAAGAGTTTTACTAATTTCTATAAATCTCTGGGTTATTGTAAAAGTCTTTTAATCTTAGTATTGTATTCTTGCTCAACTTCCACTGAAATGGATGCAAAATCAGGTGCTTAAACACCTGTATTGTGAGGATCAGTATTGAGGAGATAAGGAGAAACCTTTTGGAAGAGAATTAAAGAGCTGTTCACGTGGAAGCGCTGTGACAGAGGCTCCAGAAACGCTGGGAGGATGACGGAGCAGTCAGGTGGGGGCTTTTGGAGCCAGGGGCTTCCTCTGCTCTGAAAAAGCAGCCGTACAATTCCAGTCTGTGCTATACTTGTTGGAGGACAATTAACACACAGCAAAGCAATACTGTGCTTCGTACGTACATATGTATAGTTATCATCTGGAAAAGAAACCTGCTTCTTTGCTAGTTTCCCCCCCTCTCGATTTTGGAAAACATAACCTTTTGTTCCTTTAGATTACAAAGGGAATTAAATCTACGGAATTCCGCTGTTACTGCTACCCACGCCTGTGCACATGTCACCCGTGCTGGCATCGGTCGTGCGGCGGGGCCGGCGCCTGCCGGCTGGGGCGGCGGGGCCGGGAGGGGGAGCTGCCGGCACGGCGGTGGCGCGGCGGCCGGCTCGGCTGCCCCGGGCCGCGGCCCTGGCGCGGGCGGGTGGCCCTTTGCTGGTGCTCCGGGCTGGAAACCTCAACAGGGCTTTGCACGGCAGAGCGAATCCTAACGCCTTGCTGTCAGCTGGGGGAAACTCTGTCTGACGGGGCCGGGGAGATGCTTTCTGGCCGGAGGTAGGAGGCGGTGCTGTTGCAGAGCCGGAGTATGGCAGAAGGAGTGGGAGAGGTGACCGAGGACCTTGGTCTTGCAGAGGTGCTGCTGGGGGAGGTGGATCAGGCGTTTGTCTCTGTATTGGCAGATTTGCTGTTACTTGTGGAGGTCAACCAATAAGCTGACAGCAGTTTTTGCGTGAACGCAAGCAAGGCTACCATTTCAGTGGGTGTTGTTCACGTAATGATTTTTCCTAAATTTAGAGTGAAACAGTCTGTCTGTTCATTAGTAGTTAAAATAACATTGATATTTTTTTCCTGAAGGATTCAGTCATTCCATAAAATGCTTCCTGTATTACATGTTTCCTAAGGGTATAAGGGTCTTTATCTCCAACGTATAATAAACTTCTCTTCATCTTTCTGTAGTACCATTAAAGCCACAAGCCCTTTGTTGTAAAAGTATACTAATGAATAGAAATGTTACAACAAGAACAGAAGTCTTGTGTTTTCCCTTCATCATGCATCATCCATTTTAATTAGACGAAAGGGTGGTGAGTACTGTGACAAGAGTCTGGAATTAAAATCATTAATTGATGTCAAGCTGACGAGAGACTGCTAACATGAATTTACTGACAGCAGGAAAGAAATTAACCTTATTATTTTATTTAGTACGTTGGGACTATTTATTATATTTTCCTATGCAAGTTCAGTGTATTCCATTTATGATGATAAAGACAAATAATTAATAAAACCTACATAAAGTTTTATTACCTCCTACCAATGAAGTTTACATGAAAACCACATCAATAACTTACAAAAACCAAACGCACCACATCCTTCCAATCAATGTAACTCATCAAAACTGTTACAGCAATATTTTTGATATTTTAAATGAATATAACATGCTATGCTCTCTAGCCAAGTAGAATTGCAAAAGTGATCTGATTTAAAACCATGCCTTAGTTTCTTAATGTCAGTGTTGCAAAAAATGAAACATATTTCCTCCAGCAATGACATTGATTGGAATAACTGTCTGTTTTGATCATCATTGGAAGGTCAGCCTAACAAAGATGAGTTTTAATGTTAAGCATCTTTATTCTTTAGATGAAAGAGTACAACAGTGTCTTACAGAATGACAGCAGCATCCTATAGATAATTTGTGACCCAAAGGTCATAATAAAAGAATAGAAGGGAGGTCATCCTGTAGTAAAGGCCATCTGGAACTGTTAAAGTATCAGATGGAGTAGGGGGCTGAACAGCAGGACACTCTTGGTGTCTTTCCAGATTTCCCAGAGAGACCATAATATTTTTATTGGAAAACCCCAACTTTTGTACCCCTTAAGCAAAATATTTTCATCAAGCAGTTTCATCTTACTTTTAGGAAAAAAGACAACATACTGTGATAAGGAGAGGATTTTTGTTTCTTACGTAGCCTAAGTGTTATCTGTGTCTTTAAAATAACGCAAAGCTTCAGCTTTAGTTTTGCTGCTGCTGTATTTTGATGCTACTTAACAGCTTTCACAAGAACTATTACCTCTAAATCCGTTATTACTGCAAACATTCCAAATATAAATATTTTCTAAAGTGACTTGTATAAAATCTTTTCTGATAGAACTTCCACCCCCTTCCCAGCCCGTAAGAGAGAAGAGAA
Source organism: Calonectris borealis (assembly GCF_964195595.1). Taxonomy (NCBI): domain Eukaryota; kingdom Metazoa; phylum Chordata; class Aves; order Procellariiformes; family Procellariidae; genus Calonectris; species Calonectris borealis. The sequence goes on along the minus strand of NC_134313.1, from coordinate 155,887,324 downwards.
AAATTCCTCTGTGAATCAGAAAATCAGAGCAATGTGTTTCTCATTCTCACTTATTTTGAGATGGGGTCTGCTTGTCAAGGGATATTCCAGTTTCACGGACATTTTTAGCATTGTTTTTGGCAGTGTTTTTTTACATAATGGATGAGGGTGCAGGACGTGAAAACAAATCAATGGCAGTAATTTTTGTAAGAGAACACAGAAATGAAGCATGAGAATATTGAGCTTTGGAAAAACATTTCAGACTAGTTCCACTTCATAAAAATAGTGACTTCAGGAGATATGTAAATTGAGCTTTTGTGGAATAATAGTTGCTGAGGTAGTTTTTTAAACGAAGCTCCTCACATTCTCTAGCTACATATTGTAAGTATAGAGATTTTAAGACATTATGCTAAAAGTATATTTTCTCTATTATTTCTCTACAGTGATTCAAGACATTGCACTGGGCAAAGTCCAGCCAAGTCCGTTGCAATATATTTAAAAATATAATTTATGTGGTCTTTATAATATTCTGAGTTACAAATTTGGTTAAGGTGTCTTGCAGATCATATGAGTTCAGCACTCTTAGAAATTTCAGTTCTAAGTGAGAGCACTAATATGTCGTGTTTCACTTTAGAATGCCAAGAACTTTAGGATAAGGCAGCAGTATGTCCTCTGAGAACCCATAAACTATGCTGTTTGTGGTAGAGTTGCTGTAGCAAATACTTATTTGAGAATTAAAAAAGCTGTACCATAGTTACTAACATACTGAACTTACTGTTGCTGAGTTGAACAGAACTGAAAACCCATCAGGTTTTCCAGACTGCACTACAGGAGTCTAACAGTAAGATAAAGCACTAAAACCACTCTTTTTTCTAATTCTTGGACACAGCAGCAAGTATTTGACTAACCAGAAACACCTAGTGGTACCTTCACGACAGGCAGGTAGGTCCCCCCTCCACACCACAGCTGGAACTTTTATTTTGTAACCAGTTGCTAGAACAAACCTTTTAATGGGTTGTGAGAAACCTGGCTCTGTTTCTGGCCATGTTGCTGTACTGTGTACAGTACTGTGACCCAGGAAGGTTTCAGCAGCGAATCCTGAGAGGTGGTGTGGGTGCTAATTTGTGGGTCCTAAGCAAAGATATTGACTTACAAGCTATATTCTCTATTGCTGGGGTTTTTTTCTTTTCTTTTCTTTCAACTTCGGTGTATGAGATTCACTTAATCCCTTGCTTTGTTGTGAGGTTTTTCATTGTATTTTTGTCACTTCAGACTGTTTCATTTTCCAGCTTCAGGATTAGGCTACTTTATACATAGTACTCTAGAAACACAGAATAATGGACCTGAAATAGAGCTAGTAGCAGAATTTTATACCCACTTTTGTCACTAGACTTCAGCTAGAGGAGCGTAGGTGCTGGATAGGCTCAGCTCAACCAACTGATGACAGGATTGTAGCTGGACCTCCAGTTACTGCCTGCCCTATCTGGGAATGACTGATTTGATATATGGTATGATATGTGGTACCATTTGATATATGGTATGCCTGTGTCATTTGTTTCTTGCACATATGGGAACAGCTGCTCCTTAAACATCTAACTGCAGAATTCAGATGTTACCCACTAGTGCTGCTTTCTGGCACTGTTCTCCAGCTGGGAAAAAAAAAAATTCGGGGAAGAAATGGTCCAAAAAAGCCTGCGTGAGAGAGGAAACCAGTGCTCTTAAAGTGGGGAGGGATGGAAGCAGGAGCTCTCCCAAGTCGTGTTTCAGCAACAGCTGAATCTCATGACCTTCTTCCTTTCTACTTCAGTCCAGCGGAAGAGCTAAATAGGATCTTAGAGCTAAGGTAATCTAATGATCAGGGATCTGTTGTCATAGGTGTAAATACCAGCTCTTCTGGCCAGTTTTGTAATGCAAAAGAAAAACTAAATTCCATTTTGCTTACAGACAGCAATGATGTTCTTTGATGCAACATGGTTCCCAGCGGGATAACTGTCCCAGTGGCCCATCTGGGTGATCCTCCACTGCTGGGGTCACTGACCCTTGGATCAGACATGAAAATAAGGAAAGAAAATTTCAGTCATGGTAGTGTTTGTTTTGGAGACTGCCTATGTACCTGATGCATTCGCCTTTAGATGAAACATATCCTTTAAAAAAACACAGCAGACCCTCCACCCTGGAATGCTGCAGGCTGTTAACTGCAAAGTAGTCTAAAAGCTCCATTGAAATGTAAGTAAGGTGGTAATGTACAGATTTTTTAAATCAAAATAACCAAGGATTTTCACTTGTTTACTGCAAGATCCAAGAAAGCAGGTTTGAGATACTCTGCTGGGGGGTGGTATCTTCACTTTGGAAAGACAAAGGATGAATCAAGAAGATCAGGGGATAAGGAAAGGTAGGGGTGAAATACATGAGAGATTCCACCAGGTTAGAGGAAATTATTCTGATGTCTCCTTTAATTTCATAAATGTCACTTGGTTTCGAATTGGTGTTTGCACTTCACCTGCTTATATGCATAATATTTACTTTCTCTCCTGCATTTTTTCATTTCTTTACATCTTCATTTGTATTTTGCTGCCCTCTTTAATAGCCTTCTTTAATATAATTCCTTATAAAAATGAGCAAAAAAAGAGCATGTTGTTCTCTTCTTAATATATTAGGGCACTTACAGTAATCACCTTACCACCTTTATCCCTCCCCGTTTGGTTTTTTTTTTAACTACAGCCCTCCTGGGTTGTAGCTCATTAAAGGTTTTTGAAATTCTCATGCATCTCTTCTGCATGTGGGATTTGAGGAGGGGGGAACTTCGGAGAGACAGTAAGTACTATCACATATTCACAGATAGGCTGTGATTGTTGAAGGGGAAAGAAAATTGAGACTGTCTGATTGTGTAGATGCATTTCTTTAATTTCAAGGTGGTGGGCATCTTTTTTTTTTTTTTTTTTTATATGTAGTCCCTGTTATGTTTCTCTGTTGTTGTAGAACCAATACATCTGAAATATATGTGTGTAAAATTTTTACGTAGGTGCAGAATTATAGATCTAGAAGAGAGATCATGTCACTTTTCCAAGGTAGGATCTCCCGGGTATGCCATTCCTGCAAGATGTTTGTTTCATCCTGGGTTTTTTCAGTTTACAATGACATAGACTCTGCAACTTCCCATGGCAATCTTTTCCGCTACCTTTTATTAGAAAGTTCCCCTGCTCACAGTATCTAGTCTCTGTTGTTCTTGCTGCAGTTTAAATACCTAGTACTTGCATAAGAGATGGAAAACGTTATTCTTTTCCTCCTTATGTATCCAGAGCCTGCTGTTATGTCCCCACTCTGTCTTTTTCTTCTCCCCAACAGCTTGACATTGCTGACTCGTGAGTATCTGTCATCCAGTAGAACTTCCAGATCCATTCCTGAAAACAGCAACTCACAGATTTTTCCCCTACTTTTCATTAGTATGCTTAATTCTTCCAACTAGGTAAATTACCTTCCAGTTGCTGTTATTGAAGTTAATTTTATTTTTGAAGTCTATTCTGTCTGTTTTTCAAGAACGTTTGAAATGTTAAACCTTTCCTCCAAAGTTCCTTCATTTGGGTTTTCTGCAGATTCAATAGCATCCTAATTAATAATGAAAAACCTAAGTAAATTCAGAGAGAGGTCCATATAGAAAATATCTCGATCCATCCATCTAGCATGACTGTGAATTGCTGCGAGCTACTCTCTAGAAACTCTGTAGGAACTGCCTGGTTCGACCTATTTGCATCCATCCTGTAGCTGTTTTTCTTAGCCTGGGGCGTACTGTTTGTCCACTGTTCACAAGGCTGTTTACTGTGTTGCAGAAGGAAATCTGACTGACTTGACCACATCTGTTCCTGATAAATCTATGGTGGCTACTGCTCATCCCATTGTCTTCTCTGTGCTTACCAATAGTTTGTTTCAAAGGGGATTGAAGTTAAACTGATGAGTCTATAATTCTCCTCCTCTGAGGGATATTTGACTTTTTCTAGTCTTTCAATACTTCAGCTGTCCTCAACAGGTTCTCCTGGTTACTGAAAAAGGTCCGAGACTGCCTCAGACAGTTGTGTGTGTCGGATGAAGTTCAACGTAACCAGTTTCTAGCTACTTCTTTTGCTGTTAGGTTGGAGATCTTTTTGCTGTTGGTGGCAGTATCAATTGTGCTGGCCACCTGCTTGCAATCAACCATTTTAGTGAAGACAGATGCAAAGAAAAAAAAACCATTAAGCCTTAGGTCTCCTCAGCATCATCTGTCAATACCGTTCCCTCGCTTCTGAGCAGGGGAGCAACCTTTTCTTTGCTCTTCCTTTTACTGCTAATGCAATTACGCAGTGATTTATTGTTATCTTTAAAGCTTCCTGTTACTTTTATTTCACATTGTGCCTTGGCCTTTCTGATTTTGTCCCTGTATGCTTGTGCTTATCCATAGCAAACTGACCATATTTTGTATGTGTTTCTTCACGTGTCCGAGATCAGAGAACAGTCATATTTCAGCCAGCTGCCACACATGTACATAGGAGATAAGGCAGAACTGTTAATTTTTTTCTTTTAATGACTTGAAAAATGTTGATCTCCAGCCTTTCAATTTTAAAATTATATTTACATAGCAGTATTTTCTGACTTTTTTTTAAAATATGCTGAAGTTTTGAATGAAATGGGGGGGCAAATGAGGAAGAGGAGGTGTCTTTCTGTTTACAAGCTACTGCTGTTGCTGCCCATGATTATCCACTGCCCAGAGTGATCCTTTAGAATGACTTTCCCAGGAAAGCAGATGGCTTTTCTGAGAGCTGGTTATAACTGTGATAACTGACTAGCTCTAATCATGATAAGAAAAGCTAAGTGTCATATGCTGGTTCGGAGGGAAATCACAATAATGCCTATAATCAAGGTACCCTCATTAGAAGAATAGTTGTCAGAAAAATTCTGCTTGGATCCAGACAAAGGTCGAAGAAAAATACAGGAGAGGACAAACTCCCATATTGACTTGATTGCCAAAAATTAGAAAAATGGCCATTAAAGCCCTGAAGGCAGTCGAGGAGAGGGGGAGGAGGAACAGCAAGACCTGGCTTAGTTGCTGGCACGCTGTGCCTGCAAGGTATTTTTCACTAGCCAAGGAGGAGGGGACAAATTCGACAAGATTTGGCTACTGGCCAACGCACCTCCTGACCTCTTTATTAGAAACGATATCTGGCAAAAATTGGACCGAATGTGTTCATCCCGTCTGACTAACTTGAACAAGCTGACTGGCTTTATAAACGTGTCGTTCTTTTTCTCTGTTTTCAATCCATCATCCCGACGCATGCCAGTCTGATGGCAGAAGAACTGAGAACTGGCAGCGGTGAATGGCTTGTCATTTAGCTTCTGTCCTTACACAATGCTGTTTCTATCCTTAATAAACATTGTCAGCCATCTCACATATGTGGAACTGCAAGCGTTCAATACTGATTTTGTAAATGAGTGAGCCTCGGTGGAAAAGATGAGGTTGTGGATTATCACTTGGGCCATAGCTGAGTCCTGGCAGCAGCAGGAGGATTAATTGAATTGACCAAGCAATTGCACACCAGGAGCAGCAGCCAACTTTGTTTCTGCTCTTAGGGGAGGACATTGCTGCCATTGCAACAGCAAATGTAATATACTAGCCATGAATATCCTTCCCATGCTGTGTTCATCAATTAAGATAAGTAGGTGATTTTTTGCAAGGAGCTAAATCACTAATATGAAAAAAAACCACGAAAGGGACTGAAGCTCCCAAGGGATTGGGAATGTATTTATAATTTCACTCCTAACACTACATGAAATTAGGGTCGATTTCTCTTCTTTTGCCAACTTTGCTTATTCACTTTTACTCACAACAGCTCTGCCAGCACCACAGATTTGCATTTTCTGTTGCTGGAAAAAGTTAAAGTTTAGTTCAGACAGAACCGCTGTAAACATGTGGTTCAGGGTAGGATTTGGCTCACAGACTAATATGATTAATTCGGTATCTACATTTGAGCTACATGGCTAAATGCCCTTTGTGGTCAAGGGAGGGGTACTTGGCACAGTTGGTAGAGCCTAGAGAAGGGTTTGGCTTCACCTTGCAATGGCCACGTTTCCGCTGTTCGGCTGAACTGCTCTCTACGCCCTGCGGGCAGCCGCCTGATGTGGCTGAATCTTGACCAGCTCGTCTGGGAGTCCAAAACATATATCGACACCTAAATTTAGCTGTCTAAAATGGTAGTTGCCTTGAAGAAGGGAATGAGGTGGCTCCTGTTTGCTGGAGACAGCAGAGCATAAGCTTTTCCCTTACTTTTGTGACCACCGTTTCACGCGCATAGGAATCGCTGTACAATGGGTATGTCTGTCATTACTGGATTAGCTTGCAGTGAAAAGCTCTTCTCACAATTATAGGAAGTTCTGCAGCTAACAATATTGTCATTTGAAGCAGTTATCATTAGCTTTTGAATTGAATGGCACACAAATGCATGAGGATAGTTTATACTTTACGGAACGTTGTAATTTGAGTCTCAAAAGCACGACAGTACGTTGTTGACATTTTCAGTATTAACACTTCAGCAAGAAGGGTTTGGAAACTTCTTGGTATTTTTAAAAGTTCAGTTTCATTTAAACACTGCAAAATTGATTAGCAGTTTTTGCAAAATTCTTTGAAGATGAAAAAGGTTATATGAATGCTAAGCATTATTATTATTATTGTTAAACCCCCACAAAATCCATAGGAAGGCCATAAATCCTCAAAATTAGCTGATCTGAAATTTCAGACATACGCATTTTATTGTGCCATGTCATGAAGGAATACAATTCAGTGAAGACAGCTTAATCCACATTGTGAAACTGAAGCACTGTGGTCAAACACTTCTCCAGATACTGGCTTTCAATACCAGGAGCATTCATTGCTGATTAGGGCTGAAGTACAGAGCAAATTCCAGGTTGTCATCTGTGCTGCACAGTGTGTTTACATAATCATTTTAATCTTTCCCACAATAGTCTGCACTGGCATTTCCAGTATGTATACTTAATTCAGTATATGCTAACAAATGATTTAGGCCATGTCATGCATATACACACACGCACACAATAAGAGGGCTCAACATAAAAAATAATGTCGCATTAAGTTCAGGTTCTTATATAAAAATATATTCAGAGTTAAAGGCTATCGTAATTGCAAAAGGGAAAGTGCAATATTCAGCTGATAGCTGTTATTCTTTTCAAGAATATCTATGTATTTTTCCCCGGTCATTTGGTTCTCTAAATTTGGAGACATAATGTTTAAGTAGAGTCCTGAAGAAGGCAAAACACAAAGCTGTATTTTAAACAGTATTAAAAAATGTGTGAAGTAATCAGAATACCTATACTTTTGTCATGTGAAAGTGATAGGATTTGCACAGTGGTTTAAACTTAAAGCACAAAAAATTCATTAAAAAATCGGAACATTTTGGGTGTCGGTATGGTCGGACATCGTATAGTTTCACTTTAGGGTTTTCCTTTGTTAAATGTTGCTTACTGCAAATGGTTACTGGGTACTTTGGTTATAATTAACAGTAAGATTTATAATGCGTTTAGATTCTGATTTCTAATGCTACGTATGTGTATTAACACATTGTATTAGCAATGTAGAAAATATTCTAAAAATTTTCCTGGTGGATATGAACATAATTACTTGCATAACACTTCAACAATCAGTTCTCTCCCACTTGAATAGGAATAAGTATCCCTCGTTGAACCATGCATGGGAAAATCTTAATGTTCTTGCTGCAAATGGTGCTATGTCCAAACGTATTAAATAGCCGATAAGCAGATACATGAGAAAACTTGGTTAACATGAAATGAGGAACACTCGGATTTGCACCTGTGGAGAGTGATGTGACATTCCTGGTCAAAAGTTAGATAAGGTCACTGCCATCTCTCATGGCAGTCAGTGTAACGCTGAGGCCAGTATCACCAGTTATCACCAGGTAATTCTGTTTTATAAGCATTTTAGATAACAATGTTTTCTTCTGACCGAATTACACTATGACACGTTATTGCTATACTGTTAGGTTTCATACATTGACATTTTGGTTATCTAAAATACATGGGTTTTTTTTGCTCAAATTGGTGTCAGCCCGTGTTCCAGTATGTGATGGTACATTGTCCATTGAAATTAAATCTACCAATATCTAGGAAATTTCTGATTTCCTTTGCTTCTCCCATTCAGAGGACAAATATCAATAGACAAATGTGTTCCTCCACAGGATAATTAATACAGGACAACAAACTGGAAGTGAAATCTGCAGAAAGAGGAATCAACAACCACAGGTCATTTTCAGGCCTGTTTTTCCTTCTGCATAGGTACTTTCCAAGGGATTAAGGTTGTAACATTTCTGAATTACAGCTTTGGAGTATAGGACAATGTAAAACATACATTTTTATTTAAAAATTAGGCATGCAGAAACACAGTTTAAATTTGAAATGGGTTTTGGATTTAAACCTGAGTCCTTCTTCACTGTAAATTAAACAAAAAACAATTCCAGTTTGATGTTGCTGAAATTGCGGAGGAGCGTGCTGTCAGCTGGATACTGTTACAGTTTTCATTTCCATTTTTCCCTATTGAAATAAAAAGCAACCAGTAAAAAAAATAATTTTGTATTTGCACAATTGCAAAATTCAACATTTATATTGGTTTAAGTTAAACTTTTTCAGATTTCTTGTATTTGCTTTTTTTTTTTTTTGGTTATGATTGTTTTTCTTTCCATTGTGACTGACTATGAGTGAAAGTTGTGGTGCACAAGTCAGTAGTAGTAGACATAAAAAGAGGAATTATGCTGAGGTATAACTTGGGGCATGTAAACGAATCACTGAACCATCAATGTAGATGGCACTGGCTGTTGAAGGAAGTTCAGCCAATCAGTTGTATCCCAAATCAGTATCCTTGATCAATACCTGTGGGATTTGGGGGGGAAATAGGTCTGCCTACCTGTGCCATCCTCCTGTTCCCTTCTTTTGTTATGGTGATCTTTGTTAGCATAGAAAGAACAATTTGCTTGGGACTCAGCCTGATGAAGATGTTTAAATTTAGATCTTCACGTACAGCTCAGGGCTGGATTCATATGCTTGAACACAGTCGTCTTGTGTCGTTTGAGTTATCACAGTCTCTGAGATATCAGCACGGGCTGGCAGATGTGACAAGGACCTACAGGAGTCCTTCTTGCCCAGCAGCTGGAGATCCCGCGGGATTACCTGAGGATGTCAGGTGGCCATAGCTGCCTATGTTTGAGCCACTGAATCAAGGCTGCGTATCCAAGCTTCCAAAGGAGTCCTAAACAACAGCGTCCAAAGTGTTTATAGAGCGACTCCTTCCACGCTAGGACCCACCAACCAGCACGGCAGCTGCATAACTCTGGAGTCTGCCGACTGGAGTCCCTGGCATGACCTCACCTGCTGCAGGCGCCTAAATTCTGATGTCTTTAACTGCAACCTGAATCCCACCCTTTGTGTATCCCCTTTTCTTTTTGCAAAGACTAATCTTGAACAGGGCTAAGTTTAAAATTTCCAAAAATGTCAACATTACCTAACTTTAAGGCTTTTCTATTTTCAAAAGAGTCAAGGTTTACTTTCAAAAGTAGCCCACTTTCAGTAGGCTGCTCTTGTTAAAAGTCGGTGAACAAGCTGTCTTTGGAAGTGACACGTAACAGGGGTGCGCAGAGCTGTAGTCTGAACGGATGGTTGCTGTCACACTGTGTAGCCATGGCTGTATTAGATTAAAAAGGAGCACATTTTACTAATGGAAGGGAGGAGACAGCCGAGTGCTTCATTTTGCAATGATGACAGAGCATCAAATTGGTCTGGGGAGACAATGTGTGTGGGGGGGGGGGGTTGCAAGTGTGTGTGATACATCAGATTTTCTAAAATGCCAAAGAAACTTTGAAGCCCATATCAAATTTTAGTAATAGCTTTGTGTGCTTTTGAAAATATGACCTGTGCTCAATTTGTGTTTGTCAGATTCCTAAATGTCATCTGTTTGTATCTGTCACTTTTTATCATACAGCTAAACAAGTGCACCTAGGTACAAAATCCCAGTACAGCATCACCTTTCATTTGTAACCTTAACATAAGGCACATGTAGTTACTTTCTGAGAAGAAACTGCCTACTTTTGAGAGATGCCAGATTCAGTTTGTTTACATTTTAAACAAAACATGCACGTTTTAAACGATTCATACAAGAATCTTCTTCTGCTGTTTACTGCACGCATGCATACATAAATATATACGTGTGTGTCCTATCCTTACGAAGATTTTAAATTCTGAAAGAAGTATGATTTTTGTAGTATGGGCCAAGAAAGTACATTAAAATTCATCTCTAAAAACAGACGTTAGAACCATTAAATGGATTAGGTTTTGATGGAGTAAAATATGATATGAATGGTTCAGGCCATTCTCAGACAGGTCAGGTAATAGCACAGGCATCCTAAGATGCATAAGACAACAGGTAAACTCTGTTTACCAACAACTATGGCTAGTCCTTTTTTACTTGATAATGAAACAAAAGACTCTGGATAATCAGACTTCTTCCTTAAAGACAAGTGTTGATTGTAGCATTGCTTCGATCTAGACTTCAATATCCAAGGTAAACCTGAGGCTCCATGACAAACTGAAGCTGGAAACCCTTCAGTGATTTTCATTAAGATGGGCTTCCTAAAGTGTCATTGAAACTGCTGCTTTCAAATGATTAGGGGGAAAAATTAGTTTCAGCCTTCTTTTAATTTTTCAGAATTCAAGCGAAAACTCGAGAATTTCGAGAGAGACAAGCTCGTGAACGTGACTATGCAGAGATACAGGATTTTAACCGGACGTTTGGCTGTGATGCGGACCCAATGTACGCTGGGATTGCTTCCTATGACTCTTCTTCAAATAGCGGCACGATAACACTGAACACCCGACCACAGAGCCCGAGGGAAGGGCAGACAGTGGAAGCCTTGTACGCCCAAGTGAAGAAACCACGGAATTCAAAGTCTTCACCTGTAGACAGGTAGGCACCAGACAGCAATCAATATGCTCTTTCAAAATCTGCCCTCGTAATGCTTTTGTCATGGGAGATGACTGCACATCAATTGGAAAGGCAGAACTGTATTTTTATTAATGGCTTTATAAAAGCCTTTATGTAGAAAAGTATTGAGCTCTCACAAATCAAACTGTAACAGAATGGGACGTGAAAGTTATTTTCTACAGAGCCGCTGCTTTTCTTCTCATTCTTCAGATGGTTTGGAATTTTGGAATCACCGTTTGGTATCATTCAAATTAAATTCAATCTTGTAACTTCATCTGGTTTATTTATCAGACTCTAACCGATATGGTTGTGGAATACAACATTTCCAACCTATTCACGGCAGCTACAAAATTTCTAGAAAGTTCTTGTTAAAGCACATGTGGGTTAAAGCTCACCTGGATTCTAGTCCTACCATAGTCCTGAACTTCAGTCTAACAGGTGGAGCTTTTTGGTTAAATATAGACCCAAGTGAGTAAACTCCAAGCTTGACTCAAGAGTTACTTTCTCTTCTCAGGCTGTAGCTTATGATTTATACTCTTCCTGTGGTTACACTACCTGAACTGTGTCATGCTTGGGTTTATGCTGAAATTGGGCAAAATTCCGGTTTCTGTTGATGGAGTTTTGAGTTCATTTGAAAACCTGAAGCTAAAACAGGCATGGAAACTAACATAAAGTAGAAATAACCAAAGGCAAAATTCACAGCTTTTTTGTACTTTAACAATGAAAATACATCTGTTTTCTTGGCTTACATCTATGATCTTGTAGTTCTGCATTTTCTCAGCTTTACGAAAACTAACACTAAAATCCTAGTGCAGGAGGTATCGTTAACTCATTCAGAGGTTATTAATTTAGCTCATAGTAAAACCACTCGTGGTTTTTTTTTCTACCCCGTTCTTTCCAGGAGATAAATACTGGACTTTCAGTTAAATCAGCAAAGCAGTGTCTTTGCTTGCAGCGTTTGAGATCTGTATAGTTCTACACGAGGACTGGCGTTCATCTTGCATATTCTGTTCTAGATGGTAACGGAATCGTTTGCATTTGGTCTTAAGGAAAGTAGCTGTTGTGCAGAGTTCAGCTAATTGTCTAAAACTCTTTTTAATTGAGGACTGAGAGTGGTGTATTTAACCCTCCACTAGATCTATTTTGAAAAGTACCTTTATATAATATTGGGGAAAATATATTGTCTAACATGACCAATAAAGAGATTTCAGGTGCATTGTCGAATGCATACATTTTTACTAAAATTCACTAGCGCAACTGTCTTTTTATTTTCTCAATCACACTGTTCTGCTGTACTGCACTGTGTAAAAGGTATACTTTTCGTATTAAATAAACCTAATTTATATTTTATGGATATGTACATTATTTCAGTGAAGGAAGCAAAATAATTTTAAAAGAGGACAGCTTCATCTGTGCCCTTGAAATCTGATATTCCATAGCCTTATATTGACTGGTGCTGGTGTGCCCGGGTGCCTGACATTTCAGCACTTTTGTGCCTTTGGAAATCAAGATAGCTTGGTTGGAGATGGCTGCCACGTGGTGACTCTCACGGCTGTTTTTGTTAGACCAAAGGCAGTGTTTCATGCCTGAGCTGAATGGCATCAATGTTACATCAACAAAAAAAAAGTTCTTTGATGCAAACCTGGCACGGCGAAATATAAGACCTGCGTGACCTAGCTAACTCTGTGTGATTGCTGATAAAAGAGCCGGGAGAGAGTGAGTAAAACTGAAGATAATGGAGTACTGGGGGAATCTGATGTTAATCATAAGGGTAGGACTGAAGAGCAGTGTGGTAGTTTTGCACGTTCGGGCTGGTCCTGGAGCACAGAGGGCCCTGTCTCTCACAGCTAGATCACGCTGTGAGAAAAGGAAAGACCCAGCGCACGCAACGGGCTTGAGCAGAGGGAGAAAACGCAAGTCGGGGACTGGAACTGGGGCAAGAAAAGCCACCCCCAGTCCCGTGTTGAAGGGGGGACACATTCAGCAAGAAACACCTGGAAAGAAATAGGCAATGCAGATGGAAAAAGATTATTATTTACTGTAAATGTCCTCTGAAGTACCTTTTTGGGGGTCTGAGGCATGAAGTTGTCTAGTGCATGGGGTTTTCTTCCCTCTCTCCTCACACCTTTATTAGCAACCAAACTGCAGAGCTGGTGAATCCCACCCGGCTCCGGGAGACGGTTTTGGGAGCGTTGCAGCGATTTGCGCAATCTCAGGCTTATCTTTAACTCTCCCAGAAGTCAGGTCCATACCTCGGGTCCACTGCTGAGAGAGTGTGTTGCCTGTGTCAGGCACGGAGGAGATGTAGCAGCTGTGAGGGAGCGCTTTCAGTCTTCCTTGAGGTGTGTGAAGAACGTCCGGGAGCTTGACCCCATGTAATGTTCAGCAGGAGAGCCTGGATCGCGGCTGAGCTATCTTCCCAAGGCTGCTCTGTGTGTTACAGGCTTTATCTTAGATGTATTAAGAAAGCGTCATCTGAGCATCATTTTAAGAAACAGTTGTGGCCGTGTGGGCCTGAGGTGCTTGTTAACTGTGTTGTCTCCCCGTCCGTAGGACACCTGGCTCCTCACCCCATGTGATGGATGTGATCATCTTGTTTCTTGCTATCCCTTCCCAGCAGTGAGACCTTCCCCCTTCACTTGGCATCTCCTGTGATGCACCTCCCCACACCAAGCGTCCAAGTGCCTCTTCACGAGGCTCTTCTCCAGGGAGCTGTCTTCTCTCTAGTCTGGTTTATCCTGATAATGCTACAAGAAATTCGAGGAGAAATAGTCGGTTGCAGTTCTCAAAACATTGTTTACATTAGCGTTCACCTGCAGTGAGCGTTATTTTCCCTGTGTTTTACCCCTTTGCCCTGCTATCCTTTCCTTTCCTCTGGACGTTTCAGAGCTTACCTAAATGAAAACAGTTGCGTCCAGCCTTTATGGATGGGAAGGGAAATCACTTGCAGCGCGTTACCCTTGCGCTGAACTGCCAGGAGCTGGTAACGGCCAGGCTGTCTCAAATCTTTAGCACGTTCATATTAAAAGCAGCATTGTTTATATGGGAAATGTTATTTCTATTACAGTTTGGTGGTTAGTGCCAAACAAAATGTGACATTTAAGTATGTCCAAAAGGTTATTTAAAAGATTCTTGCAAAGAAACCTATAACAAAATGTCCCATAATAGTTTGCATACCATTGCTGAACACTTATGACAAATTTTTCCTTAACTTGCAAGAGAATTACTGCGCCTGTGTGTGAGGCCTTGTCAGGGTTTGTTTTTCTTTAATATTCCTTTAACTTCTCTCTTATTTTCATCAACACATGCCACCAACTGATGTAAGTTTAACTGTGTCATGGCATGTGAATGCTAACAAAGTGGAGGACAAGTATGTAAACTGCTCATCAGAATAACGGACAATTTTGTTTTATTTTCTGCAAGTTTAAGGATATTACGAGGACAACTATTATAGTGCTTCACCAAATGATGGTACTGTCAAGTTGCCAGGCAGAGGTCCCCCAAGTTATTTTATAACCTGACTTGAATCCAGTGTTAAAACCAGGCCTGTTTCTTCATTCTCCTTTTTGCATGTATTTTATATTTGCATGTATCCCAAGCTCTGCAGTTGTAGACGGGTAGTACAAAACAATAAGAAGAAAATGGTTATTCCATAAATAGTTTGTCCATTCATTTCTCTAAATTAGAAAGTGGATTGTATAATGCCAAAATACAGCAAAGGAGAAAGAGATACTAACTTACTCATTGGAGACTTGCACATCAGTATGTGTGTGTAAGTAACATTGCTTCACCCATCTTACCAACAATGGCTATGAAAAAACCCACCCTATAAATAGTAAATTTTACTCAAAAAATCCTTACAGGTCTTGAAGCTGTTTTAGAATTGCTTTAATGCAGATTTATGTTGGATCAGAGTTAAATGATGATCAGAGGCTGGAGCACCTCCTGTATGAGAACAGGCTGAGAGAGTTGGGGTTGCTCAGCCTGGAGAAGGTGGCTTCCTGGCAGACCTTATAGCAGCCTTGCAGTACTTAAAGGGCACCTACAGGAGCGATGGGGAGGGACTCTTTATCAGGGATAATGGCTTTAAACTGAAAGAGGGTAGATTTAGATTAGACACTAGGAAGAAATTCTTTACTGTGAGGGTGGTGAGGCACTGGAACAGGTTGCCCACAGAAGTTGTGGATGCCCCCTCGCTGGAAGCGTTCAAGGCCAGGCTGGATGGGGCTTTGAGCAGCCTGGGCTGGTGGAAGGTGTCCCTGCCCATGGGGGGTTGGAACTAGGGGATCTTTAAACCTAAACCTAAACCATTCTATGATTCTATAAAAATCTATTGGGAGTGATCAGTCATCAGTATAGCTGCATATACATCAGCTGCCATTGCAACGTTAGCTCCATCCTGTGTATTGACAGCTTACAGAGACAGGCTGCTAAGAAGTTTTTTCACTTACCAACTTTTTATGTTAGGCATTAACAGAGCAAAATCTAGGTGGAATGTATAATCTATGTTTGTTTTACAGTTCAGGAAAGAAGTGTCTCAAGAACTGTGTTCTTGTGGATAAAGCTTTTAGCTTAGCTGAAAAATGTCTCCTGTATGTTTTGCATCATACAGAAGAGAAGCTGCGCTGCTGATCGATAGTGTTTTTCATGTAGATGACAATGACGCTATACAATGGGGGTTTATAGCGATCACCTGACGTCCCTAGTTGAGCAGTATGTAGAAAGATAACTCCTAATGGACGTTTACTGGCTGTCACTATGTAATCATTTCCCACCAAAAGTGCATTGTCCTGAAATATAATTGAAATAAAATAGGCACTGTGCTGCTGTAAATCTAAATAGCTTGAAAATAGTAGGCTAGACTCCTCCAGCTTGCTGAGGACATTTTAATGGAAACATAAATACCATAATCATATGCTTTTTGCATGCATTTTGCCATTAAAAAGAAAAAATGTTCATTTTAGAAAGGGAGACCTTTATGAACTGGTTTCTTTTCTATCAGAAGTGGAATCAAGTTATGTCAAAGGAATATTTGGGAACTGAAAATAACCCCACTTGCTTTAACTATCATCTGTTCGGTGCGAAGAGACAAGATGCTGTTTTTAAGGTCAGGTCACATACTTTGCTTGCTGCTTTTCCAAAAAGAAAGGGAGAACATTTTATTTAGATGTTAACTTTTATTCGCTCAGTAATGTCTTTGTGCTTAAATTGGCATGAAAGTAATGAATCCCGAAACTGGAAAGAAACACTCTTAATATAATAGAGGAATATGTAAAAAGTGAAATAAGCAGACCCTGTCTTTCTAGTGTGTGTAAAATAACTCTCAGCAACAGCAGAATGGGTCGTGAAAGCTATGAAATACTATATTGCCATGCCTGGATAAATATTTGTTAAAAAAACAAGGCGCTTGTGCAGCTATATTAAACTTCTTTATTAGTAGTGTCAGTCACAGGAGTGTTCTTATGTCTGTGGGATCATTTATGCAAAGGAATCTGAGCTTATGCCAGGCCCACCAGAGATGGAGATAGGAGTTATTACTCAGGGTGACGCGTCCTGTAAATGCTAGGATATTTCTTGTTTCTTAAATGAAGAGATTTTTTGACGGTTCTGGAAGTTGACTTGAAGAGCACTTTCAGGAAGGGAAAGGCCACGGCACTGTAAACCATCTAACCAATGACATTTAACACCCGCAGAGGTGGGCAGAAGGCTAACAACCTAGATTGCATAAGATTATGAATAAGCTCTTCCCACCTACCTCTGTTTACTTCTGTTCGCTGATGTGGAAGTGTTTTCCTATGCCTGGATCCTTTGTTCTTCATTGTTTATCACGCTCTGCCATCAGAGCCTTATGGATGACGTGCTACCAGGGGAAGATACCGCTCGTGGGTAAATACGCTGTAAATACTTGATCAGGTTGCAAGCATTTCAGAGCTGTTTGTTGTCCAAGCTCCCTAAATAATTGGTAAAGTTTCAGAAATTAATAGTAATAGGTTTTAAATCCTTAGCTTCCACTGAGTGTCACCCTTTTGTGGCATAACGAAGCTTCATTCCTATGAGAATCTAGCTTCTGGAAAAACTTCCCTGGCCTACAAAATGGCGCATATGCCATTATGGGATAATCAAACAGACTTTCCAAGACAACTCAGTGGAGAGCAGTGGGTTAATGAACTATTTGCAGTTCTCTAACGTGTAAAACTGAAAATAGTACTTGGAAGTCATTGTGGTATTTTTTTCTCCTCTGTCTGTGATAACCCAGAGAAGGATTAGTTAGAGCCTCTGTGAGACTCTTCCTGGGGTTTAATTTCACTTTAGTGCTAACACATTGGGTTTTTTTGTTCCTCTACCCTTCATCCTATAAGCCAGTAATCCTTGCCCCCAGGACTGCCTAAAAATTAGCTTGGTCTCTCATAGACCCATGTATTTAGAACCCAATAGACACTATTAGCATTGGCATTTTGTTATCTTAGGTTGGTTGTTTTCTTTTGTTCTTCCATCTTGATAGAATATAAGACAAGTTTTAATATAAATTCATGAGGATTTATGTAGGCTCCCTATTGTGAAAGTATGCAATTGCACTCCCTGTTTGGGTTACCACTTTGGTGGAATAAATGGCAGACTTACAGTGAACTCTATTCAGGTCTCCCATTTTAATTACTTGAAAGGCCTGGTTTCTTTCTGCAGAGATACCAAGCACTGATACTGTTGTGAGAACCACGTCTTTCTCCGTTTACCACAGCCGCAGCCTCACTTAAACCCCGGTGGTTTTGCTTCCTCTCTCCTCCCATGGCTTGCCGTGTAATCTGAAGTGTGACAGCTATTTGTTTGTTTTTACAAAAGCAGCCCGAGTTAGTACGTGTACAAATGGTTGCAGTGGGAAAATGCACAGAAAGATAAGAGAGAGATGAACTTCCCCCTCCGGGTTACAAAACGAGGGGGTGAGGTGGGGCCCACCCGAACGTGCCCTTCGTGCCCCCGTTCTGAGCGACTGCTAACGAGCTCCCTTTGCTGGAAATTAGGAGATTCCCTTTAGGTTTGTGATTTTCAGTTCTTTAAGTGCAGCTACTGCTTATGATGAGAGATTATACTTATAAAGGGTAGATCAAAACCTGTCACTTTTCATCCACTTAAGGGTGTAGTATATATTAGGATTTTAAACACATTGTAACTGAAATATTTTTCATTGGTATATTAGTGCAATTTGCACACAGATATAGATTGCTTGGGTATGTTGTTGCTTGGAGGAAAAAAGAGAACAACCTTTACATTTTTTAAGATGGTAGAAGGCAGCATTTAATTAAAAAAAAAAAAAAGAAAAATTATATATCCTAGTATGAAACAAAACATGACGTAAACACTAGAAAAGGCAACATCTCAGGCGTTGAATGGTTATTGTATGGCTTGAGAATATAGTCCAAAAAACCAGCTGTGTGTGTAACATGCACATCTTTATTTCTCACTAATGCCATCAATACAATTTGGAGTTCTTCATCCTGAGAAAATTATGGGGAATATTTGAGTACACAAAGCTGAAAAAGCAAAGGCTCTCCCATTCATTAAATTAAGTGCTTTGATCTTACCAGTGTAAACTGTTAGAATCTGTTCTTGCTAGCCCTGTTAACCAAAATTTGGATTGTGAACTGATGTTATGCAGCACTTGAATGCCATAATTTAATCAGTTTAATTTGTTGTTGCTGTTGAATGTGGCCCTTTCTAAATAGAACACAAATTTATGATTCTTCTATCTTTTATGTCCCTCCAGTCAACCCATCTGTTCCTCTTTGGTGAAGGATTCAGGCTTCTCCTCTCCAAGCATTTAAAGAGCTGGGGGTTTTGCATTTTAGAGTGGTCTGATTATAGGAGAGGGCTGCACAGGCAGAGCTTGGAGGGAGTGCTGTGTGTTCACTGAATCCTGGCTCTCCGCTTGCTAAAACTAAATATACAATTTGAAGTTATATCTTTAAATTAATGTAGGTTAATGGATGAAAAGTAAAATAAAAATTAATTTTTTATGTATGTTCTTCTGATGTTGGAGGGTTTTGGAGGGGTTTTTGTTCTGTTCTTTTTTTAAGAATAGTATCTTCTTCACAGATGAGACAAACTATATTTAACTACGTTGTTTATCCTTATGGCCAGTCTTGTTTGTTTATGTGACTTAAAAAGCATCCTGCTTACAGTCGACGTAGTTTGTCACTGGCGGAAGTGGTGGAGTCTAATTGTGAGGAGGAATCCTCCGCAGTAAATTTTAGGAAGGAAAATAACATCACTACGTATATGTTGGGGGGTGGTGGTTAGTTCCTTTTAGCATCTTGTAAACTCATTGAGTGAGTGCTTATGAAACATACCACACTGGAAACCCTGGAAATTGAGAAATTGCTGAAAGATCTCATTTCAGTCTGCTCTTGGTTGGAAAGTTGAAAATCAATGCTTTTCCACTCGTCACTCAGAAAACAGTGTATATTACTGGAGCATTATACTTCATAGCGTATTGTTAAAGAATTGGTTTATAAGGTGTTTGAAATCTTGTTCCTTAAGGCTCAAACACCATGATGTGAGATATTAAAAGGTTTCTTGCATGACCTATTTTATATGATTATGTATTTCTGAAAAATGTTGTTCTAATGTCAGACTTATTTACTTGCCATGAATTTTTTTTCATTCCTTAAAATACTAGTGACATTTAAATAGCTTTTCAATCTGATGTGTTCATAGCAGTCTTTCGTACATGATGGATATACGAAATGTTATTACAGTAAATAGGTCACAGATTTGTAATAGATAGGTAATTTCATCTGCCCGGAGTTTAGACAGTGATACAACATATAAGACTTAATTTACGACAGAAAAAGCAAAGGAGCAGATTTTGCTTTATTTTAATTTTTCTGTATAGTTTTGTAACAATAATGCACGGCCTGAGTTGCATCGCATTCTGTAATCAAATGTCTTCTGTGTGCAACAATCCAGTCTCGATTACCGCCTTCCCTCATTCCTACGTTTCCCTTTAAAAGGAAGCACAGTACAAACTGGGATGAAAAGAGAACGCAGAGTTACTACTACCAACATTTTAAAAAGCAATTAGAATCCATACGACTTCAAGGGATTTGAGAACTAATGTCCCTCACGCTTCTCATTTCCACTTATCTTTGGGAAGGAAATTTATTTGCAGAAGACCGCAGTACCCGCAGTAACAGGCCTCCTAGGTAGTAGGAGTAATTGTCCTAAAAGTGCTCTGACCTGGCAAACAAAGGAGACAGAAAATAGTAGCATCGGTCATTATTTCCTGAGACATAGTTCATGGCTCATTAATAGTTGTAATATATATTACTGGGTATTGTATGCTGCAGAGGAAACAAGCAGAAGCTGCTTGTCATTACTTTGTAATTGTATTAGTAGATATAGTGTAAAAAAGAAAAAGAGAAAAAGGAAAAAGAAAGAGAAGGTTTAGCTATGTATTATTCTGTACATCATCTTAAACTGTGCTGTGTCTGCTTGCTTAAGATAAACTCTATGCATATTTGCTAAAATGTTGTCAAATTAACCCACCCGTTTCTAAGGATTGCTAAATGCCCATCAAGGAATGGCGGGATGCATTGAAGCTATTTTAATTAGCAAAGTGTGATTTAAAGGTTGCTAAAATCAAAAACAGCTTATTCATTTTTCATCAATAATCATTTTCCTTAATATTTCATCAAAACCTGCTGATTCGGAGACCACCTTCTGGGCTTTGATTCATTATGACTGCAGACATAATTTAATTTTTTCCCCTTTTCTCATTCTGTGATACGCTCTTTCATCTTTGAGACATTGTTAAGATGTTTCTAACATTCACAGATTGCTAATTGATCCAACTTTTTTAAAACTGTACTTAAGACAGAGGCTTCTTTTCTGTGGAAGCAATTTTCCATGCATTTGCTTTTACTAATGTTTTTTTTCACTCTTTGTATCTGATAAAGTATAAATTCTCAAATAAATGTATTAAAAACTGAGGATATGTATGGGTTTATATATAACAAGTGAGGCAAAAATATTAGAGAGATGATAGAGGGAAATTAAGAGAGTTGGTACAGTCAGTAAGATTGTACAGTAACTAAGTTAGGCCTTTATAGTTCATCTAAAACTAACTCGGAATTAAAACAGTGCTGTAAGTAATGTTTTTTTATCTAAATCTTTGGGGGATCATGAAGAAAAGCAATTATGGGAATTTATGCAAAGGCATTTTGTGAAAGGATGTACAATTAAAAGTAATTGCTCCTTTCACTTTAGCAGGGCTGTTCACCGAAGTTTTGTCTACATTATCATACTCTGGTAATTTCTAGTCCCAAAATGCATTTGTGTTACTATTTTAAGTTGAAATTCATAACCTGTTTCTTTTTGGAAGGTCTCCCTGTAGAGTAGTATCCAGGAAACTTTCCATTCAGGTACCATGTTAGAACAACCAAGGGTTGGTTACTTAGCACCAGCAGTGGGTTGAAGCAGTCCAAGTGCCATGGACTGTACCCTGATCCTTTTCTGGGAGTGGCTGGAGAACAGTCACAATCTTCGTTTTCCTTTGCTCATCTCTCGCTCGTGAAAAGCGTGTCACGCTTGGTGGATGCAGTCGATGCCCATTCTGTGCGTGCACTGTGATTTAGGGCAGGGCCATCTTTTTCTTTTCTTATTCATAGTGATTTTCCTCAATCCAGTCTAATTAGAATTTCAAAAATTGTCATCTAAGTCTTGCTTAGATGGTCAGAGCTAAATTGTTGTTTCTCCTCTTAAGCCACATTGAACAGTTCACGCAGACTGAATTTCATTAGCTTTCATTAGTTGCACTATTCTGATGTAGTTAAAGTTGCTGTAGCTTAAGATGTCAGAATTTAACAGCAAAAATAGGTGAAACCGAGAGAGCATTCAGTGTCAGGACTAATCCTACTTTATTGGCGCTCATGCTTATGCTTTTTAATATTCCTTCTCAGACTCATATGCCTCATCATCTATGTGGCCTGTCATACCTGAGTGTGTGTCCACATTTAGTAGAGCACATACACACGTGCAGAATAAGATGCAAATACATGAATGTGTTTAGCTGTGGCAGAATTTTTATGTGTCTGTGCTTATGTCTGTCTATATGTATACATATAAAAAATCTTCTCTAAAAATTCCTCCGCTCCAGAGGAAGTGACCTCTGGAGCTCATCTAGTCCAACCCCCTGCTCAGAGCAGTTTTGATCAGGTCAGGTTGCTCAGGGCTGCAATTGTATCCTGAATGTCCCTGAGGATGGAGATTTCATCCAGCTCCCTGGGTGCCTGTTCCAATATTTGACCAGCTTCATGCTATCTGGGGGGGGGGGGGGAACCAAAAGAAAAAAGAAAAAGCTTCTCATATCATAATTTCCTGTGCTCTAGTTTGTGTCCATTTCCTCTCATCCTATTACTGTGCAACTCTGAGAAGAGTCTGGTGTGTGTGTTTAAAAAAATGATAAAATTAATCACTTTCTGTAAGATTTGGAATATGAAACAACAGATTCAAATTTTTCAGGCATCAAAAGAAATTTTTAAAATAATAAGGATTACCTTACAAAATACTACTTCATTATTAACATTGAACTTTTCCTAGAATGATTGCCAAAGTTGGTTTTTTTCTTAAATCACCTATTAAATTTCCATATTTGAGAGTTACACTTAGGTACGCGCTTGAACACATATATTGTCTTTTTCTCCACTACTCTATTCAAAACTTGACAAAAAAGTTTGAGGACAAAGTATAACGCTTCATTCCTCTTGAAATACAGGGAGCTGCCTTTTCTCCTTTATTTCACAGGCTTTGTATTGTGCATACAACATTCAGCTCTACCAAAAATAGCGCGTCTGAAAGTACTTTTAAAAAACGACTCAAAGTTGTGTGTGCTGTTAGATTGCGTATGCTTCTTATATGTGCTCAGTTCTTGCTTTTCAGTTGGTCTCATTCTCATTGTATTGCTCTCCTGCACGGGCAGGATTGCTGCCTCACGAGACCTGCTGCTGTGACAGCCTCTCTTCTTCTGCTAAAGGATTTTCAGTATTTCTCTTTTAACACTGAGGTTCTGCAGCTCATCTGCACAATTTTCTGGACAAAAAGAGATCATAACTCCTGGAGAAATGATACTGTGTTGGCAGGGAATTGTGAAACAAAGGCTTCCAAGCATTTCTCAAAGCCATGCTCACCTGCATTTGTTCGTGAGCTAAAATTTGCAGACGGCGAAGGCTGTGGCATTGCGGGAACCGAGCCTCAGGAGACACGGGTGCCTCCCGTGGGGCTGACGGGCTGCACCGGAGGAGAGGGAGGGGGGAAATGAAGCAACTCTCCTGCGGAGATCAGGAACGCTGCAGGACGGTGTTGGGGAGAGGAAGCTGCCTGCTGAGCTTGCTGTGAGGAAGAGGAGCCAGCTATCCTCTCGCCCTCGGGGGTGGGGGAATCAACCACCCTCCTCATAAGCACAGATGAGGTATGGGATGGTCTATACAGGATTGTCTTTCATGTAGATAGTATATTTGCAAGGATCCTGAAGAACTTCATAACCTTTAATGGGGCCTTGTAGTCAATATAACGACCATTTCGTGGCTGATCCTCTCACCACTCCCTGCACTGACAAGCAACCACCTGCGCAGTGAAACACTGCTGCTGTTTAATTGCACATAAACCAGGGCCGGGGAGTGGAGACAAGCCAGGCGAGTCTGGAAGGAGAATTTAAGTGAAAAAGGTAATTACCTGAGCTGGAACATGGCCAGGGCACCAAGGTTAACACCTGTACGCTTGTGAGAAGTGCCTGGTGATATTCTTCCAGAAACCATTTTCTACTGAGTTATAGAAAAGACCTTGTTAGTCGCATGGTCTGACTCCCTCCGTACACGGAATTGATTCCTACTGTGCTTCCATCACTCGTGTGGTGCACATTCAGTCGGATGGCACACGTTCAGTCACTTTGAAATGGGGTTTGTCCACCAGCTTTATGTGGAGAGGTAGCCCACTCTTTTTCTTTTATAGCTCTTGGCTGAGAAGACAAGTTCCTGGTATTTAACCTAAATTTTTATTTTATAACCTCCATGTTCTCTTGAATGTACTAGGGTCTAGGGCAGAAAGACATAAAGTGTCTGAAATTCCCAGTACCTATCTGAGGGTGTCCCTTGAGATCCTAAGGAAAGAGGAAAAAATTATTTTGATGTGTGTTCCTCAGTCACAAAACAGAGTAAATTAGCTGCTGCTGAGACCTCCGTTGTGATGTTTAGACTGCTGCAAAGACAAAAGCTAGCTCAGATATCACCACATCACCCCACAGAAAAGACAAACCTTACCATCTTCCTTTCCTTCTCTATTTGTAGACAAACGCAGTGTCTCTCCTTTTGTGAGCTTAGTTTAATCATATTTATTGTATTTCACCCTCTTAGTTCATTACTCCATCTTCAGTAAATTTATGTTCTCTGTGCAGAGCACACGAGTACGATTTGAAAGAACTCAACAGTCACATCCTCCAGCGTTCTGCCTGAGCTACTCAAACCTGCTCTTCACTGAGGAGATATGGAGAGCAGAACTGCATGCTCCCTCCAGTCATTCAAGAACTCTGAAAAGTATTTTTCAATTTATTTCTCCGTAAGATATTTGTCTCATCTTAAAATCCCCCATACTTTCATCTGAAGATGGCTAGCTCTTGAATACTTACCTCTCTAGTAGTAGGAGAAATAAATTTTGTTTTGCTCTTGACCTTGTTTTTGATGGGTGTTTTTCATTTGTAAGAAACCTACAGCATTTCACAAGGTTGTGCACAGTCTGTCCTAATTTCCTATTATGCCCGTCAGTGTTACCTGACCAGCCCTTCAGAGGAGGTATGCAGGACATTGTGTCTATTTGCTCATGTCAAATTCAATGTGGACGTCTAGAAGGAAAACTCTCTTTCCTACAGGTTGAGCTAAGTCTTGGTAGCTGTGGCTGCAATATTCGTATTCCTTACAGATGGGCACTGAAAAGGACTTCTGCACATTCAGCGGTTGGTTACACAATCTCTACACGTTTAAGCTAGACGGTTTAAGATCTGATTTTTATTTTTTGTTGCTATTACTTTTTACGGTTGATAGCATAGCGATCATTAATATTTCACTGACATTTGTTGTAAAAGAGAATTATATTGTAATATTGGAGGGAGATGTTGAAACTTGCATGTGATTTTAAACTTCGCTGTGTACCCAGACTGACAAGTTGTGCTAGCGTACAGGAAATAAAAGGAGCTAAGAGAAGTTTAAAATCACATGAGCAGAGGAAGGCAATTTTATACAGTAAATAAATAAGATATTGGGAAGGATGACATGAGGGAAGTGGTTGATGTGAGAGGAACATGTCAAAATAGGAGGAAATGAAAGTTAGAAGCATCAGGCTGAGGACTAAAGAGTGAGAATGAGGTGGTGTGTCCACGACAAAAAGAGCTCCCAGACTGGGACTTGGAGATGACAAGGAGTGAGGATGAAGGTAGTTATAGGAGGAAAAGAAAGGTAATTACATTTCAGCAGTCCCTACTCTATGTCAGTAAGCTCCTTGGCCATGATATAATTCACACACAATTCACCAGAATACAACCAATTAAATTCTGCTGTAATACTTTTTTCCCCCAGTATGAGCTTTTCACCAGGATTCACCTGAGATTAGGCAAAGACATCTGAGCTCATTCATTCCCTCCCTGCAACTTCAGCAGTGCTGCAGATACAAAAATGAAGCCTTGACTGCTGCATCCTGTCATCTAAATTCAGCTGCTCTTCCCCTTGGTATCACATCAGAACAATTTAAAGAGGCATGAAACAGCAGGAGCCGCAATGTAGGTGTTTAGGTTCTTGCTGCTCGGTCACATTACTATCTTGCTGTATCTGCAAGGATGTTGCAAACTTGATTAAAAAAATTAATGATGAGAAACAAAGGGATGAGCAAAGAGAACAAAAGAAAAAAGTGAAGAGAGCGTGGAAGAAGTTTATTGCATGCAAGTCATCCAATTATCCCTCAGAGCCCAAATCCCTTGTCTAATTGCCTAAGTTGATCCTTCAGGACTGAACGGATTAAATGAAATAGCAGGGCTGGTGGAAAGCAGCCTGTGGGAGGCATTTTGTGAACAGGCTTGCGTGAACAGCAGAATAGAGTTTCTATTTGCTTCTGTTTGTCTGGGTCTTCTGTTATCAAAAGAGTAGCAAAGAATGAAAAATATGAGGGCTTTTGATTAGAAAATAGTCCCTTCGGCTCAGAGTTGAGGCACTGGGGGGTGCTGGAAAACCTATCCTGGTGCTTTTTATGCTGTGCTAGTCTGTATGGTATATCTCTCTCTGGGATCATAAACTCTCACTTTACACTATATTAAGTTCATTTGAAAAACTGAGGGAAAAGAAAAACTTCTTTAAAATATCTCACTGCAAAATCACTAGATGCCAGAGAATGTCAGGACTGAGCTGGCGTTAAAACGAGAACAAGCTGCAGCCCACATCGTTGTCTCACAGCAATCGCGTGTGCCTAACTCACAACGGAGGAAAGACGACTGTCAAGCTTAATGTACCTTAAAGGACTTCTGTTTAATACATTCCTCTGCATACGCACCAGATAAGGAAGAGTCCTGTTTAATAGTCTAGTATCTCATCCTGTCATACAAAATATCTCCTGCAATTATCCCCTTCTAGACAACATCAACACCCCCCAACGTTGGGGGGGGGGAATATTGAGAAGGGAAAGAAAACAAAAATCTTCTGTAAAAGAGTGGGAAGCAGAGGAAATCAATCTTCTTCCAGTCTTGTTTCCGGTTGGCCAAAACATTCAGTTTTGCCCAGTACATTGCCCTGTGAAATAGGACTTTCAGGACATAAACAAATCCTCAAGCAGCGATGCTATCTTACTTTTATTTATATAACGCTGAAGAGTGTGGTGCAGCACTTTATAGAGTTTATAATAAGATCAGATCGTCTCCCATAAAAATCTTGCAGTTGTTATGTGAAACGTTAAGATGTAGGACAGCATTAAAAGGAAAAGAGGCTTCAGAAATGTTAGGTTGTTCATTTGGTCGTCCTTAGGTGACATCCAGCTAAGAAATTAATTTCCTGAGAGAAACCTGCAGCAGAATGGAAACATTATCTGAATTGGAAAGAGCTTAGCAGGGAGGACAGAAAAAGAAATGCTTTCTAAGCAGTCCTAAACCTGACTTATACCTACTTATGCCTTCCCTACTTATACCTCAAATTTTAGTTGAGAATAATAGTTTTTAAAATTCCTACTCAGTTATTTCATCAAAACCCCTTTCCAAGCCTGCTCTGTGGTGAACACTGAAATGATTCATGTTCAGACCTTTCTGACTGAATAATTAATACATTTTGACAGGCTGAATGTACAATGGATTACATTTGCTTCTCAATATATATATGATGATTAACGTAACTAGGTCTTACGTGTGCTCATCAAGGGAAGAAAATGACCCAAAGAGAATATTATTTGATAGTTCAATGAACTGAACTTTGATACTGCTCTTAGACTGTTGATAGCATTAAGATAGTCGTGATGGTTTATGGATCTAACTGTCAAATTAGAAAATTTCACTGACTTAGGGAGAAAACTTGGTGAAATGTAGACCATTTAAAGAAACACCATTGATGTGTTTAGATCCAGAATTCCTCTTTCTAAATTCTACTCTTAGCTACTGGAGGATGAATGGATATCTCTGAAATACTCTGATTTAATGTGGTTCCAAGGGATCTAAATCTGTCGGGATGTGTCCTAGCCAAAGCCACAGAGGTTCCACAAAAAATAATTCAAAGTTTTAAAAAGGAGCTTACTCATGCCTAAATTAGAAAGCCAAGCTATCTATATAGTCAAAGGAGAGAACTAGTATCCTCAGGGGGCAATTCAGAGCATCCAAGTGAGATAGCTTTAGGCAGAGTTGTAAATGCTCCCTACACATACATATTTATCCTGCCCTGAGGTCATTTTGTTACCAAGTTGATGGGAACTCATTAAGTCCAAAGTCAACCAAGCTTCCTCTCTGTGCATGGTGCAAATGGAAGTCCATTCATGAAGGCTTGGCCATCCGTAGCTCTCCAGGGATTGTCTGTTTTGCTCTTACGATGTTGTATAACCCTGATGTCACAGTGAATGAGCATCACCTTTACATCTAGCTTTACAATATCAGAATGAGGTGTGGAAATACTGAGATTCTCGTAAAATGGAGACACTGAGGAGGGTGTTCACACACAGTTAGTATAGGTATTAAGAGAGAGAAATCCATATAGAGTGCATAGATAGAGATATCTCCACAGCGTAAATCAAAGCACTCTAGAAACATGCCTTTCTCTAATGTCTGCGCAGGAAATCTAGTTTTCATAATGTACACACTGAAAATTAGACGTGAATATCCCGTGAAAGGCAAATGCAATGCCTAAAAGTGAATGTTCGGAGCAACTTTGGATGCCCTAAAGCACGCAAACCCAGCCTATAGCTAGAGTCAAGAAGGATGTGGGCCTGCTGTAGGTCCTTTTCATATCTGCCATTCCTATGGAAATAAATCTTTGGGTAACAAAAATGACACTTAGATTTCCATGTTTAGGCATCTAAGTTGCTGATGCTCACCAAGTGAGTTTTAGCTACAATTACAGTAGTCTGCAGTGGAAAGTTAAACCTGATTCATGTACATGCAAGATCAGGATTAAAACCACTGCCCCTGCCTGTCCTTTCCTGTTGGTTAGATCATTCTCTGTCCTCATTCCTGTGCATAAGAAGGCAAAGTATTACGTCTGAATATGACAGTGTCCGGATTGGCTACTGTGTACTCTCAAATACTCAAATGCACTTAAACGTTGTAGCATTTAAATACGTGTAAATGCTAAATGTTTATATGTCAAAGAAATACTATCTAAAGGATTTCATTTAGAGGATTTCAATCATCAAGTATTTGGACCTTTCATTTGCCTCTCTCTTCATTATTTGGAAGGAGAACTTAGACTCATAACTGCCCTCATAAGCTGTTTTCTGGGGCAGGAATATATGCGAGAAGAAAAGCAGTGAAGATTCAGCTCGTTGAATCTGGCCAGTTTTAGAATGTTTCTGGGCTTATATTCTTCTGGAGATTCAAAAATCGTTAACTAAACACTACATGTTTCACTAAATTCAAAGCTTTTTTTTTTCTTTTAAGGTGACTTAAATACATCAATGTCTGTTATATCTTACCAGCTACTTCTTTTTGATGGCTATTTAAATATCACAGAGCCATAGATCTGATTACCAAATTGGTAATTAACTGGTTTTTGTTTTGTTTCATTTTGTTTTTAAGAAAGATGTTGTCTCCATATTGTACTATAAAAGTTGATATGCTTCAGTGAAAATGATGCTTTAATTGTTGAATAATGTCTATTTGTAGCTTTTGAGTAAATTCTGCTGTGCAAGTCTCTACCTACTCAAACTTGAGTTTGAAAAATGAAATGTTGTTTACAGACATTTCCTCAGCAATTTCAGTTGCGTACGGTAGCCCTAATTTGTGGCTGAACCTCTGAATGGCTGCTAGAGAAGAATTTGCCTTTCAAGGGCAAAATAGCAATTGTATGCAGTCATCTACTTCTACATGTTCCATTAATACCATTTACTCAAGCAAGATGAGAACCTGTTTTATAAAGTATTTCGAGAGTCTGTAAGACCATAAGAATTTCTGCTTTACGTAAACAATATAGTATATCATAGACTGGGGAGACATTGTTCAGAGAATAATTTGAAACAGCATATAAGAATTCTGATATCTCAGCAACTGTAATATTGCTAAAGAAGTCATGGCATAATATAGTCGATCACTTAAAATGCAATAAGAGATTATTTTAAGATTTGTAATGGAATTTTTCTCACTTGATTATTGTAATTGGCTCTATAAGTAACACATTTTAAATATTTTATGTTGGCAATGCCAGCATAACAAAGGACTTAACAGGAGAGGAATGCAAATAGACTTTGTTTTTCTTCATATGCAATAATTATTAATGGAAAATTGGTTCATAAATGATTTTCAAAAGGATACACATCTTTTCAAGAGCTGGTCTTTGCTACTATCAGACTCTGAGAGCCACCCTGATATGATGTAATAGGTTTCTCAAAAGAATGACATAATCTATTCTCCCTATTACTAGTGCATGGGGCAAAAATATTAGATTTACAGTGGAAGTTAAAAAAGGCATTTTTGTCTAGTGATAAGGAGGATGAAGCACTGGAAGTAGATTGCCTGTAGAGGTTGTGGGTTTCTCCAGCATCAGAAATCTTTATGGTCAGGTGAGGCTGGTATAACCAGGTATAATTGATTCTCCTCAGTGCAGAAGACTTTCAGGTCCCTTCCAGCTCTGCTCTTCAGCCAGGGAAAACCATTTGAATTCATTGAGCATTTTTGTTTTGAATGTTATATGGTATTGTATAGCCTCCCTGATGGAAAGTTACTGATTTGACTTTTTTTTTTTTGTAGGCACATTATTATTTTTCTGCTAGTCTTGTAGGATTAGGTGATTTTTTTAGGAATATTCATCCCAGTAAAACTGGTTTTTGAGTCATGCTAACGTATTTACATACTGTTTTGGAGAATGTTTTGCTAGGGTTAAAAGGAAAGGAAAAGAAAAGGAGAGCTGTTAGAGGTGATAGCATTTATTGCAAGGACCCTTTGTACTAAATAGTTCAAAATGGAGTAAATTGTCTTGCCCTTAACATAAACTCAATATGTTTTAGAAAGTTGCAATTTCAGAGCTAACGCTCTGAAAATTCATGCAGAAGTAACTTTGCCAGAGGCGCAAATGTTTAGTTTTTGTATATCTGAAAAATAAAAGCTGTAACTGCTATGTTTAAACTGCTGTTATAATAAATATTTTTAAATAAGTATATTGCTTTGGATTCTTTAAGAAACACCTCATTATTACTGCAGTGGTCTTTAGGGTGCTTTTAATCAGAAAATCATGTAAATTGGCAGACTGGTTGGCAGCTAATAGACTTCAAGCTTTGGATGAATTATTTTGTGCTCATACATGTAATAGGCATATTAAATCTGAGCATTTCATCATCAAATCTCTAATACAAGTGAAACACATTGAATAGTGATACTTAGCACTTGTAAAGTGCTTTACTGCTCTGAAGCATTGCACAGACAATTGTTATTGAAACCTTGTGAGGGCTAAGTTGTTATCTCTGCTTCAAGACAAAATATCAACCCAGCTAAAGAAGTCTGTAATGCAAATTGCATTGACTGGAAGCGTGTATCAGAGAGGTTGCTTTATACGCTTAATACTCTTCCCTGGATATTTGCTGTTAGTCACTATTAGAAGATATGGAGCAGACAGACCTTTTCTGTGATCCAGTCCGACTGTTTTTGTTTCTTTTAAGGCAGAAAAATTAAATCAGAACAAAAGACAAAAAAAAAGCGTAAATAAGAAGTCTATGGTTTTGTGAACTTAATTGCATACACAATTTACTGGCTTCTTGAAGCCACTTGCAGGCACTTTGCAAAGCAAATAGGAATCAACCAATTAGACGTAAACATACACTGAGCAAGTCACCTGAGCTTTGCTTATAGAAAATCAAAATCTAATTAATACATTCAAAGGGAGCTACAGTGTAACTTGCCTCATCCTAAAGCAAATGTCTAAGTAGGTCAACTAAATGTGTCCTAACAGTCGTCTTTATGTTAATAGACTAAGATGAATAACACAGATATAGATGTCTTTATTTTATTAGGTGAATCCCACTCTCTGTCTGGCTCCAGATACTCATGAAGTTGCCATTTAAATGTGTGACAATATGCCCTTACTTCACAGTAGTGAAGAACAGTGCCCTAAAGCTGCATGTAGTTATCGTCCAGTACCCAAATTTTATTTTGGGGGGTGTTTTTATTTTACCATTTCCACCACTAATGAAGACAGGTGGTAGAAAATGAAGATGGGCTTTGGGGTTGGCTCTGAGGACTACCACTTCCAGCAGCCATATTAAAAGTTACCATCACTTGCAAGCTGTCTACTATTTTTTAGCACCTCACCTACTGCTTAGTGTAACACAATTTAGGGCTGTGGAGGGGAACGGGAATTATGCAACTTGTATTTTTCTGGCCAAATATTGTTTGCCACAGTTTTCTGACTGCTCTGTATTAAACTTCTCTAGCCTCATTTTCAACTGCTTGCACCCTTTGACTACATACTATCCTGCTTCAGAGAAATGTTCTCGAGTCAAACATGCGAAAAGCAGGGCATTCAAAAATCTAAACCACATTTGAATCTTTTTTCCCTAAATTGGCTGTCAGAATGTTGCACGGAGGCTGCGTTGGGAAGCCGGTGCTGTACACCGCCCGATGTGCAAAGGGTAGCTTTGAGCTGGGTGTGTTGCCGTTCCTGCTGCCAGATTGCACTGAAAGATCAGGCCTTATGTCACGCACGTATTTTGTAGAAGAACATAAGTGGTTTGTGCTGGTTTAGATTAAATTACATTCCATCAGTGCTCTAGATTTTATTATCACCAAAAGAAACATTCAATTCACCTATCATTTAATCTCCCCTCTTCCTCCTCTCCTATTCAAGACCGAGAACAAATGTTGAATGAAATTATTTTAAACCTACGCATTTGAGATGTATTAAACTTAATCTTTCTTGTCCTAGGATGTTTGTCAATTATCAACACCCTGGCTTCTGCTGGACTTTATTCAGCAGTCTTCTGTTTCATTATAGAAAAGGAAATTAGAAGCGTGGGTTTAGTATATTCTCTCTTTTTATGCACTCTTTCTGAGAAATGTAAGTGTTATATTTTTAAGTATTCAGATTTTTAATCTTTAACCTAAAATTTGTCTTTAGAACACAGTTACAGGATACATTTGCTTATGGAACTCTGCCATGTCTCTTCAATAAAATACAGCCTATACCCTAATTACTTTCTCTTGATACCTATCTACTAGTTTTCTCATGTATTTATTTACTGCTTAGGAATCACTTTAGCATTCCCTTTGTTTTTGTTTTTTAAATAACGCATCTAACAGCAGGCAATGTTATTTTTCTTTTTCTTTCATTATCTTTGCGCCTCCACCCACTTCCTTTTTGCCATGATGAATTTCCTTTGTAGTTGATTATAGTGATTTTCTGGTTTGACATCCCTCAGGCTCTGCCTACTAAATCAATATCATCTTTCAGTGAATGTTGTTGTTATCATGAGCTTTTTTCCCCCATTTAAAGAATACTTTAGAATAAACCCAAGTGAAGATTTTTTATGATGTGTCAATTTACTTGTTCTTCGTATGCCTGTTTCTCAGTCAAATCTAAATCAATTGTTGTCTAAAGGTTTCTCATTTTCTACTCTTATAAATTGCTACGTTCCAATTTTTTGTTTCCCAGGCTGGCATTTATCTTTGTCGTGTAGCTGTCCACATTTTGAAGTATACAAATACCATAGACCTCTGACGTTCCTTCATTAAATGTATTTGAGGTGTTGACCAGATTACGGAACTCATCAATTCCCTCTTAAGACACAAAATGCATCTCAAGTTCTGTGGAAGAGGGGAAAAAAACGTCTTTGTTTGCTTACTCATCTGGGAAACTACAATCTGTTGCCAAAGCCAGTTATCATGAGCTTTAATTAGAAATCAGCGAAGACAGCTGCTGAAAAACATAGTGAGAAAAATTGTATCCGGTTAGAGAAGAGTTCCTTTGAGTTTGGAAGAGCAGAGGGACATCGCCGAGGGAATATGAATATGAATTTCTTTTAATATGTAGATGGCTATGGATGTAGATATTCTAGCTTGCAGTGGTGGTTGTTGTTGTTACAGTGTCACACTCTCTCTCAAGACTTCCTTATGACCTGAGGGTCCTTTTTTCTTTAAAGATAATTTTGATTATTTGTGTTGCATCCATATATGTAGGCTTTTAGTATATCAAATTTTGTAAGATGTGCCCATGAATGCATTTGGCTTTAGCTGAGTGATCACCAGTTTGCTATTGTAAAGTCTTCCCAACAGAAGGAAGGGGGAATTCTGTACTGTTTCAGAAGTGCATAGTTAGTTACTACACTTCTGAGTGGTTTTGTCCTTGCCATTCCATTTATCTGGTGGCTTCCCCTTTTAATAACAAACCTTCAACAACAAATTGTTAATTCGTAATTTCAGAAACTTTACTGAAAAAGCTCATTATCCTATGAAGCTTCCTGACTGCAGCAATTGTGGAGCTTCCCTTGGTTTTGCAGTTTTTCCAACTTGCTGAAGGATTTTCTATACAGAGATACCAGTGTTGTTAAGAAAGTGAACCTAAGGACATCACCACTGATGTTAATATCTCCGGATAGAACCAGTTCCCATTCCCAGAGCTCTAATGCTCTGCTTCTGCAAACAACAGAGGTGGTTGTGGTGTTTCACAGCCACCAAAAAAAAAAAGTATTTTGTTGCCCTGCCAGCTTCCTCCATTTCTGATGGTCTGACCTTCTCCCAGTGCCAGCTCAGGAATCACAGGGCCATTTGCTGAACCAGGTCTGCTCACTGACTGCACAGAAAACTATCTTTTCTTCCCAGGTTAATTTTCTGCTGAGCTGGTGGCATCACTAGTATCATGAAGAGCCTGGTGATTACCAGAGCTGGCGTTAAGTGAACATGTTGTTAGGTTATGAGCATGGAGGTGGGAGAGGGAAGAAGTGGCCATGGAAGGGGCATGACCGGGTAACTCTGAACACTTGGATTGCATCACCCTTTTTTGTGAACCGGCAGCCTAGTGCGAATTTGTGTCATGCCGTGCCTTTCCCACTTTAACCTAGCATGATATAAAGAGCTTTGAAGTCGGGAGTCAGTCCTGGCTTCTTTCTGTCCTATTTCCATATTATTTGTATTTATTGTGTTATGATAATAGCTGGCCATTAAGTAAAATACAGGGTAATACTGTTTCAAATCCTGTAAAGTTCTCTTATACTGCGGGTTTTGTAGGTTTTCGATAGGATTTTCATTCTCTGTCATTACTGCAATTGACAAAATAGCTGTTCTCTAAGGCTTGCTTCAGCATTCAATTTAAGAAGTCCATACTTAGGGCAACATTTTCCAATTTAGATACTTAAATTTGGTCTGCCATCCATTTTCTGTAATCCAGTAAGACTTATTTTCAATGACATATCATCCATGATTTTGAAACATGTATTTGGGGTTTTCTGCACTGAATTAACCCATTTTGATTTTGGTGCCTAAGAGGAGGTCTCGTCATTGGAAAATGTTGCAAATATTGTTAGACCAAGATTAATAGACATGGACATGTGTTTATCCTAGGAAGTAACATCAGGTGTTTTTAGCATTTGTGAAAGTGGATGACCTGAAAAGAGAACATGAAGATGGCATGAGAAGAAATACTGTGGTAATCTCAAAATTTCCATTATTACAAGTACCTGATACAGTGTGACAGCAGTAAAATGAAAATATGAGGATCAGCTTTGACAGAATGACTAGAAGAAAGCTGTGACAAGGTTATTGATACTCCAGACGAAGAAGGGTAGCCCGAGCAATGTCAGTGACCCCGGTGGGAAGAGATATAAAGGGAAGCTTTGGGGCTCCTGAAACTGAGTTGCTCAGGCAGAGCAGATGCTTTTAGTTCCTCAGCTGGCTTCTGCTCAGGATTGGCAGTGTCCATGGTGTAGATGCACAAAAACAATACTAAGGGGATGTAGCTGACATGTTTTTCTTCTTTTATTGTAATTGCTCGATGTCCTTTACTCTTCTGTTTGAAGCGACGTTGTTTAGAGCACAGCAGCAGTAGCTCAAATTCCATTTTTCATTTGAAAGCAATGGGATTAAGTTACCTGGCAAGAATTCAGTGGTCAGAGTCTTGACACTTACAATATTTTATTTTACAGGACTAGACAGATTTCTTTTTCATCTCTAGTGGTTGAAACAATTAAGCACATTACTTGCATTAACAGAAAAAACACTGAGTATAGAGAGTGTTTAAGTAACTCTTAGTCTCTTTCATGTTATCCTTTAGTTTTGTGGTTAGGAGGTTATGATCCACTTTATAAAGAAACAATTTTTTCAAAAAATATAATAATAATTTCTTATAAAATTGTATTTCTGTTCCAATTAATTTGCACTCTGCCTTGCAATGTCGTTGGCAAGAGCAAACATTTCTTGTATGGTAGTGAGCAGAGTGGTATATGGGACCCTGCAACACAGCCGTGAATGCAATGCCAATGTATTTTGAAGGTGAGACATAGTGTATCAGCTACAGCTGTGAGTCAGGGGGGTCCCTCACTCCAGATAAGAAGTTCGTCAAAAAATACCACGAGCTTTTGGATAGGAAAAGATGCTGCGAAATGGAGCAGTATACATACCGCTTTGGGTCCCCACATCCTGCTACTTCAACTTCCCTGTGTGCAGGGAATGCTCTGTGAGAACTGAATTAGCCTTTTTTGAATGCCTTTGCCTAGACATTATTACTGTTTGATCTTTGATTTAACATGCATATTGGAAAAGCACCGTGTAGGTCAGGGCCACTGTGCTGGGTGTAACTGTATAGCAAATAACTAATCTTGACTCCTTGCTGCCTATAGTTACAGTATAGATGCTGCCAATGGATGAGACAAACAGAAGCAAGAGTAGAGCCAGAATAAGAGAGATGGAAAAATATAAGGTAGTTACAATTTTTAGCAAAGTTCACTTAGCAGAAGATTATAATAGTGTATTTTGTACTGAAGTAGGTACATATATAAATAAGGATTATATGTATTTTGTAATTATGGGGTGTGATTATGTGATGCATTTTGTTCCTTACAAGGACGTATCAGGCATTAGATAATTATACAGCAATGATACCAAATCTGACATTAAAATTAGTGCTTTGAGATTTATACCTTTTTTTTTAAAAGACCTTAAGCAGTAAGGCCTTCAGGTATGCGCAGTGTTTATTGACTTCTTAGGCATTCAGGTGTTATTGTGCCCCTTCCTGAATCTGCTCATTTTAAAAGCTTAACCCTCTAGAATATTCTCTTCAGCTCATTATGGTAGCAAAGATAATATTCTCATATGAGCAAGGGATCACAAAAAATGCTTTCTTTCATCCTTGTTTCTGACCATCTGCTTAAAAAAGTCACAGGAAGCCAGCCTGTAATCTGTGGTTAAGAGTTGAAAATCACATGCATTTTTTGTGACACATACGTGTAGACTGCTGTAATAGTTTGTATTAGCTCTAAAGGTTGGGTGATTTGACCTTGACATCTGTCAGATATACCCAATCCTCTCACAAAAAAAAAAAAAAAAGCTTTTTTCTGTTTGAAGCTCACATATGTGTATGTGATTTCACTTCCCTTAAAACTACCTTCCCCTGGTGTACTATGTATTTTAACTGCTGTTTTTTTTAAACCATTCACATATATTTTAGTGTTATTTTCCTATGTGGTAAAACTGTTGCATGTAATGTATATGCATATTCTTTTCTTTTTGAATAATCTTGGTTTGAGAAGCAGTATTTTCAGAGATTCCTCGATGCCTTCAGCAGGTAGTCTTAACTGGTAGCTTCTAGATGGAGGCTGATCAGATCTCATGCAAAAATTTCTCATGAAATCCTGAAGCATGCGGCAAAGAGGAGAGAAAATTGTTATACAAAACTAGGCTGCAATACCTATATAAAAAAAATGTGAGAGGCTTGTATTAGTTTCTGTGACAGATAAATGTTGTCTCTGCAGCATTGTTCTCCATAGCATCATCACCTGGGTAACTTTAACCAACCTAACATTAAAGGCCTCAAATAATGGAATATCCATTCTCATCCTAGA
Organism: Calonectris borealis; assembly: GCF_964195595.1. Taxonomy (NCBI): domain Eukaryota; kingdom Metazoa; phylum Chordata; class Aves; order Procellariiformes; family Procellariidae; genus Calonectris; species Calonectris borealis. The sequence goes on along the minus strand of NC_134313.1, from coordinate 155,849,568 downwards.
AAGATTTTCCCATACTAAAACGCAGGTGAACCACCTGATTTTTTGCTGAAGGTGACTGTATCTGGCTTATTTTATAAGTCAGCATAAATACCTGCAAAGCTGCACCAAGCCCAGTAAAATTCTTTGCCCAGTAGTTAGACCTGTACATTCTGTTCAGTTTAGCCTTTTGTTATTTGGGGAGCATTGTTTTCAACTTACTTTATAGAGACGGAGGGAGAGGAAAAGATCTCCATAAATACTCTAGGCATATTCCAGGCAGTCTGAAGACAGTGTCTTGACCCTGGAGAATGTTCACTTAAAATCTCTTTTTTTTAACTGTTCTTTTAGCCACTTCCATTTCAAGAATACTCCATTTCTCTGATTTAGGTGTTCGTGTGAATTTTATTGATGGACTGCAGTGACCCAGAAATCATCGGGTAGTTGTTGGCTTTTTTATATACAATCATAGATAAAATAAATACATTAAATCTTAGGACAAATATAAGAAATTTCAAGAAGCAAATGCATTAAAAGAAACGAACTGATTCAACAGTGCTGTGATTTATATATCATCGGTGGGAGGTGGCATGTTTAATAGCGTGTAGAAGCATAAGGCTCTTATTGTCAGTGGTAGTATTTGAAGTGTATTTTTCCTTTCTAAATTTGTAATCCATAGCTATAGCAACAAATAAATATAGCAGTCACATTTACAACACAGTTATTGTGTTTTACATTTGCTATAAAAGGTATATTTTAAAATAATTCTCAGAAGATAGATTATAGCAGTTTTACATTAGGGTTAGCTTTCTAATAGGTCCTCAGAGTGAGAATGTGCAGCTTTTGCCGTTTACTAAAATGAACCACTAAGTTTTCTAGACCTGGCGTTAATGCTGTGAGTTGCTTTAGGAATTAGATTTTCAAAGTATGCATGTGATTGTATTTGAAAATGCTCTGTCCTTTTTGTATATCAATTATCTCAGGAATTCCATGGTTAACGACAGTTTGCCACAGTTTTATAAAGTAGGAGCTCCTATTTATTCGTCAAGTACTATTTTTATGTTTGAACAAAACACCTATTGTTTTGCTTTGCTTATCAACAAGCACTACTGTTTTCAGCTAAGGTTACATTTAATAATTAGGTTTTCTAGGGCCAAGAAGTCAACTATATCTTTAATGAGTTCAGTGACATCACTAGGGCTGCTTATGCTCCTTGGCAATAGTCTGCTTTGTGCGAGCAGATCACATTAGCTTTAAGAGGAGTAGTGCAGATGCCAAGGTCAGGGCATTGGTAAGTAAGAGATCTTTGAGTAAAATAAAGACCTAAAGCTAAAACTATCCAAAGCAGGAGAACAATGAACTGCTGTTTAGCAATATGGTGGCAGCTTTCTTACGAAGTGATTTTTTTTCGTATTTAAATGTTTCCTATGTGTCCTCTCCCTGTGAAGGTTGGGTGAGGAGCAAGGAGGATCCTGAAGGTCTGGGCTAGGAGTGGTAAAAAGAAAAAAATATGCTGATGCCATGGCAGTACTGTCCTTTCTGCCATTTTTTATGTTTGAGCGCCCTAAACATGGTGGCACCTTTAATCTATAAAGTGACACTGATAATCAGTTGGAAATTTGCAGGAGGAGAATTGAGGGTAAGTTGTTTTTTTTTTAATACCTGGCTGAGAAGGCCTACTTTCTGCAGTTGATCTGTGGTTTGGCATTGATATACAGAAGTATAACACAAAAAGACTATTGCTTTATCTCTGCTGGAAAAGTGAAATTGGCAGATTCTCAGCCATTCCTACTTCAGAATATTCCTTTAAATTGTGTACAGAGGAAGAACAGGACCTGCTTCTTGCCTTGAGTCAGAGAGAAGACCAGGAGAGGACAGAATTAGTACAAAGAAAACGGAGAGGAAGGCAGCAAAACAAGTCACTTATTGAAGAGAGTGAGAGCCAGTAATGGATGTTGCAGCAGGTAGAGAAGATGGGACAAAATGCTGACGGAAAATAGTTTGAACTGGAACTAGCCTTCAACCAAAGCCGTAGGGACAAGTGGTGGAATAATATGCAGACATTTGTATGAGATTTAAAAATTGTGCATCCCATCAGGCTGAGTAACATTCATCCATGTGTTGCGTACTGTTGGAAATGTTAATTTTTTTCATGCAACTTGCCAGCTTGCTCCCATAGATTCAAAATGCAGCCTCTACTGGTTGTGTTAGAACTAGCTGAAGAATAAACGTGCCCAATTACTGAAATATGTCAGACAAAAAAGATTCCGTACGTAGAATGAGTGGAAGGGGAAGATTGCTTTTCCCTCAAGGGGATTGGCAACAATAACAGTATAAAGTTAACTGCATGCATGTGTTCCAAGTGATTTGAAAACTTAAAACGTCGTATCACATTTTTTATGTGATGGCTTTATCTCATTGCTAGGGCAAGGTACCTTTACTGCTGGGATGTAGAGCTATGAGAGCACTTCAACCCACAGCAAGACCTACAAACTGGGAAGCTCCTTAATGACTAATGCCTAAAAAACGAGGTGCCTAAACTGGGGAGGATGCTCTGTGTTTAATTTAGGATTCCTCGGGTGCCCTCAGCTCCGCTTCTGTGCGTGACCAAAACCGAGCTAATCCAAGTAGCTTGACATTTCTCTGCCTACGCCCATCTGCGTGCCCGGAGCACGGCGAGCGTGTACTGACTCAGCTGGAGGCCTCGCACAGTGTGTCGCCGTGGCTGCTGAAGCAAAGAGGAGCCAAACTCATCATCTAACACCAGAATGGGTACGGCAGCTTTTAGCAAACGAAAGGCGGGAATTTGCTTCTCACCTTTTTGCGCCGCATTTCTCCCTTTGTCACCACTGTGCCACGTAGAGCAAAAAATTCCCTGGGCCAGAGGAAGAGACTATGAATCTTTCCCTGAAGGTTATGGCATCTTGCTGAGGATTCCTGGCTGTTTATGCCCTTGCCTTTCTTTATTCTGGCCAGTGACTCTTTTAATGTATATTGTATAAACAGATCTCCAAATCATTTAAACTATATCTTTTATTACCTAAGTCACAATTCTACAAAGCAATGGAGTGGCAGAACTGAAATGATTTCTCCTGTCATGTAATGTCATACTCACTTTTTCAGATGCTGCTGCCTTGTATATTTAGAGAAACAGCTGCTTTCTAGGGAATGGGTTGGAGGGCTGAGGAGGAAAATGCTTTCCTCTAAGCAAGTTTATAGGAGGTACTTTGCTGTGATTGATTGTGAGAGTCTAAGTGTCTGAACACCAAAACAAAGGCAGGAAGAAAAAGGTGGGGGAAAAGGAAAACAACCTGAGATCTGAGAAAACAAATTGTTCAATAAATACAAGCCATAAGAGTTCCTTCATTCTGTATGCGGCTTGCTCAGGTTTCCATGAGAAAATCTTCCCGCATCACTTTCCAGTAGGAAATGGCAATACAGATTTTAATGCTGCAGGGAAAAGTGAGAGTGCTAGGTCGAGTACGGCACGGATGCCGACAGGTTGCTGTCTTCTGGCTCAGAGCTTTGATCGTCCCAGTCGCGGTCTTCAGCCACTGCTCCCGGGTTAGTCCCCTCTGTCCATCACAGAAGCTCATGCCTTCCCATGCAAAGTTTGCCATCAGTGCGTTCCACTCCTGCTGAGATGATGCTTTTCTTCTGTATGAAACATAAAATGCAACTGGTATCTTAAATACTAAACAAAGGAAGACAAACATCTTTGAGACCTTCTCCTCGTGAAGAAGTCTCTTTTGATTAGCATTATTGACCCAAATATGGTATATCTCAGGTAGTCACTTCAAGTCATTCTCCATGAGCTCTTGGGATGCTTTCCTGAAGCTTGCCATGCATGAAGGTTTTCCTGCTCGGCATCCTTTCCAGCCAGCCAGAGCTCTCTATGTTCTGTCACTGACCTTGTTCCTGAGAGAAGCACCACGCACATCACATGCCATGGGATTAGGAAGGAGCTATTTCTGTGCTTTTGGCTCTTAATATAGTATCCTGAATACTCGGTTTAGAACTGTAACAATCAGCTTACGGGACACCTTGTTGATGCTGTTGTATTCAAATAATATGTCAATGGGATAAATGAGGAGCTGGCCCAGCAGACAGTGCTGCTATTTAATGAGAGCTCAGTGCTTCTCTGTAACTTTGTATCTCCGTAATGAATGTGTTATCAAACATTGAGATGTTATCAGATGTTAAATAGTGTAGTATTAGCACCATAGGCTTTCTTCAGGGCCTGCTCATGACTCAGGCTGATGTTTTAACTCCAATCCAGGAATTCAACTGCTGGAGGAACAAACCTCTTACCGCTATGGCATATGTGCAGTAACTCTGTGCCAACCTAGCAGACCGTAAATGTGCAGCAGCTACGAAATCCAATGAAAACTGAATGCAGCAGTTTGCTTGGTTTATTCTGTTTTGGAGTATCAGGAGCTCAGATCTTGAAAACTTGGTGATGGATCATCCTATACTTTGCTGCTGAAAAGCAGCATTAAGAAAGTTGATGTTTGCCAACTTTTCAGAAATATGCTGTCAAATAAACCCGTATCTTAGATAAGATAGGCATTGCATTAAAAACCTCACAAAAATGTAAATTGGTATTTAGCTTCCTTCTGGATAGAGTTAATTCCTTAAAGGTATATCTTTTCCCTCAGAAGTATTCACTATAGGCTTTTATTACACTCCTTGATCGTGGTTTACCACGTCTTGCCTTTGTGTTTCCAACCGCCCGGATAGTGTGGGTTCTCTGGTGAACGATCTGGTGCTGAGCTTGATGGATAATCTCAGCAAACCTGTGAACTGTACAGGTTGGAGCTGGGAGAAGTTCAAATTTGTCCAGATGAGCTGTGTGTGTCACAACACTTTATGCCTGCATATAATGCACCAAGTGCAGTTATGCAATGGAGGAGAATATCAAAGATGTTTTGAAGGTTGCAAATGGGTTTTATGAGTGAGAATCATTCTTTTTGTTGCTTCCAAAGATGAAAGTGCTCAATTTTCGCACACATAAAAAAAAGACTGTCAGATGTTTTAAATGTAAAAACTGCATAATGTGGCTTCTTGTCATATCTGTGGTTCCCTTGTGGATGAAAATTTTAATCAGATGGTTCTGTACTTTAAAGATTTTTCATTTGATTTACAACTTGTAGGAGTGGAGTAGCAGTAAGCAATCAGGGAGAATGCCATGAAGAGGACAAAAGGAAGGTGAAACACAGCGTTAATAATTTAGTTTCAATAACCTTAAAAGGTTTACCAGTCACTTTTAACCTTGTATCAGAAAAGAGAAAAGCACAAAAAGCAAGCTACTGCAGTGAATCATAAAAACGTTTCTTTTAATTTGTTACTCATTTATCTAAGTCCAGATAGAAAGCAACCAATGCATTTGTTAAACAAAAGGGTCAAAAAGACAACTACCCATCAATTTGACTTAGTCCTTTTGGAAGGACTGCCTGCAGTTTCTCCCGGGTCAGTAAAGTCATGCAGTAATGGCAACTGTAGCTGTGAAAATGTAGAAATTATTAGTATTTCAGACTAGCCAAAGCAACATTTTAAGCATGCAACGGGGTTTTCAGAAGTGCTTAAGCAGGTTAGGCATCTAAATGTTATTGATCTCAGTGGGAATTAGATACCAATTAAAAGCCTCACCGACTTTAAAAAAACTGGTAAGCACCCATGTTCAGGTTTCTTGCCTGCTGGCTTGCGGGGTCTGAATCTGTGTCTGATGTCCTATAAGCCAGGGTAACACAAAAAGTGACATCTTCAAGACGGTGTTGTGGGAGTTTTAAAACAGAAGTCTAGTTTTGTTTTTTGTTAGGAATGATCAGGACATCATAAAAATTCATGTGGCGTTTGTATACATAGCTCCTCAGCTGAACAGTTGTGCTTCCATATTTTGAACATGTACATTTTAAATTTTGCCGCAAATGAGCTACATGTATTTCAATTTTTGGCATAATACTTTGAAACAGTCTTTGTAACTCTCTGTCTTCATAGTATTAGGCAGTTTGTACAACACTTGAAATGGAAAATGTTTCTAAGTAAAGGAATTAAATACGTGAGATTCGAGGTAGGGAACCCAAACTTTGGCATCTGCTACGATCTAGTTTAATAAAAGTGGTCTAACATTTAAATGTTCGGATACCTGGACTATATCATGGCTTATGGAGTATTTTTGTATGCATGTGCCAAATATGGCATAATAATAATATTTTGTCAATTATAAGATTCTCCATAATTTTTATACAACAAACCTTAAATACCCATTTGTATATCTTTTGTGCAACTCTTCTTTATTCAAGTTTTAAAACCCTAGAGCATTAATTACTCCACTCAAAACTGCAAGATGCGTTCTCTTTTTTTAAGTAGACTTGTTACCATTTGACAGCAAGATTCTGTACTTGCTTTTGTTTTGCAATTTTGTGTTTGAGTTGGAAAGATTTTGAGCTCCCAGTATACTTTTTTTGTTACAGATCAGAGGGAGTAATCATTTATTTGCATTGCAGAAATGATCAATGACTTCACTTGTGGGTATAAAACAAATGCATATGAAAACAGAGTCCCTCCTCCAAAGCGATTACTTCTTCATTTATATTGAGAAGCATCGTGTAAGTGTGGAAAATAGTAAGAAGCATGCGCATGATGATTATATCATTTTCACTGTTGCCCAACCTGATGATTGTAAAGAATCAGTTTTTTCTTCTTTAAATATATGAACCGGTAAAATGGATTATTTCCAGCTTGTGGCATTGTTGATTGGCTAATTACTGTTTACCAGTATAGCAGAATTGTTTCTCTGAGAAGAAGTTGAATGAAAAGAGAGGGCAGAAAATTCATGGTTTAATCCAGAGAATGGGCAGGTTGCATTAAAATGAAGTTGAAATTACAAGCACTGAAACTTCCTCAAATGAAGATCTCCATGAGTGAGTCACCAGGCTTAGAAATGTGTTCATGTTCTTAGCTGCTCTTTGGTATGAGTATTTTGCTGAGGTAGGGAAGTATGTTTGTTCCAATAGTGGTTTATGAGGGATTAAAGTAAGGTCTTTCTGATTTATTTGCGTTTTAATGAGAATGTAATTTCTTAGTCTTACATCCATGTAAAACCCGCACTGTCAGATTTGTAGGGATATACGTGAGTTTAAAAGGAATTGTAGTTAATTAGCATTTGGAATATACTGCGTCTTTGAAAATGTGGACAGGGGGTGGGACAAATCTGAAACCAAAATAGCCTAGCACGCCATAAGTTTCTATTTGAAGTGAACTAATTGAACTAAATTAGTGCTTTTTGTATTCATGGGTAGTCTGTCTCCTCTGATTTTTATTATTTTTACTAAATTGCTCCTTATTAGAAATGGCTGTAGTTGAGTCCATGAATTGTTGACAAAAGAATCTCTTCAGCTCTGCCTTTGATTATTCGTGGTATGCTGTTGATCTTTGGAATAATGTTCTATAGTTTCAGCTTTTAGAGCAAAAGAATAAAACTTTTATAAACAGAAAGAAGGGAGTTTGAAGAGATTTTAGGCCAGCTATGCAAACTCTTTCCATTTGAGTCTTTGTCCAAGAGAGTTTTGTTCACGGTAAATGAACAAATAAGCCCATAGATATCAAGTTTAATTTTTTAAAATTTTACTCCAGGGAGCATCTGCGGATATTTTTTTGCAAAATTTCCTCATCTAAGGTATGCAGTGTGTTGTAAGACTTCCAGGAGTAAGCAACTTGCTTGTTAAGTAATGCACACTTATCTAAATTATAATTGTGTCTTTACTATTTCTTAATCTTAGCCTCAGCTGTATTGTTCCTGGAATCTTTGCTAAATTTATTTCCAAGGCACTAACTCATGGGAGCAGAACCATGATTTCAAGTTGAAGGTTTGAAGTGGGCTTTTGTAACATTTTATTTATGGAGTTCATTTATTGACTTTTCTGTAACGCTCAGCACTGTAGTGTCTGAACACTTCATGGACACTAATGCATCGAGCATCTCAGCAGTCCAGTGCAGTTAAGGAAGTTTTATTTTATGGATGGAGAGTTGAAGCACTTAAAAACTGGCTGGCACAAACGCACCGGCACTTTGTGGCAGAGTTGAGGAAAGAACTTGTGTCGTCTAATTCCCACTCCAGCACCTTGAGCAAAAGGCTGTCTTTCCTCTCTGAACAAAATTTGCACTTGTTTTCCAGTGACAAATAGACTGTCAAAGTAGTTTAAAGGTCTGTCATGGTTGGAAGCCATCAACTGTGATTCCAAAGTTATCCAGGAGCTTAAATTTCCCCTCCGCTGGCAATGGCCACTGCCCCTTGAATTGCATGGCACCAGAAAACCCCCAGGGATGCACCATGACTTCGTCGTAGTTCAGATGAAATTGAAAAGTCTGAGCGTTTTGGGACACGGAACAGGCACCAGTGAACTGTGAATTTTATATATATATGTATGTCTCTATTTTTGCTGTGAAATCATTGATAACGCTGTGACAGGCACAGCGGGCCTGGAGGGGGGCTGGAGGGGGCTCGCGGGACGATGTGGAGCCCAGCCCGTGTTACGGCTGTGACAGGAGCGCTGCCGTCTGCCCAGGCGCTTCGCTGAGGCTTCCCCATGGCTGGCTCTGACATTTGGGGCAAACCTCTGCATTTCTGGGTTTTTTACCTTCAAAAGGGAACGTAGGTGTGCTGCCAGTGCAGTAGGAAGATGAGGAGAAAAATGTCATCAGTTTCATTTCTTCCCTCTTGCTCTCTGAAGGAGAGCCTATGTCAGGGTTTCTTATTGCCTGATATTAATTTATTGTCAGAGGTTGTATTATACCAGCCTAGATACTGAAATTACTTGCAAAGAAACATGTAATTTTCATGTGCGTAAAAAAAAAGAGAAAAAAAAAGAGGCGAGAGCAATGTAATTGCCAAAAAAAAGAAGTGTTTCCATGTGGGAATATCATCAGAGTGGGGGAGGGGATGTTAGGAAAATTATTCTGATCTTCAAAGTTTATTTTAGTTTGGTACATCTGTACAAATGCAGTTTACCTTTAAGCGTAATTGGCTGTCATGTTAAGCTCCCTGCCCACCGCGAGGAAATCACCATTATAGCTTTCATATGGGAAGGAATTCAGGAGTGCCTTGTTTACATTGCTGCCATTTATAAAACATTTAAAGCAGCTATTCTGCTGAATAAACATTCGAGAGCCTGAAGGATAAGCATATCGCTTAAACTTCTTAAGACTAAACTTTCCAAACCATTTCCTGCCAGAGGGACCTAGCAGTAAAATTGCAAACTCCATGCTCCGAGATGAGATAGGCAGAATTAGATTAAGCAGCTTACTGTTGACATGTCTATTGATCTGGGTTCAGCGCCGTTTCCTGTCTCTGCTAGCAGTTAGATTGCTGTATACAATAACACAGTGGCCTGGTTTATGTGAAATTGGGGGACTCCGAGCATCAATTACTCCAGGAAGGCAGTGGCACTGGGAGATAAGGTTAAGCCGCTCACAGTGTTTAAGACTGCTGAAACCCAAGCAACATATTTGCTGTCTAAATTGCTGCTTATAAATTTGACAGCGTTCCATTTATGTTGTTGATTTTTCTCCCCCTCTCCAAAGAGAGATCATCCTGTATTATTCTCTGCAGGTAGCAGTTCGGTTCTCATTATAAACACGCATTGTTCGTCAGTCTTCCCTTCCTATCAGCCCTTTGTTAAAAGTTCCTAAGCATCACCTGGATATTTGAATAGAAAATAGTTAGACAGGAGGGAGAAAGGCATGAAATTTTATAGAAACTACCCATAATAAACTAACGAAATTTTCACGGTCGTATTGATTCTGGTACTGCTTTAAAGGAATTATTTCATGTTTTTTTTCTTTGCTGTCTGGGAACACAGCATTGAATAACAGTGGCAAAGAGGAAAGAAATCTGGTACCCTTGAATTTCTCGTGTAGTCTTCTGTTTTCTTCATAAGCAGTTCTCTCTTATGCCATGTTACTTCTTTATCTTTCTCAGACTGTTAACAGAATCAGCTGAAAGCAAAATGATGCTTTTCACAGTTAAAGAAGCCTGGAGAGAATTGTTTCAGGGGTCTGCTTGTGATAAATTCAACCTCATTTTTTTTCCTCTGGAAGAGGGTCACACAGAAGAGTTTTTCTCCAGGGGGTACCTTTTAAGCCACTTTACAGGTGGCTATCTCGGTTTTATGCCACACGTGTTGCCATTGCCTTAAATTCAACCTTCAAAAAGTAATCCAGTATTCCCATGAAATATTAGCAAAGTTGAGTCAGTTCTGGCATTGCAATGGGAGATCTGTGCTGTGAAACTGATGAAAGGAAATATTTTAATAGTGACATTTCAGTTCGTTTATCATGACATTTTAGGGACTTGGTGATACATATTTTTATCTTTGAACAATCTCCCAGCAGTCTACTGCCGTTAAAGTGGGGGAGGGCACTCCTTCCACACAGAGCACGATGCTATAAAAGTCCAAACGATACAGCAGTCAACTGTGATGAACAGAAGTAGGAGTTCTAACTGGTATGCGACAAAAATGAAATTAAATCTCCTTTTATTAATTTAATTTTTAAATAGCTTGACATGCTGTAATTAACATTGCCCTATGCTAAAATTACAACAACATCTGAGCTTCTGTATATTGGCTCATACCTTGGTGCTATAACTGTATATAGGAATATTGGAAAGCTAACAGAACATATTTCAAATATGTTTTAGCATTTCACTGGCATGGTTTTGAGTTTTATTTTAATGAGTTGCTGATTGATGTTATTGTTGGCTTTTGTATAAGGGGCACTAAAGTATTACCAGCAGGTGGGCACTAATAAATACTTTATATTGCTTAAGATTATAACTATCAATACAAACCGTATTCCAATTATTGCAAGGAGGCTGAACCCACAAAGTTCGATGTCATTGAGATTTATAATTCCATCCTCATCTATGCTATTGTGCAGGTACATGTGTGATCTTTACGGGGAGTATCCACTTTCAGACGCTGCACTGCCTCATCACAATAGGATTCTGTCATTTAGTGATTTAAATTACATCCTTTTATTTTGTTAACTCCTTTAATAAGTGTTTTAAACTGCCACCTTCTGCTCTTTCTTTCTTGCACCTTCTCCCTCCTGCAGATTCTTCTTGCAGGCTTGGTAATTCTTTGGGGTTTTCCTGACACCTTCCTGTCCGTCAGTCCTCTACAGTTAATCAAGGGAACCAGTGAGCATGCAGGGGTTAGCCTGGAGCGGAGTTAATCGGGTTTGCTTTGACTTAATTGTGCCTATTGTTATAGGGGAAATAAGCACATAGTGCAGGAGGCCGGTGCTGCTGATTGCTTGAGAGGCTCAGCTTGCAGTATCATGTACAATATGGTGTACTGCCCCGGAGTTGCTTCTAGTCATTAAGAAACAGTTCTAATATTTTTAGCCTAGAAAGACATGAAAGTAATAGATAACCTCTTACGCTGGGAAGAAAAATAAAGAGCAAATGAATAATACCCAATACAGATATTGTTTTGGACTACTAAAATTGTATTAGAAGTTAATCGGTTGCGGCACATATATTTAACTATGAGCACCCTCTGCCATATCTGTACATCCTCTAGCATATAGTAAGAAAGAACTATAGAAAAGTGATGTAAAGCTGCACTAATCAGTGTCTGAAGATCTCAAAACACCGTGTTTTTTTAAGGACCAGCACAACTTTATCACAGAGTACCGTTGATTGTAATTCGGCTCTTTTTCCACAAAACAGAAAAGTGTATACCATGTTTAAATGCTACGTTCCCACTGAAAGTGAACCCATGTCACATGCAGAATAGTTGCATTCTTTTCCACTTTGATTAAAAAGCAAGCTAAGAATAAGGAGTTTCGGACAAAATAAATCTTTTGGTTGTTGACTTGCAGATGCTTACATGGCTACAGACCTTGTTATAGCTCTGCAGTTGTGTCTCTTCAATGGTGTTGATATTACCAAATGAACTTCTACAAAGTAAAACATAAAATAAGATATATCAAACCATTAAAATCCAGCAAAAAAACAGTATAAAACCCACAAAAATTAGAAAAGAATAGAAATGGTTCTGCAGATAGATGAGCTGTTACCCAGTAGCGTATCAACAGAAAATTATCAGTTCAGCCTTATAGACCACTTTTTTATGCCACATTTTTTTCATAGTCCCTAAGTTCTCCTGTGTTAGTGTAAGATCCAGAAGCCATAATGTCTTCAGCTATATGTAAAGTACCTGTAATAGTGTGATAAATAGCTCACATACACTGTGGAGTTGATGCACTTTCTCTTTTCATATCAGAAGTATCTACATTGGTATCATTGCAAGATAGTTGTAAGGAAAAAAAAATCCCATGAGATTATTATTTTCCATTATTTAGCATTGTTTTCTTAGCTAAGTATGAAGGGAATGAAATCTTTCTGAGGTTTTGCAGATGACAAACTCACAAACGGTATCAGGGCTCTCGGCATTCAAAGGAATGTATTGTAAAAAGGTAAACACTACTTTAGTAAATCACTGGATTTTATCAAATTCATTCTAAAATGAATTTATAATTTCCTAAATAATGAAAAGAAACACCCCTGAAATGATTTACATTTTCTTCTTGTTGGTTTCATGTGACCGCAGTTTTAAACTGAAATTAAACCTTTGTCTTTCTCCTCAGTTAGGATAGATCACTGTTTCATTATATATAAGACTTCAAATCCAGTGCCATTTTCCCAGTCTTATATAAAAGTTTTATTTTATTTAATCTATTTGTTTTTAAACCTGTACTCAAGACATCCTACAGTTTTTAAGCTGTATCAAAATAATTTTTATCTATTTTTTTCCCCATTTGACGCTGAATTGTTTCTCAAGAGGAGAGTTTGCTGTGTTCAAAGTACATGGAAGAATAGCGCATATGAAAGTCCTGTTCATGCTAGCTTTGCGCCTGGAGCTCTCATGATGAAGTCGTTTACAATTTTACTTCTTCATTGATAAACCATTATCTGTACACTTTTTTATAACTGCAGGGTTTTGCACTTTGCCACAGAAGAGTTGCACTAAGTTCACTGCAACCTATTTCCCTAATTTCTCCCTAATGCACCGTGACCTTTCCAAGGATGGTGTTTCTTTGTAGCAAGGTGAAGAGGAAGAAAAATAAGAGTTTGCCCTTTCCAACTAATTGGCCAATGTTTTATTTTAAAGGTAGTGTTACCTTTTTAATGCAGTTGTTAAAGACATAATTTCTTTATTCCTTTGTTCTAGTAAATTCTTGAGTACTCTGGAACATAACATAACTGCAGTCTAAAGCTTATAACGTAGAAATTGCGAGTAGAGTTATATTCAATCTGTAATCATGTCACTGTAATTGCAGGTAATACCATTAGTAATGTTTATGACAATATAGTAATAACAATTACAGTAATTGTTTATTAATTTGTTCTCCTAAATGTATTTTAACATTTTCATCTTTAAAGGATGACCTACAGGAGGAGGAGGAGTTTTTCAAACCATATATTAACAATAAAAAAAAATTTTATTTGTAGGTAATTCCTTTTATTCTTAAAAATTAAATAGAATTCTATGAATAAAAATGAGATAAGCTATAAGAAAACTTTTTGGTTCTTGTGTTTTCATGAGGAAGACTTATTTTTGTAAAATGTTCTCAGGAAGATCTGCGAGTTGGATTGCACAAGCAGTTATAAAGTGAGACTCAATGAGGAAATAAAAGAGCTTTGCATTTACTGATTCCTCACCCAAGCCATATGTTTTAACATGTATGGGGTTTGTTTTGCTATTTCAGGGCGGAGAAGCAGTAAAAGCAAATATTCACATATACATGCGCAACAGACTCTAAATTCAGCTCTTTCTGAACATAAATTTGACATCTTGCAAGTAGGAACGGAAGGTTCCCCGTGATGTGGCAGAAGCCATAGCGCATAAGGCACCGTCATACGCTGGATAGACAGACATTCTCAATACGTCAGACTTCTCCATGCTCAATTGGAAAAGCTATTAAGCAGTGACTGCAGGGCAATGTTTTTACTTTTTCCATGTCTTGGCTTGTTTATGTTAAATCAGACTGCAGGAGGTCTGTTGCGTTTCTCTGGCAGTTATTGCAAGGCTTGCTGTGGCAAATTCTATTTATGACACTTTCTGTATCGTAGGTGCAGTGAATCTTGGCAGACAATCTGGAAAATTTCCCATCTTTGTACTTGCAAAATATAATATCTCAGTAATGGTGTGACTGTGGTGACTCACTGCGGAGGTCCTAAGTTCAACTACCACAGTAGCCAAAAAATCTAGACACACTTTAATCGCTGGCATGACATTTGAAGTATTTGCTTGACCACTGGATGGATGTAAAATATTAATTTAAAACTCATCCTGTTTTGGCTAGAGTATATTCAAATTGAAGATAAAATCCAAGAGCGGCATTTCAGAGGTACGATAATGGCTTCTGGCCAGCATTTTTTTACCAGTGTGATGGTCACGTCTATTGAAAGGAAGTAATCTTACATGTGTGTATTTTGGTATTCTCAGCTATCCTTGCTGATGTGTGCACTGTCAATCATGCGATTGTCCTACACAAATAACATATTGGTGATTACGGAGATCTAGGATTCTGTTATGGTTCCGCACGAGTGTAAACATGTTGTCAAAAATCATTTATCCGTACACTAAATGCCGTTGTTTATTCTGTGGTTAAGTCTCACTTTAAAACTGGTGACCAACTTTTCTTTATGCAAAAGTATATCTTCCTTATAAAACCAGAGACCACAACAACTTTTTGGAAACCTATTTCATATTCACTTACAGAATCTTAGCTTCTAAGAACAAATGCAGTTTATTTACAGAGTGAATAAAACTGACAATAAGCAGTTGAGCTATGCTGAATAACTTTCTTGGGGGGGGGTGAGAGTTTTCTGCTCATTTTGTTTTTAAAATCTGGATTTCTTGGTTAGGGAGGGGGAAATTAGTCTCCCTAGTTATAAAACAAACCAAGTTGGGGCCTCAGGACCCTATAACCTAAGTGAGAATTATGATTGTATAGATGGCCATTGAAAGGCCAGTGCTCGTATGACTGCTGGGTGAATAATAAGACTTCTGTGGGGGTTTTGGTGTCTTGGCTTTATGCTGGGCTTCTGATGCGGTTTGATAAATGTGTAGAGCTAGAGGATCCATGGGATAATTGGCGCAACCCCCCCAGATCTCTGGGAGGTTGCCGGGAGCATCTGCCCATAAGGCATGGCCCTCAAGCAGAGAGCCCCAGCTCTGGCATCGCCACGGGCTTATTTGCCATCTTCCCATTAGCTTCAACATAATGTCAGAGCACATGGGTCTGCTCGGTTGCTCTGTGGAGGCTGCAGCAGCATGGACTAACCTTTTCCTGGCGTCTCTCTTTTTTTGGTGCCATATCACGTTTCCAAATTCTCATGCAGTTTCACGTGTCTGTCATTGGCATGGAAGAGTTGACAGCTGCTACATGATGGCAAGGCAAACGCATCCTGGCCTCCTTGCAGTCCTCCTACTTGTGACGCACATAGTTTTTCTAAAGGAGAGTAAAAGGACTTTAAGGACAAAGAATTTCTTTCGGCACTTTGGGAGGCTTTTTCTTTCTCATGATAAGAACTATTAGAGTAATACATTTTGCGGCAGGGGACATACCTGCTCTTTAAGACCGATACCTATGGAGTACCATAATTAACGTGTGAGTCTGAAAGTGGTAAGAGAAGACAAAAGAAGTGAAAGAGAGCTCAGTCTTGTACTTCCCAGCTGCTGACACCGGTGACTGCAGTAACGAATGCCTATCATGCCAGAAATGCAAACAGCCTGTGGACTGGGGTTTGTTTCCATTGTAAAGAGATAGCATACTTAATTAATTTCATGAGGCCTCTAGGCTGCTGTTGACAAAATGTGCTTACACCACAAAGTTAGGCTGCGGGTTAAGGCTAGGGTTAGGGAAGGTTTGAAGAGCTGATCCCTAGACTCAAATTACTTTTAACGTTTTCTTTAATGATACAGACACAATAGTTTTGCTTAATTACACTTTGCTGTCTCAAGCAATCTTTCCCTTGAGTCACTGAAAGTTTTATTACAACGCCTTAATCTGATTATGAAAATTAATGGACTTGTACTATCTTTTAATTTGCAAGAGTAAAATCTCCTTTTTTCAGTTTCAACCAGATTAAA